>NC_138068.1:32665974-33865974 GCF_964194185.1 Rhinolophus hipposideros
TAGGCCTTAATAGTCACTCACCACTCACTGATTGATTCACCCAGAGCTACTTCCAGTCCTGTAAGCTTCATTCAGGGTAAATACTCTATAAAACCATACCATTAAAATTTTTTTATCCTGTATTTTTATTATAACTTTTCTATGTTTAAATATGTTTAGGTATATGAATACTTACCATTGTGTTACAATTATCTACAATATTCAGTAAAGTAGCATGCTGAACAGGCTTGTAGCCTAGCAGCAATGAGCTGTGCCATATAGTCTGAATATGTAATAGGCTATACCATCTAGGTTTGTGTAAGTGCACTCTATGATGTCCGTGCCTAAGTTGCCTAACAACACATTTCTCAGAATGTATCCCTATTGTTAAGTAACACTGTATTCCTGTCTCTTTTGTTTTCAGGAGTTATGGAGCATTGGTATTCATTCTTTAAAAGTTTGGTAGAATTCATGAGTGAAGCAATTGAGTGAGTCCTGGGCTTTTCCTTTGTGGATTGTTTTTTTAATTACTAATTCAATTTCTTTATTTGCTATGGGATCTATTCACATTTTCTATTTCTTTTTGACTCCATTTTAGTAGTCTGTGTCTTTCTAGAAATCTGTTAAATTTAATTTGGTATCTAATTTGTTGGCCTATATTTGCTCATAGTATTTCTTTATTTTTTATTTCTGTAAGGTTGGTAGTAATGTTCCACTTTCTTTTCCTGATTTTAGTTATTGGAATCTTCTCTCTTTTATTTTTTAAATATTTAAGTAGACTCAACCAGTCTGGCTCAAGTTTGTCAATTTTGTTGGTCTTTTAAAAGGACTAAATTTTGATATCTTTGATTTCCTCTATTGTTTTCCTAATCTCTTTTTCACTTATTTCCACTCATGATTTATATTATTTCATTCTTCTTATTTGCTTTTGATTTAGTTGCTCTTCTTTTCCTAGTTTCTTAAGGCATAAGGTTATGTTGTCAATTGGAGATCATTCTTTTAATGCAATCACTAAAACTATAAATTTCCCTCTGAATGCTGCTTTTTCTGCATCTCATAAATTTTGTTTTCATTTTCATCCACCTTGTAGTATTTTCTTATTTCCCTTGAGAGCGCCAACTCCTTTCTTTTCCTCCACACTGGGAATGTGGGCTGTTATTTTCAAGAGTACTGCTGAACTTGAGTGGAGGAGCCACAAAGCTCACTATTCTTATTGAGATTGAACAATATTACTTGACCAAACACTCCCCATGTTGCTGTTAGCCTTTGGTTAATTCCCAGCATTCTAAGAAATGTTGATTCTGACAATTTTTTTGTGAATTCTCATAGCTTTTAAGGAGGGGTATAATTTCAGAGGTCCTTTTTCTGCCATTTTCACTTACATGTAAGATTTTGTGCACGTGTGTTATTCTTATATGTTAATGCCAAAATATATGTAACAAGAACTATATCCTGTTCTCAAATGGAGCAACAGTTTGAATTTGCTTTTGATTTGAGTACTAGGCAGTATAAACAGAGACTTAATTTACCCACTGGCCAGGTGTAGAATTGGAAAAACTTTAACAACAATAATTCCAATGCATTTTGTAGGTCTCTAAGTCAATCCTCTTGTAGGATGTGAGTCTCCCCAAATAATCAATGCTTTATAATAAGTACAATGTGTGATGAAACAATACAGTGAATGTTTAAATTTAATAAATTACAGTAAAAAACACATTGCCATTAATCCCCCTCAAAATATCCCCCCTCACTTCGAACACAATTATCCCATTTTTTCTTGCTACTTTCTGAAGCAGTTTTGGAAGTTCTCTTTTGTGAGTGTCTTTAGTTGTGCTATTTTGACTTCCTTGATGTCCTGAATCAATTCAAAACATTTTCCTTTCGTGGTCATTTTGACTTTGGGGAAAATCTGGAACTCGGTGCCACATCTGGTTAATAAGGTGGATCAGGACACAGTGTAATGTTTTTACTTAACAGAAATTGTTGTACCAGAAGTGATGTGTGACACGGAGATTTTCCCCATTGTGATAAAAAAATATGGTGAATGCTGCTGCTGAGTGCCATCTAAAGGAAAGGCAGGGATCTTCAATACGGAAGCAATACATCGAGCTTTAGTAATAGTGTGTGACAAGTTTCAACTTGTTCAGTGCAGTCAGTCAGGTGAGAGCTACGGTTGAGAGCAGATGTGTTTTAAAGTGTGCCATAAATCATCCTCCATTATGACAACGCTCGGTGTCACACATTGCTTATGGTATATGGCAATTTCTTTCAAATAAAAACATAATGGTGTGTCCTCATCCACCTTACTCAATGAATCTGACGTGTGACTTCCGGCTCTTCCCCAAAGTCAAAATGACCACGAAAGAAAAACGTTTTGAATCAATTTGGGACATGGAGGCAACGGAGCAACTAAAGACACTCACGAAAGAGGACTTCCAGAAAGAACTGCTTCAGAAAGTGGCAAGAAGGATGGGATAAATGTGTTCAAATTGAGGGGGAGTATTTTGAAGAGGATTAATGGCAATGTGTCTTTTACTGTAATATTTTTTCATACAGACATTCACCATATTGTTTGATCATACCCTGTACTTCTTTCTTTGATCACTAGACTCTCCCCTAAATTAGTTGTAGCTTTTAGGTCTTAAAAATAAAGTTTGCTAGTTCTGTTTCATTCTGATGCACAGTTTGAATGAAGACAAATGTAAGGTTGAAACACAAGAGCGTGATTGGTTTTCATCAATTAATTACCTGAGTAGTACACTATCTAAATGCCTGACCACTCTCAGTAAGACAGAAATATACTCAGTTGGCTCCTTAAAGAAAGATAGTCATTTCTTCAGGCAGGACAAGTCTTACTGTCATTACACGGCTGAGACTTTTTGGTTGAAGTTACATTCCACTTCTAAATACTGAAGAATTCTGTTTCATTTGGGCCTCATTCTCTGCATCTTCTCACCTCCTTCTCTGATCCTTCCTATCTTCTTTCTCTACTTGGTGGTGTGTCCATTGTAGTGAGTAGCTGTAACCTTTTATTTCACTCTTTGGTTAAGGGCCTTCCTTTTCTTCCATGCTGGATCCAGGTGATATGAATGTAGCATGGAAGCTTGTTTTTAATGATCTCTGTAAGTATATATTTTTGTGTACAGCCCTATCAGTTTGAAGAAGAGAAAGAAACCCTGCTCTACCTACATAACCAGAAATTTATCTGTAAATCAGTGTGTCTTAGCAAGGATCACTTAGCAAGGATCACTTATTGCATGATTTTCAGAAAACATGTAAAAATTACAAGGAGCATTGGAGGCTCTACAGAGAAGTAGATCTAAGTGTGAAGTACATGTGCTAATAGCTCTGCGACTGACTTGGCCCACATCTATGAAATAATGGCTCTGTGTCTGATCCATCAACTGATTGAGTTTAAACTCTGAATAACCCAGACATGAATCAATTGCATTCATTATGAATCCAGATGGCAAATGTGCTTATGATTTCTAGTACTTGACTGCATTGCCATTCTAGTAAAGTAGTATACAACTGTTAACTGAACGATGTTATGTTGCATGTATGGGAGAGATGCAAAATATCTGAAATGTGAAGAATCTATTTGGAGTGTAAGTTCTGTGTATACAATTGCTAATGTCTAGCCAGAAGACATTATAGTCGTGATATATTTGGTCCAATAATTGCTCCAATCTAAAAAGCTAAATCACATTGGTGCATAATCTATGTAAATTATCATTTCACTGTTGGTTACTTGCATTGAAAAATGAAGTTAGGTCAAATCATAGTATATATAGCAGACTTAGCTCAGCTGGACAGGCCACATACCATTCAATCATTTATTTACTTCGTGAATATTTATCAACAGCCTACTTTGTGCCAACTGCTCTGCCTGGTGCTGAAATATAGCAGCAAGGATAATGCAGTGTGAAGACAAAAAGCCTTGCCTTTTGTTTGGATCAGAAGCTGTTAGAAGAACCATCAATACAAATTTGGTAAAAGCAGTTGCTGAAAGACAAACTGAACTGCTTTCACTCTCAGGAGGATTATTATATATTATAAAGAGCTACTCTGTTTAATAGCCACTAGCCATATGGAGTACTTTATATTTAAGTGAACTCAAATGAAGTAAAAATTTTAATTTAATTTGTCAGTTTTCTAGCCTCATTTTAAGTGTTCAATAGTCACATGTGTCTACTGGCTGCTGTATTGAACAGCACAAATACAGAACATTTCTATCATCACAAAAAAATTCTACTGAGCCGCCCTGATATGGAAAACAGAATGAAAAAAAAATAGTGACTCCATTTACGACTTACTGTTTAATATCAGGCACAGTTTATGAGATAACATTATTTCCTACAATAGACATGTTTGTGAGGACAGGAAATTTTCTAAAACAGGTTTTACAAGCTTTGACGTTGCAAAAGGACAGTTAATTTAAAAAGTTGTTACCTCATTTGTCCTCATTTTATTTATACTGAATATTAGAAAAGACAGTGAGCCAATACAAACCTAATAATAGGGATTATGGCAGGGATTGCTGACTCTTCACCAAAATCCATTGTCCTCTTTTTTTTTTCTTTCTCTTTTTCTGCAATAATGTAATGCTTCTTGGCAGATCAGCTGCAATGTAATATTCACCCTCCTTCACAGCTGGATGTGGTGACTTGGAACGTGAACATAAGTCACATCAGTATTGAATAGATCCTTTAAACGGGCTAATGCATTTCTTTCATAGTGTTCTTTACTTTGTTGCAAGCCAGCTTCTGTACCATGGCTTCCAGGAAGCAGAAAAGAATACCATCCTAACTAGGGCATGGTGGAAAAACATGAGAAAATGCTCAAGTCTCTATGGTTGTGTGGAGTAAAGTGGCCCAATAACCTGGAATTCCAGCTGATACATAAAAGAGAAATAAACTTCTACCTTATTTGACTCATTGCACATTGAGTTCTGTTTGTTAAATCAGTTAATTTACCCTATCGTATATAAGAATAGATACAGGCTTAATTTTGCTCAGAAATATTTTTTCAGCCTCAGATGTCGGAAACAACCATATTGTCATAGAAAACTAAATTTATAGCACTTTCGCTGAATAAACACCACTTTTGTCCACAATAAAATTGCTTCCTATTTTTATAAGGCTTTTGTTTTAGGTTAGATTCCCTAGAAGCAGAGCCTGAGTTGAGTATTCTCTTGAATTTATTGAGCAAGGACTCTTAAGAAAAATCTGTAAAGCCATGAGGGGGGAAAGGTGGGGAAGGGAAAAGAGACAAGGAAAGATGTGGACTCAGCTGTATTCCATTTAGAGCTCTAGAGTACAAATGTCACTGCGGAGTTGTCCCTGCTTAAAGCAGGGGGGAGTATTTTGAGCCTCCATATTACTCAGTCATTGGTTAGTGGAACCTACCAGACTGTTCATCCAATAAAAGTGGAATCCTCTGGAGAAGAAGGCAACTGTGAACTGATACATATAACACTCTGATAGCTGAAACAAGGGTGTACCAGCCAGTAAGGACATCTGTGCAACACACCACCAGTGTCTACTACAAGTTTCTTATCCTTAAATATATGAATGTGTAATTTATGGTTTGCCATGAGA
This sequence comes from Rhinolophus hipposideros, assembly GCF_964194185.1. Classification (NCBI taxonomy): domain Eukaryota; kingdom Metazoa; phylum Chordata; class Mammalia; order Chiroptera; family Rhinolophidae; genus Rhinolophus; species Rhinolophus hipposideros. Next base: position 32,671,554 of record NC_138068.1, read on the forward strand.
CAAGATTGATTAGATGATTCTCTTCCCAAAGGCAACCCTATGTTTTTTTATGAATCCAAATACAGTCTCTAATTTTTGCAGAGCAAATTCTTTCATGAGAAGATGGATAGCCAGAAAGTTAAATTTTGGAACAAATACAAAAGCTTGGACAGTGATGGGTATAAGAAGATGTAGGAATATAAGAGGAAGTAGGATTCCCTGGAGATACAACAGAAAGCTGTCTCTGATGTGAGCAGGTGACACGAGAGACAATAGTATGTGGTGGTACAGAGCCAGAATTCTGGGGCAAGATGGGCTCTGTTTGAATGAAAGTTCTGTCACTAACGTGCTGTGTGACACTGAGCAAGTATGTTGACCTCTGTATGCCTGTTTCTTCCTCTATAAAATAGGGATAATGATGAACAATAATAGCTATAGGCTGTAGAGTGGGTTAATTACGCAATGTATGCAAAAGTCTTTGAATGCTGCCTAAAATACAGTGAGTGCTTATAAGGGTGGGTCTGTGAGGGAAGTTAGGTTTTGAAACGAGAGTGCCAAGTCCAGAACAAGAGAGGGTAATGGTTAAATAAGCCCTTGACCTCTGGAGGCAGATATTCTAGGGTTGAATCCCTGCTCAACCACTGCATTATCTTGATTACTTAAATACTTTATGCCTCAGTTTCCTCATCTGTAAACTTGTAATAGTGATAGCACTTTTCATATAGAAGTGTGGTGAAAATTAAATGAAATAATCACGTAAAATTCTTAAAATAATACTTAGTACATAATACACTTTAAATAAATGTTGGTGTTATGTTGTTATTATTATTTCACAAGGAAAGGCAGCAGGACTTTTTCAAAGAATAGAGAAAACTTCATTGGGGTATGTTCATTGCTTGTACACCGCAGTTTTATGAGGTGAATATGAGACTGTAAAGATAAATAGAAGCCGAACTGGAAATTTCTTCTGTGTAAAGCTAGGGTGCTTTGACTTGGTCCTGTAGGCACTACAAACCTACTAAATATTAAATATGTTTACTTAAGTTTCTTTCAGAATAAGGAAGTAGTTCTAGTTAGCTATTGCTACATAACACACGATCCCATAACTAACTGTCCTATGACAACAACTATTCACTTAGCTCATGATTATGTATGGGGGACAGCTTGGAGTGAGTTTATCTGAGAGATTCTTCAGGTCTCAGATAGGCCTCATTAGGCTCCTTCATGATCTTTATTTGTTCCCTGGTCCTATAGTCAGTTCGGGTCCAGGCGATTAGGTGGGTGTTGGTTTGGAGCATCTTGGGTCCTTTCCACGTGGTCTCCAAGGCTAGCCCAAGTTTGTTCTCATCACAGAGGCAGAGCTGCAATAGACAAGGCAAATAGCTCTTGAGGCCTAGACTCTAAACTGCACAAAATTGCTTCTGATGAATTTTATTTGCCAAAGCAAATGACTAGGTGGTACCCAGAGTCAGAGTGCGTGGATATTACAAAGTCACAGGGTAATGAGCAAGGAAAGAGGAAAACCATTAATTGAGGCCGTCCATGAAAACAACCTAGCAAATTGTCTGAGGATCGCCTCTTTAATTCATGAGATGAACAGAGGCAGCAACTATAGCTATGCAACCCTCTTTAAAGTGGTCAACTTCTGTAAGGTCCTGGGAAGAGATGGTTTTATACATTCCAAAGAGATGAGTCACCTCGGTCTTACTGTCTCTCCTCTTGTATCCCTAGCCTCTCTCTTCTCTGCATTTCCAAGACTGGAAGTTAATGTGAGGAAAAGATCTGGTTGGGAAGAAACCTGCATCATGAGATGTGAGGCCTCACAATCTTACATATGATTATGAAAGAGGCAAACAGTACTGAGGCCACTAGAATCCATTATTGACAAGAAAGAAAAACTTTAATATAAAAGCAGAATTATTTGAAAAAAACATTTAGCCCCTTCTACTCCACCTGTATCTCTTCATTCAGAAAAATAGAGAATTTATATAATCTCCCAATTTACATAATTCAAGAGATATACTAGATAATATTGACTATGTGCCATATCTTTGATAAAGAAAAGTATAGTCACAATACTCAAACTCTACATTAAGCCACATATATTTGACATAATTTATACACATTATTTTCATGTAACCATTTGATGTTGGATGTATAACCAATAATATACATTATTAAGGCCTGTAAGAAAAGAATCAACTGAGGATCACAAAATGTATTTACTAGTTACATGGAGGTGTTTCTATCTACTGTCTTGTTGCTTTTAGTACATTGCCTAGAATCGCCTACACCCACAGTAAAAAGTCATTCCTTCATTATTCAAGCATTATAAATAATTTGGTTTGGGGCAGCGGGTTAGATCAGTTGGTTAGAGCGCAGTGCTCATAACACCAAGGTTGCCGGTTCAATTCCCACATGGGCCACTGTAAGCTGTGCCCTCCACAACTAGACTGAAACAACTACTGACTTAGAGCTGATGGGTCCTGAAAAAACACACTTACAAATACTACTACTAATAATACTACTACTACTACTAATAATAATAATAATTTGGTTTAATATTATTTTTAAAGAGCAAGAAAAACATAAAAATTGTGGGGGAAAAAGTGTAATAATTTTTCCTTTGATTACCTTATGTTATCTGTGATTTGAACAGAATTGGACTACGCCTTGGTTTGCATTGCCCCAGAACTGACCCTGAGATAAGAATCTGAGTAGAAGCAGTTTATCTAAGAAGGAAGCCCAAGAAACATTGATAGGATGGTAAGGTATGGGAGGGAGAACAGCAAATAAGTGGTGTAGTATTAAACTGGTTACCTCTGTGAGCACCTGGGGCTTAATCTACCTCAGGGGAAGGCTGGGTGTCAGGGTAAACCACATGCTTCAGAGATGTCGCACCTGAGAGGTAAGGAAGCTGGGGCATTTGTATACCCACTGGCATCAGTCTGTGGCTGAGAGCTGCTCCCAGGTGGTGTTACTGCCTGGCACATCCAGCCAGCCTGTGTGGCGAGTAGGCTCCTGCAACCAGACAAATCTTCAGGCAAAGATATGCCAAGTGATGTGCATAAAAATAAGTCCTGAGGGAAAAATGGCTTATTACTTGTAGCGTCTGATCCAGACTAAATCCTGGCTTCAAATCATTTTTAAAAATGTATCTGGCAACTCAAATCCTTTTATGGAATATAAAAGAGTATACAAAACTGATTTTTTTAAAAAAAGCAACTATTGTGATTTCTGTGATGGTGTGTGCTTGGATCCAGCGTTCTCTCTTTACCCACGACTCTGAAAACTAACCTGGAGATACCTCTGAGGAATGCAAGTGCTCCTCAGGAAACAGGTCAGAAACACATGATTTAGATCTTTAAGGATATTTCCAGGTCCAGGTCTCTGGTTGACATCTTTGTACCAAGCTACTTTTTCCTAATACCTTCTCTGCCTCCTTTCCTCCTAAAAACAATATCAACCAACAAGATCCTTCAAAACCTCATTTTAAAAAGTCCAATTGTATTTCATGGTAATAAGAGCCAAAAAGAAAAATAAAAGGGGGAGGTAAAACACCAAATGTCAAAACATAAGAAAACAACTAATAGGATGACTATTTAAAACCCACAGAGACTATCCAGAATAGGGTAGCCATAGTAACATACCCAGGAATATCCTCCTCTGGGTGGAACTACAAGCTAGGGGAGGAAGGATGGGGGTGTGGAGGGCAAGGGGCTGCTGGGTAGGGTGCTTTCACAGCACAGATTCACCACGGAGACTGGAAAGGAACAGCCTTAAGGGAAGCTGTGAATCTCCTTAACGAACATAGGGGGTTATCTATATTTTTGGCAACTTCCTTTTGGAATCAAAAGTTGGTTTCTTTAGAGATAACTTAAATGGAAGCATATTTAAAAAAAATTGATAAAATTCACACTACGGGGGGAGGAAAACAGAAGACCAAATGGAAACTGTGGGCGGTAGCTGTGATTGTGCCTTTTCAAGCAGTTCCTTAGACGCTGCTCTGGGTTTGAGCTTATATCATGTTAATACCATGTTTCCCCGCAAATAAGACCTAACCAGAAAATAAGCCCTAGCAGGATTTTTCAGGAGGACATCCCCTGAATATAAGCCCTAATGCGGCTTTTGAAGCAAAACTTAATATAAGACCGGTCTTATTTTCGGGGAAACATGGTATTCACATTAAATGACTGAAACTGCAAGGGAACCTGTGAGGTATTGTACTAAAAGTTACTAGTGCTTGCTTGCCCAGTACACCTCTGTTTAGCCGTTTCACCAGCTGCTGTGAATGTTGAAAGCTAATGACACACAGCTGCTTCCTGTCCAGGGCACTGCCCTTGGCCAACAGGCACTGGTTCTCCAGGAAATGCCTGGGAAGCTATACCTTCCCTACAGCCCCAAAACAATGACTGATTGATACTGGGATATAAAATCTTGGCCCATTGTCTCCATTTAAGACATAGCTGTGGTACCCTTCAAGCTTCCCCTTGGGATCAGCCTTAAGCCAGACACCAGAATGCACCCCTTCCTTGCTCAGCTTCTTCTTCTGCTCTACCTATTCCCCTCACTTCCGTAAACAGGTTTTAGCCCTGGGATAGCCCTGGAATGAGCATGAGCCCACCTGCTTTCAAGCCTTTGTCCACCACTGCGAAGCTGTAAGACTATCTCTCAGGGACACAACTACGCAAGGGTGAGGTTTGACTAGATCATTGTTTTTGTTTTATCTAAACCCACATCTTTGCCTGAGTCCTTCCCTGTTATATTCTGTTCCCCTCCCTCTTTTATAGGTTTCTCTTGAGACCGCTTCATGAATACATCACTTGCAAAAATCCCAACATGAGATTTTGCACATGGGGAATCTGGCCTAAGATATACAAAGGCTTGACAATGAAGGTTGTGAACTCATCTTAAAAAAAGTGCTACATACCTCATTGCTGAATATCATTATGGTCACCTTTGAAGTACTCCCCTTGGGAAGCTATACACTGATGCCAGTGCCTAGTCCACCCTTCAAAGGAATTTTGAAACTTTTTCTGGAATGGCCATCAGAGCTGTCATCCTACTACACTTGATGTCCTGGATGTCATCAAAATGTCTTCCTTTCAATATTTCCTTTATCTTCAGGTAAAGAAAGAAGTCATTGGGGGCCAGATCAGGTGAGTAGGGAGGGTGTTCCAATACAGTTATTTGTTTACTGGCTAAAAACTCCCTCACGGACAGTGCCGTGTGAGCTGGTGCAGTGTCGTGATGCAAGAGCCATGAACTGTTGGCGAAAAGTTCAGGTCGTCTAACTTTTTCACGTGGCCTTTTCAGCACTTCCAAATAGTAAACTTGGTTAACTGTTTGTTTAGTTGGTACAAATTCATAATGAATAATCCCTCTGATATCAAAAAAGGTTAGCGACATCATTGCAACAAGTTCACAAACTTAATTGTCAGACCACATATGCTAATAGTTGGAAGGAAAATGCATCCTTTGTAGCCCAATGGGAGCCACCAAAATCTATGAGGGATTGATATCTATTCTCCACCCTCCAACCAGCATGAGTCCCCTTTCATTGGATCTACACTTTGGATTTCCACAAGATTTCTGGTGAATAAAGCTCTTGGATACTAATGTCTGAGAGCTGTTGGACCAGGAGATCTCTGAAGTTGGGTCTAGCTCAACAGTTCTGGGAAGACTTTCTCTAGTACTCGCTGAATAATAGTGCTCCAGATTTATTGTGACTGGGGAACGAATGGGGACAGGCTAGGTATTAAAAAAATATATGGTTGGCTGGAGGCATCACTAAGAAATTCTTCAGATATTTGTCTAGAAGGGTGTAATGCAGGGTTCCAGCTCCTGCTCACTGCACAAGAATGCAGGATATGGTGAGGCCAAAAAAGAATAACAACGGAACCATAGATAGGGAGTTCATACCACTATATTTTCAATGGCGGCTAGTGGAGACACAAGAAGCAGGAGCCACACACTGCAATCTGCCTTGTGTTTCTCTGCCAACCAACAAACCAACTCCTTTGCCAGCGTAGCCATGGAAGTTATATTAGTGGCTAATGGCTAACCGGTAACAGCTGATGGCTGCCCAGCCACAGGGATGGCCATCTGATTACAGCTGATAACCATCTAATAAGCAAGCTAGCACCTTTGCACATGAGGCTGAGCCTGGAAACTGCTCTCTGGGACTCTGTCCCCACAAAGGGATATTGTCATCCTTTAGCTTTTCAAAGTCTGCCTACTTTGTGATTGTTTCCCTGAAAATCTCAGACATTTCATACTAGAGTAGATGCTGTTGTTGCCCTGCCTAGATTTCCTTTTAATGTACTTGGGCATCCATCCTTCAGTTGTCCTTACCTAATGGGAGCCACTTCACCTAGAGATTTCTGGGAGTTAGCCCCCAATCTCCATATCCTCCTATTCTAGGTCAGAGGTTGTCATGGCCAGGGGCTGAATGATGTTGGAATCTTACAGCTTACCCTTTTGTTTCCAAATGAACCAATCTGTGGTTTAATTCACACTCCAGGGTTCCTGATAGCATCAGGCTGAAGCCAGACTCCAGCTGAGACCACACTATTGCTCAGCTTCTTTTCCTGTTCCATCCTGCTTGCCTTGCTCCCTTACTGGTTTTTCTTGACAGCACTTTCTCAAAACATCAGTGGCAAAACAACTCCTACATAAGGCTTTGCTGCCAGGGAACTTGACATGCTAATAATTCAAATATCTGAGGGCCATAGAGAATAAGATTTGGCTCGGGACCTAAAAGCAATTAATAAAAATGAGGTCCACAGGAAGCAATTTGGGGGCTCTTGATTTAGAAAAGCTTAGATTTCATTCCCTTTTCAGGTTTCCCAAGTAGCTCTTCAATGTGTGAAAATAAATAGAAAAAGAAAGGTTTCTGAGTGTGTTTTCTTATTCAAGAAATTGGAGAATTTTTTTTCTTATAGCTTTATCCTCAGTGTTTGTAACAGAGGGTGCTCAAACACTTATTGAGTGTATTTGAAGAAATATTTCAAAATATATTGTTGGTGGACTTTTATATTTCAGAGTGCATTTGGAATACAATAAAAACATAAAAATGGCAGGCTTAAGGGACAAGATAGAAGATTAACCTACTTTTAGGTTTATTAATTTTGCTTTTTTTCACTGTAGTGGAACAAGTCTGATTAATACTAATTATCTTTCCATTCCTTTTCATTCTGATTGTTTTGTTCTTTTAGAGGGTATGCTTCTTATAGAGAAATTAGCTGTTTTCAGAATTGTGTTCAACATCATATCTGAGCTTTAAGCTACGATTTCTATGGACTGCACCATTACTCAATTCTAAATGCCATTTAAAGAACCAGCTTTGACTTTTATTCAAACCATCTGAAGTCTGCAGTCCTCTGGAGAGAGTGTGTATGGTGCTGAATGACTAATACGAATTCCTCTATCCTTTGAATGGTTTATGGAGCAGGATGTGATAACGGGATCTTTGAGATGTTCACTGGGGTTAAACCTGGCATCACCTTTGCTGGTATCTTTCTTTATCAAGGACCAAGTTGATGGATAGAGGGAGAAATGAAATGAACTTGGGGAAATTTGGCCCCCTTTAACTCCCAGAGTATCTTTATTTTAACTTCTTTTTCACTACTTTATCAACCATCCTTGGCTGGTAGGGGAGGGCAGAGCAGGCATTGGGATGAAGTACTCACCTAAAGTCCAGAATTTAACCGCGTGCCAAAAAAACTCAGTAATTAAGATAAATAGTATCTTAATGAAATATTTTTATTGTGGTAAAAAGATATACAATTTACCATTTTAACATTATTGAATAACAACTTCCCTTTTCCTCTTACCCTCAGTCCACAGTAATCAAAATTCTTTGTTTCTGTAAATTTGAATATTTTAGATACCTCATATAAGTGAAATCATGCAATATTTGTCCTTTTGTGACTAGCTTATTTCACTTCGCATAGAGTCCTCACAGTTTATTCATGTTGTAGCATGTGACATGATTTCCTTATTTTTTTAAGCCTGAATAATATTCTGTTGTGTGTGTGTACCACATTTTCTTTATGCATTTAAACATTGATGGACATTTGAGTTGCTTCTACCTCTTGGCTATTGTGAATAGAATTATTAATGTAATGTTGTATGTCTCAATTTCTTTATTTTTTTTTTTCTTTTTGCTCCTCTGACTTGATTTTAAATGACTGGTTTTTAATTTTGCCAATTCTTCTGCCTGATCAAACCTTCTGTTGAACTCTTGTAATAAAATATTCAGTTTATTTACTGTATTTTTCAGTTTATTTACTGTATTTCTATCTCTTTGTTAATATTCTCATTTTTTCACGTACTGTTTCCCTGATTTCATTTAGTTGTCTATTTGTGTTGTGTTTTAGCTCAGTGAGCATTTTGTTGATAGTTACTTTAAGTCCATTTTCAGGTAGCTCATAACTCTGTATTTCTTTAGGGTCATTTTCTGGAGATTTATTGTGTTGCGTTGATTGGGTTGTGCTTCCCTGTTTCTTTGTATGCCTTATAATGTTTTGTTGTTGCTTCTGGAATTTGGATATTTGGGGGAAAAAAACAAACAACAACTACTTCTCTTAGTCTTTGTGAGTTGGCTTTATGCAAGGAAGACCTTCACCAGTCAACCTGGCTGAAGGTTCTCTCAAATTTTTTCTGATCTGTTGCTCCCCTTACATCTGGCTGCAAACTACAGTTCTAACATATTGCTCACCTCTGTTTACAGTGGCTTCCAAATCCCATTAGCACTATGAGTCAGGTAAGACAGAAGCCAGTCCCTCAGGTTGCCCCTCAGACAAACCAGGACGCTGGATGCGTGACCCACTCTTTTGTTTGCATCCCAAGGGAGGAATTCCTATAAGGTGGTAGAGGGGTCTTCCCAGTTGCTCTGTGCTATGCCACATAGATGGAGGGACACAAATGTGTGTGTGACAAATACTGTGAATTTTTCTACACTTCTCAGTGGAATCCTATGTTTCTATACAATGATCTGGGCTCTATAGCCTCTCAATTGGTGTCTAGAGTACTTACAGAAGTATCCGTATACTGTTAACTTGGTGTCTCTGTGGGAGAAGGAGGGCCTGTAACTTCCCAGTGCACCACCCTGCTGATGTCTGAATTATCTTCATCTTTATTCAAACCTACTCTCAGAAACATGCCACTTTAGTAAACAATGGAAGCCATTGCCTTCCCCACCTGAAGCCTTGTGTTTAAACCTTATTTTGCTGCAAGAGTGAAAGAATGAACAATATTTTTAAAAATCAAAATTAATGCAGAAAATTCTTAAAATTTCAAAATTTTAAATAAAGATAGTATCAGAGTATTTATTATATTTTTAAGGTGAAATTCTAAAATAGAAGAAAAAGATTAACTGAAATGCTAGAGTTATACTTTGTCTTGTTTAATATGTGCAGACAGCCTATGGTCAATAAATAAGCAAGAAGGAAGAGAAATTTCAGACAAAAAAGTTAGAAATCCAATGTGTGAGTTATACAATGCACTCCTGAAATTAATGGAGACTTTTTTTGTGTCTTTGTACTTTTTCACTCAGAAGTGAGAATGTAAATTTGGAAACCAAAAACATCGTTTCCTTTGCAAACAGCATCTTCCATTTTGCTAGACAGTTTGAAGACAGTTGGTAACTGAAGATTTAAAAAGCAAAATTTCAACTCTGTGTAAAAGCTATTGTGTATTTAAATTGTCCCTAAATGGGTAACTAAGGCTGAATTTTCTGTCTCTAATCCTCTCCCAGCCCTGAGGACTCTAGGCCCCCTCTCTCTTGCTTCAGATCTCTAAGTGTACACCTGTTCACCTTCATCTTTACGCAAATGTACTCTCATAAAGGTTCCACCTTAATGAGAATGTCAACCATTGCTCTCCTTTGCCTGGGGCTTGCATTTAAACCTTATTTTGCTGCAAGAGTGAAAAGAATGAACAGCCTCTTTCCCTGTCAAATGGATTTCAGGTTTCCCTGAGGAGGCTGCAACTTTTGAGTGTGTGTGGGGGGGAGGGCTGCATAAGGGAAGGTGGGAAATGTCACACTATTGACTTTGCTTTTGCAAGGGTAGCCCTTGGTAGCATTGATTATATAGAAAGGACTACTTAAATGAAATAATATTTGATATTGAGATGATACTTCATAAATTAATGTGAGGAACCTTTATAAAAAGGAAATGTGGTAATTCTGTACCATTTCTGAGGTTTGTTTTCTACAGTCTGAGAAAAATAAGCAATGGGTATTTTCCAAGAACACCCTATATAGTTCAGTAGGCATGGAGGCATGCAAAACTGGCAGTTTCTTAGGTGGAGTGAAAGGTTCTCCCTGGAGTAAGAAGGATACTTCAAAAAATATTTTATGAACATATTCATTCATTCCTTTATTCAATTACTGAGCTTGTAATGTGTATTAGGCATAGTTCCCAGCCCTTGATTTTCACAAGAAAACAAAACCTTGTAGATAACTATGTTACCTGGGAATATCACAGGAGGAAGACATGTAGCTTTTATAATGTGATCTTTGATTTAAATGGTAGGGAATATGAAAAACTTCTGAAAACAGTGGAGCTTAGTATATTAGGTTCTAAAAACTGTTTTATCTGCATATATCAATTGGAAATCTTGCTTAGCTTGCAGTTGATTTTCCTGATAATGATGATTAAGTAACACAAGAGTAAAAGTGCCCTCTGAATCATCAAAGAAAATGAGATTCTGTTTAACACAGAACCTGCGTTAGATGTATTTCTTAATTATTTGAAAATGTGTGCATCTCAATTAATCAGGCAATGTGATTAACTAAAGAAGCTTGTTCATTGGCCTAGCAAGATAACACTGAGGTTACCGTAATGTGGTTGCTTAAAGCCAGCAAGTCTATACAAATGTTCAGGAGTAAGCAAAAGGCAAATCTATTTTATAATAACTATTCATAGGTATATGTAAATGCCAGTTGTACAGAAATTTGAGTCCAAAAAAATACCAGTCACAGTGATGGTCAGCAGTTCAAATCATTTATGTTATAAAGTACAAGGCTACGAAATTGCACATAAAAAATTCTCGGTTTTCTGTTATGACACATTATCTCTACACATTATCTGGGTTTTACTTTTCCTCTGGTGAATTAAGAAAGAAGATTCTTCAAAAGAGCCTCATGTGGGAAGAATGGGATTTGGAGGAAAAGAGCAAACAGATTGGCATTGCTCTAGGCTGTCCAGAAATAACCAAATGGAACATCTAGCTCACTAGGTGGCAAGCCAATCAATATCTTTTTAATTCAAAGTCCGAAAAATTAGAAAACGAAAGCTGTTCTGTGAGAATTGGCCTACATCGGAACATAGAATCAGCAGGTATTTTGGTTCAAATGGCCACAGCCACTCACTGCTTGCTTGCTTTGTCCCATAACTGTAGCATATGCCTCTGAAGTATTTGAAATGATACTATGTGGTATATCATTGCTTAGGGAAAGAATTCCTAATGACTGGGTCACTGTGACAGGTTTTTTTTTATTAGTAGGGTAAGAAGAACAGTTGTGACATAATAGTGAGTTTTAGGCCCAAAGCACTTGGGGTAGAAGTTCATAACCCTAACTATAGGGAAGAAAACATTAGTGAAAGAATCCACTTTTAAACAGAACAATAAAGAAGGCTTGAGCTCAGAAAGTCCAGAGTAGGAAAAGAAAAATAAAGAGACAGGGGAAAAAAAAGAATAAACCAATCTACCTCACAATAGAAACATAACACTCATTTGAAAATAAATAAAATGCCAACATATTAAGGAGCTTAGATGTGCTCCATCTTAACAATAAGTAAAAAAACTGAACAAACTGAAAATCCACAACTCTTCTTAGATCTATCAGAAAAAATGAGGTCACAGGGCAAACCATTGCCCCAAGATTGAAGAAACAAACAGATACAGAAAAGAACAACTTATCAGAACATTAGCTCATGAGCTAAAACCTTCTCAACAGCCAGTACTAGGATAGGAAAACCACAGTTGTAGTTGATGAATTGCTGGAGGCTCAATGTGGATAAGCCTGAGAGTTAAAAACTGCAGAGTGACCTAGTCATAGGGGCTCCTCACTTTTGTGAGTTTTATCTCCAAGAGCCCTCCCAGGTACCCAAAATGAAGATAGGAGAAAAATCTCCTCCTACTTCCAGCAGGGGGAGGGGAAAAGTAGCCATATTGAACTATGCCAGAGCACTCTGTTCTTAATAAGGTCTGCTCCCAAAAGAAATTATTTTTACCAGGACTCCCATTTGATGGAGGTAGCCTGAATTTCATAGAAGATGGCTATGTCGGAGGGTTACTTGACTCACATCAAAATTTGTCTGAGAAAGCCATTGATTTTTGAGGGTTAAATAATATTTTTTTGTTGCCTGTCTAAAATACGTGCTAATTACAATTGTTTGGAAGCAAGAGTCTGGAGTTTTGCTTTTGGAAAGACTATGGAACTAAAGACAAGTTCAAAGAAAAGAGTAGGATAATCAGATTTTCTACTATGAACAAAAGGGAGGAGTATTTGCCAACCATGAGATCCTAGCCTAATGTTATCCCATAAAGCTTTTAGCAGTAAAGGGAATGGTCTATAACTGCCCTGTCCAGTATGGTAGTGACTAGCCATATGTGCTATTCATTTCTTGAAATGTGGCTAGTGCAACTAAAAAACCAAATTTTTAATTTTGTATAATGTTAGTTGAGCCATGTGTGAGTAGAGGTTACCATGTCGGACAGCACACCTGCAGTCCACACTATTTTCATGCATATTCTGGACTTAAAGTGGCAAAACAAAGAACAACTGGATCCTAAAGTGTATATTTAACCGGTCCTTCCATCCTTTAAAGGAAAATGAAATATATTTCTTGACTTTCTTGAGACTGCAGGGTAAGGAAAGTTTGGCTAGTAATTTTATGCTTCAAAATATAATGTAGTAAAAATTGTGATTATTAAATATATATTTTATTGTATTAAGACATTATCCCCATATGCCTTAATTTAACAATCTACCTAAAACAAAAACTAAGGCAAACATTTGAGTGGAGGCACCTTATTTGATATGTGATCCCAGCTTCTCAATGAAGAAGCAGAGAGTGAGACAGGGAAGGAAGAAAGCCAATAAAAGATGTATTAATTAGCGAGCCACTTCTGTGGACAATTGGAGTTTAATCCTGCTGAAACTCTCTGGGAAACCGTATAAAGTATACTTTATAATGGTTCCCCGAAGAGGTGAGGAAGCGGGATTATTTATCTATCTAGTCCCATTCCTGATTAACTGAGGGTTGATCCTGTGGAGGGCTGTTAACATCCCAGCACTTCCAGCTCCTTTAGCTGTAGTTACTCCTATGCCAGAAAACACCTTAGAGAGAGGTAGACATAGAGACTTGAGTATGAAGCTACCTGCATAGTCAACACCTGTCTCCAAAGCTGCATATGACCTCCAGGGTGGGCTAAGGGGATATCATCAGGGCACCAACAGAATCCGCTAAAATGTTCAACAATATGATAAAGCTCATCCTTGGTCCCATTGCAGTCTGGTCTGCATTATGCAGAAATATTTAACCAGAATCAGAGCAATGTGATCCAACTCTACTAATAAAATCTAAGAGTAAGTGTGTGTGGCTCCTAGAAAAGTGTTCACTTTCCTGATATAAGAAACTGTCTTAGCTAACACATCCTTTGCTCTTTTAATCTCTTCTCTTCCTTTTGCCTGGAACAAAGATGAGATGCCTGCTAGTCTGGCAGCTCCATTGTTACTGTGAGGCCACAACCCACCACCAATTTAAGGAATAAAGATATGTAACTTAGTGTGAAAGATAATGAGTTTGGGATGGTATTGTAGAGCAACTGCATCAGTCCTGGACTGTGATTCTTCTGACTTCTTATTGAGCTGCTAATTGTTTAATTCTGAATTCAAGATATTGGTTATGTGTAGATAAATGCTCTCTGAAGGTCGAAGAGGCTGTCCAGCATTCTCCAGTCACACTCATCATCCTTTAGTTTTAGTTCCACGTCTGCCATTGAATATGGATTTAAAGGAGGTATTTGAAGGAGTTTTAATCTTATAAATCGGTCCTCATTTACAACTACAGACACAGTGTATTTATTATCTCCACTCAAGTTGCGTATTACTTCACCTACCTGTGAATAATTGATTCTGCATTTGTTTCTACCCAATGTGTAAAATAATGCCAGGATTAGGCTAGTCCTGAAAGAGTTTGTAGTAAACACCATTGCTATCCTGTCCAAATCCACATGAACAGGAGTATTGCATCCATCCCCCAGCTCATGAAGCAGAAGCTTTCAATAGCTCAAAGCAGCTCTTTACTTCACACACATTTTCTTAGCTCCTGAACGCCACCTCACCCAGAAATGCCTAGGAGATTCTATCTCCTCCCCCCGGGGGCAGTGCACACCTAATGATTACCTGAAAAGGGCGACAAAAAGCCAGCATCTTTGCCTCAAGGTGCACCAACTCTGGTTCCGTGTATACTCCAGAGCTCACTGCAGGATCCGACTAAGGCTACACTCCATCAAGACCACCGCCTTTCCTCTTTCCCTTTCTTCAGAGAGCCATTAATCAATAAGTCACTTGCATAAGAACCCCTGTTCCAGAATCTGCTTCTAGGGAACCTGACTTAAGACACATTTTAAAAGAATTTAACACTTTGTTCTAGTCTCTCAATCTATGGAGAAAAGTTATAAGTGCAATCAATGGCATCACAATAATACTTTTAATGTATCTATTAATAGTTGTCAATTCTTTAAGTGAATTGGTAAAAATTAGGTATTTTCTACTGGAGAATTCACAAAGGTAATCTTTATACAAGGAGAAAGGCTATTCACTGTGTAAAAGTAAGCTGTGTGCCAAAGGCTACATAATGTTGAGTTACTCTGGATCTCCCTTCCACTTAAACATTCAAACCACCTAGAAGTAGAATAATCGAACTAAGTAAAATATATTTACCTTAAGACTAATTTTACTGCTACCTCAATGAATAGATTCAAGGGACCGTAGATGAAAAAGTGGTTTGGGATTGTCATAAATAGATTTCAGTTTCAACAGGGGCATGAACTATCAAGGAAAATTCTTTTTATTATCAGCCAGGTGCCCAGAGGAAATTAATATGTAGATATTGAAGGCATAACTAGACACCTGATACTGAGTCAAACACAGAATCTGGTGCCAGAGTGACTGGATAAGAGATTCTAATCAGGAAATGAGAAGAAAGGAAATGAATATGTTCCCCTAAGGGTCTGACTGAAAGGTGAAGTTTCTATTCATTCGTGTTGGGTATTGTAGTCAAAGCTGGTTTTTTCCCACTAGTCAGGATAAAACTAAATGTGTTTTGTGTGGCATTACCTGTGCTCTCTCTTCTTTGTATTGTCTGATTTCATGTAGATATGTGGAGAGAATTGGTTATAGGTTTTAAGTTCTTTGGAAGAATAAATTGCATATATGCGGAGTAAGTCACCTTAATGATTTTGGACATAAATATCAATTACTATTCATTATAATAAAACTATCATTAATATAAAATGAAGCTATGTGTTATCTTATAACTATGAAGGATATATTGTCCAAAGTATTTTACTGATTTATTTTCACACAGGCACTTTCTGGCCATATTCATTCATTCAGTAAATATTTGAAAGCTCCTATTCTATCCCTGATTCAGTGCTAGACTTTGGTGAGATCTTACGATCTAATAAGGGAACAAATGTACAAATGGAACTCAAAGTCAGCGTGCAAAAGCATGTGTATTAAAAAATGAACATGTAATGCCATGCAGATTAAGAAGGAAAAAAAAATGGTCTTCAGCTGCAGTGACTACTGTAGGAAAAGTTGTCAGATATCTGAAATCATTCTCAACATCATCGTAGATATTATTAAATAAGTCTACATGTTAAGCAGGGACAAACAAGATATTATTTCATGAGTCAATCTTTTTATATTCCAAAATCACCTTTCTAATAATTTTAAGCACTGCAAGCCTTTCACAAAGACTTTGAGAATTCAAAAATATTTTTTCCTGGAAACTTCCAAGAATTTTGGAAAATGACTCACTAAATTGAAAGCTCTTTTCAAAAATCTTTGGAGACAAAATTCCAGAGAAAAGCAATTTTGATGACATCCATCTATGAAAAGGATGCTTTTTCCAGCATGTCAGGAAAATGAAGAATCTCATTTTGAGTTAGATTTTCAGGGTCCAGGTTTTCAAAAGTCATCAAAAATAAAAAGAGAGAAAGAGGAAAAAGTATACAGTCACATCTTATCCTAGATCTCTGAAAACATGAAAGGAAAGAGAAAAAGAGGAAGAGACGGAGAGAGGCGAGAGGGAGAGAAGGAGAGAGAGAGAACAAAATTTCACCAAAGAGTTAGAAGAAGACTTAGTGGTCATACATGTTTGACCATCTTTTCAAATAGAAAAAGGAAAATTTTCACTAACCTGGGTTTGAAAGCATAATAGGTATTAGAAAGAATAAAAATATATAACAAATACAGAATGTTTATATATACACTCTATTGTTTGAGTTTTGAAATGGATTTCCAGAGATTGTTTTTTGGTTGTGTGTCTAAAAGAACTATATCCTAAAACAGATAAAAGAGAAGGAACATATCCTTAGAGTAGGAATATATCAGTTATTTATTCATAAACTATTTTTTGGATGTCTACCAAGCCAGGCACTATGCTAGAAATCAGGAATGCAGAGACAAACAAGATTTACTGTTCACAACTTTGAAATCTGGTTACAGAGAAACAAATATAATTCTCTCATTAATGTCAATAAAGCTAGCTCATAGTATGTTCCAAATATTCTGCCAAGAACTTTACATGCATTTATGAAAAACATAGGATCTTTCCACCCTTATAAGTGAATAAACATGAGCCCATGGAAGTCAATAACTAGCCTATGATTCCCTCTGTTGAGGTTAGGTTCTTAATCGTTACACGATGTGTATGTTTTTAAAGAGCTATGTTAGGGACTGTAATTATTTTTAACAAAAGAAGTGAGAAACTGCCTAGAGTTGGAAGAAAGAAAGAATTTGTCAAGGCTCTCCCGCATTGGTAATATTTTAGATGTATGTTAAAGGATGAGTGGATGGGGGCAATGAGAAGAACATATGAGAAAGTACAGCAACATGAGCAAATAGCAGCTAGCTCAGAACAGACCATTGAGTAAGCTAAGGAGAGAAGCAAGAGGTAAGCCTGGAAAAGTAATCAAGATCCCAATGGCCCTGACTTGTCTTGTTTAGGTGTTTGTCATGACATTGCGATTATTAGGGAAGGTGTTATTTTAGGACAATCTCCACAGATGCAGATCCTGAGACAAGGATTCAGGTGCAAATGATTTATTAAGTAAACACTTCCAGGAGAAACTGGGTGGATAAAAAAGGACAGAGAAGGGAAAGAGGCCAATCAAGAGTACAGTTTCAGGTAAAATCCCAGTCTCAGCCTAATCCCATAGGGGAGCTCTGAAGCATAAATTAAATCTCAGAGTAAGTTTTGCAGAAAGACACATAATTTGGGATTTCTACTCCCACACCAGTAGGTCATTGACTACAAGATGCTCCAGGGATATAAACTTCCATAAACTTCCAGTTCTCAGTGAATATGGGTAAAGCAACTCCAATAACCCAATAGTGGACCTCTGAAAAAGGATTCAGAACCAGTCATTATAAGCAAAGTAGGCAGAAGCTGGGGAATCATGTACAAAATATATGCAGAACACAACAGTGTTTGTTAAAGGTGCAATACCACAACTGTCATTAGAATGACATTTATTTGAATTAGAATTGTCATAGAATGACAGTGACTCAAGGCCATTGAATATCTTGAATGAAAAACAATGAAATCTCCAAACCAAAAGTAGTCTATTAAGGAATGATAGCAACATAGGTAAAGATGAAAGACCCATGGAATTTTGGGACATCAGAACAGAAATAAGTAAGAAGTTTAAAAATTACCCATCCTGGTGACAATTTGAAGATGAAGAAATCATGACCAAGAAAATCACCATGCTCACACAATTAGTAGCAGAGCGAAACAAGAATACTTTCCTATTGACTTCAGATAGAATCTACTTTCTATTCCCCACTGAAACTTTGAAAAGGCATTATATTGAAACCCCAACTTGGAACAATTAGACAAAGATTTCTTAATCACTAATATTTAAAAATGTTTAGACTTCCTTGCAGTTGGGCGTGACATGTGATTGAGTCCTAGAATGTAAAAAGTTGTGATGTGCCTAGAAGTATCACTTGTAGGCCTGCCCCATTAAAAACAAAAACAAAAACAAAAACACCCAGGTGACCATCTATTTTCCTTTTTCTGCATCTACTGACCAATGAGGGAGGACTCATAGGAAACAGAGGAAGGTAGATCAACAAAATGGAAGAATCCTGGGTCACTGGATGACTGTATGGCACAACTTCTCCTTCCCAGCTTAACCACCAGTCATCCCTCATTGGACTATAACATGAGCAAGAAACAAACATTTGTTTTAATCAATGACTGAAAGTTGGAGATTATTTGCTACAGCAGTTAGCCAATACTGACTAATATGAAAAACCACTGATCAAACTTCATCAAGCAATTTTTGAGCCACTGTAAGGCACCAGGCTGATACAGTAGGTAATCCAAAAATAGACAAAATATGGCCATGTTCTGAAGTATTCTTCTGCATCATAGCAGGAGAGAGAGGATATGAACAAATGAGTACAGATCAAGACAATAGATACTGTAGGAATAGGAAAAGTAATAGAACTTCTCTGGTTGTATTGATCATAATCTTCATAAAAGAGATGACAGTACTCTGAATCCTTGTAGGATTGATCAGGATTTTGATAAGATGGTAGAGTAAGGATGCTTCATAAAATGAGGAATGACCCTAAATAAGACTGAGTCAAAGACAGCATATGGGAGTTCTCTTGGGATAAAAACTAGAGAGTGGCAGGACATTGGCACCAAATTTTTGAACACTTGAATTTTAAGCTAAGTGGTTGAATCAATTAGCTATTGCTGTGTTTCAAAACGAAAACATCCAACCTAAGAGAAAACTGAAGAGTTTATTTGAGTCAAACTTGACGACAATACTGGGAAGCATAATCTCAACAGATTGAGAAAATGCTCTAGAAAAACAGCTGCTTTGCAACTTATTTTATACATTAGAATCAAAGGAGGAGGGATACATGAAATCTATTTTTTTTTTTTTTGATAGATTAAGGAAGCAGGAGAAAGCAAAGCAGTGAAATCTCTGGGATTGGATATAAAGTAAATTGGAGAGACAGATACTTCTTTTGCATTGGTGGGTACAGGATAGTTAATATGGTAGCATTTTACAGCACATAGAGATGGTGATCAAGGGACAAGAAGAACAATGAAGGATTTTATAATTTCCTGCTCTGGTGTGATGGGTTGTGCCCTGGGGGGTCTGGTAAAGGGATTACTCTGAGATTGCAAGTGTATGTTATCTTAGATGCAAAAAGACAATAGACAGGCTCACTTAAGGTAAAGATTGACCTTTGTTAAGGAA
Source organism: Rhinolophus hipposideros (assembly GCF_964194185.1). NCBI lineage: Eukaryota > Metazoa > Chordata > Mammalia > Chiroptera > Rhinolophidae > Rhinolophus > Rhinolophus hipposideros. Next base: position 32,691,066 of record NC_138068.1, read on the forward strand.
GCTAAAGGCCAAGGATGTGACTACCCTACTGGTCATGACCCACTTTTAGTTAGGAATTTTTGTGTTCAGACCATCCTGTGTGGTTAATTTCAGTCTCTGAGTTTGTAGGGCCTACCATGCAAGCCTCCCCTTAGGTTTAGTATGTATAACAAATAAACCACATGTATAACAAATAAACCTGAAATGTAGAAACTTACAGCAACTGTTTATTGTTTCTTACAGTTCTATGGTTTGCCCAAGAGTGTTTTGTGAATATGGTTCAGACTTGACTAATCTTGACAAGGCTTTCTCATATATCTGCATCCAGCTACTAGTTCAGTTGGATGAGCTCAAGTGGGGCTAATTGTCTCTGATTCGCTAATATTTCAGTATGGTAAATTGGGATTATTTTAATGTTGGTAGCAAGGGACACAAGACAGATCACTACACAGCACAAGCACTTTTTAAACTTCCCCCTTGTATTGAATTTGCTATTCTCAATGCAAGTCATATGGTCAAGCCAAGAGTCAGTATGTGAGGGCACTATCAAAAGGATAGAAGAAAGTGTGAGAAATTGGGACTATTTATGCCAAAAAGGTATTCATAATTAGTATATACACTAAAAAGTGTGAATAAAGGACTCTGAAACTCAAACTCCTTGGATTCAAATCCCATCTCTGCAATTTCCTAGATGGTTCCCAGATCTTGGACATGGTATTTAACATTTCTATGCTTCAATTTCCTCATATAAAAATTGGGATACAAATATTGCCTACATCAGAGAGTTGTTTGAAGGTTCAGAAGTTAATTTTTGTAGTGTTTAATGTAGTACTTTGCACACGTTAAACTTCCTCTTTATATAGTAGATAGTTCTTATTGTTAGGTCAGTTTTAGAGATTTGGTGGAGTATGTTTCTGTATGGGTACCCAAGGAGATAGGGAGAGATGGGATGATGAGATGTCCTAGAAAAAGACTTCCTTGAATTCATCATTTTGCCTTAAACTGTCCTTGATAACAATTCCAATTCCCTTATGACCTGGTGGCATCTTTGTAAATTATCAGAGCAAAAATAGTCCTGAACAAAGTTAAACAAGGAAAAATAACTTTATTCAAGGCAATTGGAATAGGAGAGAAGCCAGAACTGATTTTAAACTCAGCTCTTCTGAAACGAAAGATGGTAGGAATATTAAGAGCTGGGTTAAGGAGGAGATATACGCCATTTGTGGTTGCCAATTGGCTTTATCCAAAGGGAAAGTAATCTTTCTTATGTCTTCATGACAGGAGGTAATTTTGCAACTTCAAAGTTAGGCTTCTACTCTACCACACAAACTGGAAGATAGGAAAGCTTCCTAGATGATTACATTTCAAAGAGACTGTTCCTAGATCCTTGAGAAAGACGTTCCTGGGTTGGAAAACTGGAAGAGGCTTTAAAAATATATTTACATAACAAAGGGGTAGAGAAAGGATTTCCTTTACAAGTTTTCTAAAGTCAATGCTCTAAGAAAAGGTAGGTCAATGAACAAGAGTCACAAAAGAAGCCAACCTTTAATCAAACTGAGGGGAAAGTTAAGGCTTACTCAAGACAATCCTTCAGTTTTTATGTGCTTTATAACTTCCACCTTAAATATAGGAATTAAAATTTTAAGATTCAGTGGTTGGCCAGATTTATGTTTACATAAATGAAAAGAAGGGCATTTAAAATTTTCAGAACAAATGACATTAATCAAAACAATAATCCAAAGGAAAAAAGATAGGCATTTTAAATTTCTACAGCATATTTTTTTGTTTAGTTTGTAATATATCTATACATTCCTTTCCCAGAATAACATGTTTCTTGGAGCATATTTTTATTTGTATCTGGTGGTGCAGATGGTGGAAGGGAAGTGTGAGTCCCTTGGGGTGCTGAGAAATTGAGAGGGTTGGAATATAAAATAAGGAATAAAGACCAAAACACCTATATAGTAGGTAAAGTGAATAAAAGGAGCAAAAATTATATTGATAATGAGATCTGAATAGTGAAAGAGAATTTTTTTTTTTAAAGCGTAGTGTGGCTATCATAGAGTAACTAAGTAAGTAAGCAAATAAATAAATCTATTTATGTATCTATCTCCATCAAAACTTCTTCCCACCTCCCATACCCCATACCCGCCACCACCACTTCTTTTGGAAAACTCAGTACCCTCCCCCTGAGAGGGTCGGGTGTACTACCCAAGATAAGCTTAACAGAGTTGTGTTTAATGATATAAAGAAAGATGGGCGGGACTTGGTAGACTGACCAACTGTCCTACGACTAAAGGTTTTCCCAGGAAGTGGGATTTTCAGTGATGAATCTAGGATAGTACCAGAAAAAAATGGGACAGTCACCTTAGACTTCAAATGAGGGTTTCCGTAATTCACAACTAAAATTATCCTGACTAATAAGGTAGGAAACTATTGTGATCAGCTTCCAAATAAAACCACCTAATGAGAAATTTGGTGGAGATTTTTGCCTTAATACCTTCCCTCAAATCAATTATGGATATGATTTGGGATGCTAAATGAAAAATTATCATTTTACAAAATGCAAAGGGGATATGTCCAATAGTCTCTATTAAGAAAACAAAGCTTCCAGGAGATTTTTCTATTTAGAAAAGGCCACATCACACACTAATTACACCATTTCCTCATCTCCCTATCTAAACTTTGCAGCTACACATAAAGAGCTATTTGGAAAATATCCCGGTAAATCATAAAGAACCCACTTAAAAGGGTTAATTGCATGTATATAATTACTGATGTGTTGTGTACCCCCAAATTTTGTATTCATGTATTGACCTCTAAAACTTATGCTTTGGTTTACATTCTCCAAAAAGCAGAGCTGGAGACAAGGATATCAGTTCAGGTATTTCTTTTGAAAGTGCCCAGGAAGCACAAGTAGGGAGAGGGTGGGGAAGTAACACGGGGAAAGGAGAAATGTCAATAAGGTATATTAATGAGATGGTTACTGCTATGGGAATTGGACTCAGTCCCATTGAGATTCTAAGGAATCATGTAGAAAGTGCTGCAGATGGTGGAGTATTCATCCAGTGGCTTCTTCCAATCTCTGGTTGAGAGCTCCCTCCAGAGGTGTTAATGCCTTGCTCTTTGGGGTTTTCAGTTTGGCAGTCACTCATAGCTGAAATGCAGTTGTTCACTGCCCACATCTTACCCTCAGCTGCATAGAAATTATGTGGGCTAAGATGATGGGGTGCAATGCTTCAGAACATTTCTGAAGCATTTGTAACATTTCTGCATGCAAATATTCTCTCAAGTCACCCTAAGAAATCTAATATAAGCTGAAGAGGATCCTTATAGATGGTGTAGGGAGGTTAAAGAGTGAGTTAAAACCATACATGGATTCTTGGCAGAGCAGAATTCAATACCTAGATTCCTGTCATCCATTCCAGGGCATACCTGTTCACACTGAATGTGTGAGAGGAATGTGGGACTACTGCAAATGCGATTTTGATATTAATTTGAGAATGAAACAAAATAGCTGTCTTGAGTGAAAGATGCCAGACACAAAAGAGCTCATGTTACATGATTCCATTTGTATGAATCAAGAACAGGCACAACTAATGGATGGTGACAGAAGGCGGAAGAGCGGTTACCTCTGGTTGGATGACTATATATTGCGAAGGAACATTAGGGAGTCCTCTGTGGTATTGGAAATTATCTACTGGGGGTGCCAAAAAAATGTATGTACATGACTTGTATTCATCTTTTGTTATCGGTACATATTGAGTATTACAATTTTAATAGCTTTTGGCTTTCTTAAAATGTGTATACATTTTATATCTTGATCTGGGTGATGATAATGTAGATTTTATATATACATAAAAAATCATGGAACTGTATATGTAAGATTTTCACCTAATATATTTTATTGTATATATGCTATATTCCAACTGAATTACACACACACACACACACACACTCTCTGAGTGACTCCAGATAAATGAAGAATAAAGAGCCCTGACCTTTTCACGCTACTTCGAAGACCTCTGCTGTATTGAACTTACAAATTGGTAAAACAGATTATGATTAACGTCTTTTGTTCACCCATATCACCCACAGGTTGGCTGATAACTAAAATTATACTCCCACTTCAAAGTTTAAATCTTTCTCAGTTGATGCCATGTATCTAGAAAACATGATCATTTTTCATTAACATTTGATTACAATATAAGAGGAAAAGATTTTAGAGATAACCTGGTTCAATGTTTCTCAAATCTAGTTGTGTATCAGAATTACCTGTTAAAAATACAGATTTGTAGGGTGTATCTTAGACCTATTGAGTCAGAAACTCTGGGAATGGAGCTCAGGGATCAGCATATATATTCTTTAATTTAATTATTTTTAAAAATGTGCTTTCCAAAGTGATTATGACATGAACACTCTGGCACTTATCTACATGTAATTTGTAATCAAAGTTAGTCCGAATTATCTCCCATGCAGGAATTTCTCCATGTGTTACAATGTCAACAACAATCCTAAACCTAACTTCTACAATAGTTCCCTTTTATCCATGTTTTCACTCCCCATGATTTCAGTTACCTGTGGTCAACCATGGCCCAAAAATATTAAATGGAAAATTTCAGAAAGAAGCAATTCATAAGTTTTAAGTTGCGAGCTGTTTTGAGTAGTGCAGTACAATCTCTCTCAAACCTACTCTGTCCTGCCTGGGATGTGAATCATGCCCTTGTCCAGCATATCCACAATGTATATGCTCCCTACTGTCTTGTCAGTCACTTAGCAGCTGTCTCAGTTATCAGATTGACTGTTGTGGTTATCAATTGCCCCAAAGCACAGGAGTAGCAATGCTGACAATTCAGATGTCAAAGAGAAGCCATAAAGTGATTATTTCAAGTGAAAAGGCATATGTATAGAAAAAAACATAGTATATATAGGATTTGTTACTATCCACAGTTTCAAGTATCCATTGGGAATCTTGGAACATAGCCCCTGTGGATAAAGGGGGACTCCTGTATATAGATTATGACTTGTTTCCAGAGATCCTTCCCATGGATTATTTGAGTCTGAACTCTATGGGGGAGATAAAAGTGGTATCATTCCTCTTGGACACATGAGGAGATCAAGGCTAAGTGAAATTAAGTGACTTGCTGTTATCTCAGTAAGGGCAGAGTTAGGTCCCTATTCAGGTCTCCATTTACTCTCCTGCTGTGAATGGCAAAACCTGTCCAGGCCCTTTGTGAAGATTTTCTTGAATGGACAATTAAATACCTCCTGTGATACCATGTTTCTCTGAAAATAAGACCTAGATGGACAATCAGTTCTAATGTGTCTTTTGGAGCAAAAGTTAATATAAGACCCGGTCTTATTGTACTATAATACAAGACCAGGTCTTACTTTATACAACATAACATAACATAATTAATATAATATAATATAATACCGGGTCTTATATTAACGTTTGCTCCAAAAGATGCATTAGCTCTGATTGTACAGCTAGGTCTTATTTGGGGGAAACATGATACTTTAGGTTAATTCAAATTTTCTAGCTATCTATGGTGACAAAACTGCTTTTTTTAAAACAAATTCCCTATCCATTGAGAACCAACATTTTTACAAAATACAATACAAATAAAATACTAGACAAATGGAATTAAACGATATATAAAACACAAGCCCAATTTTTAATTTGAGTAAACAATTAACATTGCATTTCAAAAAATGAGTAAACATGTCAGAAAAATTACTAATAAAAGTTTCTAAGTTTCCACTCAAGTTTCATACTTCCCTCATCACAAACTGGTAATAAATACGTTACTGATCAGCACTGGTCTTTGGACAGCACTTTCTGGGTTCTTCACTGAGGAACTCAGTCCGCAGCAGGAACATTTTCCCCCATAACTGCCAGCCAACAGGTTCAAGTTTTGTTTTCTGGATTAATGAGGCTCAAGTGAGACCCCATTTACATTACAACAGTCCTGATGCTTGAAGACCTTTGCCATGTCTCCTAAAGTCACCATGAAACTTCCCAAATTTCTCCCATTAATTGTCCTAAAATGGAATACCTTGCTCTGGGCCTGCTTATCTCAATGGACTCTAGTTCATCTCTAGAAATTCTTTTAAAACAACATAAGGAGTTGAACACAGAACTGCACATGTGGAAGTCTGCACATTACTTGCAAAGCCCTGACCATTTCCTCCCTACAACCTTCAGTTTGGAGACCACTCTTTGCCTTGGCTTTATGAGAACTAATCTCCCTATATCATTTATATCCTATAAATGTGAGTCACCTTAAGAATCCCAGGTCTCCCAACCACTTCAGGGATGGTGTAGATGCCTGACCACTGTGTTGTACAGCTGAGGTTGAAGCTGAATAACTGAATAACAGTGAATGTCAACTATAATTTTATATATATATATATATATATATATATATATATATATATATATATATATATATATGGTCACAAGACATAGAGTACAGCACAGGGAATACAGTTGATGGAATTGTAATAGCTGTATATGATATCAGAGGGGTAGTAAATTGGGTGAGTGGGGTTATCACTTTGTGAGGGGTGTAAATGTCTAACTACTACATTGTTTTGTACACCTGAAACTAAAAAAAGAAAAAAGAATCCCAGGTCTCCCAGGTAATGCCTATTTCTCACATGACTCTGTACTTCACATTTTCTGAACCCATTGTCCACCTCCCCATCTCCCCAAACATTCCACTGTCATACTCAGTCATAAGTAAAATCCCCCATTACTCACCTCCTGGGAACATTCCCTTTACTTCTTATTCTAATGGAAACCTCAGCACCCTGATTCCCTTGCAACTCATCTGGTGGTTGTCTTTTCTCTCACACTGGGTACCACTTGGTCTGAAGATGAGTGGATGTCCTGTTTTCTTCTCACTGCCATCTCCGAATATCCCTAAACACCACCCTTTAACCTTAGTCCACCTACTACCCTTCCTTATTGCAAGTATCTGTAGAATTCCCAGATCTCTGCACATATTCTCTGATATTCTAACTCCTGGAAATTGTCACAGTCTCTAGTGTCAATTCCTTGGCAGCTCAGTTTCTTGATCTCTCTTACCATACTTTTGTCCTGCATCTTATCTCATTCATTTTGGGTCTTCATACTAGAGGCATTGTCATTGCTAATAACTATTCCCCTTTCCATTATCTCAGTGTCAAACATCTCATACTACCACTACCACCTCCTAACCTTCCTTCTTACTCCCTCTACTAGACCACCTGCAGTAGTTTCTAGATCCCACTGAGAACTCCAAACAATGGATAAAACCTCTTTTCAGTCCCTTAAAACTACCTAAAATGTTTGCTTTTGTCTGGTGAAAAATGACATAAATGGAGTTATTTCAAAACGGAGTTGGAGTCACTTTTCCAGAGGAACTACCTAGCAGATTTTGCTCCTTGAACTTTTGGACTGTTTGAACTGGACCAGACTTTTAGATTGGGCCAAACTAGCACTGTCTTACAAACAATTATTTGTAAAGCCAACAAGACAGTGAATATCCTGACCACAAGAACTGATTACTATGGACTCTATCTGAAGATAGAATCAGCACCCTATCATGTATAGGCAAGAATAACTCAGCTTATCAGCACTTACAGTAATTCTTTCTTCCTTTCATGTAATTACTCCTTTCCTTTTCTCATAAATATCCCTGGTCTTCATCCTATAACTGGGACACTATTTGGGTTTCTGCCTGAAACTCTGGTATGTGAGTTACAATTTTTTTTATCTCAAACAAATGCCTATTGCCTCTTATTTCAACTTTTTAAATTTTAGGTTAACACTTCTTACTCAGCTTAAATTCCTTGGCCAACAATTATGATTACATGTTTGTCTAAAAACTCAATACCTTTGTTAAAATAATTTCTCAACTAAATCACAATCTTTGCTCAACTGCCTACACTATACCAGTTCACGTGTAGCTGAAAGCAGCTGGAGAAAGACACACAGCCATGTTGATTCGTCTCACATTTATTCAGTCATCAGTCTCAAGTGTGCTTTACCACTTGCCTTTACAGTAAAACTTATTGAAATATTATTAATTATTCAGTCGTCTATTTGCCTTCTTCCATTTTATCTTGAACTCACCCAAGTTTTTCTCCCACAATGCCAATAAAACTGCTTCTATCAAGGTCACAGATGACTTCTGTTATTATCTTGGTTTAAACCACCCTGATATCTTGCCTGGATTATTTAAAATGTATCCTAACTATTCTTTCTTCATACTTTCAACACAGTGGCCACTCCTGCTGATCTGGTCAAATTCTCAGTCAGATCATTTTCCTCCTATGCTCAATCCTTCTGCTGGCTTCCCTCTTTACTCAGAATGAAATCCATGCTTTGACAGTGACCCATAAGGCCCTAGAAAATCAGCTCTTTATCACTTCTCTGATTATCTCTCTTATACTCTCAGACTTGCTCACTTTGCTTCAGCCACACTGGACCCCTCACTACCAGGCATCGCTGCCTCAAGGCCTTTTCCCTCTGAATGATATCTTCCTTACCCACCTTCTCTAAAATTGTAACCCTCCAATTCCCAACATTTATTCCTCTTTTTTGCTCTTTTTCTTTTTATAATGTGTTTTTCTCTAGCATTTTTGTCTGCTTTATTATTTGTCCTTTGTATAGAATGCAGGTTTTACGAGAATGGGGTTTGTATGTGTTTGTTCATTGCTATGTGGCCAGCACCCAAGTCAGTGCCTAGCACATAGGAGGAGCTCAGTAAACATTTACTAAGTGAATTAATGATTAAGTGAATGCAGGGGATGTTTGGCTTTTACTTTCCATCATAAGAACACTATATACCATAAATCCAACCTAAATATATATTAGCTTCTTATTTGTTTAAGCAATCACATCCCACATTTATATACATCATGCTTATAATCAAGTACAATTCTCAGCTCTTTTTCATATGAACTTCTGCTAAGTCAGGAGTTCCCTATTGTATATTCATAGAATTATTTTTAAATTTCCTCACATGATCCTTTATAAACTTCATCTTGTTTTTTGTAACTCAGCAGTCCAAGTCTGCCAAGAGAAAATTTTGGATATTGATCTTGACATATTTTACATTACATTCTCTTTTAGCTTTGATAAACTCTTTTATTTGAGTTCATTTATGTTCATTATAATGTTTAATCAAACAGGACAAATTGAAGAGCTTCATGGGCTACCAAAAGAGAAGTTGTGACAGACTGTATTTTCCAAAAACAGCATGCTCTTCTTATGCTATGATGCTGACACTGCTCCATCAAGAGCTTGGGTCTAACTAAGTTCCCTTCCCTTGAACCTGGACAGGCCTTCAACTACCTGAATCGATGAAGTATGATGGAAGTAACTCTATGGGACTTCTAAAGCTAAATTAGAGATGGTGATGCTGTTACTGTCTGGGTCAATCTTTACTGAGACATGCACCTTAGGACCATGAACTGATATGTAAGAAGTCTAGCTACACTAAGGCCACCAATCTGGAGAACCCACATGGAAAATCCACACAGAGATTGTAGCCTGAGGAGTGCCACATATTCAATCCCCATTTATTAAGTCTCTGCTGCCCTGTCACCAGACATGTAAGTGAAGAAGTCTTAAAGATGACGCTAGTTTCAGCCACAGATGACTGCAACTTTGTAAGAGACCCTAAAACAGAACGGCCAAGCTGAGCCAGTCCCAAATTTCTGGCCCACAGTAACCATAAGAGATAATAAATGATCATTATAGTTTTAAGCCACTAATTTTGAAGTGATCTGTTACACTACTGTAGGTGACTACCACCTATTGTAATTGTTGAGGGTACATGGTTAAAATCTGGTTGTGGGGAGCAGTCTGTTTCTTGACTCAGGTCTTGGATATTACATATGAGAAACTCAAGGTAGGGAAGGATGCTAACATCCTCTGTAGGAAGATTTAACTGCTTTACTTTAATTTAAATTTAAATTTGAGTAGTAAATCTTCAAAACATAGGACTGTTTGAGATAAACTAGAATGATAGTATAAGTGAATTGAGATAGAGTGAAGAGGACTGGAAAGCAAGTTTTGGGAGGTTGTAGCAAACACAGAGATGGCTCTGATTCACAATTTTTCTTAGACTGGCCCTGCTTGTCATTTATTTGAGGGAAATGTGAAGAAACATTTGCTTTTGCACAGTGTTAAAATATCTGTTGATATAAGCTCCATTTCTACATTCATTCAATCTCTTCAGGTCTCCAGTGTACCCCCCACCCCACCCTCACCCCTTAGCTCTAATTTGCCAATAGGAAGACCATATTCTAATAACTTTTGAGCTCTATGGCAGAATATTACCTCTTGGTATCTTTGCTCCAAATTTACATTTTCATATTGGACTGGGAAAACAACAACAAACAAACACACAAACTCTTTCATTTATTCCATTAACATCTGATATATTGCACCCTTTGGGTCTCCAATGTTTTATATGAGATTTCAATTGATTTTTCTTGCCTTTTATTTTGATTGTAGGTAGTCTGAGTTTATTTAAAGGTACAAACTCTATCTCAAGTTTTTAATTTAAGAAGATATTTTCTCCACCTCTGTGCCTTTGCTCTTCGTACTGTCATAACACCAATATTTTAAAGTGATTGTGTTCATATTCATTCTTTCTTAATTTGAACTATAATTTTTCTAAGTGTGCACTCTTCAAAAATAGACCATTTGTTAATGTGTTCTTTCTCCAACACCTATATTTATGACAATTCTCTAAACCAATTTAATCACAATGTCTGAAATTTTGCCTTTTGGACATTTATTTAAGGAGTGAGGTATATAGAATAAGGGTAACTAGCCACTATTGAGTTTTAATTAATTTAATTTTATTATTTTGTAACATACTGTGAGGGATTGGCTTCTTCTTATTCCTTTTTTTCCTGTAGAATCTAATCATGCAAAAAATGTACACAAGGATAAGTAGCCAAAAGAGAAGCAAAGAACAATGTTGTTAATTTATGGCACTCAAGTGTCAGACAGCTTAATTCCATATTCAAATTATAGCTGAGCTGATCTTTGTTCCAGGGCCAAAATGTGTTGTCACCCATCTCCTATTCTGAATCTAAGTAATGCTGTTGGGAATTTTAAGATATGTCTGCAATAAAATGATTCTGATACCTTTTTTCCATTTGGTCACATAGACAAGAATGATACTTACTTCTGGAAAGCATATCTATGGCCCTTTCTGGTATGGTTATAGCATTGTGATAGTAAGTACAGTGATCTCCCTAGTGTGGAACAGGAAGTGAAACAGAATAGGTGGGACTTAGGCACTGCCTTTTCCAGAAGCCATATGCCTACAATATCTTCTTCAATAAAAATTTCATACATCGATCCATCTGGTTATCAACTTCTCCTTTCACAGGAGTAGTAACTAATTGAATAGCTAAGGACAAGAAATGTACTTGCAGGCATTTCCCTGAATGTGGAGAAGGGGAAGAAATTACCTTGAGTTGGCCATCATAACTCCTTCAGTATTGGGGCATACCATCTGTCTTCGTCAGTTCTGCCCTTATAACATCATACCATAGACTGTGTGGCTTGAGCAACAAACATTTGTTTTTCATGATTCTGGAGGGAGGAAGTCCAAGATGAAGTTGCCAGTATGGTTGGGTTTTGGAGAGAACCTCTTACTGGTTTCTTCACATGGTAAGAGGTGGTAGCATAGAAGGAGATGGGAAGAGAGAAAGATAGAGATAGAGACAGAGACAGAGACAGAGACAGAGACAGAGACAGAGGTAGAGGTAGAGATAGATAGATAGATGATAGATAGATAGATTGATTGATTGATTGATTGATTGATTGATTGATTGAAAAAGAGAGGAGAGAGAGAGAGAGAGAGAGAGAGAGAGAGAGAGAGAGAGAGAGAGAGAGAGAGAGATCTTTCATGGTTTTTAATATCTTAACATATTGGCACTAATTCTATCATGAGGGCTCCATCTTCATGACCTAATTAGTAGGTCATAATAGGAAGGGATTACACAGTTGCAGTACAAGGAGAATTCAGGGATCCTATTAATTCAGGATATTAATGTAATAAAGAGAGGCATATATCAGGAGAGTCATGCTATTTATCTTTTTGATTCTGATGTCACCCCCATGGAACTTTTTGTGATAATGGAAATGTTCTCTATATTTATGATGTCCAATATGGTAGCCACTAGCCATATGTGGCTATTTAAATTTACATCTAAGTTAAATGAAATGAGATTAGAAAATTGAGTTCCTTAATCATAACTGCATTTCATGTCTTAATAGTTAGCAGTATACTAATCACTATTCCTGATATTTTACACTAAATCAGTGAGGTGAAAAATTGTGCTGTTGTACTTAGAATTCCCTATAATAGGTCAAAATGGGCCATTGACTTGGTATCTTAGAGGCATTGAAGTGCCCTATTGAGAAGGGGCTTAAATTGATTAGGTCAAGCTTTGGCAGTTTATTCTTTGGGAGAATTTTCAGCAGCCTACCATAATAGAGAAAGGGATGTGTTTCCTCTTCACAGACCTGCTAAGAAGTTGCAATGAAGCCAAATCTCAGCTCTAGCTAGCTCTGCCTCACCTAAAGACATTAGCAAGCATACTTGAGAGTTCACATCCTCTGCTCTGCAGGCTCAACAAAGGCTTCATCTCTATTTTTCGGTGATTTAATATTACCTTCCACAAAATATTCACCTGAGACAAAAGCAGCAGGTTGCAGCTAAGCATATAATGGACTCAGACATCCAAGAATCCTTTTCATTATCTGCTGAATGCTAAATCCTTTAAGAATCAAGTTGAGGGTACCATTCTTAATTAACAAGACTCTCGAGTACCCTGAGTTTTATATCTTGTGCATGCAAGGATCTGAATGGTTCTCACATATTTCTAACCAACCCAAATATCCCCAAAACCATTAATGTCACCAGTATTATCTCATTTCTAAAATTCCTTGTGATCATTAAACTACTAGACTTATTAAATACAATTCATTTCTGATATCAATTATTCTAATTAACAAAACCTTAGGTGTTGCTCTGAGGTCAACATTGCTGTAAAACTTGTAATAATCATCCTTAGAGCATGGTTTTTGCTGGAGTGCTAACAAACCATCCTGGAAAGTGGATTGTTACTTGGGGTAATCGAATGTACAGTGGTCTGGATTAAAACGAACACATATACATACATATACATTCTCTATTTATACTGAAATATCATAAAGTAAGCTGTAGACAAAGTAATTTAAGGTGAAACTCACACTCTTACAGCTAGTTCTCAAATATCATTATGACAAAGTCTATTTTTTTCAAAAGGCTGGTTTATTTTTATATTTTTAAAATTTAACTAGCAATTTCTAGTTTTAAAAGAATGGTGCTAGAAGATGTGGCAGATACATTTTTTGTTAATTACAATCTTCAAATTTTGTTGATGTTATTTAATACGTGATCAATTTTTGTAAGGATTTCAAGGAAACTTGGAAAAGAGGTACATTTTTGTTTATAGATTATATATTTCAGTACTTCTTTACAAATATTATTTTAAATTATTTAAATTATGTATGTATTTATTTACCTCTTCATATACATCTTGTGTTCTTTATTTATCAAAACCTGAAAAACTTTTCTAAAGTCTTCTCTGTTATTAGGTTGGTGCAAACGTAATTGCGGTTTAAAAGGTTGAAAATAATTGCAAAAACCTCAATTACTTTTGCATTGCACCAACCTAATAGTTGTAATTCTGTTCATTTCATCTTAAAGTTATTTTTTTTTCATTTTTATTAAAATATAGCTAACATACAATGTTATATTAGTTTCAGGTGTACATCATAGTTATTCAACAGTACCCACCTGGTACTATATATAGTTATTACTATATTACTGATTATGTTCCTTATGCTTTACTTTACATCCCCATGACTACTGTTAACCAATTTATACTTCTTAATCCCTTCACTTTTTTCATCCTGCACCTAACCCCCCTCCCATCTATCTCCCCGATAAATCTAATACCTATTTGACAGTGTACATAGTTACATGGTTATTATAATATTATTGACTATTTCCTTATGCTATACCTGACATCCCCATGACTTCTGTGTAACAACTAATTTCTACTTCTTAATCCCTTCTCCTTTTCCACCCACCTCCAACTCCTCTCCCATCTGGCAACCATCAAAATGTTCTGTGTATCTGTGAGTTTGTTTTTGTTTTGTTTGTTTGTTTATTTTGTTCTTTAGATTTCACTTATAAGTGAAATCATACGACATTTGTCTTTTGCTGTCTGATTACTAAACTCAGCATAATACCCTCTGGGTCCATCCATGTTGTCTCAGATGACAAGATTTCATTTCTTTTACAGCTCTGTAATATTCCATTGTACATATGTTCCATCTTTTCTTTATCCATTCAGCCATGCAAGAACACCCAGATTGCTTTCATATCTTAGCTTATGTAAATAATGCTGCAATGAACATATGGATGAACATGTCCTCTCAAAGTAGTGTTTTGGGTTTCTTTGGATAAATACCCAGCAGTGGGATTACTGGGTCCTTCTTTGTCTCTTGTTATGGTGTTTCTTCTACAGTCTATTTTGTCTGGTATGAGTATTGCTACCCATTTTTTTGTTTTGTTTTGTTTTTGTTTCCATTTTCATGAAATACCTTTTTGTATCCCTTTACTTTCAATCTGTGTGTGGCTTTTGATCTGAAGTGAGACTCTTATAAGCAGCATATATAAGGGTCTTGTTTTCTTATCCATTCAGGCACCCTATCTTTTGATTGGAGCATTTAATCCATTTGCATTTAAAATAATTATTGATAAATATGTAGTTATTCCCATTTTATCATTTATTAATTTATTTAATTATTTTATTTTATTATTTTACCTTATTTTATTTTATTTTACTGTCTTAAAGAAGTCCTTTTAAGATTTCTCGTTATACTGGTTTGGTGGTGATGAACTCCTTTAGTTTTTTCTTGTCTGGGAATATCTTAATCTGTCCTTCAAATCTATATGGTGGCTTTGCTGTGTAGAGTACCTTGGTTGTAGGTCCTTCTTTTCATCACTTTGAATATTTAGTGTCAATCCCTTCTGGCCTGGCAAGTTTCTATTGAGAAATCAGCTGACAGTCTTATGGGAGCTTCCTTGTAGGTAACTTCCTTGTGGGTGTTTCCCCGAAAATAAGACCTAGCCAGACCATCAGCTCTAATGCGTCTTTTGGAGCAAAAATTAATATAAGACCTGGCCTTGTATTACATTATATTATATAAGATCCGGTCCTATATTATAGTAAAATAAGACCGGGTCTTATATTAATTTTTGCTCCAAAAGACGCATTACAGCTGATTGTCTGGCTAGATCTTGCTTTCGGGGAAATACAGTAACTGCTTTTCTCTTGCTGCTTTTTAAGATTCTTTGTCTTTAACCTTTGGCAGTTGAATTGTGATGTGTGTTTTTGTGGGCCTCCTTTGATTTCATTTTGTCTGGGACTGTCTGTTTTTTCTGGGCTTGAATATCCATTTCCTTCACCAGGATATAGAAAATTTCTGTCATAATTTCTTCACATAAGTTTTCAATTCCTTGCTCTTTCTCTTCTCCTTCTGGTACACCAATGATGCAAATGTTGGTATGCTTGAGGTTGTCCCAGAGGCCCCTTAAACTGTCGTCAGTTTTTTGGTTCTTTTTTCTTTTTGCTATTCTGATTGGGTGCTTAAATCACTGATTTGATCCTCTGCATCATGTAATCTACTCTTGATTCCCTCTAATGTTTTCTTCATTTATTTTATGTGTTTTTTATTTATGACTGGTTCTTTTTCATGTTTTTTATTTCCATTTTTATATTTACCATCTCTTTGTTGAAGTTCTCCCTGAGATCATTGAGCATCCTTATAACCAGTGTTTTGAACTCTGCATCTTGTAGATTATTTGTCTCCATTTTGTTTAGTTCTTTTTCTGGAGATTTGTTCTGTTCTTGTATTTTGGACATGTTTCTTTGTCTCCCCATTTTGAATGTATCCCTGTGTTTGTTTCTTTGTATTAGGTAGGGTTGCTATGTCTCCCACACTTAGCAGAGTGGTCTTATGTAGTAGGTGTGCTGTGTTACTCAGTGGTGCAGTCTTCCTGGTCACCTGAGCCATGCAGCAAGGGTATGTCCTTTGTGTGTCTTGTGTGTGCCCTTCTGTTGTAGTTGAGCCTTGGTTGCTATTAGCAAGTCAATGGGAAGGATTGATCCCTGGGCTGATTGTTTGTGAAGACTGGCTGTAACTACCGTGGAGGAGTTGTGGTACAGGGGCTGACTGTACAGAGCAGGATCTGCCACAGTAGGGCTTTGGTGCCTGCCCAATCCCCCCTTTGGGTTTGTTATCCTTAGAGGCAGTTGGGTGATACTCCAGTTATTTTGAAGTTGGCCACTCAGTGTCATACCCAGGGCCACTTGGGAGGAGACTCACTGCAGGCCAAGTTTAGCCACAGCCTGTGCCCCTCTCAGAGTCACCTAGAAGGATCCACAAAGCAATCCACAGATGGCTGCTATGCATGCCATGCTTGGAAGTGCTTCAAAAGGCCAAGACTGGCTGCCATTAGTGCTGGACTTCGGGTTGCTCAGCCAGAGATACAGGATATGCTCAAGCCAGATGCTAATTTTCTGGGTTCCACAAACCTTTGAAAGACCCTAGCAAAGTCCACAGCATGAGCCAAGACAGGCAGTTTGTACACAAAAAGCCATTAGAAGGGGTTTGGGTGTGCCCCAAAGTTGGGTGGCGTGGGGCCTCAGAATCACCAGGGTGTGGTGAATGAATGGAGTCAACTCACTTGATGGAGACTCGGATATGGCAGCTGACTGTATCTGCAAACTGGGAAGCAATGGCTTCTGCCAACTCCTTCATCTGGGAGAAAGCTGCCCCTTCAGCCCTTGTTCTGAAGCCTGACAGCTCAGTTCTCCCCTTTATGTCTCTGTTGCCACTCCAGCTGCTGCCCCAGTGCTGGAGCTCAGAGGCAGTGAGTCCATCAGTGAGTAAGTTCATGCACAGTCTCTTTAAGAGAAGCAGCTGGGACTCCCGCCACCCTCCATCTCAGTCAGCCACAATATCCTCTGGTTTTCACAACCAGAAATTATGGGGACTTTTCTCTCTAGCACTGGAACCCTGGGCTGGGGAGTCTGGTGTAGCACTGGGACCCCTTGCTCTTTTCTGGGGGCCTCCACAGCCAAGATATCCCTCCCAATTTTTAATGGTCACAAGTGGCTGTGTTACTAACCCTTACTGCATCTCTGCCTATCTGACCAGTCTTGAGATGGCTTCTTCTGTGTGTCCTTACTTGTAGGGCTTCTGTTCAGCAAGATTTCAGGCGATTCTCAATGTTGGTTTTTCTGTAGTTTAGTTGTAATTTTGATGTGGTCATGAGAGAAAATAAGCACAGCGTTTACCTACTCCACAAACTTAACAATAACCCATCCTAAAAATTTTAATTTATACATTTGGTGAGCTGTTATTTTATGCACACCATTTCATGACTGCTAAATTTACATAGTGAGTGTATATTTGAACAATGAAACTTGACACTTTAATTTGAATCATTTTTCATTGAGCTAGAATGTAAATTTTTGGTGATTTATTATTAATATTATTCAGAAAGGGTACAGGATTGATATAATTTCTGAAGAGTTGCATACTTAAGACTTTATTTATTTTTCCTTCCCATGAATAGTGACTTGACAGTGTATAAAATTGCCGGTTTACTATCCTTGTCTTTTCTAGACTATGTTCCATTATCTCCTGGCACTTAATTTTCTTTCTTTTGAGGTAACTTGTTTTTCTCACCTTGTTTTGTTAGATTTTTTTGTTTTTATTTTTATTTCATTGTATTCTACTCAAAAATGAAGGTAGCAGGTATCTGGTTGTAGGTTTTCTTCTCACTATTTTCATTTGTTATTATTGGAATGTGTGAGCTTTTAGCCATCACACTTAGGTACTTTATTGAGGTCTTTTCTTTTTTTTTCAACTTAGTCTTTATTGCATTTGGTCCTGATATTCCTTTGTTTTGTCTCAGTAGATATGCTTAGAACTCTGAAGCTAGATTTTTATTCTTTAGCTCCTTTATATAATTTTCTACCACATTGTTTTAATTTCTTTATATTTTTCTTTAAACTATGAGAAAAAATCTTTCAATTCTGTCTTTGCAGTCTCTGCCCCATTGTGTATTACATTTTCAGTGATGTTAGAGCTGCTTTCTTAACTCTTGTGAGGATTTTAATTGGATTTTTCCAACATCAGTGTCCTTAAAATCCTTCCCCATCTCCTCACTCATCTTTGAACTTTGACCAGAGGTTCTATACTCATCTTTATCTGTTGTTGTTAATATCATGCCTTTTTGTTTCTATTTTATATAGATTAAGCCCAATTTTTGTGTCAATAGGAATTCAGTCATTCATTCACCAATTATTTGCTTGATACATATTTCATGCTCAGTAGAAACCTTATTAATCACAGACATTAAACAAAATAGTTACACAAATAATTATACTGACAAAAATCACAGAGACCCTAAGAGTATGTAACAGGATGCCTACTTTGATCTGAAGGGTAAGAAAAGGACTCCTTGAGAAGGTAACATTTAAACTAAAACCTGAAAAAAAAGCAAGAAAAAGCTAGTGATGAAGAAGGTGGTTAAGAGCATCTACTCAAAGTACCCAGCACGGGCACAGGGGGTCAAATGTTCTGCTTCCTTCCATGGTATTCATTGTCTGATATTTTAGAATAAAATCCTCTTTCCCTTGATTTGCAGAATTTTCTAGGAGATCATATGCTGGCATTTTCTGTTTCTCTTTGATTAAGGGGAGTTTTTCTCTGGACCTTGGTCAGGATATAGAGCCTTTGGATTGGCCATAATTCAGCATTCTGTCCACTTTGGTGATGGTGGAATGCCTTTCTCATGACAAAGCTGAACTATGAGCTAAAATTAATGTGCATAGCTCGCAGGTTAATTGTGCTATCTAGCATGAGTTTACTGGACTGGAGTTGTCTCCTAACCAAATTCCCTGATGTGGCTCTCTCACCAAAGAACACCCACCCACGCACAAAACGGGCTGCCGGGCTGTGCTGGGGGTAAAATGGGTGGTTCTAAGAGTCAGGGTCAGACTGCTTGGAGCATTTCCCTTGTCTTTTTTTCAAGCAATTAGGGCTGTTCTGTCTCATGAAACAAAGCATGAACAACCCAATTTCAATGACGTCATAGAGAGAGGACATTTATTCCGAATTCGGAACCTAGGTTACTCAGCACTTTTCATTTGGGGGTCATGTGAGAATTTTGTTTTATTTTGGTTTTTCTATCTTTTGTGTATTTATATATGTTTTAGTAGTATGAAAGAAGTTGTGACAGATACTATTTTAAGCTAGAAATCTTTGCATGTGTTTTTATTCTGTGAATTTTGTGGAACTAATTGATTTTAAAACCAGAGATTTTTTTGGTGAGTTAAAACATCTTAGCAGAAAGAAAAAGCATGGATGAAGTATTGGTCAGCAGTTTTATTAACTAGTACTTTTACTGTGTTATGCACCTGTAGGGATTTGGGCCGTTTAGAGAGATGGGCAAAAGAGAACATTGATCTCTGTGGGAGGAATCCCAGCCCTGATGTTAAATATGATCTTCCTTGAGTCACATTTTCTCTTTGCAAAAGGAAGCACTCAGAATTGTCAGTGTTTTCGCAGTTGTTCTGCAATATTCTAGGACTTTGCCACTCAAAGAGTGTTTCTGCACCAGCTGTGTTATTTCACTTTAGAGCTTGTGAGAAATGCAGAATCTCAGTCCCCAATCTAGAGATATTGAATCTGAATTTTAACAAGACATCAGGTGATTCCTATATTTGTTAAAGTTTGAGAAGCACTAATCCCAGGGTATGTCTATAGTGCTACAGGGAGATGTGGGAGAGGAAAAGAGAAGGGCATTCAAATAGGGGTTCTCTTCACTGTGCTCCCCTTGACCTGCCGCAAACAGGGAAGCCATTTTTTGCCTTTTAAAAAATTAGCACTACCCAGATATTTCCTTTGGGGACAGATAGCTCCTTCTGCAAATAAGAAAATTGTTTGACTAGATGATCATCATTTTTTCAGCTCAGACGTTTCACAAATAGACTTTCTTGCAAAGACATAAGAAAGGCAAATTTATTATTGCTTTAGAGGAAAACAATTAATACAATATCAAGCATACAAACTTGATTTCTTGAAGCTCATGTGGGATTAGCTTGAGATAGGGTGGCCAAAAATCCAGGAGACAACACACTGCTTTCTGCAGAAGGGAATAAATTGATCCTGTTCCGCCCTAAGGCCCAGGAGACAGCCCTAAACCTGGGCACCCACAGAGCTCAGTGGAGGGGCAGCTTCTCTAGTATTTCCAGTCTCAGAGCCAAGTCTTAGGGAATGTCAGGTTTTGGCATAAGGCACAGCATTGCCAAATGTAAATTATTTCTGCAATGGCAAAATGTATTTGTACTCATTTGTCAAGATGCATTACTAATTTTTATTTGGAAAATAATTCAAATATTCACTTATCACCTTCTCTTCTTCTCAACTATTTTCACAGTAATCCGACATAACAACAACTCCAAATCTCAGGGTCTAAAAGCAATGTTTTTTTGTGTTTTCTTTTTTTTTTCTTCTTTTTTTTTTAATTTCTCACATATCTGTGGGTTGACTGGGAGACTTGCTGATCTGGGCTGGGCTTGCTCATTTTCTGCAGTGTGCCTGTAGGCTGTGAAGTGGCCTGTGCTGAAATGACTCAGGCTCCTCTCCAAGTCTCTAACATCTTACTGGGCTTGCCTGTGCAAGCCTGTCAATCACAGGAAATGGCACAGAGGCAAGAGAGGAAGCAGAATTGTGCACATGTTTCCATGCCTTTGCTTTCTTCACATTGGCTAATTTCCTATTGGTCTCAACAGATCACATGGCCAAATCCAGAGCGGGAGTGGTCTGAAAGCTACAGGATAAAAAGTATGTGTGCAAAGAAGGCATTAATTAAATAAATTAAATTACATTTGAATCAATTAAACTAACTGTCAAGCCACCACACATAGTATTAAATAGGAATTGACAGAAATCCAGCTTAAGAAGTACAATTCTCACTTAAAAAAGGAGTCCAAGATCCTAGAATAGGGATACTTAGGAGAGATGGCTCTCAATGAACTACAACAAGAAATGGTAAGCACTAGTACAAAGTGGATAGATTGATGGCTTTTTAATATGCTGCTTAGATTATGATAATATTGGGAAAAGCATACGGCACACATTCTATTTTTTTCCTATTTTTACTTTGGGAGACACCATGACCTTTTCCTCATATTAACCCACTAAACAAAAGCTAAATATATTATTGCTCATTTGATTTATGGCCAATTCAACTTTATTGAGACATTTATGTGTGACCAATGATCTCTTCCAAGTCCTTTGTCCATGTTGACTTAGGACCTCCTGTTGGGATCTGCCTTTAAAGTGCTTTTATGTCTGCAATTTGAGAAAGCTGAGTGGCTGACAATTAATGCAAGAAACATTTGTCTCCTGAACCTTAGATAGTCAGAAATAAACAGTGTGACATACCTGCCCCTTTATCCCAGAGAAAGCTTTGCTGGAGCTGTCCAGACCTGGGAGGGAAGAATCAGACTGGAATCTGTTAACCACTCTAAGTATGTCAGTAATAACCCCAATTAATTTGAGTCTTGTTTTCCCTCCTCATGGAGCCAGGAGCATATAGGGTGGGAAGGTTAATGCAGTGCAGTCTTATCTCCTCTGGGCAATTCTGCAGACTTGGAATAGTTTTGTGTCCCCTCCCTAGGAAGGAAATGTGCTTTGCCATAGTGATAAGGAGAATGGAAGGGGGGTCACTCTAGGGAGATTAGGATGTCTACCAAAGTCTCCCTGTACTGCACAGGGTTATTATGAATCTAGGAAGTGAGAGGTTGCAGTTAATTTTAGTTCTGAGCAACTCAGTCTTTAAGGGGTTATTTTGAGAGATGCCAACTCAACAGAACCTTGTTAAAAAGCCTTCATTCTGTGCATGCAGGGAAAGGCCTGCACGTGATTTTTACACAGGAGACAACTAAGCTCCAGTTCATGCAAAAGGAAAAGCAGATTTCTGTATTTTTCAATGATCTATTGTAGGGTAGGAAAGTTTTCCTTGACTCTCCTTGGATCCGTGGGTAGATCCGAAAGTTAAAAAGAGGAAGACAGATTAGCAGGATAAAAACATAGATTTACAAAATTTAAGTTTTAAGTTACATGGGAGCCATCAGAAGGAAATAAAGATCCAAAGAAATGGTTAAACCTGAGTATTTTTATGTAAGCTTTGATGAAACGTGGAGTCATGTAGAGATATGATATGTTAATGAGTATGAGGTAAGTGCAGTAAACTGGGAGAGCCTCAGCAATTCCTATTTGTTCCAAATCTTCTCAGCACCCCTTTTTCTTTAGAGATAAAGATGCTCTTTCCTCCCATGTAGGAAGGGCACCTATTTCAGTAGAGAACTGGGGGGCGGTCAGAGTGACCTTCCTGCTTCTGCTGTTTTCTCAGACTCCTTCAGCTTAAAATATTCAATATGCCAGGTGCTGTATTTTGGCGTAGAAGGTCCTGAACTCCATCATTATTATGCTAATCTTTCATGCATTTGCTGCTAAATTAGAATAATTTTGCTCCCTGACTTGGTGAAAAAAAATAGGAATTGGTAACAACTCTCTCCTAACCATTAACTCATCCTTTTTTTTTTTTTTTTTTTTTTTTGGGTGGCAAAGAAGTTGCACAGGCCTTAAATGCTAATGAGGAGCCAAGAACTGCTGACAGGAACAATGCATAGTGAAAAGAGTTCACATCTAACTTCTGGGCAAGCTTTTCTTTAAAAAAGCTTTACCATTACATATGCATAAGAAATAAGGAGGAGGAAACTCTTGGCTAGAACCTGAATATTGGTCCCTGTCTCTTGCTCTCATACACTTCTTCTCTATGTTCCTTGGCCTCTTTTCTATTTTCTCTCCATAGCTCAGAATCCTCTCTACCATTCTATTTAAAACCAATCTTCCTCAGCTCTCACTACCAAACTTTTTACTTTAGTAAAGAAGTTCTTAAAGATGTTCTAGAACACAGATGGTAGGTCTCCAAAAGAATAAAATATAATATTAATAAGTGAATAAATGAATAAATGATTGAATAAATGAATAGATGAGAGAATCAATGGATAAGGGAATGAATGAATAAAATGTGTTCTACTCTCTTTAACCCTAACAAAATCAAAATAATTTAAAAAGACTTCTGTTTACCTTCAGTATGGTGGTATTCCAAGGTCAACTTAGATTCAGACTTCTCACAGAATTATGGTCTTAAAGAACAAAATTCAACTGAGTCAATTTGAAGATCTAATTGGCTTTATTAAGTGATTCATGAATGGGGCACAGCCCACCATCTAGCAACTGGGACACTCCTAAGGGTTATACAAATTGGAAGGTTTTTGTAGGAAGAAGGGTGGGGCAAGGGATTTATTAGCAACAGAAAAAAAAGGATTATTTTCAGGCCTTCTTATTTGGGGAAAGGAATGTCAAGAGTATATCATGGAATTGCCTCTTCTTTTTATGGGGTGGTGATGGGATGGAGAGGGCCCATGTGAGAAGATTACTTCATTGTTGTTGACCAAAATATTCCAGACTGGTTGATTAAGATTACATTCCTGGTGAAGGTTAAAACTGCAGTTGGGTCAGGTATTAAGTCTAGGTTTGGTATCATGGTCTTTTAGCACAAGTGAAGACATTTTGGACCTATAGCTTTCCCTTTAACAATGGGCACCACAATCATGTTATTTGATAGGCTGGTAAAATTTCATATTATTGGCACCCCAGGAAAGCTCATAACTTCCTTTTGTCCATAGTCTCCCTGCACATCCCTGTCCCCCAACCTACCAGTCTGTGGGGGAGAAGTAATTCTAGAGAAATAGATAAATAATGTAAGCTACATATATAAATTAAAATTTTCCAATACCCATTAAAAAAAAAAAAGTATGTTATAGGTTGTGAATTGTGTCCACCAAAAAAGGTATGTTGGAGTCCTAACCCCCAATATCTCAGAATGTGAACTTATTCTGAGATAGAGTATTAAAGAGGTCATCAAGTTAAAATGAGGTCATTAGAGTGGGCCCTCATCCAGTATGACTATTGTCTTCATAAAAAGAAGAAATTTGGACACAGACATATGCATAGACGGAAGATAATGTGAAAAGGCATCAGGGAGAAAACAGCCATCCGCAAGCCAAGGCGAGAGGCCTGGACAGGTTTTTTCTTCACAGCCCTCTGAAGGAACCAATCACTTTTATTTATTTACTTTTCAATAAGTTTAATTCCTTGAGGGGTACAGCATTACATGGATTCTGTGTCCAACGGCCTTAGCAGGAAGGCTGCTTCAGAATTTGGTCTGAACCATGTCACTGTTTCCATGAGCACTAGTTACCTTTTCCCAAACGTTCTGGTTTTGTTCAGTTAGCCACCAGGACTCACTGTGTTGTTCTTTGCCTTGTAAACATAAGCACTCCTTGCCTAGACAGAATTCAGTTTCATCTCGAGCATGAACACATTTAATTTTAAGAAGAGCTGTGTTCTCCCTGTGGTTCCAGAGGCCCCACTTACAGCCGGCAAACAGGGCCTTGGACCATGGCCTTCCAGACATATCTGTCATTTTAGAAGTCCTGTGCTCAGCAGGTATCCACAGGCTCCAAGATGGAAAAAAAGAACGAAGAGATTTTTTTTAAATAATATATTTTACTCAATCCCATAGATACAAATAATTATTATTCCACATGTTATCAACATACAATAGTTTACAGTCTTCCAAATCCAGTGTGTATCGGACACTTAAAACAGCACATCTGAATTTGGACTCACCACATTTCAAGTGCTCAGTAACTGTGAGTGACTTGTGGGTCCCATAGTGGACATCATGGTCTAAGATGCACTGAGTCCTGAGGCAGATGCATTCTGTTCCCCACTTTCCCAAGTTGAGTTGTTGAGTTGAGTAGGCACAGCCCACCACTTCAGGAAACTGTATAGTTGGGAAGCTAGTAGGATTTGGGAACTTTAATTTCATGTCTGAAGATGGTAAATCGAAAAACAAACAAAAAACTTCCACTTTTTTTCCATTAGTGTGGTTCTTCTTATAAAGGGTGCATATATTTTAAAACCTGGCAGTAGGGTACGTTTCTTCCTTGGGCAAATTGGCCAATTCAATGATATTACTTTAATCATGTAAATGCAGACTTTAAAAGCGACTTATCACAGAAACTGAGAAAAAAACCTCACCTTTTTTCAAATAAATATATAACAGTCTCTATATAGCTATGCACAGCCAGAGGATAAAAGGTTTCTGTGGCACAATGCTACATTTCATTTCTATTAGAGAAGTCAACATGGTAGATCTTAAGCACTATTTGAAAGTGTGAAGTCCTCATTTTGTGTGTCTGGCTCTGGCCTGCTAGGCTGTGTCTTTTCCTTTGAGTCAGTTCTTCTCTTTCATTTTCTGATGTGTTGAATGATACTGGGGAAAAGGGGTGAAAGAAAAAGACATTTCTAACATTTGTCATCTGCTTTCTTTCTATATCTTAAAATCAAACTCTGATAAATTAATACAGTTAATTTTTCCAAAAACTTTCTACAAGAAAAATAAACACTAGATGGGCTGTGATAATTGTGATTTATAATAAAAAATATATATTTGGTCTTGTCTCATTTCTGGCACAAATCTCCTAAGACCCTCGGAATTTCCTGAATGATAAGAACAGCAAAGGTGTCTTTTGGTATGTTAATGAGGAGAATTTTGTACCCCACCTAAGGATGGGGGCTCCTTGCTAGGAGAACAAACCAGATGATTGATTAGAGGGTTGGAATGTTCAGTCCCACCCCTTGACCTCCAAGCTCTGGTGCTAGGGTCTAAAGTTTGACCCAATCACCAATGACCAATGATTTAATGAACCCTGTCTATACAACGAAGCCTCCATAACCCAAAAGTAGGGACTTTGGAGAGCTTCCAGGCTAGGGAACTGGAATGCTTCCACATGCCACTGTATCAGATCCCAAACTCCAAAAGGCAGAAGCTTCTTTGTTTGGGACCTTGCCCTATGCAACTCTTTATCTGGCTGTTGATTTGTATCCTTTAATATCCTTTATAATAAACCATTGATCTCATGAGTAAATGGGTTTCCTGAGTTCTGTGAGCTGCTCTAGCAAATTCATTGACTCCAAGGAGAGGGTCATAGGAACCTCTCTGATTTACAGCCAGGTCAGAAGCACAGGTGACAACATGGACTTGTGATTGGTGTCTGAAGTGTGTGTGTGGGGGTAAGTCTTGTAGGACTGAGCCCTTAATCTGTGAAATCTGATGCTATCTCCAGGTAGATAGTGTCAGAAATGAGTTGAATTGTAGGACACCCAGCTGGTGTCTGAGAATTGCTTGGTGGTATGGAGAACAACCACCACACACACACACACAAACACCACTTACACACACACACACACACACACACACACACACAGATTAGAATTGGGTGCAGAATCTTTATGGGATAACTGGAAAAACTATTAATAAACAGCAGTGTTCTCCAGGTTGTAGTCTAGTAGAGGAAATGAAATTAAGTCCCATGTAATTGTGAGAGGAATATGAGAATTATAAAGCTGTGGTAAGGAAGAAGGCGAGGCCAGCATCGGCTTCGGCTTCTTCTGGAGGGCTATTAGTCCCCGAACTGCTTTTCTTCAGGCCTCTATCCATGTTCTTTTTTCCTTCTTACTATGTGTCCTCTCTTTGGTGTGGTCTCACCCATTCCCATGGTTTCACATGTTATATGTATTCTGCCTGAAAATTCCTAAATCTTTCTCTGCCTGGACAATGTTAGCACACTCTATCCCATTGCATACTGGACATCCTCAGTCCATGTTTCTCCAGCAGACCAAACTCCATACGGCAGCAGCTTCAGCTTTCCCTCTTGAGCTTCTCCTCCTTTTTTCTTTCTTGCTAGATAGCCAGGGATCATGAATGACTCCTTCCTCTTTTCAATTTTCCACATTTAGCCAGGCAGCCGCTGAGTCCTGTGCATGGTATTGACAAAATATCACTTTAATCTCTGCTTTTCTTCAGTCACCAGCATCCTCCCTGTGGGGACAGAGTGCCAGAGAGCAGTTTCCAGGCTCTCTACCTCACATGGGAAGGTGCTGGCTTGGATAGTAGATGGCCATCAGCTGTGACTAATTGGCCATCACCTGTAACCAGTTAGCAATTGGCCACTAATATACAGTGGTACCTCAGTTTTCAAACATAATCCATTCCAGAAGACCGTTTGAGTTCTGAAATGTTCGAAAACCGAGGCACGGTTTCCACATAGAAAGTAATGCAAAATGGATTATTCCGTTCCAGACCTTTAACATCAACCCCTAAAACTGCAAATTTAGCATGAATTTTTCTATCTAATGATACCATAGATCCATAAAATTCGCGGCATTCATAAACCGAATGTTCGTCAATGGAGACATTCGAAAACCGAGGTACCACTGTAACTGCCTTGGCTAAGCTAGCAAGCACAGATTGCAGCTAGCAAGTGGGGTTGGTTGGTTGGCAGAGAAGTGTACAGTAGATTGCGCATTGTGTGGAGGCTGCTTCCTGTGTCTCCAACCCAGCCACCAGCGAGACTATAGTGGTATGAACCCCCCCATCCATGGCTCCATTGGTGCTCCTTTTTGGCCTCAACATATCCTACGTTCTTGTGTGGGGAGCAGGACCAGAAAGTCCGCATGACACATGGCACAGCGAGCAGGGAACAGCACCGGCCAGAATCCTCAAAGGGGTAATGGAACAGTTTATAGACGTGAAAGTGCAGCTTAGTGTAGAGCTGCGTGTGAAGAGCTGCGCCAGGAACGGGAGGCGTGGTCTCCAGCCTCCAGATGGCACACCACCCTCTTGGCCATAGAAGTGATCACATTCCTTTTCATAAAATGCTGCTGCTGTAGGCTTAGAAGTTTGTGAACATTTTACACCAAGGCCACCACACACTGGGAAATGTGGTTTGATGAACAGGATTCCAGCCAGGTAGGAATGGTGTCTGACTCTGGGCAGGAGGACATGTGACCCCCACACAGTGTGAGGTACCCGGGAGCCACTGTTCTCAGGAGATGGACCCCCAAGGAGGGTTGGGAGGACATGGATGGCTCTCCAGCCAGCATGGAGAGGGCCCTGCAGGTTCTAGCTGAGCGGTTGCCAGAGGAAGTGAAGGGTACAGATAGACATGCGGGTTAGAGGTTTTTCACCACATTGCGCGTTGTAACACGGAAGACATGCTTAATGAAACAGCCCAGGTGCCGGACCAGCAGCCCCGGTGGGAGGCGCTGGAAGCTCGAATCCGCCTGTTAGAAGAGGGGCCCCGCAGTGGAGACTCTGAGGCAGAGGAGGGCGATGCGAGCGGAGACAATGTCGCTCCCAACCCCCATGCCCAGCCCATTATGAAGCAAAAGGTAAAGTATGAGCAACCTTTGGACCCTGGGGGCATTGCTGCCGGCAACCCAGCTGTGACTGAGTTCACAACCTACACCCCTTACACTCCCACTGAGTTGCAGGAGCTGGGGGGGGTGGTGCTGACAACGCTCTGGAGAGCCAGTCTTGGCTTGGCTACTGTTTAGGGGATGAGGGGGCAGACAGCTTTCTCTGCTCCCCAGGCAAAATGGAAAAGCTAACCTCCGTGACAGTGCATCCGTCCCTGCGACAAAGGTTACAGAACTGCCATAGGTTGGCCCAGGACCAGGGCAACCACTCTCTAATGGAATGGCTCACTGCTGCGGTACGCACAGTATGGGGACAGGCTGGCGAGCTGGCAGACACTGTGAATAAATGGCAATCATATACTGAACTTACTCAAATCATCCATGAAATGGGTATGAGACGTGCTATGTTCAACCCTAATATTCAGGGCCAGATGATGAGCTGGTTTTACAGCCAGCATGAGAGATCTGGTTTTGGATACTGCCCCTGCAAGTGCTTTTGGATCCTTGGTTGCCATTCTTACGCCCTATGTGGGGCGGCAGATGCATGAAGTTACCATCGCTATGGCCACCCTAGGGGATGTTGAAAGCCAGCAGCAAGGGAAGTTAAGACAGGAGGTCCGAGAACTCAATCCCAAATCAAAAATAAGGGGCAAGGTCGTGGGCCTCAGAGAGTAACACTCGCACAGATGTGGCGTGATCTCGTGGCAGCAAGGATTGATCAGGAAAAAATAGACTAACAACACAATGCACTCTTGTTAGAACTTTGGAAACAGTAGTTTTCAGAACAGCAATTCCGGTGAAGCCTAAAGGAGAAGTCCAGGAAATTGCGGCCTGTATCCTTCCAGGACTTCATGCAGCCACTTGAGGCCGACTCCTTTCAGCTTGATTAGGGGTGGGGTCAAAGTACCCGGTCAGAGGGGAAGAGCAGGGACCGGAGGCCCCATGTGGAACTGTCTATACATTGGTCCCCTTCTAATGTGCAGAGGGTTTTAGCCCTAGTTGACACCGGCGCAGACTGCAGTCTTGTTTATGGGAACCCAGAACAAGTCCCCAGACTAGTAATCTTAATTGATGGCTACAGGGGAAAGACTGTGACAGTAAAAGCTGTTTCCTTACCATTGGGTATAGGAAGGCTTCCCCCTTGTACCTACAAGGTTTATGTCTCCCCCGTTCCGGAGTATATTCTAGGGGTGGACGTGCTACATGGCCTCAGCTTACAGATGTTGGTAGGAGAGTTCCGTCTCCGGATCCGGGTGGTTAATGCAGTGACACACGGGCATGCTCACCACCTCCTCAAGTGTTGCCACAGCCCTGGCGCGTGGTTACAGTGCGACAGTACTGCCTACCAGGAGGGCAGGAGGAGATTGGTCGCACAATATTGGAATTGGAGAAGGCACATATTGTGAGGCCGACGCACAGTCCCTTTAACTCCCCAGTATGGCCTGTCAAGAAGCCAGATGGGACCTGGTGAATGACTGTGGACTCTAGGGAGTTAAATAAGGTGACACCACCCTTGCACGCTGCAGTGCCTTCAATACACGATTTGATGGATCGTCTGACTGTCCGCCTGGGGACATATCACTATGTAGTGGACTTGGCCAATGCTTTTTTCTCCATTGACATTGCACCCGACTGTCAAGAGCAGTTTTTTTTGTTGTTGTTTTTTTTGTTTTTTTTTTTACTTGGGATGGGCGACAGTGGACTTTTCAAGTCCTTCCGCAAGGATACTTGCCCAGCGTCACTATCTGCCATGGACTCGTGGCCCAGGACTTGGCACAGTGGGATCACCCGTCCTCTGTGGCCTTGTTTCATTATGTCAACGATATTCTATTAACATCAGATATTCTTTCTGATTTAGAGCAAGCAGCTCCCTCTCTTCTCCGCCACCTGAAGTCACGTGGCTGGGCGGTGAATGAGGAAAAGGTCCAATGCCCTGGCTCATCTGTCAAGTTTTTTGGTGTTGTGTGGTCGGGTAAGACAAAGGTCATACCTGAGGCGATTATTGATAAAATACAAGCCTTTCCCCTGCCGACCAAGTTCTCCTAACTGCAGATATATTAGGGTCGGTGGGTGTTTGTACCCCATTTAGCACAAATGGCAAGGCCCTTGTATAACATGATAAAAAAGGGGGCTCATGGGATTTGACAGGCTATAGAGAAAGACTTTGTTGCCACAAAACGGGCAGTGCAGCAGGCACAGGTTCTACAAGTCGTAGAACCTGGTAGCCCCAACTGTAACCCTAGAGGGTTACAGTTAGGGCCTCTGGCAAAGGCAGGAGCGTCTCCGGTTGTCAGTGGGATTTTGGTCCCAATTGTGGAAAGGAGCGGAAGTCCGCTACTCTGTAATAGAGAAACAGTTGGCTGCTGTGTACGCAGCCTTAGCGGCCACAGAAGCCATCACAGGGATGGCACAGGGTTGGTTCGAGCAACCTATCCCATCCAGGGGTGGGTCTGTATGTAGACCCAGGGACCCAAAGTGATGGTGGCACAGATCACCACCCTTGCCAAGTGGGGTGCCTACTTGAAGCAACGTAGCACCCTTATATCAAGCCCTTTGAGCACAGAGCTACAACAGGTCCTGGGGCCTGTGGAGCTTGTAGCCCAGGCTGAGCCAAGCGCTCTGCCTAGAGGGGAGGACTTGGAGCCCTCGCCCTACAGAGAAGGACAGCTCCCAGTACCTGAGGATGCCTGGTATACTGATGGCTCTAGCCAGGGAGCTGCAGCCGTTTGGATGACTATTGGTGTGCAGCCCAAAACAGACACCATTTGGTTTGATACTGGGACAGGCCAGGGTAGACAGTGGGCTGAGCTACGGGCTGTGTGGATGGTAATCAGCCATGAGCCTGGGCCCCTAGTTATTTGTACTGACAGGTGGGCGGTGTTCCGGGGCCTAATGTTGTGGCTCCCTACGTGGAAACACCAAAACTGGTTGGTAGGACACCGTCCTCTGTGGGGTCAAGCCATGTGGCAGGACCTTTGGGACCTAGGACAGAGAAAGGAGGTGACCCTAATGCATTTCACAGGTCACTCTCCTTTAGTGTCCCCAGGTAATGATGGAGCAGATGCCCTAGCATGGGTCTGATGGTTAGAATGGGCCCATGCCACTGATGTGGCCCATTGGCTGCATAGAAAATAGCAGCACGCTGGAAGCCAAACCATGTGGCAGGTGAGCAGACGCTGGGGTCTGCCTTTGAAGTGGCAGGAGATAGCAGATGCCTGTTATGACTGTGCCGTCTGTGCCCAGGACAGTCCCCAGTGGCGGAGGCTCCCCTGGGAGACACAGCAGATTATGCGAGGAAGGGTGCCCCTCACTCGCTGGCAAGTGGATTACATTGGACCCCTGCCTAAGGCCCGCAATGCAATATCCGCATTCACAGCAGTGGACACTGCTACGGGGTTGATGTTTGCTTGGCCGTGTCTGGCTGCAGATCAGCAGCATACAATGGTAGCCCTTACATGGCTGTGCGCCTTCTATGGGCGCCCCCAAGTCATTAAAAGTGACAGGAGTACCCGTTTTACGGGGCAAGAAGTGCAGCGCTGGGCTGCCAGGATGAATATACAATAATTGTTTCATACCCTGTATAATCCACAAGCAGCTGGCATGATTGAACGCTACAACGGCCTTTTGAAGCAAGGTCTCCAGGTGTCAAAACACCCACCCATGATGTGTGACTGGGCCTCGCATTAATGCGATGTCTTGAGAATCCTGAAAGAGAGACCACGGAAGGGAGAACCCGCACCAGTAGAAGCTCTGCTACATCGAACTGCCGCTCCCTTTCAGTTACAGGTTACTACCAGTGAGACTCTGTTAAAGCCAGGCTACGGCAGAAATGGAAACATCTTGCTGCCAAAATCCACATGCTTGAAAGCAGGGGAACGGCAGCAATGGACTTGACCCTGGTGGGTTAAGAGCCCTCACCTTTGGTGGTTGGGTCTGATAGCCTCATGGGGGGCTGGTCTGACCCATGATTTGCAAGTGACACCAGGGGTGGTGGCCAAGTGGATGTCCTGATGCCGGGACGATTTTGCAGGGAACCTATGTGCTCTCACTATGGCCTATTATGGGATCCCTTTTGCTGCCACATGTTGAAACTACACAGGGGACTCCAAGCATTGCCATAAAGGTCTGGTACCACAAACCAGGAAAGGTGCGAGTGGCAGGAACCCTCCTTTCCCAGGACAAAAAGCTAGCATGTATCTCCCAGATGGAAGGGATTTACCATTGTTGATTCCTATAACTACTATTTCTTTGCACCCATAGGTGCCTCTAGTCTAATATGGCACAGGATCATTTGCGAAAGACGCTTGTCACGTAGATTGTGAGGCGAGACCATGGGGGATGGAATGTGAATATAGTGGTATGATTCCTCTCTCTATGGCTCCGTTGGTGTTCCTTTTTGGCCTCACCATGTCCTGAGTTCTTGTGCAGAGAATCAGAGCTGAGATCCTGCATGACAGATAATTTGGAGGGTCTGTGTCTGGGCTCTCCTAGGTAAACAAGGAGGTCACCTTTAGTTCTGTGGAGGTGAGTAGTTCTTTGCAGAAGGTGGTTCTGAAAGACAAAAATGTGAGGGGATTGCTTCCCTGTTTTCTGGGAGAATGGGGCTCCTGCTGTGTCTGCTCTGTACTCTGGCTCTTCGCTCTTGCTCTTCTCACTGCCTGGAGCACTCCTGCCTGGTTCTTTTCACCCACTCTCTCCCTAGTCTTGTACGATCTTCAGGTCCTGGTGTCATTGTTATGCGGGAGATCCTGCTTGCTGCGCCATTTATCGTGCAAGGCAGCCTGCAAGATCTCTGGTCACGCTCCCCACATAAGAACGCAGGATATGGCTAGGCCAGAAAGGAACACCCACGGAGCCATAGGTAGGGGAGTCATACCACTATAGTCTCACTGGAGGCTGGAGCCACCGGACCTGCAACCTGCTGTCCGCTTCTCTGCCTGCCAACCCACCCAACTAACTAACCAATGCAGCCACGGCAGTTATATCAGTGGCTAATTGGCTGTTTACAGCTGACGGCCATCTACTACCCGAGCCAGCATCTCTCCACGTGAGGCCGAGAGCCTGGAAACTGCTCTCTGGGACTCTGTCCCCACAGTCATCTTACAGAATCTTCTCTTCTGTGCCAGCCTCTATGTATGTCATCTCCACTCTGTATCTGTAGTCCTGACACAGTGCCTGGCATCTAGCTGAAGTCAATACACGCTGAATAAGAGAAGGAAAGTAGAGAAGCTTCTTGGAAGATATGTCAATTTAAGAAACTCTCAGTGCATCAATAATGATCCCTCAAAAACTTTTTTTCTTCTCTGTCTGTAGTTAGAAGGCAGTCAGAAGTTTCACATTCCCCCCCTGAGAGTTCCTCAATACTGCTTCTAAAACAGCTTCCACTTTATTGGCCCCACAGGAGTTCCCTTTTACCAAGCTCAGCTGCTTGGTGGACTTTTTTTTTTTTTTTTAACATTTTCTATTGCATTCTTCAGAGCAAGATAGAGGTGCTACAGCTTTCTAATGTGCTACCAGGCTACAGATAAAGAATTCAACAGCCTGTGGGAGGGCCAATTAGAATCAATTATAACGTAATTGAACTGCCTTGTAGTCCTTGTCTGTATAGAACCTCTTTTTGGAAGGAAGATTGTGCTTCACACCATGATAGGGACAAATGACACATTCATGGACTCACAGAAAATGGCTCTGACTCTAGATCCTGGAGTAGAGTTTCACAGAGCTGCAATGTCTTGGGAGATCAGGGTCAGAGAAGCTCAGCTTAGCTCTGTTATTTTGAAAAGGCAGGGGAAGCACTGACTTCCATTTCTTTTCTTTTCTTTTTTTTTTTTTTCTTTAAGATAAAAGAGCTAATAAAATTTTACAAAGAATTAAGATATATCTGAAATACCTCACAGTCTGTGTCTGGGAAGTTAAGACATTCAACTTCTTGAAAAAGGCAGGAAAGAGAAAGACTGAGGGTCACACATTCCTCTTCGGTTTCTCCTTTGTTGTGTGCTTGTCATGCAAGGTCTCTGGTTTCGTTCCCTGCACCAGAACGCAGGATCTCTCTGGCAGCTGTATGGCCCCTCCTCCCACACTGGTCAGAACCCAACTTGCTGCTCCATGTGTCATGCAGGACCTCTGGTCCTACTCCCGCTCTCGGTGGGTGGACACAGAGTAAGGTGAGACCAAAAAGGAACAACAATAGAGCCATAGATAGGAGAGTCATACCACTATATTCTCGCTGATGGCTGGGCGAGACACAGGAAGTAGGATCCACACGATCTGTGTCTGTCATCCATACCTGCCAACCCCACTTCCTAGCCGCAATCTGCTGTCTGCTTCTCTGCCAACCAACCAACCAACCAACCCCCTAGTGTAGCCAAGGTAGTTATATTAGTAGCTAATGGCTAACTGGTCACAATAGATGGTCATGTGATTACAGCTGATGGCCATCTAATAACCGAGCCAGCACCTTTCCACGTGAGGCCAAGAGCCTGGAAACTGCTTTCTGGGACTCTGTACCCACAGTGCTGGAGGTTGGCAGCTATACGGGAGGATCGACTGTCCTTCCCCACCAACCATCCCTTGAAAACGAGTCTTTGGACATTGGTGATATGAGCCTGTGACTACATGGTTTCCCCCTTCTCACTATACCCAGATGCCAACAGTCTTGGGATTTAGCTTATATGGATTCCCAAAGGAACAGTTCCAAGTTTGGGTAACCAGTTTCCCTAATGGCAGCCATCTCCACAATGCAGCCTTCTCCTACTGGCTGTGTCTCCTTTCCTTCTTGATTCTTCCTTTTTCTTGTTTTTCTTCTCTGGAGTTATATGTCCTAATAAAATAATATGATATATGCCCTCAACTTCACCCTGAGCCTTCTGATGAACCAAAGATAAGACCAATACCATTTGTGAAAAATGGGAAAAGAGAGCAGTTTTGATTGATTTGCACATTTTCCAATTTTCCCGGAAACTGTTTAGTGGCCTGAGAGCACAGTTCATGGCAGAGAGCTCCCAAAGTGATAAAAGGAAAGTTAATTTATGGTTTCAAATACTACGTTGTTTAAATACTTATCAGTTGCTTTGACCAATGGCAATTGCTGTGTGGCCTTCTCAGCATCACTCAGCTTTCCATTCTGTGCCCTGGCACAGTCTCCTCCATTACCCACTTTACTCTATAAAGAGCCTGTTTTGGTTCAGGCTCCTCTGGAAGCAGACCCCAAGACTAGAATGTAGGAGGAAGTAGGTTATTCGGCAGTTGATACCAGGAAACATGGGTAGAGAGTGAGAAAGTGATATAGATAAAGAAGAGCAAGGAATAAAGGATGTGTAACAAATGAGTTGTCATTGTGGGTAAATGGACCTCAGTCTTGCTTGGGAACTCTGAAGACAGTGAGAACACATATTAGAATCATCCAAATGGAGGGCTGAGAGAGCTGGGAGCTTGAACACCAACTTCCCATCAGTTTCATTGACTGACAGCTGCTTCTGGGGATATGTGGAGGTTAATTTCTAAAACCTGGGGCCTATCCTGTGGAATTGGAGAAGGCCCTTGGGCTCTACGATCCTAAGTCCCAAGAGATATGGGCGAGATGCAAGGATGTACAAAGATGTGATGGAGTCTACTTTCCACAAGTCAAGGCATAAAAATGGAACTTGTTCCTCTCACAGTGTCACTTTTTCCATTTCTTGTCTTCTCTGAGAGTTCTAGGCTTCAGTAACCATCAACTCTGCCTTCATAAGAAAATCACCTAGGAATTTGTTTAAAAATACCATTGCCCGGACACCTCACCAAAAAAGATATACAGAAAGCAAATACACATATGAAAATATGTTCCACATCATATGTCATCA
This sequence comes from Rhinolophus hipposideros, assembly GCF_964194185.1. Classification (NCBI taxonomy): domain Eukaryota; kingdom Metazoa; phylum Chordata; class Mammalia; order Chiroptera; family Rhinolophidae; genus Rhinolophus; species Rhinolophus hipposideros. Next base: position 32,727,435 of record NC_138068.1, read on the forward strand.
AAGAATTGCAAATTAAAACAATAATCTACATCAGTCCACACCTATTGGAGTGACTGAAATGTAGAACACTGACAACATCAAAAGCTAAGGTAGATGTGGAACAACAGGAAATTGCTGGTGGGAATGTAAAAAGGTGCAGCCAATTTGCAAGACAGTTTGGCTGTTTCTTATAACACTGAACATAGTGTTACCATATAATCCAGCATTAGTGCTTCTTATATTTACCCAAATGAGAGGAAAACTTATGTTCACACAAATGTTTATAGCAGCTTTGTTCATAATTGCCAAAACTTAGAAGCAATCATGATGTCCTTCAATAGGTGAATAAATGAACAAACATGCAAATGTACATCTGGAAAATGGACTATTGTTTAGCGATAAAAATAAATGAGCTATCATGTCACAGAAGGATATGGAGGAAACTTTAGTACATATTGCTAAGTGAAAGAAACCAGTCTAAAAATCAACAAACTGTATGAATCCAACTATATGACATTCTGGAAAAGGAAAAGCTATAGGCAATAAAAATATCAGGGATTTGAGAAAGGGAGGGAAGAGATGAATAGGTGGAACACAAGGGATTTTGGGGACAGTGAAACTATCCCGTATTATAATATAATGATAAATAAATGATATTATACATTTAGCAAAAACATAGAACTGCACAACACAAAGAGTGAATTCTAATGTAAGCTATGAATTTTAGCTAAAGATAATGTATCACTGTTGGTTCATCAACTCTAGCAAATGTACCACACCAATGTAAGAGGTTAATAATAGAGAAAATTCTGTGAGGATGACAAGAGAGGATATATGGAAACTCTCTGTACTTCTGTTTAATTTTTCTATAAATCCAAAACTGCTCTAAGAAATAGTCTAATAATTAAATAATGATATATATTATTTAATAGATATCACATATTATATAATATATGTAATAAGCTATAACATATATACTATCTAATGATAATAATGTCTATGCTATACATTATATATTAATTTATTTATGTTTCACTTTATTTATATATATCATTGCCCATTCAATCTCTCATCAGGATCAGTAAGTTAGAATTTCCAGGGTTGAGAATCAAACACTAGCATCTTTGGTAACTTTTTCACAAGGACTCTAAACACAAAGTTTGAGAAACATTGGGTCAAAGGTAGAAAGCAGCAAATTCCAGAACTGGCCTCAGCAACAGGCCAATACCCCAAGTTTATCTCCCAGACGCCCCCTCTGGTAACTTCCCCTGAGCCCAAACAATTCATCTTCCCTGTCCCCACATCCCCCAATTTATTACTACTAATACCACATTTTTGCCTCTTGCTCCTTTTCTCTTTCATGATCTCAAGGAATGTAAAGTGCATCATCAGGAAAGTGTTAAGAACCCCCATTTATTTGTAATTCTGCCCCCAAAAGACTTTACTGTAGCCTGGTTATATAATACATGTTACAGTAACTCCTTAAAAAGGTGAGTGACTCATTTAAACAAAAATGTACAACATTTAAATGGTGCTAGAATCTCTTTTCTCCACTCTCACTCTAGGAAAGAGAGGCCAACACTAGATTTCCTAAAAGCTGGATCTGTCTTTGTAACATTTTCTTCTCTCTTTTACCCTCTTTCAAAAATTGGTAAGTATAGAGTTTTGGAGTTTCAGGCCTAAGGAGAAGAATTTACCTTGGTGATTTCAAAAGGAAAACATAGGGGCTAATAATTAGGATCTAGAAGCTTTTAGGAGGCTGGTTTGGAAAGAAGGTATGATTTGGGAGAGAGGGTGAGGTGAGGGTGCCTCTCTCAGTCTAAGACAAAGGATGGAGTTTAGAGGGTTTTCTGCGTCTGGCAGAGATGCAGGCTGGCTTCACTCCATGCCCTAAACAGAAGAATTGCCTTTGGATACTAAAGGTGGATGAAAGTAGGCACTGTGACCTTGAGAACATTGAGGGGGATTCTGTGGGCACATCTGCTATGAGTGGAGTAGGCTTTGTGTGGAGTGTGCTTAAGTGTATATTAATTATCTACTGCAGCATAACAAATTGCCACAAGGTTCGTGGCTTGAAATGACACACATAATTTCACAGTTTTTGTGGTTAGGAATCCAGTTATAGCTTAGCTGGAGCCTCTGCTCAGGGTCCAATCAAGGCTGCAATCAATCAAGGTCTTGTCTGGGCTCAGTTCTTTCTGGAGCTTGGGTTCTTCTAGACACAGAAGATTGTTGGCAGAATTCGTTTTTTTGGGGTTGTAAGATTGAGGTTTTCTCGTTGGTTTTGAGTCCCGGCTGCCACCTATAATTCTTGGTCATATGGCTCTTAAAACATGGCAGCTTACTTCTTCAAGACCAGCAGGAGAATCTCTTGCCTCAGAGATGGCTCAATCTTTCTTTTAGGGGCTTTGATTAATTCAAACCCACCTGACTAATTAAGGCCCACCTGGAAAATTCTACCTTTACTTGGAATCAATTGACTTGCAATTTTAATTACATCTGCAAAATCACTTAACCTTTTGTAGTATTCTCTTGGCTAGAGGCAAAATACAGATTCCATAAACTTTCAAGTGGAGGAAATTATATAACAGCAGGAAGACCAGAAGTGATGATCATTGGTGGTTGTCCTGGGATCTGTCTCCCACACTGAAGCAACCCAAGGCAGAGGCCTGAACACAATGTCAAGAGTAGGTTACAGAAGGAGCACTGGTAACAAACGATGACATCTACTGGGCCACAGGCTGCCCTTTTCCTATTTCCTGGCTTCTAAAAGGCCTGTGATTCTTGCAAGAGCCCATCGACAGGGAGAGACAGAGACTCAGTAATGATGAGTATTAATAAAAATTACTCAAAATTTAAACATAAAGTGAAAGGCAGATGGCTTGTTTATTCAGTGTCATACAGAGGTTCAGCCACTCCTCCCCCACCCCATTAGGGATTAGGTAAATGAATGTCTTTTAAATCAGAGTTTCCTGTTGATTAGAAGTCCCAGACTTGGTGAAGTTATAAGCTATCTTGCAGATTTTTCTTCAGTTGATGCAAATTATTTCAAATCAATGGAACAGATCACCTCAAAGGTTATGGTTTACCATGCTGTTAGACATTAACCGGTTTTATATCTATTCCAGCAACCTAGTCCTACCGTGCCTTTATTAACTTGCCTATAAATACCTATCTATTCAACTGTTCTTTAGGCTGGTTTTAACACCTTACTTTTTCTCTTAGTAATTAATGAGTTGCAAAATCTTTGACACATGTTCATTTTATATTTGCTTCAGTATTATGTTATCCTTTGAAAATTATACTTTAACAATAGGATGGAATTTTTCATCACAAGACAGGAGAATAGAGTTAATTTGATTCTGAGAAGTAAAACAGTGAAAATTTTAACTCTATGTTGTGGGGTACAATTCACAGCCTTCACAATCCTCTCAGATTCTAAGAGGATATACATTTCCTTGTCATTTTCTTTTGGGCAAAGGACGGACATAAATCCACCAGTAGCCACCTAACTTCTTTCTGTGTATTTGTAAAAGCCTGATCTATGGTCTCCAGGTTTGAGAGAATAATATTTAACTACCAGGTGTGATAGTGATGGTAGCAATGGTGAAACACTGAGATTGGAGTCAAAGATTCATTGTGAGAGCAAAGTACACAGATCAGAGTCCTGTCACAAAATTTTGCTAAGAAATATTGAGCATTCACGGATAGGGCGGAATTCAAACAAAACCCTCAAATGCTGTTTGAACTGTGATTTAATCTGGTTCGTGATATATACAGTGTTATCCAACTAAATATAAATTTAATCTAGTATGCTATATTTATTTATAAATATGTATGCCCTTTATTATGTATAATTTATTTATTTTATTCATTATATATATGTATAGACATGTGTGTATGCACGTGTGCACATATACATATGCACTTGTTATGGTAAGTTTGATTTCAAGCTATTTTTGTCTTCCATATTTACTTTAGAACATGAATAGATAGGCTTAGTGCCTTCCCCTTCCTGAACCAATCACTGTGGCCTATGAAAGGGAATACACTAATTGGACAGAAATGGGTTTTACCAGTATGTCCTCTTCAAGGATCATAGAGTTCAGCTCCACCAGGACCATATAGAACAAACAGGAATACTGTGGAGTCTGGAAGTGATAATTTTCCCCAAAATAGAGAGTGGACTGACAAGCATATGTACACTACAGTAATATGTAAGTTGAAAAACATAATAATTATCAGACTATATCAAACTTTCATCGCTATCTCAATACCGTTGGTAACTAATAAGTCCTTCAGGTATATTACACTATTGTGGTGCTTCATATAGTGGGTCAGGTTATTAATATCTACACCAAATTGCCCAGAATCTTAAATGTTGTTCAATATTTATATCTGTATTTTTCAGTAGTTTTCCCAATTTCTTTTTGTCTCCTATTGAAATTTTAATATACTTACTTCAAATGCCTCTTGGGTAATCTACTATGAGCCAGGAATCCAGAAAACCATGTTAAAATATAACTTTGTTTAGAATAAAAACATGTAAGTTTTGAGAGAGACTCTCCTTTAAGAATAGTTCATACTAGTGTGACATCTTATTTCATTGCTTAGAACTCAATTGTTCTTAGCTGTTTTCAGAGATGAGACTTCTGGTCTTAAGGACAAAAATAGCCCTTTCTACCTTCAAGTATAGCTAATGTTAAAGAATCTAGCTTGAGATCTAGAATTCAGGGGTTTTATTCCACTAATATGAGATCAGGTAAATAGTAGCACTGAATTCAGAACTGTAGAGCTGAGTTCAGAATAAGAAGACTTTGATTATATTTTTGGTTCTTCCAAAATACTGGCTAATCAGTTTCATCAGTCTAGTGCAATTCTTATTAAAGCACTTTCTTAATGCAATGCACAGTGATAGATCTTAGAGATATACTAGGGACTCTAGTAAATAACTTTTCAGTTATATGTTGTGTGGCTTAAAGCAACAACCATTTTTTTTTTCTTCATGATTCTGCAATCTGGGCTTGGCTTGGCTTTTTGGTTCTTCTGCAGGTCTCACTTGAAGTCTCTCATGAGAATGCAGTTGTTTGGAGACTAAACTGGGGCTGCAGGATCCTAATTACTTCTCACTAATCTGGTACCTCAGTGCTCCTCTTCATAGGCTGTCTTTTCAAATAGTCTCATCATGTGAGGCCTCACACAAGCTATTACAATATGGCAACTAGTTCAAAGAGTGAGTACATCGAGAAGCAAGACTATATCTACTTGCATCAGGTTTGCTAATGCCCCATTGGTGATGGCTAGTGACAGGACCAGTTTATGCTTAATGCTGGAGGAGAGTACATAACAGTGGAAATACCAGGAGTTCAGTTTCATTGGATGCTGAACAGTCTACAAGTGGTTCTAACTCAATCAGTGACTTTCAAAGTACATTTTTTGAAATCACTAGAATTCCAAGCAACCCTTCAGGTTGAAGTGGATAAGCCTCACTTCAATATGAATTTCACTTACAAATACTAGGAATTAATGGTTAAGGTTTCTATTGAGGAAAGTGTTCCACTACAAATAAAATATATATTTTTAAATCATTAAACTATATGATCTTTTGCAACCTAAACACTTTATGATTTTATGACTCCAGGAGTTCTTGGGCCACGTAGTGATCTGTCCTTGGATGATAGTTCATATTCTTATCTACTCTCCTGGATACCTGCCAGATGGATGCAATAATGTCTCCACATCGTTTAGAGGTCTTCAACAGACACATTGAATGCATCCGCTGAATTTCAATTCCCTTTCTGCATCGCATCCTGCATAGGAAATACCTCTTTCATTTAGAAATTTAATATCCATAATTGTGAGCACTTATGAATTTAGAGGCAGGTGTTAACATTAAATAAATCAGTGTGAACATACATTCATTTGAAATGTGCTGTCCTATGTATGTACTTGTGATATCACTGTTCTGTCAATAGCACATGCTCTATTTTATTTCTAAAATTGTGAGAATTTTGCGAATAGTAACTGTAACAGCTATCAATCATTGCATATTAACCCCTTATCCTGTTCCAGGCATTGTGCTAAGCACTTTTCATTTCATCTTTTTAATCTTTACAAAACCTCTGAAAAAATGTTATTATTATTTCCATTGAATGGACAAAGAAGAAAACTGAGGCTTAGTAACTGATTCAAATCCATGCAGCTAAGGAGTTAGTGACAGAGCTGGGATATAAAACCAGAACTTTCAGGTCGTAAAAGCAGTCCTCTTTTCCTACACCATGCTGCAGTCCTCCCATACCTCTCACCCATTCTTCTTGTGATCAAGGACCTAATCTAAGCTGTGGAGTTTCAGTATATACAAAAGGAATACATGTGTCTGGTCAGGGCTGGACTCTTCAGCTGCCACCTAAAGCATGGGTTCTCAACCTTGGTTGCATATTAAAATAATCCAGGGAGCTTCTAAGAAATGCTGATGCCTAGGTCCCGCCCTCTTCATTCCTGATTGAAATTGGTCTTGGTGCAACTTGAGCCTTTGGGTTTTTTTAAAAGCTCTCCAGGTAGTTCTAACTATTCAGCCAGTATTGAAAGCCACTGATTTACCAGGAACCGCCTGGTATCTCAGTGCCTCCGAGAGCCCTTTGCAGGACCCTATTTTGTGTCATTGCAGATAATACTTCTATATGGCATGCTCTTGCTTCCTTATTCCTTAAAAAATTCCTAACCATGTTTCCTAACCCACACCCAGTAAACAAAATGATATAATCAAAGGAAAGAGAAAGCCTGAGATCATTCAGACTGACATTACTAAAATATGTGGGCTCATGATCATGAGCTGCCTTTCAGGGTTTCCTAGCACCACCTGCTCCACATCCTGACAGTGTACACTTAAAGAATTCCTGCTTCTCAAATCTTAAGCTCCACTCTCCGCCCCAATTCTTTTTGGGCCTCTCAGTTTTAGAAGAGAGGTTCCAATCGCACCAGTTTATGGTGATTGGGGAGGAGGGAATAATGCCAGTCCTTCAACTGTTTAATGATCTGCTGTAATCAGACATAAGTCTAGTGAGAATGTGCAGTGGGCTGCAGTGCTGACAGCTGATAGCTCCAGTGAGGTTCCTGTGTGGCTTCTCTCATGGGAGGGTGCAATTTTTTTATTAGGATTAGGGCAGTTTACTGTCATCACTTTATCTTGAAAAACTAGTTGGATTTCAGGGGACATGAAAAAGACTCAGAAAAATGTTGTAAAATGGAAGTCACTGCAGGAAAAGTGTATATATACATATATATATATATATATATATATATATATATATATATACACACACACATTACAAATATATATATGTATATATATTTACATATATATAAAAATCAGATTCAAATGAATTTAAATTTTCCCAAGTTCCACCTTGTTTATCAAAACCTATTATGACTTATTTTAAAGAATTAAAATAATTGGATTAACACTTAAAAGTTCTCTAATTGATTGGTTTACATTTCATCTCATGAAGTAAATCACAAGTTTCTTGAGAACTGCATTTCCCACTGTATGATTCTATCAGCATCAACAGCAGCATCTTCATACATAGAACTTACCATTTGTAGGACACTCTTCAAAGAATGTTAAACATAAAGCTCCTTTATATATTTTTAACTTCACAATAATCCTATAAAGAAAGTTACTATGATTATCTCCAGGTTACACATTAGAAAACTGAGACATAGAGACATTAATTGCTTTCATTTACTGAAGGGCACTCAGTTAATAAATATTATACTGTTACTGATATGTACACTGATATGTATACAGTATAATATTATACTGTTACTGATACTGTTATGACCCCAGAGAATCTAGCCCTGAGGTCTAGATTCTTAACCTGTACTCTTGACCTCTTTCTGGCATAGCTATCAAAAGCAAAGATGTTATAGGTATTATCAACAGGTGGCTTATGATTTCTTTTTATTTTTTGCATTCAAGATTTATATGCACTCAAGAGAAAGGTCATTGCAAAAGGACCGTCCCTTAAACATGCACTTGCAATATGTACATCTACAGATGAGAAAGAAATATCAATGGTGCAACACCAAAATGTTGATAGAGGTCATCAGGGTAGTGGAATTATGGGTGACTTTTATTTCCTTCTTTGTACTGTGTTGAATTTTAAAAAAATATTTGCTAATTCAATATTATATAGTTCTATATAATATATATTACTATATAATTTGCATTGCTTTTGTTGTTAGAAGTTACAAAGACTGCTTACAAGAGTTTCAGTCAAAGGAAAGTATAAACTTTCCTTTAACCTCTTTCCATGCACTAATCCTAAAAAAGTCAGGAATCAAACTTAGAAAGCTATAGAAGGAAGAGCTAGAAAGAAAAAGAAACTTCCCAATAGCTCCCCTCCTTTCTACATGACAGAACTTAGCAAGGGCCTCTGACAGTTACAAGGACTGGACATTTTAATTACTGTTCTGATTTAAAGTGATGGAGAATTTTATGACACAATTGTGAACAGATAAGTCATAAAGCCTGCTAAGTTTTTTATCAAGGGGCAAGGAAAGAATAACTACAGACTAGATTAAAAATATAAATAGGAGAGAAAATAAAGTTACTTTTATTATTAATACACACATCATGAATCCTGCTTTTTATTCAATGCTTATTGTTTTCATATATATATATGAATATGAATATGAGGTTGGATGATTAAGTTGATGAACTCATCCTAGAAAAAGTGCTACATACCTCACTGCTGAACATCACTATCATAACCTTTGAAGTACTCTCCTTGGGAAGCTATGCACCAATGCCAGTGTCTAGTCCACCCTTCAAAGCAATTTTGGAACTCTTTTTCTGGAATGGTCATCATCATCAGAGCTGTTGTCGTATTATCCTTGAAGTCCGGAATATCATCTAAATGTCTTCCTTTCAATAGTTCCTTTACCTTTGGGTAAAAAAAGAAGTCATTGGGGGTCAGATCAGGTGAGTAGGGAGGGTGTTCCAATACAGTTATTTATTTACTGGGTAAAAACTTCCTCACAGAGAGTGCCATGTAAGCTGGTGCATTGTAGTGATGCAAGAGCCATGAATTGTTGACGAAAATTTCAGGTTGTATTCATCTAACTTTTTCACGTAGCCTTTTCAGCACTTGCAAATAGTAAACTTGGTATAAAAAATTCATAATGAATAATCCCTATGATATCAAAAAATGTTAGCAACATAGTCTCAACAAGTTCACAAACTAAATTGTTGGATGTTGTATACAGAGAGAGACAGAGAGACAGATAGAGAGAGGGAGAGAAGAGAGAGAGAGAGAGAGAGAGAGAGAGAGAGAGAGAGAGAGAGGACTATTTGATTATTTTAAGATATTTCTCATTTGTATTATGTTTGATGAATGTAATCCATCAATACACTTTTGGTATTTTTTAAGAGCCTGCAAAAAGGTTTTGGCTACTTTTCCACAATTTCTGGATATGGGTCTGATATTTCATCTGATTTTGGCACCATGTTGAGACAGGTCTTGATGAGACTCAGATTTACTCAGTTATATATGTAAAAATGTTATAGGGAGATGGAAAAATCACTCAGTTGGCTTTGTTGTCACTAAAGGAGGCTCTTCATACCGGAGGTAATATTTGAACTTGGCCTTGAAGAATGAACAGACAGGTGGTATATCAGAGTAGCTAAATGAAGGAACTTAAACTTTAGAAAAGCCTAGATTCAAATTCAATGCTCATTACTCATTAGCTGAGGGACCCAGGATGATTCTTCAGTTGCAAAATGGAGATTATTATTTAATCACACATTCCATTGTACACTTTATTAAACATTAGTTTAATTGCATATAACATATAATATTATTATTTATGGATTTGTAATAATAATAATATAGGTGTCTTGCTCAGGATTTATGAGTAGTAAAAGATATAACTCAAACTAATGTATCAAGTATAGGGCCTGTTTATTAGGAAGTATTCAAACTGTGTCATAAATTGCTGCTACCACCAGAAATTGGCCAGACGGTAAAACAGGGGAGTGAGCTCCTAGGCAGAAGAATGAGTGCATGGAGGTGTATTAAAAACATGCTGATCATGCCATGGAGAACCAGAGAATGAGAAAGCCTCTTTGAGTTGGTGTGATAAACAGAAATGGAAACCAGTTAACGATAACGGGAATGTTAGAAACGAGAGCAGAACTTTCACATCTTAGTCTGGGACTGCATAGCCTTCTCCTTGGTTTCAGTTACATCCGTCCATCTCTGGAATGACACCCCTGACAGCCCACTCATACAGCTTCCCAGAGCAGCTCAGAGCAGCACAGGGAAATGGAATGGCCCCACTAACTAGTAGTGATGGTCCCTATACACCTTTTACACTGAAATTAATCATTTATTAAGAAAGAAAATTATGTCCCAATGTTTCAAGGGTCTTTTACTCATATTACATGTGCCATGGGAAGGCCAAGTTCCTCTCGAGGACCTGAGTCAAGGGCAATCTTCTTCTAACATCTCTGCTGGAATATGAGACTCTCCAGGGGCTAGTATCATTTTTCTTTTTTGGTTGTGTGTGAATGAGGAATTTGAGCACAAAATATACAGCTTACTAACTCCCCTCTATCTATGCAGACTACTGGGAGAAACTCAAAGTTTGGGTGATATTGTAAAGCAGACAGGCAAGCTTAAAAAGGAAGTTGGGAAATGAAGTATGTTTGAATTCCTTTGAGAAACAGAGCTGTGTGTGCAGATTAGAGAAGGGAAGACACCTTGAGCCTTTAGTGGAGATGCTAGGAAAGGGGTGTATTGATCATGTATCCAACATGCACGATTTGGGGGCCTGTTGTGTACAAAGCCCTGCATAGAACCTGGACTCTGCCCTGGAAACACTTAGAATTAATGGAGGTGAAAATTCTCCCACATAAGAACTTCAAACAGAGTCCAGGATACTTCTTGGGCTGAGGCAAAGTGCTGAGTGAGAGACAAGAGCCAGGCAGGAAGTGATCTCCAGGGTTCTGTGATGAGGGAGGCTGCACACTCACAGGTCTGAAAGGATGGGTGCAGACCTCGTGTGAAGAAAGCACGAGGAGAGTGGTCCAGGATGAAGGAGCAGCTACACAAGGGAGAGGTGGCAAGAGAGAGCCGAATGAGTTTTGTGGCTGGAGTTGAAGAGAGATCATAAACAGGAACAAAGCTTCCAGAACTCCTGGGAACGCTAACTATGAAAACTGGGTGGAACTAAAAGTTAGCTACAGTGCCTTTCTGGAAATTAAACACTGCATACATGTAAATGCAGGACTGGGTAGTGCTTGAGAGAACATGGTCGGCAGATTAATAGAAGCTTAATGCCAGACACTGTCATTTCTTAGCTGGCTGACCCTGGGAATGTTTCTTAAACTCTCTGTATAAAAATGTTTGTAGTAGATTTCTTGCAGGGGGAGAGAGTTTAATAAGATAGTTGCTGTAGGTTACTCATTATCTGGCAAATGGTAAATATGTAGTAGATTTGACTATTGTATTATTATTATTATTATTATTATTATTATTATTATTATTATCATTATTATTCTTTGGCCAGCTACTATGCCATACCTAAGATAAAATACTAAAATCATAAAAATGAAGCTGACATATGAATGTTAAAACCTGTGCTCCTTCCCTAACTTGCAATCCTGGTTTCTAGTATATAAATACATGTGTGAGTTTTGGGAGAGATTTGGAAACTGAGAAAGGAGAAGAGTGAAGGTTTTGGTACAATTTGAAGAAAAGAGTCCCACAAGTTAAATAGACTCATTCTGGTGGGCTCTGTGGCCAAGATCTGCACACAAATGGGGAGATTTAGAGGGAATCGATTTTTAGTATAACAGAAGGTAAAACGTGTCAATATCAAAGCTACTTTTTACAAAGGAAGCAAGGAATGTTGGGATAGAAGGAGGGAAGAAAATATAAAGAGGGATGATGGAAAGGAGAGAAAGAAAGAAGAAAGATGGTGAAGAAAGAAGAGGAAGGAAAGAAGAAGAAAAGAGTAAGAGAAAAGAAGAGTGAGGGAATGGGCAAAGGGAGTGGAGCAGGAAGGCTGGAGGGAGGGAAGGGCTGCAGGGAGGAAAGGAGGAAGGAGGAAAAACAATCATGGCCTTGTAAGAGAGTGAGATTTTGATAAACGACCCCTTCTATCCTTTCCCCCAAAAGTATCCAAGCAAGAATAAATAGTAATATCTGTCAGATATTCCTGAATGAAGAGGGGTTTGGACTAAATGACTTTTAAAGTCCTTTTAATTCCATCCTTTCATGCAATTTTGGATTTTTAATAATGAAGCTGGCTAAAGAATGCAAATCTATAAAATGAACCCTTTGTTGTCTCTGTTTTCTTACAGCTATTCTTTCAAATCCCGAAGAGCAAAAGTAAAATGTTTCCAAAGTCACAATATACATAAAATTTGAGGCATCATTACTGTATGTCCAAGGCTGACGGATATACTGTTTATGTCTCTCAAGTTCTTATAAACACACGACATTCATGATCTGATCTCTCTGGAGTCTAGCCCTCACTGAACATTCAGAAGCAGTTTCTTTATCAAAAATAGCCACCAAATGAAATTTTTTTCACTTTGTGCTTTGTGCTGGAACATTAGCCATGGATGTTTATTTTTTTAATGGAATAAAAAATATTCCCCTTGTCCTTGGGAGTCTAGACCTTTCTAACATGTGTTACTAGGGTCATGGTTCTTTTCTACACAGTTTGATTTTTCCCCATTGAAAAGAGCAACTTTAATTCCTACCTAGGTTTTAGGTCTTGCACACCCTATTAAAGTGTCTGTTGAAATTTATTATTATTACACTTGAGATACTTCTTTGATTGAATTTGCATTTGCCAACTTACTCCAAACTCAAGGACGACATGTGTTATTGAATCTCTCGGATGATTTTAGTTAGAGATGCACAGCTCAGATCTCTGTGTAGACTGGGAGATTGAACACCTGGCACGTTTAGATTCTGCTACGGACCATGCAGATTTGGGAATTCTTGTAAGCACTGACATTTATTGTCATTTTATATATATATCTGGGATGGCATTTTATTTACAGGTCTATCTTGTTTTATTGTGCTTCATTTTATTGCACTTCACAGATGTTTCATTTTTTATGAATTGAAGACAAGACCCTCCACCAGCAAAAAAGATTACAACTCGCTTTATTGCAGTGGTCTGGAACTAAACCCATAATATCTCCGATGTACGCCTGCCTTCCTGGATTCTATGGCTAAGCTTTGGATAAGCCACTACCTCCCTGGCTTTAGAGTGGCTCTGTGTTCTAGATATAAAGGCTTTCACAGACATGGCCTATTCTGTTATCAATCAGCACATTTTCTCACAAATATGTTCTTTTTCTTTAAAAATATTATATAATGGAAAATAATACATGTTGTATACTTTGCTTATTCATGTAGATAGAAAGCCAGTACACACTACAGAAGAGTGTTCTGCACAAAAGGAACTCTGTGTTAAGAAAATTGATGAGGTAAAGAATTTCCACTAGAGTTTTATTTAAGAGAAATACAAGGTAGCTAACTTCAAACAAATAAAAACAAATATTGTTATTGCTTTGTAGACCTTGCAAACGGGCCAATTACCTTTCATATGAGGACTTTGTGATGCTAGTTTAAAGGCAGGACCAAAAGTATCCCTGGACCTTTCGGGAAGAGTATGTTGAATGAGTGACAGAAATTTGAGTAGGTGGCAAATCAGCCAGGTACTAATTCCATAAAACAAGGGTTGGGGTTTTGTCAAAGCAGACTCTGTAGGAGAATGCTGCAGACATCCTCAAGTTGTGTCCCTTATACTTTTGGAGAAAAAAGAAATGGAGTTCTAGAAAGGAAAATCATTTGTAAAGCTCATTGTCAGAGTATGAACTAGGACTTTGGCCTACTGAGCTTTGTTTGACTTATTAACCTTCCAGCCCACCTGATGTAAGAGAAATCCTCTCAGTTATGCCCAGATTCCCACAGATTCAACCAAGTCAGCTGGGGTGGTCAACTTGAGCCATCAGAGGGGGCAACGTGGGACCACGTGTCAGGGCTAATGTTTGCCTTTGGAAGAACGCTGCTCGGTCCTGACTTAACTCAGACTGGAGGACCACACTTGATGAGTTTTGGAATGCTCTCTCTCTGACCCTGAGGGGGCAAGTGCTGGGTATACAGTTGGTATTTAATACATATTTGTTCAATGTGTGGGCTGCATGCTTGCACATCTTGCTACACTTTCCTGCCATGATGATTCTAATAAATCAGTGCACTTATGATATACTATGCCCATATTAATCTTCAGAACAACTGATTCCTTACAGGGTCAAGTTTAAACTCCCTTCCTTTTAACTTGGTATGTAGTATCACATTCCTTAGCTTTCATCTGTCTCAATTGGAGCCATCTCTCAAGGCTTATTCAGATCTTGTATGAAAACTTTTATTAGCCTAAACTTATTTTTCTTTTCTCTTAAGTCGTATATAAAGCCCACCATCAGAGTAGCTAGGATGTGCTGTGGAGTTAACTCCTCCAGAAGCAATTCTTATACAATGATGGGTAGGAATTGGTGGCACAATTCTGCGTGCATTCCTCCAAAAGTCACCAGTGGGACTGAGCCCCATTTGCCCAAAATGATTCCATACTCTACATGGGCTTTTAACTACCAACACTTCACAATTTGCTTTGGAGCAATTCTTTTCTTCCTTCCTTGTCTTATTTTCTCTAACCCTCCCTTGTGCTTCCTGGAGTCACTTACCAGATATATGACCTACACGCAAGTTCTTGTTTCAGAGTTTACGTTTAGGGGAATCCAAAGTAAGACACTATACAAATACTTAAATAATAATACAGTGTCCAGCTAGAGCTATGTACATTATAGGGGTTAAAATAATACATGGATAGATGGAAAATATGCCCTACATCAGATTTGTTTTTATGTCCTGCGAGGCTGTCAGATTGTACTGAGCTGTGTATCCACGATTAATAATATGGATGCTTCAGAATGGCTGTTTACTCCCAACAGCATCCCCTTATAGTCCAGTTGGTCCCCCACACAATGGTCCCCAGCCCCCAGCTGTGTGTTGGCTGTCACAGGAGCCCCTTCTCAGGAGAATTGTTTTTGGCCAAGGGGAGTTGCCTCACTCAGGTGGCCATATCTACCCTCTAGAGGCAGTCAATGACAGACTGACGTGGGGACACCACAGGCTAGTCTCCTTACCTCAAAGATGGCTCTGTGGTTAAATTCATAGCCAGAGTTCCTTGTGGGATCATTTTGAAGCTAGATACTACACATCAGCTCCTACCATATTGCTCATCTGCCTTCGCTGCCCTATCCTGCTTCCCTTATTTCCCTTTACTTGAGAGCCCTCCCTCAATACATTGCACGCATCTGAATCTCCATTTCAGGTCCTACTTTTACAGAACTTGATTTAAGACAATTCTTGATATTCATCGATCTTATTTATCTTCTAGGGCCTTTTCCCAAGACCCCTGGACAACCTACCTCTACATTTCTCATACAATATGACAATTCATATATCCAATAAATTTCAGAATTTTCATCTGTGCAACAAGGTAAGATCTACTGCCCATTATCATCATTTCCATTTCTCCCTATTAAAAGTTTAAGAATGGTGGTTGGCAGGCATCTCTTTCAAGAAGCAGCCAAAGGAGATGTAGACTATTCAGTCCATGGAATGATGTGCCTATGGAATTTCTCTAGGAACCATAAATCAAATTTATTGGGGGGAGAAAAGGCATGACTCTTTTTCTGTTTCTTGCCATAGAAATTTTACTGCAACACTATATAGAATGATATTTAATATGGCTCAGCTAATAATTTATGAGGCCACTTTGAGGTTAGACTATTTTGGCTGCCCCGTTGCTTTTGCAAATGAAGGGAGCAGAGTAGCTAGAAAGATCAAAAACAACCTTTTAAATTCCCAGAGGCTTTGTTTAATGGAGTGAATACAATCAAATTTCAACAATTCATGGCTAGATTATCCATAGCAGTGCTTCTCAGACGTTCATGTGCACATGAATCACCAGGAGATCTTGTTTAAACGTATATCCAGGTGCAGTAGGTCTAGGGCGGTGCCTTAGATACGACATATGTGAAAATATCTCATAAGACAGCAATGCTGGTTGTCCACAAACTGTACTTAACGTGGCAAGGCTTCATACTTTTTTCACTCCTGTAGTGCTTTTTTTATCCCTTCTTGTGACAATACAGATAATATCAAGATAAAATGTTAAATTTAACATTGAGGCCCTTCATGACTATGCAGCTTAAGCAGAGCTGTCCTGCAGGTCCCTGATGATAAGCTTTGATTCTAAAGGCATGTAATGATGTTGCACGTGATCTGAAATATGACAAATGTTGACTTTGGACCAATTATTTTTATAGATGGGATCAGACTGAGGCTAGATTTCTCCTGAGTACACATCTTCACCTAGCTCTCAGAAAGGTATATCGCCTTAAATGATAACAAAAGGAAAATAAACACATTCAGTACCAGGAGCATAAGCAGTCTGAATAACAGCAAAAAAGTGCAGATGGCATCCTAGCCCGCTTGCTCTTTGGGGAAACCACTCCACAGTGGGAAGTGTTAGTCTCAGCTCCTGCAATGCTTCACCAAATTCCAGGCCCTATCTTGAACATGAAACACTGAAATCAAGGATTATTTTCACTATATTGCTTGAATTCTAAGTTAGGCTTGAAGCAATTTATTTTTCCTAGATAGCTAATTCATGGCTCCAAGGTCTAGCAGCCATTCTGAGAAATATGCATCTTCAAAGAATTTTGTATTTATGTTTAAGGCAATACAGACCATTTTTTTATCTACAACATTCTCAGTAAAATGAATATGCAAAATGTTGATAAGCTAGAATATTATACACATAACATATTGTTTTCTCATAGGGGAGTGTTAAACAGTAAAACAAGGATGAAATTTTAATCCTCTCTAATTTCACCTCAAACCAATATTTCACATCTTCTATATCTTTACTTTAGAAAATAATGTGATTGATGTCAGCAAAAATGGCAGAATAAGGGCCTAGCCTCTGACATTTCTCTTCCTCATAAAATCTACAAGGAAATTGGCAAAAATAGTTAAAAACTAGAGTTAATTTTCATAACTCTAGAGATTAACCAAAGGCAAATCATTTATTAAGGGTCTAGTGTCCAGAATATATAAAGAACTCTGCCTCTGCAATACGACAATAAAAAGACTAATGTGGGCAAAATATTTGAATAGACATTTCTCCAAAGAAGATATGCAAATGTCCAATAAGCACATAAAAACATTTTCAACATTTTAGTAATTAGGGAAATGCAAGTAAAACCCACAATAAAATAGCATTTCACACCAAATAGGATGTCTATAATAATGGAAAAAAAAAACAGACCAAATCAATTGTTGGCAAGGATGTAGAGAAATTAGAACCATCATACCTTTCTGCTGGGCATTTAAAATAATGTAGCTGGGGTGGAAAACAGTTTGGCTATTCTTTAAAATGCCAAACATGGAGTTACCATGGTCCAATGACTTCATTTCTAGGTATATGCAAAAGAGAATTAATGACATCTGTTCCCACAAATACTTGTAAAATAATGTTTATAGCAGTTTTACCCGTAATAGCCAAAAAGCAGAAGCAACCTAAATGTCCATCAACTGATTAATGGATAAACAAATGCAGTATAGCTATTCAATGGAATAATATTCAGTCATATAAAGGAATGAAGAACTGATACACGCTATGACATGGATGAACCTTGAAAACATGATAAGTAAAAGAAATCAGGCAAAAAAGGCCACGTATGGAATGAGTCCATTTATTTCTAATGTCAGAATGGGGAAATCCATAGAGACAGAAAGTAAATTATTGGTGACTGGGAGCTTGGGGGAGGAAGAATGAAGAGTGGCCGTTAATGGAGATGGAATGTCTTTGTGGGAAGATGGAAATGTTCTGGAAATGAGCTGATGGTTGCACAGCCTTGAAATCATTGAATTGTGTACCTTAAAAGGGTTAAAAGAAGACATACCAAACTTTATTGCAAATACAAAGAACATTGCAAACACTAATTTAATGGATTTGGGTTTTGTTGCTGTTTTAACTTTTACTTGCTCTATTAATCTGATACTACCTATTGTCACACATATTTTAAACTGACTGCAACCAACATCCCTTCCTCAGTGAGGCTGCATTAATTCAAACACAAGGTGAATAGGGAATTGGCATGCTCATGAGGAGGGAATGAAACCCAGAAAATAAATACACACAGACAGGAATAATACAGTTTTGAATTAGTTCAACGCTGATGCTTCTTGGTCAAACAGTTTGAAATAATGAGAAAAAAGAAGAACAGCATTGCAGGAAGTTTGGATTTTAATCTAAAATCATATAGCTGTTCTCATTGTTACTTAATAACTTGTGGGTAAATTCTCTCTCCACAGTGCAGGAGTCTCTCCAGATGATCATGACTGTATCATATATCAGGGCTTCTCAAACTATAATGTACATTTGAACCAACTGGGACCTTGTTAAAATGTAGGTGCTAATGCAACAGGTCGCGGGTGGAGCCTGAATTTCTGTCTTTCTGAAAAACTCACAAATGATGTCAGTTGCCCATGGATTGGGCAAGGTCTTTAAGTAGCAAGGTCTTATACGACTTTTCTTCTCTTTTTCCTTAGCACACAGCACTGCAGCACTGTGCTTAGTAAAGGACATCCATTTACTCATCCTGTTGAATAAACAGATGATTTTCTCTGCTGTCGACTCATGTCTGTCCCATGCATACTTTCCTAGCTATGCACACAGATTGAAGAAGTTATAACACATCTCAGCACGAGGAGAATATTGTGGACTTCATCAGGATTTTTTTTTTCCTGTGTGATCTCAGAGCACACTGCTGTTGCCACATTTTGCACATAAGCAATGTGAACTGCAGCCAGCTATGAAAACTGAAGTTTACCTTCAACATACGTGAGAATTTATTCAATACACTTTACTTGAATACATGATATTGAGTGTAAGCACTTAGATGTCTAGACTCCTGCTTATCAGGACTTACAGCCATCTCCATATGGGTTACCAAAGTCACAAAAGATGTGACGTCCCATCACCGGCCTTTTGACTTTTAGGCAAACCATCTGTAATGCAGGGTCCCAGCTCCTGCTCCCAGCAGGTGAAAGCAGGATATGGCTAGGCCGAAAAGGAACACCAACACAGCCACAGGTAGGGGGTTCATACCACTATATTCTCGATGGTGGCCAGTTGAGACACAAGAAGCAAACATCCACCAATACGCCAACAAGCGGTCTTCCTGCACCACAGTGTCGCTGGTAGCCAGGTGAGACACAGGAAGTAGGATCCGCACCCTCCTCAATCTGCGCTTGCTAACCGCAATCCACACTTGCTAGGGTAGCCACAGCAGTTATATACAAAACAATAGTAGCTAATAGCTAACTGGTTACAGCTGATGGCCATCTAATAACTGAGCTAGTACCTTTCCACGTGAGACTGAGAGCCTGGAAACTGCTCTCTGGGATTCCGTCCCTATACCATCACAGAATCCACTATATTTCTACATGTGATGAACTACTTCATAGAAACTGATGTGGCAGAGGAAGTACAAAGCCTAATAAAGTCAGTTCTCTCCTTTGCTAGCTCCTCCTAGGCCCAGAGGAAAATTACACTCTATGTTACTCAAGAGTAAAAACGTTGTCCCCCCAAATAGAATTTCCTAGGCCTGTGGCCGCACAAGGCAGGCAGGACCAACCTACTCACTTGAGTAGTAAGTCTCTTGAAGGTAGGGTCTTCAGTACTTAAGTACTAAGTCATCAGTACTTAAAGCAGTTATTCCTTAACACTCATTGAGCACCTGCTATGTGCTCCAGCACTGTGGTAGTTTCTTTAATCATCACAATAACGGAAGAAACACGCTTCTTGAGAACACGGATGTTGCCTGGCCCGTTTCATATAGTATCTCTGGTAGCTGGAATGATGCTTGGCGCATAGCAGGTATGCAGTAAATATTAGTTCGTTGACCAAAAGAACTGTAAAATAGATAATGTTCTAATTTTATAAGGAACAAAATCCCAGAAGTTCAGAACTTACATGACTTCGCCTAAATCACATAGCTAGTGAATGTCAGGGCCATAATTCAAAAGATGGTCTATGAGTCTCTGAAATACACAACATATCAGCTGAGCTCTCCCTTTCCCCCTTACCTTTCGACAAAGCATGGCATCTCTCATCTCCCAAGGGGTGCCCAAATGTTGTGGACATGGCCTTTTATTTCTTATTCTGACTAAAATTCCACTCTTCTCCCTCTGGCATAAGACTAGATACCAGAGTAAATTTGGTTAGTTATTTTTAGAAACATAGGTCATTCGCGAAGTGTAGCAACAAATTACACAGAACAGAGTGGACATAACATGTCCTGGAACTCTGGCTGAGAAGTACTATCCTCAGGGCTGTTAGATTTAGCAAATAGAAATGTAGGATGCCCAGTTAAACTTGAATTTCAAATAAATATGAAACAGTACTAACATGATGCAATATTTGGGATACACCTACTAACAAACCATTTATTTTTTGTCTGAAAGTCAAGTTTAACTAGTTCTACTGTATTTTATCTGGCAGCCCATGTTACATCACACGCCCTGCCCAGCACAATAGCAGAAGCCAAAAGGTCTTGATTGAATGGACAAATAAATATTTGAATAGATACGTAAGTAAACAAATTATTATTTAAAATCTCTAATTCTCTATTTTGGTCATTATATTTAGAAAAATGTCAGCATGTGTCCTGTTTACATTATCTGCAGCATCATCATATGTCCTTGGAGTCAGACCTTATCATTGAGGGCAGGAAGGTCATTTGATCTGGGCTGCACAGTCAGAAAGGGGTCCAATTTTAGTTATCTTTAGATTAAATTATTCACAGGAATGGGAGTAAATATAGGAGTGAAAGACAATGTTTATCAAATTACTTTAAAATTGTATCTCATCAATAGGCCACATCATTAGCCTTGTATTAATTTCCTACTGAAACGATAATAATTTACTACAAACTTAGTGGCGTAAAACAATACAAATTTATTAACTTGCAGTTCTGGAGGTCTTAGGGGGCTAAAATCAAGGTATTGACAGGACTGCATCCTTTCTGGGAGCTTCAGGGGAGAATTAATCTCTTGCCTTTTCCAACTTCTAGAGGCCACCTGCATTCCTTGGTGCATGGACACCTTCCATCAATGGAATCACTCCCACCTCTGTTTCTAGTCTCATTTCTCTGACTCTGACCCTCTTGCCACTTGTGATTACATTTGGCCCATTTATATAATTCAGGTTAATCTCCCTATCTCTGGATTCTTAACTTAGTCATATTTCAAAATTTCATTCATCAGTGAGGTACCATATTCACAGGTTCTGGAGATTAGGACGAAGACATCTGGGGGCCCATATTTGGCCTACAATAAGCACTACGAGTTAAAGTGTAATTATATTGCACAGTGCTCTTTAAAAGTGTTAATTGAATTAATGTAAACCTTTAAAATGTACCAACATTTTTACAACTTCTGATATTTCTTCATTTTTTAACATCCTTGGAGACTCTTCTGACTTTTGAGAGGACCTACTTGAAGTAATGTAATTGATTTCTTCTTATAGCAATAATGGAAGAATTGCACAGTTTGGTACACCAAACCCGTGGTTTTAAATCTTGGCTACGTATGAGAGTCAGGAGATTTTTGGATTCCAATGCCAAGTCTGCTCAAGTCAAATAAATCAGAATCTCTGGGGAATGGATCCAGGCTTCAACATTTTTAAAAACTGCCCAAGTAATTAATTCCAATGTGTATCTAAAACAGAACCACCACACTCAAATTAACCTTCCACTGCTTGGCTAACTTATTTTTTGATTCGTTTACTCCTTCCCAATTTTTTATTCTAGCCTATTTTTTGTGTTATCTTCAACTTTCTCTCCCTTTTGGATTATATTATGCTGATTACATCATATTCAATAAGGAATACAGAGGCTCTCAGAATAATCAGTATGGTGTGGCTTAGTATGGACAGTGGCAACAAAAAGATGCTTTGCTTTACCTCTCTCTGACTCTCAGTTTTCTCCCCCTCTGACTCTCAGTTTCCACATCTGTAGAATGATGATTTGTTTTGGAATAAAACTCTCTGTGGTCTTTTCTAATTTATAAACCCATGATTCTAAATATAGAAAGAAGAGAATGGTCATATGGAAGGAGATCTGGGTCCCAAAACTGAAAATTAGACCTGATTTAATTAAAAGCAATTTGTCTTATTCTATGCATCGCTGTTTGTTCTAGTTTTCTTTCTCCTAGAGGCAGAATATGAAATAAGGATTTGAGTGCAAGTGATTTATTTAGGGAGTGATCCTAGGAAGCACCAGGACAACAAGGCAGGTGATTCAGGGTAGATTCTCAAGTTTAGTATCACTGTGGGTAATTGGAGCTTAATTCTGCCAAGGAAGCTTGGAATCAGTATGGAACATGGGCTTCAGAGTTATCCCACCAGAGGGGAGAGATTGCTGCAGGGGGAGGTGCTATACATTGATATTCAAATTTTGTCAGCCATTAGTTGATGGCTGCTCTTGGGGACTGTTAATTCCCCAGTCCTTTAGGCCTGCTCTGATAAGGGCAGAGAAATGTGGTGGCAAGAGTAGCCCTCATGCAAAAGAGATGCAAATAGTGACATTTGGATGTCAGGGCAATGGGTGCCACAGGGTGAGGGCCAAAGAGGGAGGATGTGGACAGATGCTGATGTGGCTCTTTTTTTCTTTCTTTCTTTCCTTTTTTTTTTTTTTTTAATGGCAATAAATCCTTGTTCTTTATACATTAATTAAGGACATTTGAGGAATAAATGAATTAACATTTCCGAAGTACTTTGAGAACCCTCCCCACCCTTTGAGAAAGCTGCCATAGGCAAAATATTGCAACAAACTATTCTTCCTGTATAAAAGGCTCTATTGAACTCTTTTGGAAAGCAAATCAAAATTTCCAATCTGTTTGGGCCCCATTTAGTCAGATTCTGTTTCAGGCCATTGAATGAGGTTTTTTTTTTTTTTTTTTTCTCAAATATCAAGAAGTTAAAGGGCAAGATTTTCAATACTGAAAGTAAATGAAAATAAATATTGCTTTCAGGTATTGACAAATCCCTATGTAGGTGTTAAGGAGAAAAGGTTTTACTGGTGTGCTGTGCGTCTCCTGTCTAAGCGCAAAGGGAGAATGACTTCCTTTCTGTTACCAGAGTAACAGCTGGGACCTTTTGCTAATGCAGTAAAGAGTTACAGATCAGCAAACATGAAGGTATAGAGTAAGGAAAGTTTATTAGGATACGTTCTAAGAGAAGAACAGGCCAAGCCAAGAGAGACAAATGGCGCCAAAGGGTTTGCATTTTATACGGTTGGCTCTGGGCCAGCTCTGAGTGTGATGAACAGACTTGGGTCATTTGATTGACATGTGTAGGTTATATAACCCATTCCTTTCTGCACATGCCCTTACCCATAATGCACACAGAAAAACCCATGGGGAGTTAAAATGGCAATGCTAATTTATTATAACTATATTATAATGAGGCTAAGGGTAAGCCTTAACATTCTGTGCAGGTGTCAAAAACCAGATAATTCTAGATTGATTTTACTTCCCTCTTATCAGGATGTTCTAACCACAAAACTAGTCCTTGGGGGTTGGCCTCGAGTGGTCCCTGGGGTGTGGACCTGGGCAGTGCAAAGTGCCAGTTACATTATGGCCCATTATGGCCCATCTCTCCTGTGGTTCATACCTACTTTCTGCCTAACAGTTTCAGGAATAGGAGTGAATCTTATACGATGTGAAAACTTGCATGTCATTGAGCCAGGTATGCATACAGTCTGCAGTAAACAGAATCATGGAAACTGGTATGCATAGTAAACAGAACCACTGAAACCGGTATGCATAGTAAATGTATAGTAAACAGAATCATTAAGGTTTGGCAGGACTTTCAAAAAATTCCAAGTTAAATTACACTGCTAAATTGAATTACAGTAGAGGTTTAAATCTCAAAATAGAAGATATAGTGTCACCATTACATTTCCATAGCTGTGATGAGCCTGCGCAGTTGTGGTGACATTGTTGACAGAGTGGAGAGAAAATATATCTGTGTGCTTCTGGTATATGTCTGCAGCTTTGGCATAGGTATGTTCTCTATGAACATAGCTATGTTCTCCTAAGACCATGGACTCCTTTCATGTCTTATTATCGAGCATTGAGCAAGATGGGCTGACCAATTCTCAATCTAACCATTATAAAAGGTGTTTTTTTTAAGTTGAATAAATAGCATAAATGTATCTCCAAATTTGAAATCTCACTTAGAATTTTTCTTTGTAATAAAAGAATGATAAATATTTTGGCTTCAGATCCATTACTTTTATCATTTATCAGTCTTCACCAGGATACTGATGGAAGGAAAGAGTCCATGAGCCAGATTCCACCTAGTGCACAGTAGAAGAAATGAAAGATTTGGCAGGGAGGCTAGAGAGAGTATGGCGGGAGGAGCATATGCCCCCAACATGAGTAAATCCATGGTTGTAGACTGTCCTTAAAACCACCCAGCTCCCTTTGAGCTGACAGAGGACCAAACCTATACGAAGGACCCCAGGCTAGACCACCCAGGCTAGAAGAACCACTCTGTTGAGCCCAGCACAAATTGCTTGTCCACTGAATTATGAATAAATAAAGTAGTTGTTGTCTTAAGTCACCAAGTTTGTCATAGTTTATTATACAGAAACAAATTAGTAATACAGTTTGTTATGCAACAACCAATGGCTGTTTAATAAGGGAAGACTTAGACACTTCAAAAATATTTGAAAGGTTCTTTAGCCCTAGTTTAAAAAGCTCAAATTGTATTATGAACTTTTTGTTGCATCTAGGCTCCATGTAGCAGATATGTTTTGTACATTTCCTTCTGCTATACCTTTGCTTATGCAGATCCTGAACATGGGATGTCTTTTCTGGTCCTCTCAGCCTGCCCATAGCAAGCTGCTGTTCAAAATCAACCTCCTTCACAATGTTTGCCTTGGCCAACCTGGCTCTAAATGACTACTTCATCCACTAAACTCATACAGTCATAAAAACAATCTGATTATTTCACACTGTATCAATAAACCTATAAGTTTTACCTCCCATCTAGACTGTAAGCTTCTTGCAGGAAATGCTGCATCTAGTATGGAATTCTCACATGGTTCAAAATGTGTGAGGACCTACACAAAAATGTAGGTGTCTCAAGGATCTACTGTCTACTGTTATTTAGGTTAATACATGGCAGGAGAGAAAGAACAAAGAAACAATGAAAGGTTCTTAGTCCATGGTTCTTCTCTTTCTGGCTGCGTATCTGTGTTTACCGCTTTTTACGATCATTAGCTTTGTAGTTTCCAAATAGATTTTATGAATGGTGCGGAAATGCCAAGGGAGTATTCTCCTTAGAAGCATTGTAAAGTATTGCTACTGTGCTGAATGCAGTTGTAGGAGTTAGGGTGGAGTTCAAAAAGAAGATGGCAGAGGTGCTGTCCAGTATAACAACTGAGTAAATGCAGAAGACTTTCAATACATTTGTGGTACTGAATTCCACTGAATTAACATCCACTATCTTGTTTTTCTTTCTTTTCTTCTGCATTACAATACACTTGGGAAGCAAATTGAAACTCTGGTCCTCATTAGAGTCAAGATCAACCCTACACATAAGGATTTCCTTTCAATTTAGTGATGCTACCTTTTGACCTTCAAGAAGGTCAAGTTTCTGGGATATTACATTTCTGATGGATGAGCCTTTATTGTAGGTGATAATTTTAAACATCACTCCCTGGTGGAGAGTCACTGGCAGTTAGCATTAGAACTCAACAGGGTCTGTAAGAAGATCTAAGTAAGACAAGAATAAAAATGCAAGAGAAATTTCAGTCCACACATTTCTCCATGGAATATGATGTGAAATCCTGAAACATTTACAAAGCTGACCTAGGAAAGAAACCAAAAACAAAGACAGAATTTACTTGTACTGTTAAGCCAAAGGTTGAAATGGATGCCTCTTGGAATAAGAACTAAAGGATCTCCTTTCACACTTTCTCAATTTCAAGTTGAAGGGTTCAAAGGTGGTGGCTGGTTAAGAGTCTAGGCTTTATTACCAGACAGTTTGAATCAAAATGTGCTTAGTCACTAATCAGCTGTGTGACTATGAACAGATTATTCGTATGGGTTCCTTATTTGTAAGCTTAACCCATAGATACTGTAACTTATAGATTGCTTTATACATTTTCTGATAAATAATAGCCATACAGAAAATGCTAACTTTTATTATGCACTGTTACTAGCTTGCTTTGGTCTTAGAATCGTTAAGTGTTTTTGTACTAGTGTCTTAGGTCAGGACTCCAAAGCAAACCCTTAGACAAAGATTCACACTTAGAAGTGATTTATTATAAAATTGCTCCCCGAAAAGACTAATGAAGGAGTGGGGGAAGCTGAACAGGAAAGAGGAAGAAGCCAAGTGAAGATGAAGAAATTTGAGGTGGACACCCAGCTCAGCCTGACCCCAAGAGGAAATCCAGTTTGTCCTACCTCATGACAAAGGAACTGTGATTTCATAATTCAGTGCCAGCCATCAGTTAAGGCTCATCCTAGCAGGTGGATACTCCCAGCTTTTCTGGCTCTGGGTATGCAGGCAAAATGGCTTTAGCAGCTTGAGAATATTCTTCCAATAAGAGGCACAGGGGTGCCTCTTTTTCAGAAGCTAAGTATACAAAATGCGGAAGAAGAAAGATGGACAAATGCTGAATATTTTCAGGAAAGAACATGGGCTCATGTATATCCTTTCTTCCTTTCTTTCTTTCTTTCTTTCTTTCTTTCTTTCTTTCTTTCTTTCTTTCTTTCTTTCTTTCTTTCTTTCTTTCTTTCTTTCTTTCTTTCTTCCTTCCTTCCTTCCTTCCTTCCTTCCTTCCTTCCTTCCTTCCTTCCTTCCTTTCTTTCCCTTCCTTCCTTTCTTTCCCTTCCTTCCTTCCTTCCTTCCTTCCTTCCTTCCTTCCTTCCTTCCTTCCTTTCTTTCCCTTCCTTCCTTCCTTCCTTCCTTCCTTCCTTCCTTCCTTCCTTCCTTCCTTCCTTCCTTCCTTTCTTTCCCTTCCTTCCTTCCTTCCTTCCTTCCTTCCTTCCTTCCTTCCTTCCTTCCTTCCTTCCTTCCTTCCTTCCTTCCTTTTTTCCCATGTATGAGGTGTGCTTTAGAAACTTAGTGAGAGATGACACTCTATTTTCAAACAAAAACTTGACACTGGTCAATGTGAAATATTTCCAATTCAGGGATGCTTCCATATGAATGCACCCACATGAATGAATGTATTTTGAATTGTCTGACCTTTCAAATTCAGATTTTCAGAACAACTCTAACAATCACATGACAGAATCACTTTCATTACTAAGTCTTCACTTTAATTCTAATTGTTTTAGAATTAGAACTACCCAGAATACACTTGAGTACCAAATGACCCAGAGAATAAACATGCAGCTTAGAGGTCCTGTGACTCCTCAGGAAGTCCGAAGGGACAAGAATCAAGCACATGCCCTCTTTCAAGGCTTTGCTATGGCTAGATGTGTGACACTTAAGCAATTTGCTCAATTTTTTCAATAATAATGACAATCACTTTATAAACCACCACATGCCACATTTTCACCTTGCTCTAGGCACTTTGCTAAGTTTTACACACACATAGAATTTAGAATTCCAATAGTCCAATAATGTAGACATGATACTCATTTCATAAATAAGGAGTTGAGCCTTACTGATTGATACAAAAACATGAAAGCTCAGCTCATTTTCTTTGAGGTAGCATGAACTCTGGGGTGTAATTTATGATCTAGAGCTCACTTTGGGATCAGGTTAAAGATGGAAATTTACCTGAATATTCTCATTCCTCACTAGGCTTCTTCTCTTACCAGCTTCCCTCAGTCCTTCATCAATCCTTCCAGAGAGCAATTTCTTAAAAACATCACTAGCACATAATTCTCATCTCGGGAGTAGCTAACCTAAGACACTAGTCCAGAAGGATGTTATTACCAATTATAAGACCATGCAAAGGTCAATATCACAGCTAGTTTAACCTTGCCAAAAGGTTGGTGAGGATGACAACCCACATTTGAACTCAGATCTGGCTCCTTCTGAATGCCATCTTATAGTTTCTCCCAATAAACTGAGGATGTCACACCAACTGAGCTATGCGACTTAATGGATAACTTTGCAGTATCATGACTCAGATAATGTCCACCCTACCTGGCACCCCTTTCAACTCAAGAACAACTATTCTGAGATATTCAAGATATTGAGGCTGTGGAGGATTTCTTATAAGAATCTGCAGAATCTGGGAACATTGGCAGGAAGGAACAAAACTCCCTTACTCTCTATGTGCTTCTGTAGCCTGAGATTTATCTATCTATCTATCATCTATCTATCTATCTGTCTATCTATCTATCTATCTATCTATCTATCTATCTATCTATCTATCTGCTTATTTATTATCTCTACATTTGGGAAAATGCTATAGGCATTCTATCAATATAGAGAAGGAAGAAATGTGGATTAAAGGCAGATATTGAGTCCTATTTGCAACATGCAAACTCTGTAAGATAAAGCCTTTGGTTCTCCCGGCTATGGCTTTGGTACGTGGGTAGTGCACAGCTTTGCCAGCCAGTCCTGGCACTCATTCCACCCACCTAGCCTGCTCTGCAAAACATCTCCAGCTGTATGACTCAGATCCAGCTTAAACTAGCACTAACTGTGGCACTAAAGATATTTTTTTTCCCTCCCAATCCCTGCTTCAATACCTGGTTTGCAAGCTGTTATGGGAGCAACCTTATTACTTAATCACAAAAAAATGATCTGCGTTCTCCCCATTAGTGGATGGAACATATATGTTACTTGTACAAAAGTTACTGCTATAAGCTTTAATCATTAGACAAATATTGATGCAATATTATTTATCTTAAATTAACTCATAACATATATGTATATATATATATGTGTGTGTGTACATACACACACACAGACACACATATATATATGTATATGCACAGATATATAATAAATGTACTTTGCCAGAGTTTTCTGGAAACGGAGTTCAAGGCAAGAATTAAGTACCAAAGCTTATTTGGGAGACGCAAACCCAAGGCATTCATAGTGAGGACAAAGGAAAATGAGGCAGGAAAGGATAGAACACTAGGTGAGAGGATCCTGGACTAGTCACTGTGAATAGATATAGTATATTGCCTGGCAGGTGTGCTTTCTCAGCCCCATGCAATGTCTCTGGATAGGATTTATAAAGATTCTGCTCATGGAACAGCCCATGAGTGGTGGGGGATGGAGGCAATAAGGAGAGGAAATTTATTTGGCTGCTCTTTCCTGTGTCCTATTTTCCACTGGTCAAAGGTAACCCCATAGGAGATTGGCTCTTCCATGCTTCCAGGTTTGTTCATCCAACTGCTTTAGCAGCTCCTCAGGAAAACAGACCTGGGCCCCACAATGTGGCATTTTACATTAGTCCAGGCGTCCTAGGACAAACCAAAAGTTCAGCTGTGTGGAGGGCCTGACATTCCTGTGGAAAGAAATTTGTGGTTGAGCCACAGAGGTCCAAGGAGAGTTAGTCATTTGTACAGTTAGATAGACAGACCAAGTGTCTATGACTCTAGGAAAAGTTGGCACCAAGGGAATCAGAAGAGACACATAAAATGTCTCAGATACTATATAATTAATAACTAGGAATTACAATATGCTTGTAATGGTTTTAACAATAGATAATATTTTATTGAGAAATTTGCTGTTCTAAGTCCTTTACATAAACAATTTCATTAAGTTTTGTGGAACGCTGACTGGAAAATGGCCACAGTCCTCTTCTCTTGAACACCTTATGCAATATGATTTTACAGCAACACCTATCCAGAGGTGTCATCTATTTCCTCACACTTTGAATTTGAGTTTGGCCAGGTGATTTGAAAGGATCAATAAAATGCTGTAGAAGTGACTGTGTAACAACTCCAAGGTTTACAAAGCCAAGGGCACTGTCACTCTCTCTCTTGGCCCCCTGCTCCCAGAAGAACAAGTGTCGGGGTACAGCTGGACAATGAAAGACCTCATGGAGCAAGATGAGCCATCCCAAATGAGGTCTTCCTAGACCAGCCAGACACAACTGACCAACCAACTATTCAAAGATGAAGGAGGTGTGATCAAAAAACACGGTGAATATTTAAATTAAAAAAATTATTACAGTAAAAGACACATTGCCATTAATCCCCCTCAGCATAACCCCCCTTACTTCATACACACTTGTCCCTTCATTCTTGCCACTTTCTGAAGCAGTTCTGGAAGTCCTCTTTCATGAATGTCTTTAGTTGCACCGTTGTGGCTACCTCAATGTCCTGAATCCATTCAAGACGTTTACCTTTCATGGTCATTTTGATTTTGGGGAAAAGCCAGAAGTTGCACAGTGCCAGATCCGATCAATAAGGTACATGAGGACACACCGTAATGCTTTTATTTGACAGAAATTGCCATACCAGAAATGATGTGTGACACTGAGTGTTGTCACGATGGAGAATGAAACTGTTTGCTCATTTCTCAGGCAGTTTAAATGCTCATAAAGATACTCACGAAAGAGGACTTCCAAAATTACTTCAAAAAATGGCAAAAATGATGGGATAAGTGTGTTGGAGGTGAGGGGGAATATTTTGAGGGGGATTAATGGCAATGTGTCTTTTGCTGTAATACATTTTTTTAATTCAAATATTTACTGTATTTTTTTAAAAATCACACCTAGTATAAGAAAGGCAGCCAGTCAACCAAGCCCAAGGCAGGTCTAGAGAGTCTTGCAACCAACCCACAGATTCATAAGCAAAAATACATGTTTATTGTAAGTCACTAAGGTCTTGTGCATGTTTTTTATATAGCATTATTGTGGCCATAGATTACCAATCCAAAATTTACCAATAATCCTACAGTGGAGACACGATTTTCTAAAAATTTTATAACAGATGTGGAAATAAGAGAGGTTGAATGATTTCATCAAGATCACACATCAAATATTTGATTGAAAACCAGGAATATCTAACTCCATGGTTTTAATTGCTACAATTTACTGCTTAATTTTCCCTGGATCCTTGATTTTTATTCCTTGCTGACTAGTGAATAATTTGACCATGCTGTCATCCTCCTTAAGATGTTGTACCTCTTCTTAATTTTATGTTTTGAGGGGACTAGGATTTTTTTTTTTTAACTGATTGTATTGGGATAGTCTCATTTGTACCGGGGTGGAATTCACAGTATGTTGTTACATTCACACTTAAAAATATATATCTCTATGTACAGGAATCTACAGGTCAATGTAAACATACATGATTCTCCAAGTACATTTTTTTCCCTTTTTCCTGGAGGAAAAAGAAAAAATCCATCCAACCAGGTAACCCCTTCAAAATAACTTTAATACAAAGAATATAAATATATCTAAATCAAAAAAGTGGTTCTTCTGACTTACTGGGTGTCATGGGACAGAACATGGGACAAAATGAAAGCAATGACAACAACTTGACTTTAGACAGAACTGGACTATTTAAAATTGAACATCCAGGGAAAAAAGGCACTGATTTCTAGAAGGAAATTCACTTCTTACTGAAGCTATTGAGCCAATATGGCTGGTTAACATTTTCGCTACGTAGTATAAAGTCACCCATTGTAGGACTCAGCCAACATCAACTGACACAAAGCACACAGTCAGTGGCATTGTGTGCTGTCTAGACTATGCTGAAAGCCGCTGTCCATATTCTCCAGATGTGGAGGACCATCCTGATTTTATCTCATTGGCCCAGCCATTTCTTCCCATACTGCAACTGTCTAGCATTATACAAGGTACCCTGCTCCTTACCCACTTCAACTACTTTTCAAGTTGATTAGAAAAACTTTTGTTAAAAAATCAAAGGAAAAAAAAAGGTATCAGGCTATCTCATCCAGGCTGCCCACCTCAGCCCCACCAGTGGAGGCAAGCCCAGTGGGGAGATAGGTGGAGCCACGGGTGGCTGGAAATGGGTAGCTAGCTGGCAGCAGGCCCAGGCCGGGAGGAGGGTGAGTCGGACAGTGTGGGTAGGGGGCAGGCGTGGGGATGGGAACGGGAAGTGGGGTTGTAGGTGGGTGGAAGTGGAGGGTAGCCGGGAATGGGGGACAGGATGGCAGGTAAGAGGAAGGAGGCTTGGAGAGGGTTCACTGGTGGTGGGGGTGGAGGTGGGGTGGGTATGGCAGGTGAGTTGGCGGGCCAAAGGCTGGGAGCAGAATGCCATACGAGGGCCCTAGGTGTTCATCATGGACTGCAGGTTCTCATAGCGCTCTCCAGAGGTTTAGGAGCTGGTGGATATCCCAGTCATGTTGCTGGAGGGTGGCAGCGGCGGTGGCTGGTGCACAGAGAACGGGTGGGTGGGAGGAGGAATCTGGACTTTGAGGAAGTCACTGGCATCCATAGTGCCTGGCCACTGGCCTCCCCCAAGATAGCCAAGAAGGGAGGCTTCATGTCTGACAGTGGGTGGGATGGATGCAAAAGAACTGAGTGGTCTCAATTCTGGGGATTTTAGGTGATGGTGGTTCTGCTGCTTTGTTCTATTCTCTGTTCTATTCTGCGGCTCACTTCACCTGGTAGGGAGGATGAGGTTGCGCTGATGGTTTTTTGGGCTACTGGACTGGCTGAGGGGGCAGGACTGACTGCTGCAGAGTCCTGCTGGGGATGGCATTGTTCTGAGCCTTGAGGCAGCTGTCACTGTGACACTTGTTGCATTGGTGGTGGGAGAGTGGGGGTGAGAGAGGTAGATGGAGAGGTGAGGACTGCTGCAGCTGATGGGGTGCGTGACGGGGCATCTGCTGTTTTCCTTGTGAGTACAGATCCAGGATTTAGTGGCAGATGTCCTTCCAGAACATCCACAGGGACATCCTGCACAAACTGCTCTCACTACCTCCAATGTTGGGTTTGGAGCTCCACTCTTGTATTTCATATTTGTCCAAATGTCCTACAAGATACATCACTGCCACTGCTATGATCTCTGGTTCCCACTGCAGTGACAAGGTCATGCACAGACTGTCATTTACAAATGTCTGTGCCATTTGAACCAACTTTTAAATCTGTTTTTATCACCTCTGAGTTGTTTTGCATATTTGAGTAGGAATTGGTATGGATGCTCTACCTATAAATCACACTTTATGGTCTGTAGTAAGATTCTCTCCAGAACCATTATTTCTTCTTTTGGGTTATTGCCAAGCTGGCCAATTGTACATAATTTAATAAACTATGAGCTGTTTTGATGATATCTTTACATTATGGGGGCATTTCTTCTACTTTCCCATCCAGAAAGAGACAACAAGCTCCTGTCACATATCTTGCGAATTGCTTAAAAGAATAAAACATATAGAAGTGATGAAAATAAATTATTCCAGTTACCAGGGTATCATAGGTAGTCCCAAATGTGTGCCCACATCAAATATGAACTGAACCCCCTCTCGGCAGTACCACGCCTCAGCAGCTGGATGGAGTACTTCTAGTTGTGAGGGTATATGAGCTAAGTCTTTCTTACCCTAGTACCAACATGGTTTTGTGTGGTTGAGGTTTGCTCGGGTAACCGAAGGGCTTACATTCTCTTTGGTCTCCTTCATTTATTGAAGTAGACTTGTTCTTTCCAAAAGATTTTCTGAAAATGTTAAGAATCCCCTTGCCTCAGGCAAGCCCCTTAACTATGTCTCTTATTGCCGAACCCAGCCGTTTTGGACCATGGCTAGGATTTTTTAATCAAGTAAATATTAAATATGCAAAACATTCAGTGGGGAGAGAATATCTGAATGTATGACAGAGAAAAGGCATCAAAAGAAAGGCAGTTAAGTACAAATTTCACCCTAAGGGAAGAAAGGCAGGTGACGCTTGGAGTGGAATAATGTGGACAATGAGCCCATCAGGGGATGTCTGGTCCCTTAGGTCACTTCGATCTGTAGCATACATAGAACTTTGAGTTTCAGGATTTTTCATCTCCTTTCTAGGAAAACTGGTATCATCAATTTGCTTTGTCTGTTCTTTGAAAGGTATGACCATAAATGGGTTGGATTGATGTTTATATGTGGCTTATGGAATCAGTCTCATGCATTCATTTAAAGTCATTCCTCATAGTTTTTCTGCTGCCAGGGCAAGGACCTGGTATCTATATTCAGTCAGGGACTCTGCTGTATTTATCCAGCTGCATTTGAAAACAAAGGAAACTACATGCAAGGGCAAGGTCAGTCAGCAAGCCTGGGCCTCCTGAGGCGCCAGCATTTATACATCTGCCCCGACAGTGTGGCAGGGAGATGTGGGCCTCATTCCCATTAGTGTTAATGGAGCCAATCGTATGAATCCACCACATATCAATATGTATTCTCTCATGTTTTGATATCTTAATGCATGAAATTACATCTCTAGGGAAAGGCTTGCTTCCTCTTAAGTGCTCCCAATTCCCGTTAATGATAATGGAACAGACACACACACACACCCACCATTGCTCAGAAAATTGGGCAAAATATGGAAAATGATTAGGTTTCAGGAGTGTCACAGGAGAGTTGCAGAAACTGCAGGGACAGTCTAAAATGATTCCACTTTCCTAGCTTATTTAAGCAGTTTCATTATACATATTCATTTTTTCTCAAGACCATCAACAGATAATTGGCTACATCCTCCTTTCCAAGAGAAAGAAGCTGATATCTATACATGTTTGAGAATACCCTTTGGAACATGGGGTGTATTAATGAAGAAAGGGAGTGGAGAGGGTGCTGGAGGTTAGACATCAGAAGGAAGATGAAGAAAAACAGAGTGTGAGGGCTTCCTTTCTTTTCCCCAGGTATGGGAAGAGCTGACACAGACTCTTAAGAGCTGCTCTGTGCTGGAGACTTACAGTGTGAGCTAAGGAACTGCCCACCACTCACCTGCCAGTACTTCCTTCTGGAAGATGCTCTTCTATGTTGTACAAAAAATAAGATAAGCAATTCTGGCCATACCTTACCCTTTTCTCTTCAGAGGGCACTGATATAGGTTCATATATGATCTGAGGTTATTAGAGAGATATTATATAACTTAGAGATGAGGCTATGTGATCAGAATGCAAATTAACATGAAAATTGGCCACCCCTTATTTACTCTCTCAACAACTTCGGCTGACTTTTCTCCTGTTGAACTAGAATTATGTCCTTTTGTGACTTCTTGTAGCTTAAACAAATGGCTTGGATAGAATCAGCCACACCTGTAAGCAGAATAATATTGTCACTTGCTGGTGGGATTGGAAAGCTGCTGGGAGGGACCTTTAAGAAATTTCAATCTGGAGACCACAGCATCTGAAATTCTATCAGATTATTCCTTTGGTGTAAACTCTCACTTTTGTTTGTTTGTTTGTTTTAAGTGCAGAGTAAAAGAATCCTGAGAGAGGTAATATAGTCTGCAATTAACACCCATGAGGGAATAAATTCATCAGAGAGCACCTGGATATGATTCATAGAGGGCCAAGAATGGTTCGAGGGGGAGGAGAAAGTAAAGGGAAAAGAAACAGAGGGGAACAGGGAGAGGGACCAAGATGAGTTTTGCCTACATTCTTAGAGACTTTGAGAGGCAAAAAGGGTATTACTGAGCTGGGTGCATGCTATAGGAAACACTCTTTCTGAAGGCAGTGTTTCTTGCTCTTTTTGGGGGTGAGGGTGATAAACCTATTCTGAGAATCTGATGAAAGCAATGGAACCTCTTGTCAGAAACATGTACAAACACATACATATACAAGCTCACACACAGTTTCATAGAATTTTGAGTGTCCATAGATCTCTGACATCCATTCATGGACCTCAAGTTCAAGGAAACAGCCATACTTTCAGAAGAGTTCAAGGTCAGAACTCCAGTATGATTGGGGATATTAGATCATGGAAAACAATGGTCTGGGGTCTCTCATTTCTAACAATCTTATATGGAATGTGAGTTTTGGGTAACAATGAGACTTTAAATGGACATATTGAGACTCATAGAGATACAGAAATACTCTGATACAACTTACTGTGCTACTTGTTAAAAAGAATGCACATTTGGTGTGGGTAAGGATGAATTTAAGTTGACAGACCTATGTACTCACACAGAATGATTTGGGGAAGTATTCCAAACCTTTCTTTCCACCTCATCTTACACATACACACACACACACACACACACACACACACACACACACACACACACACACTCATACAACCAGCCTTCTTCCATGAGTGTTATATCTGAATCACTTAAGTAGGAAAAGTCAATAGATCTTTAGCAACATTCCATTATTGAAACACAAACTATCCCTCCATGCTTGCCTGCCTCTCAATTGGTCTGGTTTCCTGAAAGAAAAGCACCATGTTGAAATAGTACCCTTTACCCTCATATCATTCTTGTTTCCAGTCTTTTCACTGGTGAATAGCAGGCCTCAGTATTATATCTGTAGGGGCAGAAATAGTAGATGACTATACTTTTAAACCCTTGAGAGGACAAAACTGTAATTATTAAATCCTTCGTTTCATGGCCCCTCAGAAATAAGCAAAATCTGCCATGTGAGATTGAAGTGATTACTTGCAACAGTTTATTAACTGTCACATAGGGAGGAAGTTCTTCAAAAGTGAGCAAATTCTGATTCCTCAATCAAACATATATGCACACATTCTTGAGTCTGCAAGACACAGATGACTGTGACCTCAATTACTACAGCAGAAGTTTGTCTTGTTTTGGCTCCATGTTTCCTGGGGGGGGAGGGGGGGAGGGGGAGGGAGAGTGATTCCTTGGTGAAAATGGGACAGCTTTATTTTAGCTGCTTTTTTTCTTCTTTTTTTGTACATGTCATTATTTGAGTCTAGATCAAGGCAAATCCTGAATTACAGTATATCTGTTCTTAAACCAGAAGAGTCTTGCTCTTGAAAATCAGAGCATAGTTACCAGTGACACACACAAGTTTAAAGTCCCTTTAAAATTTAGTTCCGTTAAGCCTGCCCATTTGCTCTAAATGATAGAGAAGGGTACTATCTGCATATACCCTTCACTGTCTCTATAGTACTATCTCTGTAGTACCTTATCACAAATAAGGAACTTGTCTACAAATTCATTATTATTAATTGTGCTAACAAATGATTGTGTCTGACAGTCCACTTTGTATGTGATGCTGCAGAGCTCTGATAATTCCTACGGCTGTTGAGAGGTAGAAGGATGAGCTGTAATTACACCCAATTTGTAAAAGAATTCGTCACAACTGAATTCTTTCTCTGTAAAAGTTTCCCGCTTCAATAGGGCCTCTTCACCGAGGATATTTGATCTTGTGCCACTGAGAGATGAAAACCTCCTGGAGTTTATACCTAGTTACCTGGTATGAATCACCCTCATTTGTCCTCTTTTCCACATCACTTCAAACTCCTGAGTGCTAATTATCAACACTAGCCAGTGTTCACAGGCAAGGAATTTTCAGATGCAATTCTGGAAAATGGGCTGGCCAAGAAGTCAGGGCACCCATTTTCTTAAATTCAATGGCACTTTTCCTAAGAAAGGTATCCATTCAGGGAGATAACTGGTTAGAAAACTAAATTCACCATAATTTCTCTATTAGTCACCCCCTCCTTTCTTGGCTTCGGATGTAGAGAAGTAATAGATGATGCTTGGTAAACTATAAGATTTGATTAACTTGTAGAGGTGCATTATGAACATCTAGAGGTGGGTTATAAATATCTGATGGTTATAATACATTGTGACCTGTTAGCTTCCATTAAATCTCCCTCAGGTACCACCTGTTAACTTTGCTCTTCATGAACAGTGGTTAAGTGTGAAGGAGAAAGTAACAATAAAAGATATATAGTTCTGTTCACCTGAAGTTACTAAATACAAGTAGACTTAGCCTTAGAAAAGAGTCCCTAAGAGATCGTGGCCAATATGAGTGAAGCTTGCAGTACTAGACAGGGCTGTTGTATGTCTGCGTTTGTCTAATAAATTTCCTATTGTCATCATGTTGTTCCTTGACAATAAGAAGCTGATACCTTACACCCCCTTAGATTTTTTGGCCTGCACTCTGAGCCAATGTTGGGCCAGTGGTAAGAAGCCAGAGTGCATGTTCAAGCTAAGGTGCTTGCACTGGCTTCTTGTCAACAATACCAAGTTCCTGATATTCTTTCCACCGTATCTCTCTAAGAAACGTTTTCTATTACAGGGTGGTCAGGATCATAGAGAAGATGGTAAACAGTCATTGTCAAGATACAAACTAAATGACATATCGAAAAATCAGACATTGAAAATAAGCACTTGTAAATTCATCCAATTCAGAACTGAGAATGCAGCAAACACACCCACGTTGATAAAATGTAGTCTGTCTCTGTTGCTGTAAGTGTAACCATAAGCACTAGCCAGTGTTCATAGGCAAGGAATTATCAGGTGTAATTCTGGAACTCAGGGCACTCTCTCCCTTCTAACTTTCTGCTTTAATCTAGAAAGAACAAATTATGTTGGAATTGTGTCTGAAGTAGAAACGATTAGGTGCTGAATTAAATTTTGAGGGATTCTTCTATGAGTAAAAGCCAGAGTGGAGTTTGTAGGATCAATTTATGCTGCTCAGGCACCACTGCCCTCTGGGTTCTGTTTTATTTAGTCATAATTACTCTAGCCTAAATTCGGGTTACTGTATTTTAGACCCTTGTAGATATTGTTTAGCATTTATTAGTCAGGTTGGGTAGGTTAAACTGCGATAACAAACAATTCTGGAATTTTAGTGCCTGAACACAACAAAATGTTGCTTATGCAATGTCCACCGAGTGCCCAGGAAATCCTTCAGGACAACTGTCTTCCATACAATAACTCAGTGGTCCAGGGTGTTGGGGTCTCACTGTTAGCTGCACCATCAAGCATAAACAGCTTTCTTGTTCAATAGCAAGAGAAGAGACACTGGAGAAGTGTGCATGGGCTTTTGCCTGCTTTACACACATCTCTGTCCATTGGCCAGAACAAGTCAAATATTTCCACCCCACAGACAACAGGAAGGGATGTGTAATCTTTTTGTGCTCCTAGAACCAGATTTGGGTGAGTGCTGGAAATCTCTATAATGACATTTATAATCCCAGAGTAACATTTTAACTAAAACTAGAAAAATATCTAGCTTTCAGATTTTAATTCTCCCTCCTCATATTATAATTTTTGGTTGCTACATTGCCACAGAAGAAGAAAGAAAAGGCACCGTGTTTCCTTCTGTTTGTGATAAACAGGAGCACATAATAGCTGGGGTTTCCAGGTCATGATTTATTGGTTCAGCTACTGCAATGCTGTATTCTTCTAGGACACTCAGTAACACAGCAGGCCTTTTAAAGAATCCCAACCAGCTCCCACACTGAATAGGAGAGAAAGGAAAGTATCATCCCACCCAGCTCTGGGTGAAATGGAAATCTGCTCAAACCGAAAATAGAACTCTCACGGGGGTTGTCTTTAAAAAAGAACAACAGGGCCCAGTAGTTCTGGGTGACATATGTTGAATCATTTAAATTTTGTTTCTCTCCACACAGTTTAGTCAGAAAGTAAACGGGTTTGAAGCAGGAAAAAAATAAATAACACAGAAAATAGAACTTTAACTCCAAAGGACAGTTTAGGAATTTCTCCCAGACCAGGGCTGCCAAAGTGTTTGTTAGCACAGGCCATTTTCCTTCATTCCTTTCTTGCTCCTGGAATATAAATTTCTAAAACTCTATTAAATGACAATCCTATAATCTCCCATGCTATTATTGTGCCTCCCCCCACCCCACCTCTTCTGACTCATCTCATTATCCTCTCTGGAAATGCATATCTAACATTTTCTATCTGCTCTTTCTATCTATAGGACATTCAAGGTCCTCTTTCAAAGCTCACAGCTCCCCAAGGCTTTCTCTGTATGTGCTCCATGCTGTGCAATTATCACTTTAAAACATACCTCCTTTTCTCTAGGAGCTCCACTATGTGCTTGAGAACTTAATCACACCCTGACTTGTTCAATAAAGGTTGCAAGTGTGTTAGTCATGTCTTCGCAGAGAGGTCAATTGATCCTTGATACATCATTT
This sequence comes from Rhinolophus hipposideros, assembly GCF_964194185.1. NCBI lineage: Eukaryota > Metazoa > Chordata > Mammalia > Chiroptera > Rhinolophidae > Rhinolophus > Rhinolophus hipposideros. The sequence continues at coordinate 32,767,584 of NC_138068.1, forward strand.
CTTTTGGGCTCAGTAACACCAAGTTGGTGCTGAACGTTGGGTGCTGAATGGCTCTTTGTAGGTTGATTGCATAATGGTACACCACTTCTTCGAGCTGGGGTAACGTGACATTTCTCAGGCATGTTTATTGTACACGAGTACATTCTCTAGCCATCCCTGCTGGTGTGGTCTCCTCCAGCCACTTCCAAATGACTGTTGGGGCTGAGCTCATATTGGATCCCAAGGGTGAAAACTGCATCATGCTGTTCCTGCCCTTATTTGTGTTGGGACTCCATTGCATTGCTTTCTCTGGGGCATTAGAGAGGCCTGTAGATTGGATGACCATTCCCAAATTTCTGTCCTTTTTAAAAAAACCTATTGTATTTTTTTTAAACCTATTGTATTTTATAACAATATTGCCATGCTCCTTTGCTATGTGATTCTCCCTCCCAGCGGAGTAGGCAGAGAGTGAATCCCTGCCCTATGCATTTTGGGTTCTACAGCTTGCTTTGGCCAATGGAGTATTAGTAGATGTATCATGTGCAGAAGTCTTACGCATGCTTTATAGTTAATTTAGCCTCTTTTACTCTACAATTTGTTTTATAAAGAACTAGTCTTTGATGTTTATCTGGTTTCAAAATTATGAAAACAAGTGGAGCTAACTTGAGTGTGATCTGAAGCTAAGAGTCCAACTGAGCTCACCTAAACCAGGTAAGCCCAATCAAAATTAGCCAGATCACAGCTGATCTTTAGAGAAGAGCAAGAAAAATAAGTATTTGTTGTTGTAAACCACTGATATTGGGGGTATTGTTACACAGCATTATAATAGTAAAAATCTAACAGAGGGGGAGATTGGGTGGTGAGACACCCAGGTTATGTAGTCTTCTAAGATAGACTGGAAATAAAAGAGTGGTTGGTGGCTTAGGGGAAGGAATGGGGAAGACACATGAAGAAAGCAATGTCTTTGCTGGAAAGATGCCAGACAATAAAACAACATGGCCTTCTGAGGTGCCATGGCTGCCCTATGGCATTGACTTCTCTGTGACAATCTTCTCTATTTGCAGACATTCTCTGTGCTGTCACAGTGGCAAACTGTGCTGTCCTTCAGATGTAAAAAATCCAATATGGTCTAAGGATAAACAGTACAGTGTAATGTTTAAGAGAATGAATTTTGAAGCCCAACTGTCTGCACTTCATTCTGGGCTCTGTCACTTTACTGACTTTGGCAAGTTATTTAGCCTCTTTTGTCTCAGGTTCTTTATCTGGAAAATAGACTAGTAAGAGAGTCTGCCTCATAAAATCAGTGTGAGGATTAAATGTTTTAATATGCATAACATACCTAGAACATGAATTTAATGACTACTTAGTTAAGTATTAGCGATTATTACCATTACTATTATTATTATTTTACCAAAATTGAGGGCAAAGAACCCCACTACACTATGCTGAGTATCTTTTGGGGAATTCAGATGAATACAAGACATGGCCACTGCCCTAAATGCATGTGCAATTTAAAATGGGAGATGATACTATATAAGTACTTACTACATGGAATAGCACCCAGGGCTCAAAAGGGCAGAAGGGCTCATGTGCATAGATCCCATACTTATTGCGAGCTCATTTGGTTTGATATTCAGGCCAGAATGGGGAATAAACATAAGTTTGTAATCGTGATATGAAAAAAAGAGGGTAAGAGAATGTGGAAGGGAGAGCCATTACACGTGTGTGAGGAAGATGGAAGAGTTTCTGCAGAAGAGATGAGGTTGAAGCTGAATTGAAGAATGTTCTCAAGGAAAAAAAAAAAGAGTCAAGGATAAGGAAATTCTGGTTAGAAGGAACCTCTGTAGAAAGGAGAATGGCTATTATTACAGACTAGAGGGCATATTATTAATGAGGGCTATTAACATAATAATCTTACATATTCTGTATTGTAATTTCTTTTTTTTTTTTTTTTTTTTTTTTTACAAATGAAGGAATTGTACCTCGGAGGAATTGAGGAAATTTCCGAATCTCAAACAGTTCATTTTCGTGTTAGGTGGGAATTAGGGTCTTTCTGACACCAAAGCTCATGTTCTATTATATCACTTCTAGTCTGGGATATTAGTAGAAGCTAAGGAAGGAATACGAATTTGGAGTCTCCAATATATATGAACTGAGACAATTAAGTTCGTGAACTTGTTGCTACGAAGTTGCTAAACTGTTTTGATATCAGAGGGATTATTCATTATGAATTTATACCAATTGGACAAACAATTAATGAAGTTTACTATTTGGAAGTGCTGAAAAGGCTGTATGAAAAAGTTAAATGAAAACGACCTGACCTCTTCGCCACCAATACGTGGCTCTTGCATCACGACAATGCAATAGCTCACATGGCACTGTCTGTGAGGGAGTTTTTTTCCAGTAAACAAATAACTGTATTGGAACACCCTCCGTACTCACCTGATCTGGCCCCCAATCACATTTTTCTTTTCCTGAAAATAAAGGAAATATTGAAAGGAAGACATTTTGATGACATTCAGGACATGAAGGGTAATACAATGACATCTCTGATACCCATTTTAGAAAAAGAGTTCCAACATTGCTTTGAAGGATGGACTAGGAGCAGGCATTGGTGCACAGCTTCCAAAGGGGAGTACTTTGAAGGTGACCCTAGTGATATTCAGCAATGAGGTATGTAGCACTTTTTCTAGGATGAGTTTGTGACTTTAAGTGACAGAACTCGTATTTAGAGTGTCTTGAAAAAAATGAGTTTGGTCTGCATTTTGTAGTCAACTAGGGACCCTCGAAGGGTTTTGCAGAGGAGGGACACTACCCTAACTGTCCTTCTATAAGGTAACTCATTTTATTTCTGGTGGGCCAAGTGATTGGAGAGGGAGAATTTCAGAACTGGGAAACCACTTCAGAAACATCAGTAGTAGTCTGGGTGCTACGTTAATGGTGTGTGTTGGAGTCGAGATCGAAGGAATGGACTCCATTTTGTTCAGCTGATAGAATAATTTTATGATAATTGTATTGATATTTTTGTTCTGGTTTGCATCTATAATTTTTAAACATCTTAATTATGAATAACTTTTTATTTGGAAACTTACAGAAAAGCTACAGGAATACCCAGATTTATCTATTGCTAACATTTTGACTTTTTGTTTGTCTTCTCTTTCTCTCTCTTTCTCTGAATATAATATGTACATATGTATAACATATACATTAAATGTAATCTTATGTAAATCATTAGGGAGTACTTTGCGTACATTAGTCTCGCTAACCCCAGATTCTTAAGTGTACATTTCCTAAGGATAGGGTCCTTTTTAAATAACCACCGTCACTTGTGAATTTCAGGACACTTATAGCATCATTTTCCTTTTAGTATAAGATCCTGTCTAGCATCACACATTTTATTTAATTGCCATGTCTCTTTAGTTTTCTTTAATCTGGAACTGTTTCTCAGACTGTCTTTTCAGTTATGACACTGACATTTTTGAATAATACAACCCCTCCTTTTGCTTGAATGATAAATGTTAAATGTGTATTCTTCCTTTGGTTATTTCTGAGGGTTCCTCATGACTAGACTGAGGTTGTGCATTGTCAGCTGGAAAGCTGCACTGAGGGTGCTATGCCCTGGTCGTGATGTCACATTTGGAGACATATGATGTCCATCAGCCTTTCAGTAGTGATGATGATTTTTATCACTCAAAGTTTTGTCTAAGTTCTTCCCCATCAATGGGTTGTCCAATTTCTACACAGTCTAGTTAATGTTTCTTTTACAACTAACAAAATAGTTTGGCAAAGGACCTTAACACTATGTACCTCTCTTGTTTCTCACAAAAATTCTCCATGAATTTATCATCATTTGATGATTCTTGCTTGGTCCTGCCTTTCTTATGATGGTTGCCAAATAATGATTTTCCAACTCTAGTTCATCTGCTGCATCTACTAGCCAGTAATCAGGATTTGCTTTAAGCAAGAACCCTCCTTCTCCCCTGTTTATTTATTAATCTGTCTAGCTATTTCTGGCATAGACTCATGGATTACAATCCTTAAAGATTTTTGTATTCAAGTTGTCTTAGATTTGGCCAGCAAGAGCTCCTTCAAACTAGTGCCAGTGTCTTTGTAACATAACTAAATGTGTTTTGTTGTTGTTGTTGTTGTTTTTCTTTTGAGAACTTTTCTTAGAAGACTCTGGTTTAACTAGACTGTGGACAGTCATTTTCTATAGTTATGTGATGGAAATGCACAATTTCATTAAGTGAGCAAATCCAGAACTACCACCTTCATTAATTCTGTTATAATCAACTAAGTTATGACCCTAACTTCTCCTGAAAATTATTCACTCTTTCTTGTTAACCACATGTTGCTCATGTAAAAGTCCTTAGAAATGCCCTTGACTGAGTCAGAATTTAAGCACCAAATCCTGCCCACTCATTCATCTTCTCACTCAGTTCTCTACTTATGGGCTCAGGTTTTTCCTGCAATTTGAGATCTATGATGGTTAAGCTAAAATGTTACCAAGCAATGAAGATCATCACAAGACTCAGACAAGACACAAATTCAGACAAGAATGTGTATATTCTGACCATGACATTCTGTAAGGAAAATTGAAGCTGGGGATAGAAATGGAAAAAGTTTCTGAGAGCTCAACACTATCTTGGCAGCTTTCTTGCTATCTCTAAGAACTTGGTCCAAGGTGTCCTCGTTAGAGATGTGAATTGGAGCGTATTTTCCAGTTTATCCTCAATCACGGTAGACAAGGGAAAATTAAAGACATGCTGAGTTACCAAAACATCCTTTATTTGCAATACCCTAGGATATAGTTATCTAAAGTGAACATCCAGATCCACAGGTTGTGAGGCCTATTGGTACCTCACCCAGGTACTCTGTGTGAGGAAGATATACCCATATGCAGCTGTTGGGAATAAAAGTTCCCCTCTGTCCTTTCTCTGGAGAAGTGCTCTAAGCCAATGGGTGGCTCCATGCCCAAGAGGCTAAGCTCATCTCCTTGGTCCCTAGATAGCCTGAAGCCAAAGACTGATGGATTCAGGATACAGAAGGCTGATCCCTTTACTTAAAATTGGGACCAAGTCTATGGTGCAATTCATGTTCCAGAGATCTCTTTGGGATCAGGCTGAGCCTGAACTCCAGAGGAGCCCCCATTCTTGCTTCACTAGTTCCCTTGTCCCACCTACTTCCTTCTCTTCCTTACAGATTTCTCTCAAGAACACTCAACGAATGATGTGTCTTGGGACCCAAAGTCTTGTCTTAGGCTCTGCTTTGACCCAAACAACCCAATCAAATTAATATGGGAAACATTTTGAAGTTAGAAGTAATCTCATAGTTAAGTGATTTTCAAAGAAAGTGGAAAGGTATATCCTTTATGTGAATCATTTGAAAAAAGGAAAAAAAAATATTTAAGACGATCTTCTGAGTATACTAGCCTAGTACTAGTACTTTTTAAGTAGCATCACCATCTCCCAGTAATATTGGTTAGAAATCTCAAAGCTATCTTTTACTTTTTCCCCCACAAACTTGTCTCCAATCAGAAGCCAATCTCTGACTGAGACTCACTCACTCATGCAGTCCCCTTCAAACTCCCCGTCAAGAACCTCATAACTTCTCTCTGACATTGTGGGGACAGAGCCAGGAGTGCAGTTTCCAGGCTCTCGGCCTCACATAGAAAGTTGCTGGCTCAGGTAGTAAATGGCCATCAGCTGTGATCAGATGGCCATCAGTTGTGGCTAGTTGGCCGTCAGCTGTAACCAGTGAGCCATTGGCCACTAATATAACTGCTGTGGCTACGCTAGCAGAAAAATGGGGAAAATCCGCAAGAGCAGATTGCAGAGAGGCGGATGCCTCCAGTGAGAATATAGTGGTATTACTCCCCTACCTATGGCTCTGTGGGTGTTCCTTTTTGGCCTCACTATGTCCTGCGTTCTTATGTTGGGAGTGGGACCAGAGACCTCGCATGACAGACATATTCACCTCATTGACAATTTTGCCTCTTCTCTTCCCTTCTCCACTCCGTACATCTACCATGCAGGTCGCTCTCCCCCTATGTCAAGGTCCACACTGGTCTAAGTGGGTCTTTCCATCTTCTTTGCAAGTCCACTGGTCTGCCAGGCACCAGCTACTCTCCATATATTCAAGAATGCATGCTGAGGATGTTTTGTATACAGTCACCATTTTTGCCTTTGGACTTGCTTTTCCTCCACTAGAATGTTTTCTTCCCATTATCTACCCATTATTGAGATATTATCTATGAAAATTCAGTTCAAATGCTTCTTCCTCTGTGAAGCCTTCCAAGATTCCCCGAATCAAAACCCATTTCTCTTCTTCCCACGTTCCCTAGGGCCTTTATTTGTTTCTCTAGCAAGGCACTTCCTGTATTCTGCTTGTCTTTTTTATTACCAGTGAATGCATCTTTCTCCACTGTACTATAAGGTGCTTGAGGAAAATAACTGTATCTTATTCTCCTCTATCCACATCTCTTCAGTTGGCCCTTCCTCTGATCTTTTCAGCCCAACCACCTTGCCTACATTTTGCATGGTCCATAAAGGAAAGCTACAGAACACAGTGTTTGCCCTAGGTCATGCCCCAGTCATTCCTCAGGTACACATCACACTCTGCTGCTTGAATTTCAGGCTTTGTGCCCTACCCTTGCTTTTTTCTGTTTCTTTTCCCTTCTTATCTATTGACCCTTACTGCTGATCCTTTTGAACTTTTGTATTGGGTTTCTAGTTTGGCTCTGGGTTCAAACGATTTCAATAGCCCCTGCAGCCTTGGGTGAGAGTTGCTTTCCCAAAGTACATACCTATTGGGATTCAATAAATATGTGCATTCTGGAGTCCAAGGGAACATTCTGCCCTGTCTGCTTCCCACAAACGTTCTGTTATCTGGGAGTCACAAAGAACTAAAAAGCTAGTCTACAGGTAGGTTTTACAACCACTTAGTGGGAGGCCTTCACCCAGCAGTGAATTCTGGCTCATCAACTTCAAGCTATTGCCTTTTACCAATGTTTGGTAGAGTCAAGTCCTGGTTCATACCTTTAGATTTCTTTCCTTTTCCCAAGCTCAGGACACATACAAGTTCTCCTGAAAAGTCATGGGGCCATGGTCAGGAAACCAAAAATGTCAGAAAGGGAGATGTTTTTGTTTTGTTTTGGTTATGATGGGAGGTGATCCCCAGGTTTTTTTTTTTAAGTTAATAAGCTTAATTGTACCTAGAAAGACCTTTGCTGACTAGTGGGGAAATCACCACACAATTCTATTTTCCTAATTTATTAGCTTTAACACCATTTTTCATATGTCTGAGTTGAAGCCTAAATGGATCTCTGTAAGTTGAAGTGTGTTATCAGTAGCAAAGCACTAGAAAACGTTAGTTGTAGCTGTTTTGCAATTGGTATTTCAAGGCAGGAAAAATTTCATTTTGGCTGTTCCTCTCTTCTTAAATTTGACAAGCTCTGAACTCTGACATCTAATTGTTCTTATAATTACAGCAAGAGAGAGGGAGAATTAAAACTAAAATTCAAGCAATTACATGTACCAGGGCAAAAGTGGCTATTATGTTAAAATGCATGGTCCATTTTTTTTTTTTATTTTACTTAAGACAGATGTTAAAAAGAAGATCTTAGGTGCAAGAGATAAAAGCAGGGCCTTTATATTAAGATTTTGACTCTTCGAAGCCCCATGAATGTGTTTTTAATTCTTTCAGTCCCAAAAAGCTCTTAGATAAAAGTATTATGTGTGAAATATGGTATATTTTTGTGGCTTTACAGAAAGTCAAAGACTTTTCTCTAATAAATGTTTCTAGATTTGTGACATTTTTGAATTATTATATACCTGTATCTTAGGTACTTTTATGAGAAGCCTGTAAATATCCCTTTATCTCTCAAATGCCAATAAAACTACAACTTATACTTAGAACCAGCCAAATTAGAGGACAGAACTATAACTGGGGAATCTTTGTAAAATTTGGTAGTAAAAAATAGAGAAGACACATTCTCAATTAAAAGGGATCTATATCCCCCACTCCTACTGTGGATAATGCAGTTTGTTGATTTGCTCATTCATTCATCTGTATGTTAATACATCTATTTTTAATTTTCGTTTTTTAAACTTTTATTATAAATAATACGGATTCACAAGAAGTTGCAAAGAAATGTACCAGGAGGTCCTGGGCACGTTTCACCCAGCCTAACCCAATGTTTGTGTCTGGCATAACGATAGTACAATATCAACACTAGGAAATTGATGTTGGTATAGACAAATCTTATTTAGATTTCAGCAGTTATGCATGCACTCATGTGTGTTTATGGGTGTTTCTGTGTATGTGTAGCTCTGTGCAATTTTATCAGTAGCGTATCTCTGTGTAACCATCACAACAATCAAAATACAACAGAACTCTTTCATCACCACAAGACTCCCTCATGCTACCCTTTTATAACCATACCCACCCTCTCCCTCCAAGCCTAATCCCTACCAACCACTAACCTGTTCTCCATTGCTCTAATTATGTTATTTCAGGAATGCTATATAAATGAAATCATGAAGTATATACCCTTTTGAGATTGGCCATTTTCATTCAGCATAATATCCTTGAGGTTTATGAAAGTCTTGTGTATTAATGATTTTTTTTTTTTTATTACTGAGTGGGGTATGGATGTTATGGTTGTACTGCAGTTTATTTAACCATTCACCCATTGAAAGGCATTGAAAGGTACTTACTTAAAAATTTCTGTGTATGCATATTAACTGAGTGTCTCACTAGCACTAGATATGAACAGCTTAAACTCAGAGCTGACTGATTATAGAACAGGGTCTGATTTCCAGGAGAACTGGTTTTGAACAAAGAGAGAGAAACAGGACGAGGCAGCCTTCTGGTTACTTCCCCACTAAAAGATGTGATCATGACTCCTCCTGGATGATTGTGGATCCTGCTTAAAAGAATGAAATCAGAACCACGCCCCAGAGTCAAGGCACTAAAGTTAAAACTCAGGCCCCAATTTATAGAACGGCCATAGATTAATTCTGTACTTTTCCAACTTTAACGAATCACCTATAGATCCAGTGGAAATGCAGATTCTAATTCAGAAGGCCTGGATGGGACCTGTATTTCGTACAAGCTAAGAGATACTAATGTTGCAGGTCCACAGACCTGTCTTGGGCAACAGTGAACAAGAGGGCATGTGAAATTCTCTAATGATTTAAAATATTTTGCCTTGCTTCCTTTAGATAAGCTTACAGGCTGAGGGGTAAAAATGCTGGGGATAATAATTAAATGGCAGGAATTCAGTGACTCAAGAGATGCACTGAGAAGAGTGAAAGGTCAGTGTCAGCCAGTGTTTCCCCCACATGTGCTCGCCTGAGATTGCAAATGGAAACTGCATATATTTCTTCCAGGACCACAGCCTTGCCCCTGTGAGCAACCAACAGCATGGTCGGTGGGACTTGGTGGGTCTCTGTGGTCCCCAGCTCTTGCACCCCATAACTCTCCTGAATGATGCTGAGAGGAGAGTTAGAGTGAGTAATGGACTAGATTCCCCTATAGGCTCAGTGGCACTGTGCAGCCGACAACTGTTCATGCGTGTGGTATTGACAAAGGAAGAATTCTTCTCATTTCATTTGCCTTTGTGCATGGAAGGGGGTAGACTCTTCTAAGCTATTCTAATAGAGCAAAATTAGGCTGAGTGCGTTGGAGATTTGAGTTCAGGATAAAGATAATTTTGATGATTGCTGCTGTCCAAGTTACAGGCTGGCTTGTGAGGTGATGAACCATGACGGGTGTGAAGCACAAAACAAGATGATGGTCTGTTGGGCCTGTGAAAGGATTGCGTGGGAGGATGGCCTAGATCAGAAGTCAGCTAATTTTTTTCTATAAAGGGCCAGATAATAAGTACTTTAGGCTTTGGGGCCTTACAATCTCTGTCATAACTACTCAACTCTGCCGTTGTAGCCCCAAAGCAGCCACAGACAATACGTAAGTGAATAAGTGTGCCTGTGTTTCAACAAAACCTTATATATGAACCCTGGAATTTGAACTTTTTATAATTTTTATGTGTCATGAAATATTGTTCATCTTTTGACTTTTTTCTACCTCTTAAAAATATGCAAATCATTCTTAGCTCACAAGTTGTACAAAAATATGGTAGGTCACTGCATTTGGCTTGTTGGCTCTGATCTAAATGAACCTCAAAATATCAGGAATCTGGGGGTGCAAGGATATTTGCTTTGCTTGGAATAATCTGGGAGGTAGCTTCCGCCAGTCAAGGAAAAAGGGCTTTTCTTCCACAGGTAAATCTTGCGTTCTGCAGGTAAATGTGTTTCAGAGATAGATGGATGTTTCACTGAATCTCACCCTCCTGGAAGTGTTTGTTCCTTGCTGTGGGAATTAGGATCTGGGCTGACAAGTGTTGCCTTTCTTAGACTCCTAGCAGTAGGTTTAGCCCTCCACTGCATCCCTGTCTCAGATGGTTTCACCTCTGTACACTGTCGTGAGTTCTTTCATTTGGTTTCTGGAGAACAAGCCAATTGCGCCTGCAGAGAGCAATCCTTCAGAGTAATTCCTGGCTTTGTTAAGACTTTCTGAAGCTGACCTTCGCAGAGTTTTGCATTATTGTAACTGGCTGTTAATGCACACCCTGGTTCTTGGATTAGCCTTCTGCAACACTAACCCTGTGCTTTCTGCTGCAGACGTCAATACTTCCCCCCTATCTGATAATCAATAGGAGGAGTTATGGTAAACACAAATATTCCCTGGGTGAGTAATTAAAATGAATCTATTTTCGACTAAAGGCAGCCTTTTGTCTTAACCTTTCCAGGGCCTTCATTCATCTCATCAATGAAGTTTCTTGGATCAGACCAAAGAGGCAGGAAATGGTTTTAATCCCTGTTTACAGAAGAAGAAATGGAAAAGGCAATGGGTTGAGTAATTTTGCTAAGGTTGCTGAACAAGACTGTGGCTGAGCCAGAATGAACATGCACAAGTGCAAAATTCTCAAGCTCTCTCAGTCCTTTGACTACCTATGTGATCTCTATTCTGTTCAGAAATCTCTGTACATGTTGTGGACCTAAATGGCTGCATTTCCGGGTGTAGAGCTTGCATTCCAAGACTGTGAAATGGGCCGAGGACTATAAAATACTAACCAGGAAAAACATACCTGGCTTCAAGAGAACTAATGACCTATTGGTAGCAAATAATGTGGTACTGAGGTGAATAAGGCATCATGCATAATACTAATAGAAATAGAGTAAATTTATGTATAATATATAGGGGAAGATTCTATGCAGAATTAAAAAATCCTTGAGTTCAGTGAAATTCAAACTAAACTGACCAGGAATTGAAGCAGCTAGAAAGCATTTATTGCAGTGCGGTATTGGTCATTTAAGCCATGTGAACAAAGCTTTATAAGAAAATTGAAATATTTACTTGCTCAAGTAACTCCAGTGAAATCAGGAAAAGAAAGGAAATTAAAAATGGTAGATTAATATTAGTATATAAACATATGAAATACGAGTATATTTTAAAAGCAACTAAAACACAAGAAATCGGAGAAGGCACCTGAACTATAATTTATAGAAGAAATGCAAATACTTAAAAAAATTGAGAAGATGAAAAAAACACTCCAAATGAAAATGAGAAATCACTTTATTGTATTAAATTAGTAAAGGCTAAAAATAAGATCTATTAAAAACACAGTGCGATAGAACCACACCTATAAGAATTGCTAAAGTAGAATATACTTAAATAGTCTTCAAAAATGCTGGTGAGGATTATAAATCACTTACACATTGTTGATGAGAATGTAAAATGGTACAGCCACTGTGGAAAACAGTTTGGCAATTTCTCATAAAAATAAATGTATAATTGCCATATGACCCAGAAATTACACTCTTCTGAGCCTTTATCCCAGAGAACTGCAAATGTAAATTCACACAAAAACATGAACACACATATTCTTCATGGTTTTATTCCTAATAGCACCAAAATCAAAGCAACCCCGATATCCTTCAGAGAGTGAATAGTTAAGTAAACTGTGGTACATTATTACCATGGGCTACTACTCAGCAATTCAAAGGAACAAACTACTGATACGCGCAACACACTGGATGACTCTCCAAAGAATTATGCTCACTGAAAAGAGCTAAGCCCCAAAAAAGATTACAGAATATATAATTTCATTTATATAACATTCCTGAAATGATAAAGATATAAAAATGAAGGAAATGTTGATGATGCTGGTCCAATCTCCATTTTAGAAAACCATATATCTATATGGTTTTATATAAATATATATATATATATATATATATATATATATATATATATATATATATATGGTTTGTTACTTTTCAAATACTCTCTGTAATTTATCTTTTTATTAAAAAAAACACTCTATAAGTGATAATGTATCACTGTTTTAATTCAAAATTATGTTCTCATGGTCTATACATATGACATATCTATATATAGCTCACTCTTATTAAATACTCTAAAACAATTGTATATTCATTTCTCTATTGTTGGTTTAGCATACTTTTCCAGTTTTCTGTTACCGAAACATGGCTGTACTGAACGCTTTTCTTCGTGTCTCCTACTGTACGTATACAAAAAGGAGAACGATTAAATATTGGTGATGTGCACTTTCAAATTTTCTAGATATGGGCACATGGCTCATCAAGGCACTGGTCCAGTGTACACACCCATTAGTATCTTATAAAGAGTCTCAATTTCCCTCATCTTCACCTCCCCTTGGTTATATCACACATTGGTTTTATGCATAGTCGATGAAAGTTATTGATGGTTCATTAATGTTTTAATTTTCACTTCTTAAATTTTCAATGAGGTGAAACAGTCCTGTCATGTTTATTGGTTATTTAGATTTCTGTTTCTATAAATTACATGTTCAAATATTTTACTTCTTGTTATTTTGCATATAATTTGTTTTATTACTTGTTTTAAGTGAGTTTTTCTGTGAGTCCTTTTACTAATTGAGTCCTTATACTAATTGAGTCCTTTTACTAAAAGGAGTGAGTCCTTTTACTAATTCTTAGAGATGTACATACTATTGATATTTTATCCTCCTGAAACACCGATAAGGAAGAAACAGCAATTTCTAAAAGTGACAAAAGACTTAGATATGTATGTCATAAAAGAACATAAATGACTGGCTAATAAGAACATGAAAAGGTGTTTCTCATTGTTAGTTATCAGGGAAATTCTAATTAAAACACATTGAGATGTAACTGCAAACCCATGAAAATGTCCAAAATTAAAAAGACCATCAGTATCAAGTGTTGGAACAGATTAAGAACCAGTGAAATACTTATATGCTGCTAATCAGAATACAAATTAGTAAAACTACTTTGGGAAACCATTTGACAGTTTTTAATTAAGTTAAACATGAACCTACTTTGTGACCTGGCAAGTCCACTCCTAGATTTATACCCAAGAAAAATGAGGACATATGTCTATCTATGTCACATATGCAAATGTTCATGACAGTGTTATTAATCATAGTTCCAAACTGGAAACAACCCAAATGTCCATCAGTGGGAAATGTATAAATAAATTATCGTTCATTTATATAATAAAATATAAGCAACAATAAAAAAGAATGACTTACTGACAGATGTTTTTATGAATCTCAGAAAAAACTGTGTTGCATAAAAGCAGCCAGGCACAAAGGCACACATACCATGCAATTCCTATATTAAAAGTTCAAGAATCATCAGGATAATGACTACATTGTGTATGGGAGTATTGACTAAAAAGGGCCTGGGGGAACTTTCAGGACTCCTGGAAATATTCTGCATCTTGACCTGGGTGGTGGTTATGATTCATATTAGTTTGTATAAAATTAGGTAGTTAGAAATTCCTTGGTAGACTGAGCAAAACCAGCACACTGAATAACTTACCCATACCAGGGCAACAGTACCAGTGTAAAAATATCATCAATCATGCTCTGGGGGCAACTGAGTTGTTTCAAATGTCTCCCTCAGGCTGAGCAGTAGAGTCTGACAAACATTGTATCCATAGGCACCAACATCCCAATATCCCTTTCCCAGGTAAAAATAAAGGTATATAGACACAAGCTTTTTGCCTTAGCTAATGGGCATCCCATTGTAGGGTACCCCTCCCACTCAGGAGCTGTAACTCTTTGCTTGCTTCAATTATCTTCCTGGGCAACTCTGTGCCTCTTCTTGGTCTCTGTATCCATTCTTCGGCTCCACAAGACTACTATGAATCTGGCATACACTAAGAAACATCCTACATCATTTGGGGGTTCACCCGGGACTTGGGAGGGGTAAATATTATCTGTGCTTGTCTACTTGCCTGCTTACAGGCTTTCATTAGTTTTGTTTTTTTCTCCTGTCACACAAATATTGGGCCTCCGTTAGCCAGTTAAAAGCGAATAGCGTGACTGCCAACCTTAAGACCCAGAGGGCAGACTTTGCAGAAGGGCTCTGCTCAATCCCCTCTGGCGGTGAGCAGAACTGTTGGCCATAGTTCGACTGCCATTCCTCTTGCTTTCTCTCTTGTAAGGAGAGCCCCAAAATGGTGTGAGGTCAGGGTGAATGGCTCTTGGCAGCAACTGAGGGGCTCTGACCACAGCTATTCTGCGGTGGGTCTGGAAGGCTCCCTGGGTCTTCCCCCTGCCCGACTGCCCCAGGTGCTGTCCAGAGGCTCTCCCTCCCCCTCTACTGCTTTCTCATACTCCTCTGCTGTTTTTTTTTTTTTTTTTTCATTTTTTTTTCTTTTTTTCTTTTTTTCCTTTCTGTGAGGAAGCTGAATACTGGTGCATGGCCAGGATTGTGGGCCTTTGCAGACAACTGAGGGGCTCTGACTATAACTATTCTGTGGTGGGTACCAAAGGTCTCTCTGTCCCTCCCCAGCCCGACTGCCCATAAGGGTGCCAGTGGGATGACTCCTTTTATACTGCTCTTTTCATCCTGTCACCGTCTCTCCTCTGTTCTTGAAACGCTGATCGAGGATCTCTAACCTGTGAGACCTCCTCAACGCTCTTCACCAGCCTCAAGACAATCTTAAGGTAAGAACATGGACCTCTGCCTTTATAGGATATCTCTAGTTGCCCAAGATAAGATTTATTGGCATTTAACTGGTTCTCTTATACACCCTTATTGGGGTCTCCTTCAAGTTTTAAAGCACAGATGGAAGTCTCCTGATACACACTCCAAATGTTTCTGTTGTTTTTGTGACCTTCCCACCAGCTGTCAAATTCTTGATACTTGTCCAGCAGCGCAAACTCACCAGGGACACCATCCGTGGAGTCCTGAATATTTTGCTGCCTTCCTATTATACCTCTGCTTTTGCCAGCCATCCAACAATATTCCTGAAGAGAGGTGACGTATTCCTGATTCACTTTTTCTTAAGGAAGAAGCTTTATCTGAAGCTTTTTGGGGGTTTTGTTTCCTCTTTTTACCCTCCCCCTTACTTATTGGGAATCAAAATCCCCCCTATACCTCTTTGTTTAGACCAAATGCCTCTCTTACAAGCTCTAAGTATATTCTCCCTCCTTAAAGACCTTTATTTAGAAGGCCATTATTATATTGATCGCGCCACCAATTTTTGTGATGCCAAAAGTCGGGGCATACACCCCTCTACTCTAAAACATCTCCTCATTGGCTATAGCCTTTACCAGCCTGTAGGTCAGCTCCAAAGAACTAGGTGGGGATATCCATGCATTTGGGTAGGCGCCCACTGGGGACATGGGCCAGGAAGCCCAGGTAAGCACAATTAACCCTGGCATGTTGCATCTCCCCACAAGGCTTGGAACCGATCATGTGGTCTCCGTGGTCCAGGCTTCTAGGGAACGCCTTAGATAAGGTTGTAGGAGATGAATTGCAAAGGGATGACTTTCAGTTCTTTCTCCCTTCCAGAGGGGCAACCAGCCCTCAAGTGCCTTCATCCCCCAGAATTTCATCTTGAAACATTGTGAGAAATTTGACCCTCAGACATTGAAGAAACAGAGTCTGGTTTTCTTTTGCTCTGAGGTTTGGCCTCAATACAAGTAGGAAGATGGGGAAAGTTGACCTTCTGAGTGAAGTACTAATTATAATACAATCATGCAATTAGATCTATTTTGCAGGTTGGAAGGCAAATGTTTAGAAGTTCCTTATATACAGGCCTTCATTACTCTGTGAGCTAAACCAGATCTTTGCCAAAAGTGTAAGATAGACCCAACTCTTGCAGCTGTAGTCTCTTGTCCCATTCCTCCAAAGGAGATTACTACCTCAAAGGAATCCCCAATGGGAGCCTCCTCCTTAAAGGAGTCTCCCCCATATGTTCCTCAGCCAGAGGAATATCCCAAAGCTCTATACCCTACTCATCCTCCTGAGCCGGCTCCTACTCCAGCTCTGTCTCACTGTCCTCCATATCTGGGACCTCCTGTACAAAGGAGCTTCCCACTAAGAACAAATCTCCTTTCCTTAGAGGAGATGCCAGGAGAATTTGGGCCTGTCAGGGTTCAAGTCCCTTTCTCCCTACAGGATCTCAGACAAATAAGGGGGGACCTGGGAAGTTTTCAGAGGACCCTGACAAATATATAGAAGAAGCCTTCCAGAACCTAACCCAGGTCTTTGACCTTTCTTGGAAAAATGTTATGTTACTTTTAAAACAAACTCTCACTAACTCTGAAAAGCAGGCAGCTTTACAAGCATCCAAAAAATTTGAAGATGATCGGTTCCTAGCATATCATGATGAAGAAACAGAATGAGACTATGAACTCGGCATACATCAAGGAACGTCATACATCAGTTACCAGATTACATACATAGGTAAAATTCTTGTAACTGTATGCTTAAAATGTATGCATTTTGCTGTATGTGAATTATTCCTTTATAAAACAAATTTACAAAAATTAATTCAAATGTCTAAAGCTCTCATTTTATTGGAATGTGAGTTGTGGGAAAAGAGAATTTCTTTGCGAGGGAAAATAAGTGGTTACTTCCTTTCGTGAATAGAGAAATTTGTATTTGATAGTGACTGCTGGCATTTTGAAGATAATCACTATAAGAATTAGAAAGTAAACATTAATGTCCAAAGAAACAAGGATGAAATGTTGAGAAAGCAAAATAAAATAAAGGAAAAAAGTAAAGAAAGGTGAACAGAATAAAATCAATACTTTAGTTGTTATCTTAGGTGAAGACAGACTAAATTCTCCTATGAAAAACAGAAATAATTAAATTCATTTACAAAATACAGTCTTACATTATTTACAGGATATAAAAAAATGGGGCAGACACATTATTAGCAAATTAAAAAAAGATCACGAACTCAAAGAGGAAAAAAGAGACAGTGTGCAATGTGCAAAAGGTATAATTTATGAAGAACACACCACTCCTATGCTTATATTTACTAAACAACAAAGCAAATTACACACATATAAACATATAAATTCATATACATGAAAATGTATGAAAATTGAAAGGTATTAACTAACACTGAATGATGTTAATGAGCTTAGTTATTTGGGGAAACAGGTTGCTTTATTGTCTTTTTTCATCTTTTGGGGTAGTTCCTTAAGCATCAATAGCTAAGTGATAGAGTATATTTAAAAATGATATGCAAATGTACTAGACTCCAATCAACATTAGCCATCATTAATTATGTCTATCCAGATAATTAGTGTGGCATAGCCACACTAAATCTTTTGGTTAAATTCTAATATTTAATAAAGTGGTAAAGTTTCACGACCTTGAGTAAAAATTCAAGAGCTTCTCCTAACACAAACTAAGTCCCTTTTAAAGTGATGTGTAGGGCTTCTGAACATGATTTATTATCATTCACACTATAAGAGCAATTTTCTTAAAAATAAATTAGATATATAAGGGTATTGATAAAGTATTATTTTGAAATGTCCTCATTTTTCAGAAAGATTTGCCATTAAACGCTTGCCTTCCAACTGCAGTTTCTTTTCCTTTAAAAGATGACATTCAGGTTTTGTTGTAAATACTTCATTTTAAAAAGATATAAAATTTAATTTGCACAAACTACTCAGAAACATGTCTATTAAGAATCTGGAGTAGTTCAAGGGCAAAACTGGAATCTCTTGGCAAAAACATGAAATCATTCGGCTGATGGTATGTGATAGATTATGCGGAGTCCTGACAACATGTCTTCCCAAACATGATAAGTCTTTCCAAAAGAATGACCCTGGTTACAACAGAGAATGAGCCTTTTTATTCCATACCTGGTAAACTGGTGGGGTTTCTGCAAAAAGTTTGGTTCATCAACTGTTTCACTGAAAAGAAGGTTTGGATGTGAGATAAAATATTTTTTTTGTAAGAGAAAACTATGCCTGATCAATTTATTTAGTTCTTTTAGAAAATAAAGTACAGGAAAGAATTTGGTAATAGGAGGTTCTTGGAGTTTTAAAAATCTCTACAAGCATAATTGTTACCCTTCAGGTGCTACTGATTGAGAGGGGCACAAGGAAGTTTTCTGAAAAGGTGGAAATGTTCTAGATCTTGGGAGGGGAGTAGTTACAAAAGTGCTTGCATATGTACAAATTAATTGAGATTTCAGATCCATGGATTTTAATATATGCTTTTTTATTCTCAAAAAAATACTTTTTAAAATGGGGGTGAATCCAAGAGAATAGAGTATGTTGATCTTGGAAAGGTATTTGAATGTTCACAAGGCACCTATCACATTTTATATTATTTAAAAGGCTGTCATTTAGAAAGACAATGTCAAATAAGTATTATGTTTGTAATTAGTAAGAACATTAAAATAAGCAAAGTTCTTTAAAAGTGGAAAAATATAGTTTGCGTAAAAAATGGAAGCAATAGTAATGTAGTGATTAAATGGTAAAATCCTAATTTTTATTTTTAGTTAGTAACAATAAGTATATAACAGATAAATCATGAGTAAATAGCTTCTCATAGGGAATCTTTAAGGAGAACTTGCGATTCAGAAATTATTGCTTAATGTTTGAGGTTGACAACATATGGGACAGTTATGCTTTCCAACTAAATATTCCCTATTGCCATGATCAGAGAGAGTCAATTATAGCCATGGCCAGCAAACTACACCCCACAGACCAAATCTGGGATGCCACTTGTGTGTTAAAATTCATAAATTGAATTCTAACCCCCAAAAGTAATGGTATTAAGAGATAGAGCCTTTGGGAGGTGACGAGGTAATGAAGGCAGCGTCCTCATGAATGTTACTAGTATTCTTATAAAAGAAGCTCCAGACATATCCCTACCATGTGAGGACACAGTGAAAGGTGCCAGCTATGAACCAAGAAGAAGGCCCCTCACTAGAATGCTGGCACCTTAATCTCAGACTTCCAGCCTCCAGAACTGTGAGAAATAAGTGTTTGTTGTTTATAGGCAACTCAGCCATGATATTTTCTTATAGCAGCCTGAATAGATGCCATTTATTTTCTTAAACAAAGTTTTATAGTAACAGAGCCACACGCCATTCATTTAGTATTGTCTCTGGCAGCTTTCATAGTACAAGAGCCATGTTGAGTTGTTGTGACAGAAACCATATGAACTGCAAAGCTTAAATAGTTACTATCTGGTCCTTTGTTGAAAAAGTTTGCGGACCTCTGCTCTAAAAGAAGGACCACTCACAATTAGCACCCTCTATAATACTCATTGTGCATCTATAATAAAATGCAGTTGTTATATTCACACCATGATATAGGCATCTATGGTGGGGAGCACACAAATAACCACAAATAGCCACAAGGCTCACAAATAACCTTTTATGTATTTCTTACAGCAGTTCTGTAATATAAATGCCAGTTTCCTCTCTTAGCAGAGTAAGTGAATGTATGTAAGAGAAGGTTAATAACCAATAACTTTCTTAAGCCCTCATGTTTAAGAAGGCTTAAAGGCTAAATCTAAACTTGAGCTCACATTTCTCTCACCCCAATCTCTTTCCAGTACAATATGGAACTCCTAAGTTCACAAAGAATAAAACCTTAAGACCTAGGATGGGATGAGTATGGACATTTCAAGTACTAAAAACAGGTCGTATGCAATGAAGTACAATCAATAGAACTGTGAAACCTAGGCTTGAGGAAATACAGCAAAGGTGAGCTATTTTCTGAATCTTCTGTCAGAGACACAGGTGTTGGGTTTTTCCTGAAGGAAACTGATGTTTCATTAATCAAATATTCTGATAATGCATCACTCATGTTAAGCCTTTTACTCACGCTTTCCACTGTGTATAAAATCTATAAGACATAAGATCAAAGTCTCTTTTAGTCACAGAGTCATGAAAAGATTAATCCATGTCTGGGTCTTTTGTTTTTGCTTTGTAAAATTTTTGTTTTCTACATGCAATCAAATCATTTTGTTTTGAGTAACATTCATATCTCTGATCTTTTCTTCCTCTGATATAAAAATTGGGACAATTCAAGTCATATTAGGAAGCATGGAATCACGAAGAGTTTGGGATGATATTCAAGTTTCATTTAAAACAATACCAACCCCTGGAAGGGCAGACAAAGCTTTAGGAATGTCCACACACTTTCTAGTCTTTCACAGAAGTTGGCCTTTGGTTTCTCTGAAGTGCCAGATAGAGTAAATATCAACAAAATGCTGGTGGCCCAGCTCTGGTTCTTGCACAGGATTGAGGCAGAGTAACTCCTTTCACTGCCTACAAAGAACTTTATTTTATTGTTTTCTAAATAAAGGAAACATCACCTAAGTTTTCATTAGTTTGAAACACTGACTGACTGGACCCTGGCCACAATAATTCAGGGTCTAGTTAAATAGTTTCAGTTCACAAGAATGAGCCCAGCCTCTTATCCAGAGTGCCTTGAATTCTGAGCTTGTAACAAAAGGGATTAATCTTGAAGAAAGAATGAAATCTGGGGGACGGAGATTGTATTATTTCCTAGGACCTTTATAACAAATTGCCATAACCTCGATGGCTTAAAACAACAGAAACACATGCTCTCACAGCTCCTGAGGTGACATATGAGATCAAGGGTTTGCAGGGCTGTCTCCCTTCAGATGTTCTAGGAAAGATTTCGTTCCTTGCCTCTCTCAGCTTCTGATGTTGGCATTCCTTGATTTGAGGCCACATCATTTTAAGCTCTGCCTCTGTGGTCACACTTCCTCCTCTTTTGTGTCTTTTTCTCTTTATGTCTGTCTCAAAACTCCCTCTGCCTCTCCTTTGTAAGGACATATATGATTATATTTAGGGTCTACCCAGATAATGCAGGAAAAGATTCCCTTGTGAAGACCCTTAGTATAATTATATCTTCTGCCATATAATCATAGGTTCTGGGGAATTAGGATGCAGACATACCTATTTTGTTGGAAATGTCATTTAACCCACCATACAGATTTTAGAGAAGGGTATATAAAAATCTTCCTCTCTCTAAAAACTAAATTGTTTGTTTCTTTCTGACTCTGGGGCTTAGAGAAGCCTGAAATGGACCTGGTGAGTATAGACTATAATAAACCTGTGTCTGGACAAATTGAAATTTTTAGACGAAGCTGTGCTGGTGTTGTTGCTTTCAATTAGTCTGTGGTCATGCTATTCTTCCATTGTCTCCAAACTTCAGGAGTGTCTTGTCAAAAATGATAGCCAGGCATCTGGTGTTCTGAGGAATAAAGACTAGGTCTGTGGCCACATTTGGATGACTGTGTCTCAGATGTCCAGGGGATAATCTCAGCCAACAGAGGAGGCTGATTAGAATATTGGAGTTATTCTATGAGGAATTCTGGGAAAAGAGAAAACTGCTTAATGGCTAAATGAAGAAAGCAGGGTGCAGAGATATAAAGACTTTGACTGCCCATGAGCCAGTGTCATTGTAAACTCCAAAAAGTAGCTAGGGGGCATTTTGAGGTAGGAGTAGAGTGTAGCTACTTCCCAGCAGGCTGATGGGTTCAGGCCATTGAGTTACAGTTTATAAAATAATAATAAGAAATATTGCTATATAGGGATTGAGTGATGATTTCCTATACATGGGAAATTGTTCCCTTCAATTAAAATATGTTTAACACACTAAAGTATTAATACCGTTACCACCAAATGGAGGCTTATGATTAAAAATAACGTTGCTTAATTATTCATTTATCTATATGATTTAGTTATGTGCCACTGGATCAACTATGCACATTCTATTTCCTTTGCAGGAAAAAAAAAAAAAAAAAGATAATTTTGCAATTGAGAGCAATAGGCTGAGAAAACATGGCCACATCTTGCTGGCTTTTAATCCAGAACTAATGTAGGGCTGCCAAATGCAAACATTTAATGATAATGCTACAGGGAAATGGAAACAGAAAGCCAAACTCTTTTTGAAAAATTTAAGAAAGTTGAAAATGCAATTTGAATACACAATTGACCCTGGCAAATGATTTGGTGAGGTGTATTGGTTTCTTATAGACATGGTTTATAGGAAGATTAAATGCAACAGGCAAGAAATGCACAGGAAGTGGGTATAAAGCAAAGCACAATGGGGTCCTTTGTTTAAATATCACCATAACGTTATTTTTGAAGTTTATACATCATAATGGAAGACATATTTATGCAAGTTGTCAATAGGATATATCAATATTTTCCATTTCCAAAATGTCACAGTTAGAAGACAGCATTTTTAGTCACATATCTCCCAGATAGTAAACAGGGAGATATTTGAAAAATACCTTCCACATGGAAAATCTATGTTGCTGAGTTAACCCAAGAATATAAGAATCCAAAAATGGTGCTTATATTAAAAGCTGTCCAAATCAATGTGAGCTGTAATATGTAAATTGCATATTATAATTAAGACAATTAAGTTTGTTAACTTGCCACCATGCACTTACATTGGAAACACTGTACAAACAGCTCAGTAAGGTTTCATAATCTTGGTATATGAGGGTCTCACAGCTATGTTTGTGTCAACGTGTGGTGGTGTCTTGCTGAGTAGTGTTCATTATTGTTGTTGCCTGTTTTTGTGTGCCATTGTGAGAGTTTGAATTAGAGCAACGAATAAACATGAAATTTCTTGTAAACTTGGCAAGAGTGGACGTGAAATCAGGGACATGTTCGTCCAAGTTTATGGCGATAATGCCATAAAGAA
Organism: Rhinolophus hipposideros; assembly: GCF_964194185.1. Classification (NCBI taxonomy): domain Eukaryota; kingdom Metazoa; phylum Chordata; class Mammalia; order Chiroptera; family Rhinolophidae; genus Rhinolophus; species Rhinolophus hipposideros. The sequence goes on from NC_138068.1 coordinate 32,790,610, forward strand.
AACAGCAGTGTACAAACGCATTAAACATTTTTCTAAGGGAGGAGAATGCATCACTCATGAAGAGAGCTCAGGGCAGCCAGTGATGAGCAGAACTGATGAAAACATTGCAAAAATTTGTCAAATTGTGCATCAGATCATCGGCTGACTATGAGAAGCATAGCAGACCAAGTAAACATTGATAGAGAAACAGAAAAAATCTTAACTGAAAATCTTGACATGAGAAAAGTGTGTACCAAAATGGTCTTGAAGGAGCACTCCTTTGCACAAAAGCAGAGTTGAAGTTTGCCAAGACCTTTTGGAGAGGCAAGACGATGTTTTGGGCCAAATTACCCTGTTTCCCCCAAAATAAGACCTAGCTGGAAAATCAGCTGGACAATGCATCTTTTGGAGCAAAAATTAATATAAGACATGGTATTATATTATACTATACTATACTATACTATACTATTTTATATTATATTATATTATATTATATTATATTATATTAGACGCAGTCTTATGTTGTAGTAAAATAAGACAGGGTCTTATATTGATTTTTGCTCTAAAAGATACATTAGAGCTGATTGTCTGGCTAGGTCTTATTTTCGGGAAAACATGGTATCATTGGTGATGAGACATGGGTGTACAAATACCACCTTGGCACAAAGAGTCTAAGTGCACAGTGGAAGTCAGCCAATTCTCCACCACCAAAAAAGTTCTAAATCGAGAGTCAAAACAATGTTGCTAATCTTTTTTGATATCAGAAGAATTATTCATTATGAATTTGTACAAACTGGACAAATAGTTAACCAAGTTTACTATTCAGAAATGCTGAAAAAGCTGCTTGAAAAAGTTAGATGAAAACAACCTGAAATTTTCACGAACAATTCATGGCTCTTGCATCACTAAAGTGCACCAACTCACATGGCACTGTCTATGAGAGAGTTTTTAGCCAGTAAACAAAGAACTACCTCTCTACTCACCTGATCTGGCCCCCAGTAACTTCTTTCTTTACTCATAGATAAAGGAAATATTGAAAGGAAGACATTTTGATAACATTCAGGACATCAAGGATAATATGATCACAGCTCTGATGGCCATTCCAGAAAAAGAGTTCCAAAATTGCTTTGAAGGGTGGACTAAGTGCTGGTGTCGATGCATAGCTTCCCAAGGGGAGTGCTTTGAAGATCACCACAGTGATATTCAGTAATGAGCTATGTAGCACTTTTTCTAAAATGAGTTCGTGAACTTACCTGTCAGACCTCGTTTATTTGGACAGGGGTGGTGATAGGAAACTGCATTTCATGTTTTCAATGTTAAGAATTATACTTCATACACACCTCTGTTAGAGTTTATGCAAGCATTCCCTACCAATCTGGCTGACAATAATTCAGAATACGAAGGGAAAAGTTGGACAAAAGAATAAGCATTTATTGTGCTCGTTTCGGCACAATACTAAAATTGGAACGATACAGAGAAGATTAGGTTGCCCCCTGCACAAGGATGACATGCAAATTAATTAAGTGTTCCATATTTTTCATAATAAAGGCCATATTTGATAAACACACTGCTAACATCTTACTCAATGGGGAAAGGCTGAAACTTTTCCCCTTAAGATCAGGAACAAGAGGGGCAGACGGGTGGCTCAATTGGTTAGAGCGTGGGCTCTGGGCAATGAGGCTGCTAGTTCAATTCCCACATGAGCCAGCAAACTGAACCCTCTGCAACTAGAATGAAGTCAATGAGCTGCCTCTCAGCTCCTGGGTGTCCAGATGGCTCAGTTGGTTGGAGCGCGTCTTCTCAACCACAAGATTGCCGGTTGGACTTCTGCAAGGGATGGTGGGCTGTGCTCCCTGCAAATAACAACAGCAACTGGACCTGGAGCTGAACTGCGCTCTCAACAACTAAGATTGAAAGGACAACAACTTGACTTGGAAAAGTCCTGGAAGTACACACTGTTCCCCAATAAAGTCCTGTTCCCCTTCCCCAATAAAATCTTAAAAAAAAAATCAGGAATAAGACAAGGCTGCCCACTTTCACCACTTTTATTCAACGTAGTAACATAGTTCTGGAAGTTCTAGCCACAGCAATCAGACAAGGAAAAGAAATAAAAGGCATCTAAATTGGAAAGGAGGAAGTAAAATTGTCTTTATATGCAGATGACATAATACTGTATATAGAGAACCCCAAAGACTCCACCAAAACACTATTAGAATTGATAAACGAATTTAGTAAAGTAGTAGGATACAAAATTAATATTTAGAAATCAGTTGCATTTGTATACACCAATAATAAACAATCAGAAGGAGAAATCAATCCCATTTTCAATTGCTTCAAAAACAATAAAATACCTAGGAATAAATTTTACCAAAGAAGTAAAAGATCTGTACTCAGAAAATTATAAGTCATTGAAGAGAGAAATCAAAAAAGACACAAATAAATGGAAACATGTACCATGTTCATGGATAGGAAGAATTACTGTAGTTAAAATGTCAATACTACTTAAGACAATATATAGATTCAATACAATTCCTATCAAACTACCAATGACATTTTCCCCAGAATATATAATCCTAAAATTTATATGGAACCATAAAAGGCCTCAAATAGCCACAGCAATCTTGAGAAATAAAAACAAAGTGGGAGGTTTCACACTACCCAATATCAAATCATACTACAAGGCTATAGTAATCAAAACAGTGTGGTACCAGCATAAAAACAGACACATAGATCAGTGGGACAGAATAGAGAACACAGAAATAAATCCATTCATATATGTCATTTAATCTATGAGAGTGGAAGCAAGAATTTACAGTGGGGTAAAGACAGTCTATTGAATAAATGGTGCTGGGAAAACTGGATTGACACATGCAAAAAAATGAAACTGGACCACTCCTTACACCATATACAAAAATAAATTCAAAATGGCTTAAAAACTTAAATGTAAGATCTGAAACCATAAAATTCCTAGTAGAAACAATAGAGAGTAAATTTGCAGATATTACCCTGAGTAACATTTTTACTGATATATCCCTCTGGCAAGAGAAGTAAGAGGAAAAATAGATATATGGGATTACATCAAGCTTAAGATTTTTCACAGCAAAGGCAACCATCAATAAAACAGAAAGGCAGCCTACTGAATGGGAGAAGATGCTTGTCAAAGATACATCTGATAAGGGGTCAATATCCAAAATTTGTAAAACACTTATTCAGCTCAACACCAAAAAACAATCAACTGAATTAAAAAATGGACAGAGAACAGGAAGAGACACTTCTCTAAAGGACATACAGATGACCAACAGACATATGCAAAAAATGTTCAACCTCACTAATTGAGAAATGCAAATAAAAACCACAATGAGATACCACCTCACTGGTCAGAATGATTGTCATCAATAAACCAACAAACAAGTGCTGGTGAGGCTGTAGAGAAAAGGGAACCCTCGTGCACTGTTCGTGGGATTGCACATTGGTGCAGCCACTATGGAAATCAGTATGGAGGTATCTCAAAAAAATTGGAAATGGAACTACCTTATGATCCAGCAATTCTACTGTTAGGTATCTAGCCAGAGAAATCCAAGACACTAATTTGAAAAAAAAATATGCACCCTTATGTTTATTGCAGTGCTACTTACAATAGCCAAAATTTGGAAAAAACTGAAATGACCATTGGTAGACAACTGGATTAAGAAACTATGCTACATTTATACAACGGAGTATTACTTGGCTGTAAAGAAGAATGAAATCTTACCATTTGCAATGATATAGATGGATATAGAGAACACTATGCTAAGTGGAATAAGTCAGTCAGAGCAAGACAAATGCCATATGATCGCACTTATAGGTGGAATCTAAAGAACTGAATAAATGAGCAAACTGAACAGAAATGGTCTCAAAGATATAGAGTAAATCCTGATGGTTATGATGAAAATGGCAGTGTGAAGTCAGCCTCTTGAAATATCCCCTGGAATTTACAACAAATTGAACAACTATAACTCCACAAAGGACTCCCTGCACAGCAGACAGGCAAGACTAAGAGTTACACTACTGAAATGACCTAAAGTTGGGCAAATTGCTTGAGCGGGGGAGGAGGGAGGGGAAAAGTGCGGAGATGGGGCCACACGGGTGCAGGACGAAGACCTAGTTTGGTGCTCTGACCTCACTATATTCCAGAAGCTGTGGGAGACTGAAGAACTTGGACTTCTAAAGCTCCACTTATGGCCCACAGGGCTGAGGAGACAGCATATAACACGGCTGAACCCAACCCTCACAGCAGAGTCTTTGGAGCAAAGACTGAGGGAAGAAGGCTAAAAATGGTGTTTTAAGTCCTCACTGCTGAGCAAGAAAGGAAGCCTTAGGCACTGAGCCTAGCCGACCGCTCCCCAGCCTCCCAAAACTTGTCCTGCCCCCACCTGCCCGGTGCTAGAAGCTGAAGAGTAGCAGTGTCAGATCAAAAGAACAGAATATATGCAGTTCTGAGAACTGTGGTCCTCAGACACAGATTTGTAGCCCAACTAGTTCCGGCAAAGGGGAGGGAGCCAGGGAAGCAGGACTGGCTGTGGTGGTGGTCATTGCCATTGCTCCGGGCCACCTCTCACAACCCACCATACCCCTGTCCTCACCTATTTAAGTGGATCCTTGCAGGAATAAACAGAGCTGCTGAAACACATAGGCTCTGAATCTGGTGTAGGAAGAGCTTTCGAACTTCAGAAGATTTCCACATCCCCCCCCAGAGATGGTGCCCTATGATCCACCGATCATAGGCGAACTGTTCACAGAGGAGAAGCCCACCTTCCAGGGAATTCCCCCATTTTGTGATAAGCTGGAGTAGTGCAGAGAAAATATAACACCACAGTGTGAGAGAGAATAAAAGGCTGCAGTCGGAGACAAAATAAAACATTCTACCAACACCTACTGGAAAACAAAAGAAAGACCTCTTTCTATTAACCTGTTGCAGAACCCACTCCTGTAGATGTCTAGGAAGAGAAATAATAAATCAGTAATTGCTATGAATAAACAAGACAGCTCAGAAAGAAAATTAACTCTCCAGAAAATGAACTTGAAAACATGGAAATATGTGACAAATGACAGAGAATTCAAGATTGCAGTTCTTAAAAAACTCAATGAGATGCAAGAAAACACGGACAAGCAGTTTAATGAACTCAGAAACACAATCAAAGAACAAAATGAACATTTTACCAAAGAGATTGAAATTTTACAAAAGAACCAAATAGAATTCCTGGAGATTAAGAACTCAAAAAGAGAAATGAAGAATGAAATAACCACCTTAGGTAGTAGAGTTGACCATACGTAGGAAAGAATCAGTGACATTGAAGATAGAAATCTGGAAATGACATGGATGGAAGAAGATAAAGACTTGAGACTTAAAAGAAAAGAAAGAACTCTATAAGAACTTTCTGACTCCATCAGAAAGAACAATATAAGAATAATGGGCATACCAGAAGGAGAAGAAAGAAAGAAGGGAACAGAGATTATATTCAAACAAACAGTCAACGAGAACTTCCCAAACTTGTGGAAAGAACTGGATCCTCAAGTCCAAGAAGCAAATAGAACACATAATTACCTCAGCCCAAACAGGCCTTCTCCAAGGCACATTGTATTGAAGCTGTTAAAAATCAACAACAAAGGAAGACTCCTCAAGACAGCCAGGGAAAAGAAGATGGTAACCTCGAAAGGAAAGCCCATTAGATTATCATCAGATATTTCAGCAGAAACTCTACAAGCCAGGAGTGGAATCAAATATTCAAACTATTGAAAGAGGGAAATTATGAGCCAAGAATTATATATCCAGCAAAGATATCCTTTAGATATGAAGGAGGAATAAAGACCTTTCTAGACATACAGAACATGAGGGAATTTTCTAACACACGACCTTCACAACAAGAAATACTGAAAGAGGCTATTCGACCAGCATAAATAGGGATAACTTGTGACAACCAAAACATAAAAGGGGGGAGATTAAAGGTCTGAACGAGAATATGGGAATGGAGAAAGTAAGTAGGATGATGAAAATGGATACTCTAAATATGAAACTTTCTTTTACATAAACTTAAGGGTAACCACTGGAAAAAAAAATACAGAACTAAAATATGTAATGTAATAAAAGAAGAAACAGAGGGGGAAATCACAGAATACCACCACACAGAACTAATAAACAATAAAAATTCAAAGAAATAATGGATACACAGTTTTACTAGAAAACCAAAAGATAGGAAATCCTCACATATCAATAATCACCCTAAATGTAAATGGATTGAACTCGCCAATAAAAAGGCACAGATTAGCAGATTGGATCAAAAAACTAAACCCAACCACATGTTGCCTCCAAGAGACACATCTCAGCTACAAGGACAAATATAGACTCAAAGTGAAAGGGTGGAAATTGACACTCCAAGCAAATGGTATCCAGAGAAAATCAGGTGTATCCATACTGATATCAGATGAAGCAGACTTTAGGATAAAAATGGTAACAAGAGACAAAGATGAATATTTCATAATGATAAAGGGGACTATACAACAAGAAGACATAACAGTCATCAATATTTATGCCCCCAATCAGGGAGCATCAAAATATACCAAGCAACTGCTAACAGAAATTGAAGGGAGAAATTGACCAAAACACAATTGTAGTAGGGGACATAAATACATCATTGACAGCTATGGCTGGATCATCCAACCAGAAAATAAATAACAAAATAGCAGCCCTAAATGACACATTACATAAAATGGACATAATTAACATTTATCGAGCACTTCATCTTAGAACACCAGACTATGCATTTTTTTTTTCTAGTGTACATGGAAAATTCTCAAGGATAGACAATATATTGAGACATAAATCTAGGCTCAAAAAATTTAAGAAGATTAAGTCATACCAAGTATATTTTCTGATCACAAGGCTTTGAAATTGGATATCAACTGCAAAAAGAAAGCAGAAAAAAACCACAAATATGCAGAGATTAAACAACGTACTTTTAAAGAACGACTGGGTCAAAGAAGAAATAAGAGGAGAGATCAAAAGATACATAGAAACAAATGAGAATGGAAATACATTCTACCAAAATTTTTGTGATGCAGCGCTGTGAAGACAGTGTGGAGAGTCCTCAAAAAATTACGAACAGAATTACCATATGACCCAGCAATCCCTGTCCTGGATATCTACCCCAAAAATCTGAAAACATTTATCCATAAAGACACGTGTGCTCCAATGTTCATTGCAGCTTTATTTATGGTGGCCAAAACATGGAAACAACCAAAATGTCCTTCGACAGATAAATGGATAAAGAAGTTGTGGTATATATACACAATGGAATACTATTCGGTGGTAAGAAAAGATGAAATAGTACCATTTGTGACAACATGGGTGGATCTTGAGATTATAATGTTAAGTGAAACAGGTCAGAAGGAAAAAGTCAAGAACCATATGATTTCAATGATATGTGGTATATAAAACTGAAAACAACAAAAGAACAAGACAAACAAATGAAGGAACAAAAACTCATAGACATTGACAATAGCTTAGGGGTTGCCAGAGGGTAAGGGGGGAGGGGGACTGTAGAAGAAGATAAACGGGGACTAATACATGGTGATGGAAAGAGAACTGACTCTGGGTGGTGAGCACACAATGTGAGATATAGATAATGTAGCACAGAATTTTACACCTGAAATCCATGTAACTTTACTAACAATTGTCACCCCAATAAACTTTTAATTTAAAAAACAAAAACAAACCCCCAAAATTGATGGTTGCTAGAAGGGAAGGAGGTGGGGTGGAGGGAGAAGGGGAAGGGATTAGACAACATGAAATGGTAACTACAATATTACCACAGGGATGTGAAAGACAGTTTGGGGAATATAATAAATAAAGTTGTAAAGATTTTGTATGGTGTCAGATGAACATATGTCTTATTTGGGAGACTACTTCATGGGAAGTGTAGATGATTGGCCACTGCACTATACACCTGAAGCTGAAGCTGAATAATATTGTTTGTCCACTATAATTTAATATATATAGTCAAGGATGTTGAGTATAGCATAGGGAATAGAGTCAATAGAATTGTAATAAATATAGACGATGTGAGGGGGGCAATAGATTGGGGGAGGAGGGTTATCACTTTGTGAGGAATGAAATGTCTAACTATTACACTGTTTTGTACACCTGAAACTAAAAAAAAAAAAAAAAAAAAAAAAAAAAAAAGAGGAAGCATTTATTGATTAACAATTATGTGCCAAACATGTGCTAACACTTGATAAGTATATTTAGTTTATTTAGTTTACTTATTTCAATATCAGTCATTAGTGATAATTGCTGCATATTTTTGTAGATGAAAATACAAGGAGAAGAGAGATGAAAAACTTGAAAAAGTTCAGATAACTAGTAAATATAGAATCAGGATTTAAATTTGAGTTTTTCTGAATAAAATGATATTACCTCTGAAACCAATAGAACTCTTATTAAAGTAAGTGAATAAAATTTTTACTTGAGACGGTTGGTTCCTTACAAATATTTTTAAAGTGTTTTCCTGCAAACTCTTCAAGGTCATAAACCTGTGAGAACTTCCTCACTCTCAGTTGCCTGTTAGTTTATCACTCTGGTGTCACTGTTAATCAGTTAAATCACTGGTGTCCATGTGTTTTAATTATGTAACCCTATTAGTAAAATGTTTTTCATGGACATATACCTATGTATGTATATTGCATATATACTTATATATTTATAAATTAAATATATGACCTGGTACAATAATGTAGATTGTGCATCATAAAGTTTAAACAAGATAGAAATGTTTAGAAAGATAGAAAAAGATAAAAAATAAGAAAAGATTATATCAATATTTTAAGTTGTTACATTATGTTTCATATATTGTTTTATTATCTATTGTTGATATCATTATATGATTTATTTTATTATTGAATAGTACACATATAAAATATTTCAGTAATAATTAGATTGAATATTCCTTATTTATAAAAAAATCTTTGCTTTAAATTTATAACAGCTCAATTTTAAAATTTTAGCTTTAATTCAGTATATAATTCTATTTATACAAGGTTTGGCAATTACGTTCTCGAACTCATCCTAGAAAAAGTGCTACATACCTAACTGCTGAATATCACTACAGTCACCTTCAAAGTACTCCCCTTGGGAAGCTATGGACCAATGCCAATGCCTAGTCAACCCTTCAGAGCAATTTTGGAACTCTTTTTCTGGAATGGTCATCACCATCAGAGATGTTGTTGTATTATCCTTGATGTCTGGAATGTCATCAAAATGTCTTCCTTTCTATAGTTCCTACATCTTTGGGTAAAGAAAGAAATCGTTGGGAGCCAGATCAGGTGAGTAGGGAGGGGATTCCAATACAGTTATTTGTTTACTGGCTAAAAACTCCCTCACAGACAGTGCCATGTGAGCTGTTGCATTGTCATGATGAAAGAGCCCTGAATTGTTGGCAAAAAGCTCAGGTCATCTAACTTTTTCACATGGCCTTTTTAGCATTTCCAAACAGTAAACTTGGTTAGCTGTTTGTCCAGTTGGTACAAATTCGTAATGAATAATCCCTCTTGTATCAGAAAAGGTTAGCAACATCGTTTTGACTCTTGATTTGGAACATTTTTGGTGGTGGAGAATTGGCTGACTTCCATTTTGCACGTTGATGCTTTGTTTTGGGGTCATATTGGTGCACCCTTATTTCATCACCAGTTATAACATGGCCCAAAACATTATCTTGCCTCTCCAAAAGGTCTTGGCAAACTTCAACTCTCCTTTGCTTTTGTGCAAAGGAGAGCACCTTCGGGACAATTTTTGTTCACACCTTTCTCATGCCAAGATTTTCAGTTAAGATTTTCCTAACTGTTTTTCTATCAATGGTTGGCCATGCTTCTCACAGTCAGCCGATGATTTTGATACACAATTCAACAATTTTTGCAATGTTTTCATCAGATTGCCCTGACCTCTCTTCATCAGTGACTCATTCTCTCCCTTCAGAAAAATGAAGGGAGACATAATGTAGGAAAATGCCATTATGTAACTAGGGTAGAAAAATATTTCTTAAGCAAAAAGCATTCACTGTGAAGTAATAGAAGAATAAGTAGGACTTAATTATTACCAACCATTTGTACACTGCCATTTTCTTCATGGCATTATCCCCATAAACTTGGACTAACATGTTCCTTATTTTACTTCCACTCTTGCCAAGTTTAACAAGAAATTTCATGTTTGTTCATTGCTCTAATTCAAGCTCAGACATTCTCTTGAGGGCACACAAAAACACACAACAATAATAAATGCCACTCAACAAGACACTGCTCTGCCACATGTCCACATGAACACAGCTGTGAGACACTGATATACCAATGTTATGAAACCTTACCAATCTGTTTGTGCAGTGTTGTCAAAGTAAGCGCACTCTGGCAAGTTTGCGAACATAGTTAAAAAATACTTTTTAAAGTATACCATACATTAAGGAAATGAATAAATTTTATATGTATAATTCAATGAATTTTTACAAAATCAACATATTCAGCCTAAAAAAAAAAAAAAAAGCAGAACAATCTCAAATCCCATAAGCTACTTTCCTTACCCTTAAGGTAACTTTGCCCTCAATCAGTCCAAAGCAATATCTTCTAATAGCGTTTTCAACCTTTACATAAAGGGATAATGCAGGACGTTCTCGTTAGCGAACTGTTTCTTTTGTTCAAATTTATGTTTGTCTGATTCATCCAGGTTGTTGCAATGATAGTTTATTTGTTTTCCTTGATAGGCTGAGATAGCTTGTATGGCTATAACTCAAATTATTCATTTTAATATTGATAGATGTTTGGTTTGCTTCATACTTGGGGATATTACAAATAATGCTGCTATAACCATTTTTTAACATCTTTTGTTGCAGATATATATATATATAATTGCTGGGTCATATGATACATATATGTTTAATTTTATGAGAAACTGGCAAACTGATTTCCAAGTGGTTGTACCATTTTACATTTCCTCCAGCACTGTGTGAGTGATCTAGTTGTTCCGTAGATGTATCCACATTTGACATTGTCATTCTGGATGATTTTAGGCAATCTGATGTATGCAATAACAGGCATCTTGACGAGGTTTAAATTTGTATTTCCACAATGGTTAATGAAGTTGTGTCCTTTTTCATATGTTTAATGGCCTTTTGGGTAGTCCTTTTTCATGAAATAATCATACATGAATTTTGCCCGCGTTTACATTGGATTTTTTGCCTTTTTCAATTGATTTGTAGGAATGTTTATATTCTGTATATTCAAATCCTTTGTGGATAAAAGTCTTGGATTTTGCAGATATCTTTACCCATACTCTGGCTTGCCTTTTCTTTCTCTTAATTGTGTGTTTTGAAGAGAAGTTTCTAATTTTAATTAATTCCCATTTTATCTATTTATTTATTTGTGGTTAGTGATAATTAAGTCCCACTTACTCTTCCATTTCTTCACAGGTAGTGCTTTTGCTTAAGAAATCTTTTTCTACCCTAGTTACATAATGGCATTTTTCTACATTATGTCCCAGAGCTTTATTTTTTTGCCATTTATATTTTGTTCTAGTATCATGATCATCCTGGAATTTATTTTATATGGATGATAATAGGGGAATGTTTGCATTTTTCTATATGAATATTCAATTGACTCAGAACCACTAATTGAAAAACCATTCTTTACCTACTACTCCAGGGTCACTATTGTCATAAATCAAGTGTCTGATTCATGTGGTCTCTTTTTGGACTCTATATTCTGGTTTTGATCTATTTATCTATCCTTCAGATAATCCCTCTGATTTATTTACTGAGGTTTTATCTTGATAACAGGTAGTATAATTAAGTGGTCATGCCAAAGAGTTTGATCTTTCAGATTGTTGGCCCCTCTCATCCTTCTTCACTTGTCCCTGTTCACATATAAATTTTATTATCAGCTTGTTAATTTCCACCAAAGATATAACAGTTTTTAAAGGGATTTCATTGGATTTATAGATTAATTTGAGGAGTGTTAACATCTTAAATATGCTGAGTCTTTCAATATAAAAAATAGTAAATCCCTCCATTTTTAAAGAACTTCTTTAGTTTCTTTTGATTTTATTTTTCTCTGTAGAGATTTTAAAAGTCCTTTATTAGATTTTAAATTGGTGTTAGTTTTTTATGCTATTATAAATTATATCCTTTTTTAACTGATTACATTTCAACACTTATTAACACTTTGGTAAAAATAATTGTGCTTTTAAACAGCAGCAACAAAAAAATATGTGCTGCATGAATAAAACCTTAAATACACCAAGAAGCGTGAGCAGTGTTCACAGCATGAATTTTAAGATCCTCTCCATCACAGAGAGAAAGCTTATCTAACAGGAGTTGTGTAGGCTCTTCAATATCTAAGTGGAAGATATCAATTAAAAAAAAAGCATTTGCTAATTGTTTCTTGAAAGCCTGTAAGATTGAAATGATTCTCTAAACTGATCTTCTATCCAGTGACCTTGATACTTTTATTTAATACAAATAGTTTTTATTTTTGATTTTCTACATATACAATCATTTCATCTGTAAATAATGACACCTGTATTTCTTCATTTTATATTCTTTAAACTTTTTTTTCTTTTTTATTTTTATTAGTTTCAGGTGTACAAGACAAGGTAATACTTAGACGCCCACCATCTAGATTCCTCTCTTTAAACTTTTATTGTTGTATTTTTCCTTTATTATGCTGGCTAGGACTCCAGTACAATAATGATTGGATGTTATGATAGCAGGTATCTTTGTCTCCTTCCCAGTATCATAGGAAAGCTTATTTATATGCCATTAATCAGATGAAGAAAGTTCCGTTCTATACCTAGTTGGCTATGTTTTCATTGTGAATATTGAGTTTTAACAAATGCTTTATCCTTTATTTTCTCAATGTGGTGAATTATATTGATTGAGCTGTTAATGTATACCATCCATGCATTCTTGAAACAATCTCCATTTTGTCATGATATATAGCTACTCTAGGTGTATTTTGCTGGGTTTTGGTTGTTAATAATTTGCTTAGGGTTGCATCATTGTTCAGGAGAGAAAGTGGTCTCTAATTTTTCTTTCTTATAATGTCTTCATTAGGTTTCAGTGTTAAGGTTATAATGGCTGCATTAAAAGAAGCCAGCTGACATCTTTCTCTTTCTATTATCTGGAGTAATTATGTAAAATGGGTCTTATTCTTTCCTTAAACACTTGGTAGAAATCATGGGTAAAGAAATTCAGAGTCTGAAGTTATTTTGGTAGAAAGCTTCTTTTTTATTTATTTTTTATTTTTTTAATTAATTAATTTATTTATTAGTTTCAGGTGTACAAAACAAGGTAATACTTAGACGTTCATCATTTATATCCCTCATACTGTGAACCCCCCTACCCCCATCCACTATCCCTCCGACCTCACACTGAACCATCACATTATATATATAAAATTATAGTTGGCATTCATTAATGTTTAGCTTCTGATGTACAATGCCATGATCAGGTATCCACAGTATCCCTGAGGTGGTCTCCCAAACAGGACGCATGTCCATCGGATACCCAACAAAATCTTTACAACATTATAGAATACCTTCCCCAAATTAATTTTCAAAAAAAAACCCTGAGGCCATCTTGTGGTTACCAGCTGCTTCCAAATCCCTTCACCTTTCCCCTTATCCCCAACCCCCTCCCACACACCCATCTAACCACTCTCGGTTTTTTCTCTGCGTCCCCAAAACTGTCTCTGATTAGTTCATTCACATAGTCTTTTCTTTAGATTCCATATATAAGTGAGATCATATGGTACTTGTCTTTCTCTTTCTGACTTATTTCACTTAACATAATGTTCTCTAGATCCATCCATGTTGCTGCAAATGATAAGATTTCTTTCTTCTTTATGGCTGCGTAATACTCCATTGTATAAATGTACCACAGCTTCTTAATCCAGTCATCTACCGATGGGCATTTTGGTTGTTTCCATATCTTGGCTATTGTGTAAAGTGCTGCAATAAACATAGGAGTGCATACAGATTTTTGAATTGGAGTTTTGGATTTCTCCGGGTAGATGCCTAGGAGTGGAATTACTGGATCATAGGGTAGTTCCATCTTCAGATTCCTGAGATACCTCCATACTGTTTTCCATAGTGGCTGCACTAATCTGCAGTCCCACCAACAGTGCACTAGCGTTCCCTTTTCTCCACATCCGCGCCAGCATTTGTTGTTTGTTGATTTATTGATAATAGCCATTTTGACTGGAGTGAGGTGGTATCTCATTGTGGTTTTTATTTGCATTTCTCTGATGGTTAGTGAGGTTGAGCATTTCTTCATATGTCTTCTTGCCTTCTGTATGTCCTTTTTAGAGAAATGTCTCCCCAAGTCCTGGTAGAAAGCTTCTTAATTACATGCTTAAATTCTAAGTAACTATCAGATTAATTGGATTTTGTTTTTCTTGTACCAGATTTGGAAGATTTGTTTTTCCAATAGTTTACCCATTGTATTTAAATTTTCAAAAATTTTTACCACAAAGGTTTTCTTACTATTCTTCAATTATCTTTTAGTTATGGTGGTGTTCCAGTCTTCATTCTGTATTTTGGTATATTGTGCCTCTTAGTTTCTTGATCTATCTTGCAAGGAGTTTATTAACTTCATGTTCTTTCAAAACAAACAAACAAATAAGAACCTACTGACTTGGGTTGATCTCTTCTGAAAAGTAAACTTTTCATTTCTTTAATTTCTTCCATAGTCCTTATTACTTTCTTCTCTTTTTCAAGTTTAATTTGCTATTCTTTTCTAATCTGTTGACGTGGTTGACTTAGATAATTTAATTTCAGTTTTTCAGTTTTTCTTCTCTTCGGTGTACATACAAATGGTTGCAAAGTCCCCTCTAAACATAAATTGACCTATATTCCACGAGTTTTGATTTTTCCTATTTTTGTTATTATTCATTTCCAAGTACTTTCTGTTTTTCACTTATCCATTGATAATTAGTAATCCATTATTTAATTTCTACACATAAAAGTTAACTTTCTGGTCAAGTAATGAGCAACATCTCTAGTACAATACATGGACTATGATATATATACAGGCTATAGCTCAGTGAGGAGTCAACAATCAATCTTGAAGGAGACAGTATTGTTTTATCAACTGCCAGTGATTATTGGATCTGCAACTCTTCTTTGCAAAATGGCATAACAGAAAGATAAACTTGACCCACAACTTCAAAACGTCTTTTTAACTGAAATGTTTACTAACATTTATACATTAAAAGGTATTGCATAAAAATCCAAAAATCTTAGTTCCTCTTGAAAAATCAGAAGTCCTGACAGTAGTAAACCAAGATTCCTTACATAGAAACACGAGCTGTGCTTAATAAAGCTGGTTTCCCCATTTTTAGATCTGACCTGGGATCTGCAGAATGTACCTAGTCCAATTCTTTTGTAAAGCTAACCTGAATGCTTTTGAGTTTGTGGTCCTTGAAAAAATACCTAACAGTAAAGTCTCATGGTTTTAAAGACAAGTACTTTATCTGAATTACCCCTAAATCACAGCTTGCTCCAGAATATTTAGACCATATTTGGTGATCAGATCAGTGTTAATAAAATAAATAAGTTTTAAAAAATTATCAGTATATACACCAAATTTGATTGTTAGTAATAAAAATTTTATTTTATTTTAATTAATGCCTGAAACCCATAGTAGCCACAAATACCTCAATGTTTCCAATAATTTCTTCTTAAATCAAATTTTTGAAAAATAATTAGAGGTGCTAACAAGTAGCAAAACTGACTGTGAACAGAATGAGCTTTCTTTTGTTTGGTAAAGGAAGGTAATTAGCAGGAAATGGCCAACAGATGAGATACAGAAAGAGGAAGCTGGGAGCAGGAAGAATCTCTCACAGGGAACCAACAACCCTGGCATCAGTGAAAATTGATTTCATTACAAACCTCAGCAATTGTTTGGAAGAGTTTCCTAGGACAAGCAGTTATAAAGCAGGTCATAAGTATAAAAATAAAGTGCATTTTTAGTAAAATTGGAAGAACTGGAAACAATACAGATTTTTATGGGTCAGTATCTTGCTAATCAACGAACACCTTACAATTTAATTTAAGGCTTTCTTAAAGTCCTTTAAAAATGCAGAAGCCATTGAAAACTGCTGGTACTCTCACAGGCCATCTAGAGATGCCTCAGTCCCACAGCTCAGCCAGATGTAAATAAACAACATATCTGTGCCCAAAAGTTTGACTTTCACTGTCTGTGTTGGGTAAAACTTAGAGCAAATGCTCCTTCAAAAGAAGCTGACCTCAGAAAACTGTAACATCTGGAGTCTGGAAAGAACTAAAAGGATTTATATGTACTGATAGGAAAGGGCCACTCAGCACCTGGTGATAACACCAAAATCAATCAAGGAAAATTAAACTCTAACAGGATTAAAGAAGTCAGCAGCTAATACATAGGAGAAAGATTTCCCCCAAGCTGACATGCACATCAAAAGCCTATCTTCTATGAGAAACTGCTAAGAACATGACACAATGAATGCATTAAGATAGGAAGCAGCTTAAAACATGTTTAGAAATTCCAGCTTTTCATTCTGGTATGGCAACACAAATTAGATCTGAATCATCTAAGATTTATTGCCCTGTTTGCTACCAATGAATGCAAAAACATGCATTATGATAACACTGTGTAACCAACCCATATATACTAAAATTATATATCCAGTTCTCAGTGTAACCACATGCGCGCGCGTGTGCGAGCGCACACACACACACACACACACACACACACACACAAATAAAAGGAATGTACCAAAATATAAAATATGGAAATCATGAATACATTTCATTATCCTAAATCAAGGCTCTTTAGTACTATGTAGTGCCTCAGAAATCTAGCTGTTCCCTATCAGTATTTCTACACTTCTCAATGTGCAATTTTTCTGAAATAAAAAGGAGATATCCACAGTTTATGCAAATCAAGGATTAACACTTTCCTTAGTCATAAGGGACTTGTCTTTTTCCCAAAAGCTTTCTCTCTCTAACTCTGTGAAGAAATACACCATGCCTTATGGGCATTGTCACTTTTTCATCTTGCTCTCTGCCATAGATTCAAAGTTAAACAAAGGGCTCTGTTGCTTCTTGGTTCCTTCTTTCTCTTTGTAAAAATTGATTCAAGGCAATTAGATGCTCCAGCTATTCAAGAAACAAGCAAAGATTGGTGAGAGGCCCAGGCTAAATGGTAAGCTTGTCCTTCAGAGAGGTCATGTCTCAGCTGAAACTGCCTTTCCCTGGGGACGATGGTTCCCTGTCCGTCCTCTTTAAAAAAGGTTTGTTGTTTGCTAATATTCTGCATTTCTCGGTTAGGGAAGGAAATTGGTCTCTGTGGCAGGCTAATCGCATTAATGGCCCCACTACTTGGCCCCTACCAGTGTCCTCACTCTCTGCCTTGAGGATTATAATGCCTTCTGAGTCTGACTCTAAACTCAATCAGATTATGAGACTTATTTTGGCAATGGAATACTATCAAGTATGATGCAAGGAGAGGCTTAAAGAGTGCTCACATACTAGGGTTGTTTCTCTTGCTCTTTGTAATGTGTATGTGAACATGTCTAGCAAGCCTGTTAGAGCATGAAAGACATGTAGGTTAGAGCCAAGTCAATCTAGCCAAGCCCGTCCTAAATCAACCAATAGCCAATGACACCTATTTATGTGATGATCCCAACTAAAACCAGAAGATTTCTTTTACAACCTACAAGCATGAAGCCTTTGTTTCACTGTGAATAATCTCTTTTCTCCATCAACCCATATCTTCAGAATAATTGTTACTTGAATATACTTCCTAATAGGAAAAAATACTCTCTTAGTGAGAGAGGAGGGTAGCAGGGTCATATCCCAAAGCCCTCTCTACTCACACCTCTGCATTTTCCTTGCTAAATCGCTAAATAAAAAATGAATATGATTAAGTAATTAGGTATTCACCCTGCTTAAATTAGTCCCCAATTGGACATATTGTTAAATGTGTTATTATAATATTTGATAGAGCCATTTTTGTTTTCTCTTTGGAGAATTTTTCTTCATAAGAATTGACATGATTCAAGAAACATAATATAATTTAAGGCTGTGTTTTCATAAATTGTTCTAAAAGAAAAAGATTGAATATAAGATGAACTTTGTTTAAACCTGCTGATTCATATTTATGGTAATAATCAATTGTGTGACAGAATTAAATTGGTTATTTTAGCACCCTCAGTACCTCTAGTTGAATGAAATAAAAATAAAAAAAAATTCTAACTGGAGAGTTAAATTTCATTGATAATTTCCAATCCTTGAAATATAATCACATTATATGAAGATAAATCCTTGTGCATGCTTATTATAAGAGATACATTCAAAACATAAGGGCGTGGAAATTTTGAGTGTAAAAAACATGAGGAAAATATGCATGGCAAATATGAAACAAGAGAAATCTGGTATAACTATATTAAAATAAGTGAAAAAAAGACTTTAAGATTAAAAAAACAAAGGATAGAAAACAAAGGGGTAGGAAAGATCTTTGTATCATAAAAATATTAAAACAAAAAATATAAAATTCTAAACTTGCATACCCCTAATAAAATAGCCCTCACAAAAACGTATTTCTGATAAATTGAAGACTTAAATTTAAAAGGCAAACTAAAATATTTGGAAGGAATATCTATATCTTTGGGGAAAGAAAGCTATTTTAAATAAGTCACAAAGTTCTAAACAAACAACAAAACAAATATATTTGAGAAAATTAAAATTAAGAATTGCTTGTCAAAGATACCATAGGGAAAATGAAGAGACATACCACAAATTGGAAGAAGTTATTTTTAAAGCATGTCATATTCAGTCCATCAGTCAAAGTACAGCACAATGAATTGTTACATATTTGTACAATAGAATATTAGACAGTAGTGAAAATGAATGAAGTCCAGCTCTTGCAACAAAAGGATGAATTTAAATATAATACTATTGAGCGAAAGAAGCCAGTACCACAAAAACTATGTACACTATGAAACCCTTTTAATAAAATCAAAACTAAATAATACATTGTTTAGGACTGTGTACATAGGAGACAAACTAATCATAGAATAGCAGAGAATGATAGAAACAAAATTTAGAATAATGGCTACTTCAGGGGCTGAGGGGACAACAGAGCTATCAGGTTGAGAGGGGAGAAACAAGTGAATGCATCAATATTAATAATAGCTTAAATAAAATGGAGGAAGTTTCATGGGTTGTTAGTAGTTCACTACATGTCTTACATATATGCTACATATATTCTTTTGTATACATCAAACATTACATATTTTAAAAATAAAAGGAATCCAGTTGAGTCAACATTCTTGCAACCTATCAAAATTAAATTAATTTCAAAAATAAAGACAAAATGTCTTCAGAACTTTACATTTCAAAGGATTAGTTAATCTTTTAAAAATGAATTCAGTTAATAGTTTTGGGTGGGAGCTCTATATAGGAAAAGAAGAAAAGCATTACAAAATTATTGAAAGAGAACTAAAGAGAAAAAAAGAGAGATACAAAGATACGAGATAGTATAGAACACTTACTGGAAACTAAATTTTGATGTGATGAATCATGTTTTTTGGCATTATTTTTATCCTACCTGCCTCCGTAAAATGATAAGGAAGGGACTCAAGGTGGATTGGAAGCATACTTGGCATTTGCTATTCTGAATGTGTTTTCCATCTTGAAGTGATTGTGCGTGGAGCCAGGAGCAATTACTTTTCAAGTGGATACACTGTCACCACTTTTCAAGATGTCATTGTCCTGCATTTCATCAGAACTGCTTGAGCCAGCTAGAGGTTTACATGCCAGGTATTGCAAATAAATAGAGAATTAGAATTCTTTTCATCTGTAAATCAAGGAAATGTAAAATTGAGTTCTGACCATAGAGACACTCCCCCTCTTTATGAGAAAAACATGTATTCCAACTGTTCCGGTGTGGTGCAAAGACTCATTTTAATGAGGAGCTTTTCATTATTATTATTCTTACAAGATATTGGCAGTTTAAATATATTCTTTTCAAAAATGTTTTCCACCTTTCCAATTAAGGTTATTTCTATATCTTCATGAATAGCCAGTTGTCCAAAGCTTGATTTAATAAGTCTTATAGTTGATCAATGGTGCCCAGGAGAGCAACCAGTAGGGACTGATGGCTTCTCAGCCAGATGTTTTTCAGGTATATAGATGCCTACGTGGTGACATACAGAACTTCTTTGTTTCATTTGCCCACAGGAAATTCACATGACTTTTGGGTAATTTACTTGTTTAGAAATGTTGTGTCTTTTTACCCCACCTCTATTTTGATCTAAGCAAGGTTGGCTTCAAGGGTTTTTTTTCTATACTATATACTTGTATGTTTAAAGTGTACAACTTGATGATTTGATTTGATATGCATATACCTTGTGCAATAATCACTACAATAAAGCTAATTAACATATTCATCATCTCACATAGTTACCTTTTTTTTTCCAGTGTTGAGAACACTTAAGATCAACCTTCTTTGTAAATTTCAACTATGCAGTATACTATTGTTACCTAAACTCATCATGCTGTGCATTAGATATCCAAAATTTATAACCTTCTTACAAAACTGAAACTTGACCAACATCTCCCCATTTTCCTCTTCCTCTAGTCCCTGGTAACCACTATTCTGCTTTCTCCTTGTATGCATTTGATTATTTAGATTCCACAATAAGTGAGATCATACATATGAGGTGTGACAATTAATTTGGCGAACTAATCCTACAAAAATTGTTATGTACCTCATTGCTGAATATCACTGCAGTCTCCTTTGAAATACTCCCCTGAGGAAGCTATGCACCATTGCCAGCACCTAGTCCACCCTCCAAAGCAATTTTGGAACTCTTTTTCTGGAATGGCCATCAGAGCTGTGATCATATTATACTTGATGTCCTGAATGTCATCAAAATGGCTGCCTTTCAATATTTCCTTTATCTTCAGGTAAAGAAAGAAGTAATTGGGGTCCAGATCAGGTGAGTAGGGAGGGTAGTGAAATACAGTTATTTGTTTATTGGCTAAAAACTCCCTCACAGACAGTGCCATGTGAACTGATGCATTGTCGTGCTGCAAGAGCCATGAATTGTTAGCGAAAAGTTCAGGTCGTCTAACTTTTTCAGGCAGCCTTTTTAGCACTTCCAAATAGTAAACTTGGTTAAGGGTTTGTCAAGGTGGTTCAAATTTATAATGAATAATCCCTCTGATATCAAAAAAATGTTAGCAACATTGTTTTCCCTCTTGAGTTGGACTGATGGAACTTTTTTGGTCTTGGAGTATTGGCTGACTTCCATAAAGTACTTTGATGCTTTGTTTCAGGGTCATATTGGTGCACTCATGCTTTATATCCAGTGAGACCATGGCCTAAAACATCATCTTGCCTCTCCAAAAAGTCTTGATAGACTTCGACTTTTTTTTGCTTTTGTTCATTGGTGAGATCCTTCGGGACTATTTTTACACACACCTTTCTCATGCCAACATTTTCAGTTAAGATTTTCCTAACTGTTTCTCTATTGATGTTTACTTGGTTTGATATGCTTCTCATAGCCAATGTTTTTGATACACAATTCAATGAATTTTTGCAATGTCTCTTCGTCAATGACGCGTTCTCTCCTCTCAAAAAAAAAACATTTAATCTGTTTGTACACTGCTGTTTTCTTCATGACATTATCCCAATAAACTTGGACTAACATATCCCTGATTTCACTTCCATTCTTGCCAAGTTTAGCAAGAAATTTCATGTTTGTTCGTTGCTCTAATTCTAGCTCAGACATTTTCAAGATGGCACACAAAAACACACAACAATAATAATGAAAACCAATCAGCAAGACACTGCCACACGTCAATAGGAACACAGCTGTGAGACACTGATATACCAAGGCTATGAAACCTTACAGAGGTGTTTGTACAGTGCTGCCAAGACAAGAGCACGGTGGCAAGTTCGCGAACTTAATTGTCAGGCCTCATACACACAGTATTCGTCTTTCTGTGTCTGGCTTATTTCAATCAGCAGTGTTCTCCAAGTCCATCCATGTTGTTGCAAATAGCAGATTGTCCACTATTTTTAAGGCTGAATAATATTCCATTGGTAATATGTACTACATTTTCTTTTCCATTCATCCAACAATGGACATTAAGCTGTTTCCATATCTTGGCTATTGTAAATAATGTTGCAATGAACATAGGAGTGCAGGTATATCTTCAAGATACAAATTACATTTCCTTTGGGTATTCATTCAGAAGTGGAATTTTGGGGTCATATGGTAGTTTTGGTTTTAAAATTTTTAGAAAAGTCCATACTGTTTTCCACAAAGGCTGAACCAATTTATACTCCCACCAACACTGTACCAAGGTTTCCTCTTCTCCATATCCTCACCAAGACTTGTTATCTTCTGGTTTTTTTTTTGTTTGTTTGTTTGTTTTTAATAGCAGTCATTCTAACAAGTGTGAGGTTATATTTCATTGTGGTTTTGATTTGCATTTCCCTGATGACTAGTGATGTTGAACAATTTTTCATATTCCTGTTGGACATTTTTATGTCTTCATTGGAAAAATATGTATTCAGGTCATTTTCCCATTTTAAAATCAAGTTATTTGTCTTTTTTTGATATTTAGTTGCATGATGAGTTTCTTACATACTTTGGATATTAACCCCTTATCAGATATATGGTTTGCAAATATTTTCTCCCATTCCAAAGGCTGCCTTTTCATTTTGTCAGTTGTTTCCTTTGCTGTGCAGAAGATTTTTATTTTGATGTAGTCCCAGTGTTTATTTATATTTTTGTTGCCTGTGCTTTTGGTGTCACATCTACAAATTCATTGCCGAGACCAATGTCAAGGAGCATTTTCCTGAATGGTAATTTTAGACATATAACACTAAAAAGAATCTCCACTGTCCCTGAGAATTCCAAATTCCCAGTGAGTCTCAAATTGAAAAGTGGCTTCAATTCATCTGTCATTTTCCATAAATAATAGTTTTAAGGAAATTGCAATACCATCTCTTTTGTGGGTTTTAGAAGGGGTACTGTGTTCAAATTTGAGTACATAAAAGACAACTCTTAAACCACACATCCACAATGTTGTGAAAGTTAAAAATACACAAATGGCCTACTTTACACATGCACCCGTACAAAACACGCACACTACTTAATTTATGTAAAAATCTGTTCCTGGCCCCTAAATCTCTCAGACCTTAGGGAAATAACACCCAAACCACAGCTATATGAATGTAAAGATCTGACTGTGTCTTATTAATCCAGTCACTTCATAAGCTAGTTCAGAGGCCATGTGTCCACAAAACCTCAATGTGTTTAAGATTTATAATTAAATTTCATTTTGTCTGCCTTTTTTAAGGATCTGTGAAGTATGCGGGTATCATACAAAATCTTATGTACAGACTCAACCTTTCTTAAATCTAGCCTTTCTTTTTTATTACATTGCCAGTTTTCAGTACATGATGTGGCATTGATTTCTAAAAAGATATTCCAGCTTAAAACTCAAGATATTAAAAGACAAATCCTGACAGTGCATTTGAGGAAGTTCCCTGAATTTCTCTCTGTTCCTGGGGGAAAAGAAATCTATAAATACAGACAACTTCTATCTATGAATAGTTGTGATTTAAAAATGCCCACCAGGGAACACTGTTTATAATATGAAGTAGTGAATGGATAAGAGACTATGTTAGTCCAGGTCCTCTGAGAAACATGTCAAGAAAGGATTAAACACAAAGGATTTTTTTTTTTTTTTAAAGGGGAAAAACTGTGAGAAAAAATGAGGAGGGAGCTAGGAAAAGCTGGGAAAGCTGTCAGACCATAATGCATATCTGACCTGGAGAGAAAGTGAGAGTGATGGAAGATGGGATGAAAGCTTCCTAGACAATTTTGAAGTTTATGTTTCAGCGAGGCCATCAGGGCATCCTTGAGACAAAACCAGTCACCAGAGGAGTCTGGTGTCTCCTAGAAAGACTCTTGCCCTAGCATGAGTTGTGATAAGCTCAGTCATTGCGTGGGAGCAGCCCATGGAAGGGGTGGCCTCAGAGCTAATTCAGTGGTGGATTTTAGAGTTCACTTGCCATGGCCCTGGGATTTCAATAAATGTCTTCATATGCTGAAAACAAGAAACAGAATAATTTAGATGATATTTACAGAAGATAATTTCTTTATTAGTCAGCTTGCTACTATAAAACACTGCATAACAAACAACTGCAAAATCTATTGGCATGACTTATAATTTTTTGATGAAGAATGCACATGTTGTATCAGGTAATAGCAACTGAGATGAATAGGCATTTAGTGTGAAGTTTTATGTTAATCTGGCTAAGAGTTGGGCTGTGTATAATGTTTGCTCTAGCTATAGGTACTAAAGACCCTAAATTTCTCTAGTGTCCCTGTTTTTGTCTCCCTTTGACTTTGGGTTTCCATAGGTATTCTCTCCAGAGACAGAACGTATCATCTCTTTCTGCTGTAATCTACCATTATTCTGGAGCAATGTTGATGTGGTGGTGAAGTTGACAGAGGTGACCTGTTCTTTAATATTACAGTTAAATTTCAATCTTTTAGTGGGCCTGTGTCTCTGAGCTATGACTTTCACAAGTGTTTCCCCAGTGGAAAGCTTACTTTTATTTATTTATTTATTTATTTATTTATTTATTTATTTATTTATTTATTTATTTATTTCTCTATCTATGTGTCTTTACTTTTTTTTTTTTCCCCCTCCTTGCCTCTGACTCCCTTGCTTGGCTACATCACTCCTATTTGGTTTTCTTGAACCCCCATCCCCTGTTGACAATGTGTTTTTCCATCTTAGATGAGACAGGAAGTCTACAGGACACCAGCGTGGGAGGAACGTCCGTCTAGATGAGATAATGGTCTGGCAAAGCCTTTTGCCTTGGAGCACAGACCTTTGTTATGGAGAAGGTTCTGAGCATATTTCAAAATGATTATTCTTTCCCTTTCAGCCAGAACTATGAGGGAATTTGCCTCAGATCTTCACTGTGAGAACCTAGTGGGGTTCCTAGAAGTAAAGCCCATAAACATAGGAGGCCTCCTAACACTGCAGCCTTCATAGTTTTGCACTGTCATGCTTGTCCAGATTCAGTCTCCCAGAATTCATGAAAATGAACATTTACCAGTTCCTACTAATGTATGGCTACAGTGGCTTCATTCTAGTTAAGCAGATCTCAGCTGTGGCTCGATGGGTTGGCCTGTCTCTCCAGATTTTAGAATGGATGTTTATCCTGCAACCTTAGTTCTTTGATGGGCCCCAAAAAGCTATTGAACAATAGTCAGTATTTTTTATTGCTGCAAAGTATTCCATTGTATGGATGTACCACTGTTTGTCCAGCTTTTCCTTGTTAGAATGGGAGTGATAATTTCCAAACTCTTTACATGTGAGAGCTGAAATCAGTGTGTTCTTTAATCAGTACTTTTCATAAACAGACTAATGAAATCAGTATTTTTACACCTTTCCTTTTGAAATAACTATAGATTCATGAGAGTTTAAAAAAATCATGAGGGGGGTGTCACATCTGTTCTTTAGCCAACGGTAACATCTGAATAACTATAGTACAATATGAAATCCAGGAAGTTGACATTGTGTGTGTGTGTGTGTGTGTGTGTGCACACGCACGCACGCACGTGTGTGTGTCTCTATGAATCAGATTAATCTTTAGGAAAAAAGATTATCTTACATAACCATAGAACATGTTAAAAATAAGAAATTGACATTGACACAATACTATTAAATCTGGTACAAGCCTTATTTAGAATTCACTAGCTTTTATATGCATTCTGTGTGTACTTCAATGAAATTTTGTCAAATGTTTTGATTTGAGTAACCATCACACAGTCAGAATACAGAACTGTCCAATCATTATCAACTCCCTCATGTTACCCACTATTACTATAATTTTGTTATCATTTTCATGATTTTAGGATAAATGTTAGGAATGTGATTGCTGGGTCAAATGATAAATGTATATTTAACTTTATAAGATACTGTCAACTGTTTTTCATGGTGGTGGTACCATTTTATATTTCCCCTAGCAATATATGTGAGATTCAGTTCTTCCACCTTCTTGCCAGCACTTGAAATTAGCACTATACTTTTTTTATTTTTGCTGTCTAATTGGTGTGTAGCAGCACCTTATCACAGTCTTGGTTTGCATTTCACTAATGTCCAGTGATTTAAATATCTTTTTATATGCATATTTGCAATCCCTATTTTATCTCTGGTGAAATGTCTAAGCTTTTGCTCATATCTAATTGGATTGTTTATTTATTTTTGTTTACTGTTAAGTTTACAAAATTATTAATGTATTCTGGATTTAAGTCTTTTGTCAGATATATGATTTGCAAATAATATCTCCCAATCTGTGGTTTGTCTTTTTCTTATCTTACCAAGGTATTTGATTACTTTTTTTAATCAAATACCTTGGTAAGATAATACAATTTTCAATTTTAATGAACTTTCACTTATTGATTTTTTAAAATAGATGTAGTTTTGGTGACATGTCTGAGAACCCATCACTTAATATTTTTAATAGATTAAAAATAGTAATAGACAAATTATAAAACAAAATCATGGTGAAAGGTATTTTGTGAGAGATGAATGAAACATGTATCATAGTAGCATATATCTGTATAATATGTAAATATACGTATGATTATAATGTTCTTATGTATACATATACATCTAGTTGCAAAATAAGATTATCAGATAAATCATGGTTGAAGGAAAAATTAAATTGGAGAAGAAATTTGGAGACTCATTAGAGTATTGGCATAGCTTTATGCTATTAAATTTGAAAACTTTCATGAAATGGATGATTTTATGTAAAAAATTAAATTATTAAATTTAAAGTCTAAATAATAAAGTAATCATATAGAAAATGCAGTAAATATTAAACATCTACCTAAACAAAAGGAAAACAATATATGATTTTCTCATGAGTACTTTCAAACTGAAAAAAAGTAAACTCATTCTCTCTATTTTATAAAATTTTAGAATGAATACTGGGAAAAAGTGTCCAGTGAAGTAAATAAATGCAATTATTATTGAAACCAAATCATGACAAAGTAACAGAGGGGAAAAAACTGACCAATTTAAATTCCACTCAGTAAAAGTATGAAATATTACCATTTACAGTGATTAAGTGAAGTTAATACTAAAAATGCAGAAAATCTAAATTTTTAGAAAAATACTAACAGATTTACTATATAAATAAGTTAATGTAAAAACCAAAAAAGTTACAATTATTTTAATACATCTAAAAAAGGCACATGATAAATTCAAATAATATCTAAGGCACAAATAGTTTTAATAATACAGTAATAGAATTATATTTATGAAAATGTAATTTCTATGTAATTCTATGTATGTATATATAGATTAATTTTTACGTGTATTTATAGCATGCAATAATAGCCAACATCATGATTAATGTTGAAACACTAGGCACTTTCCCATTTAGGCTAGGAACAAAAGAAGGACAATTGCAATCATCATTATTCTTTATAATTGTTATGAAAATATAAAGGATATAAATATTGAAAGTAGGAAGAAAATGATTATTATTATTTGCAAGTAATGTGATTATACATTCAGGAAAATTTACGAAAAACAACAACAATTAGAATTAGTGGGAGAATTCGGTAACGTGATTAATCACAAAATAAATAATCAAATACAGTTTTCTTATATAATACTATCCCTTTAGAAGGTATATTACAGAAAACAATTGCATTCACAATAGCAGTATTGTAAGGACTAAGGTTATTTCATAATTATAAGATAATGAAGAACAAATATTACAATAAATGAAACACACAAGAACTTGGGGGGAGACTTGAGTAGAGAACCATATCTTACATGGATATAGATATAATATCAAAAATAAGCCAATTATCCTAAAATTAACCAATACATTCAATTCAATTTACAAAAGAAATCAAAGTATAATTTTGCTTTTCTTTCTTTTTAAGAATTGACAAAAAATATTCTAAAGTTTATTTGAAAAATATTTATATTCAAAGGTGACTAGAGAAAAATCTGACAATAGAAGAAGCATAAATGATTTGGTTTACCAAATATTAACATATGTTGAGTGACGTCACAAAAAATGGCAGAGTAGAAAGCTTAGAAATGTATCTCTCAATCAAAACAACTATTGAACTAGCAAGAACTATTAGAATTAACTATTTTGGAATTCTAGATTCAAGTCAAATACTAATAGGGATCAAGGGAGTGCTTGATGAAGGAAGAGGTAGTAAATTTCAGTGTTATACATGGTGCAACCACCCCTCATCTCCTAGCACTGTGGCAAGTAGCCATGGGATCACTATCCTGTGTTCTTGATATAACTTGCTGGTACAAGGGTGGGAAATAAGTACCTTTATCTCCAAATATTGAGGTTGTGTGTTTTGATCTGCCTAGTGTGTCACTGGAATCAACAAAGAGACTGTCCCATTGTTTCAAACCCATTGAGCTCATGTGGTTCCCCAGGCAGCACCTGTAAAAAACAAACAAACAAACAAACAAAAAACACTAGAAAAGACAGAAGTCTCTCTCTCTCTCTCTCTCTCTCTCTCTCTCTCTCTCTCTCTCTCTCTCTCTCTCTCTCTCTCTCTCTCTCTCTCTCTCTCATTGCATTCAAGCACTCAAGGAGATCCTGTAAGGTCACTGGCTGACCATAAAATAACAGAACAAAGAATTCAGTGTCCACAGAGACAAGAATAGCCTTTGCAAAAAATAATTTGGAAAAGTAAAACTAAACCAATTATTAACTAAAGTTCTGAGCAGGAAACAACAGTATCCCTGAGAAGGAGAAATAATTTGATTTCCAGAGTTACTGCACTGTAATATTAAAAATACCTAGTTCTCAATAAAAAGATTACAGCACACACAAAAATCCCCAGAAAAATGTGGCCTTTTCTCAAGAAGAAAACTAGTCAACAAGGACCATTTAAGAAGCCTAGAAGTGAGATTTACTAGACAAATGCTTTAAATTAACCATTTTAAATATGTTTAAAGAACTGAAGGAAATCATGGACAAAGAAATGAAGGCAACCAGGAGAACAATGCATGAACAAGTAGGGGACATAAATTATAAAAAGTAAAAATTATAAAATAAAACCAAACAGAAATTCTGGATAGAAAAGCACAATAACTAAAATTTAAAAAAAGAACAAAAAACAAAAAAAAAAAAAACAAAAAACAACAACAAAAAAAACCCACCTCACTAGTGGAGTTCAATAACAAATTTCAACAGCAGACAAAAGAATCAGTTAACTCAAAGGTAGGGCAGTTAAAATTCCCTGAGGAGCAGAAAGAGAAAAGAATGAAGAAAAATGAACAGATACTAAGGGACCTATGTTACACCATTAAGCATACCCACATATATGTTATGATATTTCCAAAAGGAGAAGAGAGAAAGGGCAAAAAGAATATTTGAATAAATAATGATCAAAAGCTTCACAAATTTAATGAAATACATGAACCTAACATCCAAGAAGTTCAAAGAACTCCAAGCAAGATAAATTCAAAGAGATATGTATAAAGACACCTTATAAATAAACTACTAGAAGACAACAACTAATGTAAAGTATTGAAAGCAGCAAGAGAGAAGTGATTGTCACATAAAGAATGGGAAAAAAATATTTCCACCTTGTATAGCTAGCTAACAAGGGGCTACTAGTCAGACTATATAAAGAACTCTTGCAACTCAACAATAAAAAAGACAGACAACACAATTAAAAATGAGAAATTGACTTGAATAAACATTTATCTGAAGAAGATATACAAATGGCTTGCAAGCACATGAAAAGTTGCACGACCTTGTTGGTTATTAAGGCAATACAAATGAAAATTTCAATGAGATACCAATTAATATATACTAGGATACTACTACTACTAAATAATAATAAAAGGAAAAATAATAATAATAATAAAAGTAAAATAACAAATAAAATAATAATAATTAAAAAATAATAATAATAAAAGGAAAATAATAAAAGGAAAATAACAGTATTGATGAAGATATAGAGAAATAGGAACCCTCATATAATACTGTAACTTTTGTGGAAAATGGTTGGCACTTTCTCAAAATGTTAAACATAGAATTGCCACATGACCCAGAAATTCTATTTCTAGCTATATACTCAAGAGAAATAAAAACACATGTTCAGATAAAAACTTGCACATGAATGTGAATGTTTATAGCAGCATTATTCATAGTAACCAAAAGTTATTATAGAAACAACCCAAATGTCCATCGATGGATAAACAAATTGTGATACACATGCACACACACACACACACACACACACACACACACTCGTATATGAATAAAATATTATTCAGCCATAAAAACAAAATACTGATACATGCCACAGCAGATGAACTTTGAAAACATTATGCTAGGTGAAAGAAGACAGACAGAAAAGGTCACACGCTATCTGATTCTTTTTAAATGAAATGCAAGCAAATCCATAATTACAGAAAGAAGACTGTGGTTGCCAGAGGGAGAGATAGAATGGAGTCTGGTTTTCAAAAACGATTATGAATTTTTTTATATTAGAATTAGTAGTATGTTATAGTTTAGTGTTTATCCCCCAATTATGAGTATCATAACTGAATTAAGAGTAAAACCTCATAAACACTTCTTAAATTGGTGCCACCGGCACCAAGTACTACACTTTCCTTGGACTTTTAGTTGGGGATTGTCCTTACTTAATTACTATACCAATTTGAACATGTATTTTACAACTAACAATTTCCTCCATTTCTAACTTAAATCAGTAGAAGAAGCATGTAAGGAGGACGTGTTGTGTAGTGGGCATGGCAGCTAGGGGCTGTGGGAGGATAAAAGATGATGGGCCAGGAGTACTGCCAAGCTAAATGCATAGGAAGTGCTTTCACTTCCTTGCACTAAAGGCCCCACTCTACCACCTTTTCTCACTTCCTTCCAAATTTCTCCTAAAAGTACCATTTCAATAAATTATCTGTACATGAATCCTCATTTCAGGCTCTGCTTTTAGTGGATATCTATATATCCTTAAGCTTCTTTGGTGTTCTCTATACTCTTGGGGGAATGAATACTTTAGTCCTGAAGTGTGTTAGTATATGTGCTAACATTCCGTTGGCCACAGCATGTCATGTGGCCAAGCCCAACATCAACAGCCTATTCACAGAGGCAAACAGAGAAGAGAGAATAGTTGCTAAATGATAAACCAAATCATCACAAAATTTTTAATGAATCATGGCCCTTTTATTTCACCATCTACTTAAACAATGTATGCCAATGATTTTTGCAGCTTTTTTTGAGGTATTCTACCAAATTTAACTGATTATCAAATGATCCTTTTTAAATACATCGAAAGCCATCTCTGCAAGAAATTCTGTCAAGTATAATTTTCTTTATCTTCTATCCCCTAGGAGGCATTAGCATTCTTCTTAAAATGGCACCTCAGACAACTGTCTGGAAGGACCTGCCATTAATTCAGTTCCATCTCTATTGTAAAGGAAAATTAAAGATACCTTGGCAATAGATTAATGATTCTGCATTAAATCAGTTGGACTCCTAGTCACCCTTTCTTTCTATGAGGTGTGCTAATTTTAGGAAAATTTATTGAAAAGTAAATTTAATCCAGTCAAGAAACAGAATATTACCAGCATGATGGAAGCCCCCTCATGCTCCTTTCTAGACTCTATACCCTCCAGAGTAACTAATATCCTGACTTTAATAAACATAAATATGTTTTGCTTGTTTCTGTCCTTTAGATAAATGGAGCCACAGTAATATGTAATCTTGTGTCTTGCTTCATTCTTAACACTATGTTTGTGAGATTTATTTATATTTTTACATATAACTGTAGATCATTACGTCTTACTCCTTTGTGGTATTTATTAATTAATCTATTTTACTGTTTATTAATAATTTGGAAACTTCTAGATTTTAGTCATTAGGAATAAAGCTATGAACATGTGACTAGATGGCTTTTGTTAAACCTGTAGGTATATATTTATTTTGGTTATACGAGGGCAGACAACTAAGTTCGCAAACTCTTCCTAGAAAAAGTGTTACATACCTCATTGCTAAATATCACTATGGTCACTTTCAAAGTATACCCCTTGGGACGCTATGCACTGATGCCAGTGCCTAGTTCAGCCTTCAAAAGCAATTTCAGAACTCTTTTTCTGGAATGGCCATCAGAACTGTGGTCATAATACCTTTGATGTCCTGAATGTCATCAAAATGTCTTCCTGTCAATATTTCCTTTACCTTCGGGTCATTGGGGCTCAGATCAAGTGAATACGGAGGGTATTCCAATACAGTTATTTGTTTACTGGCTAAAAAATTTCTCACAGACAGTGCCATACGAGTTGGTGCATTGTTGTGATGCAAGAGGCATGAATTGTTGGCAAAAGTTCAGATTGTTTTCCTCTTTTTCACACAGCCTTTTCAGCACTTCCAAATAGTAAACTTGGTTAATTGTTTGTCCAGTTAGTACAAATTCATAATGAATAATCTCTCTGACATCAAAAAAAGCCTTGCAACATCGTTGCAACAAGTTCATGAACTTAATTTTCAGACTTCGTATACCTATGAGTGGAAATGCTGGGTCACAGGGCTTTTAAATGTTTATATTTAGTAGACTCTGTTAGCTTTTATTTTAAGAGTTTGATTGGAGAGTGGTCTAGACTGAGTCATAGGTGCCTGTAGCTACATTTCATTTATAATCTTGTGATTTTCCACTTAAAATTTAAGCCTATTTCTCTCTGGGCATAAGCTATTCTTTGCAAATTAGGCAGTTTTGAAAGCTTTGCTAACTTCTTTATCTCCCTGGGGCTGTATCTGGTGTATCACTCATAGATTGGTAAGAGATGGAAGTTCTTACCACCAACACTGTCAGTCACAGGGAAAATGTCCTAACACACCATCATCTAATATTCTCCTGGGAGTGGATGATGGGTCTAGAAAATAATTTTCCTTTTAGAGTCCCAGTAACAGAGTCATTTATCATTTAGAACCCTCAGAGAGAGACAGGCCTTGTTCCAGGGCTGTGCTAAAATGGGCAACAGGTCGCACTGCCTCCCTAATTATGTTTGCATGCCTGCCTCTCTGCGGAGAATCTTAGGAATTGAGGGAGGACAGAGCCCTTGTGGGAAAAAGACACCCCACTTCTATTTAAAAGCTGTACCTCCGCATTCCTTGTGGCTCCAAGGTGAAGTACCTGTCCACTGAGAAGGTCAAAGGAGAGTTTTCAGCTCAGTGTCTGTCTATCACAACCAATAAGTTTATTTAAGAGATCCTAGAATAGAGAGAAAAAAGTGTTCAGTTAGAGGCCTTTCTCCAAAGGGCATGCCTCTGAGATAGAAGTGACCAATGGGAGTAAAAGACAAAATCCACAGAGGAAATCTTCATCATAGTATCTTCCTTAACAACAGGTTGAATTTTTCTGCTCTTTCCTCTCTGTCTTTGTTCCTTGGCGAGTACAAAAACTATATGAAAAGCTTTCTTCACAGAGTTCCCACTATGGTGGAAAAAAAAGGGAAAATGTGCAGGAAACAGTATGAAAATAAGATACAAATTATAAATCAAGTGATTCATATGAATATGAGAGAGAGAGAATATATTTGACCTTACAAGTTATATCCATCGAGAAGTACCTAATTTGTCATTGAAATAGACCCATGTCATAGTTATATCCTAAAATTTATGCTTAACAATATGTATTAAAATAAAACTTTAGTTACTCTTTTTAATATACAGAGGGTGCCAAAAAGATGTATACACATTTTAAGAAAGGAAAAAAACTGTATTAAAATTGTAATATAATGAATGACACTAGCATTTGTTTGATTAACGCCATCTTTTGAGTGAACATCATACTACACATTGCTACATAATTCAATTCAACTTTAAAAAATAATACGTAGATAAAATCTCTTAAAATGTGTACACACTTTTTTGGCACCCCCGGTATTTGTTTTTTCATCCTAATGAAAAATGGACTCTCATGGTGTAGCAGGCAAGGCTATAGAAGGAAACACATACTCCCTCAGATGGGGAATTTGCAGGGAGTTAAAGGAACATGTTTACAAAATTGGGTCAGGATTAAGGGGAATCAACAGGAATTATGAAGCCCCTAGGGTGAGCAATAGTGGCGTCTCCTTATCACACCTAGGGTGGAATGGTGTGATTGGCGGAACAGCAAGCAGCACAGCCATGGCTGTACGTGGAAAATCTCAGCCAATGTGCAGCAAACTGGCAGGAGAGAGCCAAACCCTACTTTCCCACCTCCCTTTATCTCCTGCTGGTATCTCCCATTAGATGAATAGAACTGGAAGGCTACAGGCAAGGAGCTGTTGACTGGCCCTTGAGGATATGTTCCATTTGCCCCCAGGTGGAAAAGGGCCAGAGGACCAAGGGGAGAATAATATCTATCAAGTGGATAATTAGTTTCTCAAAAAATGAAACAAAGCTCTTTGTTTAAGTCATGTTCTATCTTTAAAAATGCATATCTATTTTGCTGTTATTATTTAATGTTCATTAAACAGTTCTAGCTCATTATGCATTCATTAATTAGGGTTTAATTCTGCAAACTCCTTTTTCTAGCTTTGAAAATCAGCAGGTTTTTTTTTTTCCTC
Source organism: Rhinolophus hipposideros (assembly GCF_964194185.1). Taxonomy (NCBI): domain Eukaryota; kingdom Metazoa; phylum Chordata; class Mammalia; order Chiroptera; family Rhinolophidae; genus Rhinolophus; species Rhinolophus hipposideros. Next base: position 32,825,312 of record NC_138068.1, read on the forward strand.
CTGAGCTGCATTTATCTGGCTGAAAGAAAAAAAAAATTAAACAAATATTTGAGGGTTATGTAAAAACTTTGGAAAAAAATATCAACAATCATCATCAGAAGGTGAACACAACATTTCCTGAAACATCTATAATGATATTAGGATTTTACAGACAAGACACTATCTTCTAGCTCCAAACCTATATTTAGGGGATAAAATACCTGGTTGTATTCTGTTCAGTCCCAGCTATTGCTTTAGGAATTCATAGAACTATTTATTCTCTTGCTCAATAGAAAAGATTGCTTACCATAGCAACCCCTGCATTAGCATTCAGCTTCCTGGTTACAGGAAGTCCAAAGAAGGACTTACATTACTGTGCAAAGTGAGCCCAGTTTTTAAAATATTACTTAAAAGGGGGAGGCTCTTATATTAAAGCTCATAACAAAGGGGACAACCCCAGCTAGAGATTGCAATTCTCTGAGCCTTTTTTTTGCAATTATTTAATCTGCATATTTCTCTCCAATCGCAGGCATTGTGTTCTTCTTGCACTTTTATAAGCCCAAATGGGTGGGAAATAATAAAATATGCACAACCCACACTCAGCATAAGAAGCTTACCGTTCTCTATCGGGAGTTTTGACTTAGGACAGCTTCACCCTACTGTTCAGAGATTTGTCTTCTTTTCTTTTGTTAGAAAAAGGCAAATTCCTGGTCCTGCCACTCAAAATCTCAGAGTGAAAATATTTAGTCTAATTTTTAAGCATATTTCCCTAATGTCGATCAAGTGTCTAAAACACTCGTGATTGTTTTTACCTCGTACTGCGAGTGAGGTAGCATTTTAATTAGAGGGAAAAATTAACTTGTGCTCATCAGTGATAGTCACAGCATTTGACTCTGAGCTTAAAATTTATAGAGGCCAGGAAGTCATGATTTGTGTGTCAATGATCAGGGCATCCAAGCCTTTTTTTCGAGAGATTCACTGGTTAAAATGGGCTAGTTAGTTCAGAAGAGCATTGTAAAAGAGCATGTAAAAGAAGAGCATGTAAAAACTTTGGAAAATACATGTAAAAATATCAACAACCACATGTAGTACTTTTCATGACTGAAGGCAATACTGAAAGATAACCCGGAAATTGTTAGTGACGTTGATGTTCTGTTTCAGCTCTCGGACAATTTTACTTCAGTCATTGGAAGACAATGACTGAACAGAAAAAAATGCTGGGGTTCAGGGAACCTCAGAGAACCTGGCAAAAAATAGGGTCAAGAGAAGTGAACAGATGTTATATCCAAGGAAATGTGTTGGAGGAAGAAGGGCTGGAGTTGGGATTAAACTTGGGGTCCAGGTAGATGCTTTTCTGTATGCTTTGCATCAGGAGCTCAGCCGAGGCCTTATGAGACGGGGTAGAGACTTTAGTGAGAACATTATTCCTGATTAAAGCAGGAGCAAATATGCAATACCTCCTACATATATTTTTATCCTGGATACTTTTTCCAGTGATGACATGGACTTTGTTTTCAAATTAAGCTCCCCTCTTCCAGCCTTGATGAAAATGCATTTATTTCCATGGAGACTTGACTTAGCAATACAGGGTTCTCTCCTTCCAAGGTGACCTCAGCTTTGATGGGCACTGTCTGTGAGAGAATCAGGAAGGTTCACCCATATGGACAAGGTGGAATGAGGAATCAGTTCACAAATGGATTGAACCAGGCCTTCTACAGTTATCAGGGTTTTGTGGCACAAATGATAAATCAGGCAGTTAATGGGTGATTGAAACAGTAGCATTTTTTGAAATATTATTTTCCACTGTTATCATTGTTATAGAGTTCTTACTTATCAGCTTCTTTGGACCAGTGGTGCTCAACTTTAGTGAGAGTCGATAGCACTTGGAGAGCTAGTAATCCTGAAGATTCAGGAGCTCCACCTATAGTGACTCTGTCTTGAGTGGGACCTGAGATTCTGCATTTCTAAGAAGTTCTCCATTGATGCCTTTGTTCTGGCTCAGGGCCACAGTTTGAAAAACACTGAAGCAGTTGTGTGCTAATGAGTGATTGGGCCCAGAAGTCTGTTTTAACATGTGTCCAGATGATACTGAGGATCACCAAAGTCTGAGAAGAGCTGTTTTAAACCACTTGTTCTCAGTCATAGCTAAACATTGGACCCACCTTACGAGTCGCTTAAAGAATGTCAATGCCTGGGTTTCACCCAGCTGGTTCTGTTGAAATTGGACCAGGAAACAGCCTGACATGGGGATTAGTTGAAGTTTCCCAGGTGATCCTTATGTGCAGCCAAGGTTGAAAACCATTTCTTAGACCATACTTTCATTTCTGGGTTGCAAGACTAGACTATCTGCAATTTGTACTTTTTAGTGTGTTGCTATGAAAGGGAAAAAGATGGATAAAAATTCTAGCATCTAAAAGGAAATAAGCTTTGCTAGCCCTGTGTGAAGTCAATCCCAGCTTACCTTACATACTGTAGGGAGTGTGCATAACGAAGAGCTTATTTCAGAAGTACTGGGAGTGAGTCAGCCGGAAGAAGTAGAAATTTGGGCAAACGAATTAAGTTCTATAAATCTGCAGAAGTGAAACCCACTTAGTTACTTCCAAAGGGACAAGTGTGCTATTTAAAATGCTCCAATAGAGCATTCAATTTCACAGCTGTCTGTAGCTTTGAGGCCAAATTCTTATTCCCTAAAGTTAGGAAACAGAAGTAGGAGCACTACCAAAAGTGATGTGTACTACTATGATATTAATTAAGCCCCAAACACTTCAAGGCCCCTTGTCCAGTTCTCCTAAATGTATTATTCTTTGCCATCTGATACAAATTTCTCTTGACCTTCCTCACACTTCATCCAGACTTCTAAGTCTGAATATTTTTAACATAAAATAATTTATGTCAACATTTTAAATTCCAGAGAATAGATTCCTCCAAAGCTAAACCACATTCTTTTGTTATTTCTCAAACATCTTGAAATTTATTTCCTGTTTTTAGTACACAGTCTCTTATAAGAATGTGTTAAACAAAAGATAAGATTCCTGCCATTTGGGATATCCAGCTTGAAATTTGGGCAGAAAATGTGGATCTAAAAGCAAGTCAGAGCACTGGATGGAGAATTGGAAACACAGGATCCTCATCCTGGTTTTGCGTGTCATCTTTTGCCACTGAAAAAGTTATTGAAGTATTCTAAACCTCAGTTTCCTTAACTGTCAAATGACATTAACTTCTCATGTTCCCTTTTGATTTTAATAATATAAAAGGGTCTTAGTAGAAAATAGGAATCTAGAGAATTCTGTGGGATCAAAGTCAACTGCAAGTCTATTGTGTAATTCAGGGTCTCAGCTCCTGCTCCCCACATAAGAACGCAAGATATGGTGAGGCCAAAAAGGAACACCAACGGAGCCATGGGTAGGGGGTTCATACTACAATATTCTCGCTGGCAGCTGGGTTGGAGACACAAGAAGCCAGCTCCATCCACAGGATGCACAATCCACTGTGTGCTTCTCTGCCAACCAACCAACCTTCTAGTTTAGCCACAGCAGTTATATTAGTGGCTAATGGCTAACTGGTTACAGCTGATGGCCAACTAGTCACAGCTGATGGCCATGTACTACCCAAGCCAGCACCTTTCCACGTGAGGTCGAGAGCCTAGAAACTGCTCTCCTGGCTCTGTCCCTACATTCTACCCCTCCAGAGTCTCGCCTCACAATTAATGTGACAAGTGTCTTCTGTGCAGGGCCCTGAATCATATTAGCCTAGAAGCATTTATGGGCAGAAAGAAAAAGTAGTCGTAGGAACCAAGAATGGAAAATACCTTCCATCTGGGAGGATACATGCAGATTTTTATCTTGGGAAAGGAGGGTCACTGCCACCGGCACCTTTCCCAGTTTGTGGTACCAGGCCTTTATCGTAGTGCTTGGGGTCCCTTGAGTAGTTTCAACATGTAACAAAACAGGGCACCCCATAATATGCCATAGTGAGAGCACGTAGGTTCCTCGCAAAATTGTCCTGGCATCGGGACCTCTGTATACCAGACATTTGCGGTGGCCACTCAGTCACCACCCTTGGCATCACTTTCAAATCATGGGTCAACCCCTCTTCCCCCACAAGGGGCTATCAGGGCCAACCATCGACAGTGGGGGCTTTTGAACCACCAGGGCCAAGTCCATTGCCTCTGTTCCCTAGCTTTCAAGCATGTGGGTGCTGGCAGTAAAATGTTTCCATTTCTGCAGTAGCCTGGCTTTAACAGAGTCTCACTGGTGGTAACTTGTAATTGAATGGGAGCAGCCATCCAATGTAGCAGAGCTTCTACTGGTGCCAGTCCTCCCTTCCGTGGTCTCTCATTCAGGACTCTCAGGACATCCCATAGACGCGAGGCCCAGTCACGCATCGTGGGAGGGTGATTTGACACCCAGAGGCCTTGCTTCAAAAGGCCATTGTAGCGTTCAATCATGTCAGGTGCTTGTGGGTTATACGGGGTATGAAACAACCATTGGACGTCCATCGTGGCAGACCACCGCTGCACTTCTTGCCCCATAAAATGGGTACCCCTGTCACTTTCAATTTCTTGGGGGAGCCTATAGAGGGCACACAGCCATGTGAGAGCGACCACTGTATGCTGCTGATCCGCAGCCGGACAGCTGGACACTGCCAAGCAAACATCAACCCCATAGCAGTGTCTGCTGCTGTGAATGCACACATCGCATTGCGGGCCTTAGGCAGGGGTCCAATGTAATCTACTTGCCAGCAAGTGACGGGCACCCTCCCTCACGTAATCTGCTGTGTCTCCCAGGGGAGCCTCCGCCATTGATAGCAGGCATCTGCTATCTCCTGCCATTTCAAAGGCAGACCCCAGAGTCTGCTCACCTGCCACAGGTTTCAGCTTCCAGCATATTGCAATTTTCTGTGTAGCCAATGGGCCACATCAGTGGCAAGGGCCCTTTCGAACCGTTGGACAAATCCTAAGGCATCTGCTTCATCATTACCTGGGGGCAATAAGGGGGAGTGACTTGTGACATGTATTAACGTCACCTCCTCTTCCTGTCATACATCCCAGAAGACCAGCCACATGGCTTGAGTTCACAGTAGACGGTTTCCTACCAACCAGTTTTGGTGTTTCCATGTGGGTAGCCACAACATTAGGCCCCGGAATACCGCCCAGCTGTCAGTACAAATAACCAGGGGACTGCTCTTATGGCCGATTACCATCCACACAGGCCATAGTTCAGCCCACTGGCTACTCTGGCCCATCCCGATATCATACCAGATGGTGTCTGTTTTGGGCTGCACACCAATAGCCATCCAAATGGCTGCAGCTCCCCGGCTACAGCCCTCAGTATATCAGGCATCTTCAGGTACTGGGGGCTGTCCTTCTCTGTAGGGAGAGGGCTCCAATCTGGGGGTGAGGGACAACCTTGACCTAACCTGCATCTTTCACCGAGGACTCAGAAAGTGTTTCCTCATGGGACTACAAGTCCTGCATCTGGGCTGCCTCAGCAAGCACTTCCCAGCCCACACGGCCGCAATGACCTTCGTTTTCTCTGGCCTATGCTGGTTGGAGAACCATCCACGTCTTCCCACCTTTCCATGTGGGTCCAACTCCTGAGAACAGTGGCCACCAGGCACCACTTGTTCTCCTGCCCAGAATCAGACATCATTCTTACCTGGCCAGAATCTTGCTTGCTGCACCAGGTATCGAGTGGGTGGTGGCACCAGTGTAAGATGTCCACAACAATAGGAGCCTATGGCAACAGTGGCCCACCAGAAAGCAGGCGACACCTGCCATGGCCAACAGGGTGGCGTGCCATCCAGAGGCTGGAGTCCCCCAGGCAGACCGTGCCTCCTGTTCCCGACACTGCACCTCATGGGCCTCCCAAGACTGAGTGTTCATATACACTTCGGAGAGCTTTGTTCGGCACCATACCCTGTGCATTGCACTCCCCACACAAGAACGCAGGATATGGTGAGGCCAAAAAGGAACACCAACGGAGCCATGGATAGGGGAGTCATACCACTATGTTCACGATAGCAGCTGGGTTGGAGACACAAGAAGCAAGACCCACATGATCCACAATCCACAGCCCACTTCTCTGCCAACCAACTAGCCCTCAGCATAACCACAGCAGTTATATTGGTGGCTAACAGCTAACTGATAACAGCTGATGGCCACCAAGCCACAGCAGATGGCTATCTGATTACAGCTTGTGGTTATCTAATAACATAGCCAGCACCTTTCCACACTTGCCTTAGTTTCCAAACTTTCAACTGATACATTATGTAGATCGTTGCCCCTTTGCAATGACAGAGCTTCAGTGCTGGCTCCTCTGTCCCCTTTTTCCTGCTGTGTAATGGCTGTTGTTTTTCATTGGCATAAAAGACTGAAAAAGGCAAGCAATATTCTCCAATTCGTTCCTCTTAGGATGATAGAAAATAAACTATTTTTCCTGTGATCTGCTTCCAAATCATTCTCACCAGCTGTGAATCTCCCGTTCTCAGAAAGTTAACAGTTGAAGCTTTTTCTCCCTGTTGGTTTGTACTTAGCAATATTTTTCTAATGAGGTTCCATTTGCATTATTGGTTCCAGGAAAATATAAGCTATTTCAAGGCCCATTTCTGCTTCTTTCTGATTAGAATCGGGGTGGGAGGGGGTAATTAACATCTCTCATTTGGTGGTAAACTGACAAATACACCAAAGACCCTTGTTCAATCCTCCTGAGTAGATTGATATTTGCCAACTGCGGGGACAGAGTCCCAGAAAGCAGTTTCCAGGCTCTCAGTCTCACTTGGAAAGGTGCTGGCTCGGTTATAAGATGGCCATCAGCTGTAATCAGATGGCCATCCACTGTGGCTGGTTGGCCATGAGCTGTTACCAGTTAGACATTAGCCACTAATATAACTGTCGTGGCTACGCTAGGGGGTTGGTTGATTGGCAGAGAAGTGGACAGCGGATTGCAGATCATGTGGAGCCTGCTTCCTGTGTCTCCAACCCAGCCACTAATGAGACTATAGTGCTATGAACCCCCTACCCATGGCTCCATTGGAACTGTTCCTTTTGGCCTCACCATATCCCGAGTTCTTGTGCAGGGAGCAGGAGCTGAGACCCTATATGACACCAACAGATACAAATAACATTTTTCTTGACTTTGCCATTTTACCCATATCAAAGTTGGGACTCTATTAATATAAAAGGATATCAAACCTTAATCATTGTGAAAAATAGATTCAGCTAAACCTGGCTTCGACAATGATAGGCATTGGTAGCATTTGGATTAGTATTAAGGGGTTATATGGAAAGAGTTGCCATTTTGCCTAAAATTGTGTCAAAAAAGAAGGAAGGCCAGAGAAAGATACAGTTCTGGAATTCAAGAACCCTGGGTTTGAGTTTTAATTATCAATTAAATACCTATGAGAACTTGGAACAATTCCTCATTTGGTCCAGGTGTGAAATGAGCCTAGACCAGTACTTCTTGAACTTCAGTGTGCTTTTGAATCCCTTGTGATGGTGGTAAAACGCAGGCTCTGAGTCAGTAGGTCTACGATCCTGCACTTCTACTGTTTTCCCCAAAATATTATTCTATGCCGATCAGATACCTTCTATCACCCCTTCAAAATAACCCTGAAGACAGTAAAGTGAGTATTGGAAGCTTACTGATTTGTGTGGCAGCCAGAGAATTATGCTTCTTAAGTTTTTGCGAAATTTATGGTACATAAACAATGAACGGTTATGTCAGTTTTAATTGTTAAACCAGTTATTTTAAATTTTTTGTATTATGGTATGAGTTACTAATTTTCATCCTCAGACTGAATCTTTATTTCAGCGAGTGACACAGAATATTAGCAGATCATTGCATGCTACTCGTGAGGAATGTTCAGTGAAGCTCTAACCTCAGTTATGTGGACAAATCAAGAATGCTGTGTAGTGTGTCTGGTGTGTGTGGGTTGGTTTGCACACTCCAAGTCCTGCTCATAAAATTAACAAATACGATGGTGATAATATAAGTATGGATACAAATTTGGCTTTCCACTGTTATATTTTTAAGTAGGTAGTTTTCAGAGGTTTCAGAGTGTTCAAGTTTTCCCTCAGAAATGTAGTCACATGTGACAAGATGCAGCCCACTGGCAGTCGCAGCAAAATCAGGCTGCCAGCTCTCCTGAGGAAGTCATTTCCAGTTTTCATTCCCCAGAGACTAACATCAGCAACAAAGTCAAAGAGGCAACTTCTTGCAGTGTGTGCGTAGGACACACTCACTCTGATGAAATGGAAAGAGGTGAATGGGGGGCAGCCTTGCTTCTAATTTGCATTGGGGAATAGAAAAGTATGAGAGAGTTTCATTGATAATGGACAGCAATGCCTTCCTCTTAGTTGTTAAAAAAGTTCTGCCTAGACTATAAACTTATTCAAGATATGTTTTTTAAAAAGAACTTCTTATCTAAACTCCCTGGGAAAAACATTTAAAATTTTGTTGTTTTGAAATAGCACATCATAACAATGCTCTAAAATTTGAGCTCACATGAATTTTTAAATAATGCCAAATACATGGTGAAAGCAGTTTATTGAATCAGGATACACTGATTTCAAATTTGGCTTTAAATCAATCACTCAAAAGCTCTGGGTTTCAGTTTTCTTATGTATGCAGTCTTATATTGTATCTAAATGGTTAGTTTAGCTATTCACAAAGGTCCCTACCAGTCCTGCAATTCTGACGCGCGGGGTGGCCTGCGGGGTCTCTGGTCCCCCTCCCCACATAAGAACGCAGGATATGGTGAGGCCATATGGTGAGGCAAAAAGGAACACCCACGGTGCCATAGATAGGGGAGTCATACCACTATAGTCTCACTGGAGGCCAGAGTCACACGGCCCGCAACCTGCTGTCCTCTTCTCTGCCTGCCAACCCACCCAACTAACTAACCAGTGCAGCCATGGCAGTTACATCAGTGGCTAATTGGCTAACTGGTTACAGCTGATGGCCAATTAGCCACAGCTGACAGCCATCTACTACCCGAGCCAGCACCTTTCCATATGGGGCCGAGAGCCTGAAAACTGCTCTCTGGGACTCTGTCCCCACAAATTCCTTGATTAAGTCCCAATCATATATATATTTTTTCTGTTTACTTACTGATTCCAAACTACGATCACTGCTTGCTCTTCTTCACACATGTTTTCTACATTTAATATTTTCATAACTTGTTCATTTCCCTTTAAAAAGTCCACACAGTTTCCTATCTGATGTTTGGACTTTAGAGCCTAATAAGGCTCCCGTGGTTCAGGAGACAGAAGAGGAGCTTGAGAGAGGACAGATGGGCTAAGACAAAGTTCGTCTGCTCCTTCTATCTTCTATGTTGGTGAGTTTTTCTTGTCAAGGAGCTGTGATCTTTGGAGAGTATTTTCAAATTGACCACAAATAATTCTTTCCTAGAAGCCACTTTTAGGTGGTTAGCCATTGTCTCATGGAGACACACAATGGGAAGATGAAGTCCAGTGGGGAGCCGGGGCTGGCTTGCTCCTACAGCCTTGTGAGATAAATCGTGGGTGTCTCTGCCCAACCCTTGGCTATAATGAGCAAATTTGCATCATGGAAATCAGCAAATGCTACAAATTGAGCTATTTATTGGAGCCAGTTGTTAAACATTTGTGAACATTACAACTGGATGTTATACATATACATGTACGCACAAAAACACACGTACCGATACCATCCACATTCAGAATTTGCAAATATCTTTGTCAAGGAAAAGAATGGAATAGAGCTTCCCACTCCCAAATGCCCTGTTTTTATAATTTTTCCTTAATTTAGGATGTCCATGTTGTTAAAAATGTGTACTTTAAAAAATCTGTACTGTGTATAATTATTGCATACAGTTATTAAAGGAATACATATTCATAATGCACTAAAATGGATTATCAATATAAGGGAGAAAATCTCCCATACTGATTGAAATTATTACAATCAGTAATATTCTGGTTTAATTTTTTTCTATGTATAAACAATATGTAATTTCCTATATATAATCCTGTGAACATGGAATAATTTGCTTAATCATTACTCTGTGATTTAGGTTTTCTCTCAGTGCTCCACTATGGTAAATAATACTGTGATTAACAACTTGATATGGCTTAGATGGTAGAGAAAGGCTATGAGGTTGAAATATAGTGGGCTTTTTTTTGGATCCTGCACGCTCTAAATTGTTGGCAAGGTGGAGGAGATGATGACATGAACAGTTTAATCACAGCCAAGGAAAAGGCAGCTGCCCATAGAACAGTTTGGAGAACCTGGAGATTTATGGAAGTCCTATAAAATGCTAACTGAAGGGCATATGTGGGTGTGTTGAGATCTGTTGCCAGGTGGTTTTGAAAAGAGCTTGCCAAGGTTTAAATCAATCCTATCATCAGGATCAGAGTGGATGCCAGCTATTTTTTCTCATGCCCCATTCCTGGACTTGATTGAAGACACCTGTTAGGAATATTTGTCACCTGATGCATATTGAGGCAAGCAACACCGTCCGGAGAGGTTGGTAACAGCAAAAACTGAACTTTTAATTGTTGGGGGAGGCCACGAGTTTCTTTGTACTTTGGATTGCCCAATCTACCTCCAGCTTGTTGGGCGGGCATGTTCCTAAACCTACCCAGGCAGCAAATGAAGCCAACTGATCTGGTACATTGTGTTCCCTGATAGCTTTGCTTTGAATACATTTGTGTATATCTCCACCTGCTCTGTTCATTCAAGTGAAGGTTCTGTTGTTGAATGCATGTGGTTTTAAATTTATTGAGTTTTTTGTTTAATTTAACTCACCAGACATTTTATGTGCAATTGTCCACTGCAAGGCAGGATGCAGTTGTCATATCCCCATTTTATTTTTCAGATGGATAGTCTAATAGAAGCGATAAGAATATTAAAATGCCCAAAATATACGATATGTGGGATAGAGACTATCATATGGGTTAACACTAAAATATGGAGATAGAAAGAAAAGGGATACATCTGCGTGAGGAGATGTGAAAACAATGCCTGTATTGTTTTCAGGGAGGAGTGGCATGACTCATTTTTCAGCTTGTGAACATAGAATAAAGGAAATCGAGGGAGAGAGAGTTTCATGAAAAAATAAGAAGCTCATGATTATATAGTACTTTTTAATAAAGGGCTTTCACATATTTTATTACAATTAATCAAGGCAGGAGTAGAAAGCACTTTGAATTGGCTAAGCATAGGTTGGAAGGACAGAGGTAGAAGTGTTTCTGTGACAGTCAATTGCTGCTAGACCACAGAGTATATCTTAGTTTGTATTCCTCCAAAAGCAAACCTTAAATAAAGACTTTAGGGAGTCTACTAGGGAAGGAACCCCAGAAAGTAGGGTAAGGGGGAGTGGAGAGTGAGGCAGGGAAGGGAGGCAAGCCACTAAAGAAAGTATGAGTGAATGAATAAACATTATCGTCAGGGCCAGGACTAGGGTGAAGTAAGGGGGACCACTCACCTAGAATACAGGATTTAGGGCATGCCAAACACTCAATAATCAAGATAAACACATTATAATGAAACATTTTTTAAGTATCAAAATTAACACACAAAAATCCATGATAAAATATTATCAAAAAATTAAATAAAGACAGGATCTGACTGTTGTGTTGAGTCATATCGGATCCCGAGGCAAATGGAAAACTATGTAAAAATAAAATTTTTAAGTATTTTTAAAATGGTAAAATTTCTTTAGAACATTAAAGTAAAAAAAAAGTTGAAAAGTCAAAAAGTAGTTTTACTCATATTAAAACTCAAACCATTATTTTAAATATAAATACTTTACTTAAATAAAATACAAATTTCATTATAATTTTACTTTACTGGTTTTAAGGAAAACAAACTCACCAATAATGTTTCATCAAAATAATTAATCATTCAAAAACACACAAAAATTGCACATAGGAGCATATGTATTTCTTTTGCTAAGTCTCCCGTATGGTTTGGCACAGCACTGGTTACCCCTGTGGGCTTCTTCCCACTGGCGTTCTTCTGAGAATTGTTCTACTGAGAAGTTGGGCGGCTGAGGTACTTATCTATCAACTCCTGCCTCTCATTGGGTGTGGGCTCTTCCTGAGGGTGTCAACTCCCTGGCACTCCCAGCATGCTCCTGGGGTAGGCCAAGACCTATAAAGAAAGGCATTATTATAGTCACCTGGAGGGCTTTGATGTGCATCCAAGGAACACAGGCTTTTATATTGTGGGCCCTATGAAAGCCCTGACAAGGCTTTTGAGAAAATGTGGGACAGTCATCAGAGCTGTGGTTTAGAAATATTTTTCTGGACTCACTATGTATAGTGGGTTGGGGAATGAGGAAAGCAGGAAACAAGAAAGCAATTTAGAGGCAACTGCAATAATTTGATTGGGAGATAATGTGGGATTAAGCTAGGTAGATGTGTGTCAGTTGGGCTAAAAAGAAAAGAGAAGAGGCAAGAAAATATAGCAGGACTTGAATTACTGGGTCTTGAGCAACAAATGGATGTATTAGGAAAGAAGGAGGGAAGATATGTAGATGAGGCTGTGGTTTCCCATCGATGACTGAGATGATAACAGTTCTGTTTACAGAGTTGATAGCTTCAGAGAAAGAGCAAACTTGGTGAGGAGATTTGGATTTGAGCATGTGTGGCAGACAGAGATCCAGGGTGGACTTATATGTCCGTGAGCACACAAAAATTTGAGAAATTAAAAAATGATTTGGAGAGCCAGAAAATTGAATGACTCTTTTTTGCTTGAGTTCATGTTCCTGGAAGAACATCCCCTTTGAGGGGATGGGACAGAGGTTTGGGGGACAGAAGCACATGGAAGAAGGCAGATAATTGATCAAGCTTTCTTGAAGTGCTGACCCGTGAATGGCTGGTTACCTATCCACAGAGTAAATGCAGAGCACAGATACACGTGCTCTGTGTAAAAAAAAAAAAAAAAAAAAAACACGTGGGAGCCTTCATAACAATCTGACATGTCTGCCAGGTACCGTGTGATGAGGCAGCCCTGTGGAGAGGCACAGGTAGTGAAGGAGTTGGCTTCAGAAACGGTAGCCCCACTTGACAGCTTGAATGCAACTTCCTGAGAAATTTTAAGCCAGTTGCATCCAGATTGCTGACTTACAGAAACTGTGTGATAACATTTATTGTTTAAGGTACTAGATTTTGAGGAAATTTGTTATTCAGCATTAATAACTAATATATTCACCACAAATTACTGGGCTGAAATAGAGATCCCTTACACAAATGGTTTTCGAGTCACAGGTCAGGTTGTGGGAGCAGAGAAAGGATATTTTTTCAATATCACTGATAAATGCTGTGCCCTTTGCTGTATAACTCACCACTTCTTTCCTGGTAAAGGACCATTTATGTAGTTAGAAGGCATTGATCTTCACTGAAATCATGAAAGAAAATATTGCTGTTGTCAGCTTTTACACTGTCTGTAATGTAAAGTTTCCAGGGCCTGCTGAGTGTAATAATCTCAGAAGTTCTGAGGCTGCTGTCCACAGTCAAGGCAATCAGCCACTGTTGGGGACCACTTTCAGCCAGATGTGCCTCCTAGTTTGAGGGTTCCCAGATACCCATTTGTCTAACTCGCTAATGACTATAATGTAGAGATCCTCCAGAGATGACACACTGGGCTTCAGTGGGAGGGTGTATTTGAAGATCAGTTCATGATTCACATCATATAGGAATGGCCTTCTCTGGGACTGGAATCCACAAATGTGTGGACCTTCATTCTCCAGGATTTCTAGAAACTTTAGGGTGTGCAAAGCATAAACCAGGTGAACATGTAGGAAATTCTAGGGGATGCAAAATTTTACCTTTACTCTCTTTGTTTTTATTCCAGCTGGGCCTAAGAAATATGTTGACATAAGACAGATCAACAGGTAAAAAGTATCCACATTTATTTAACACAAGTTTTACATAACACTGGAGACTTTAGAAGGAATGAAGAGACAAAGAAATTGTGGAACCTACATTCCTTTGATTAGGTTGAACAAAGAGGTAATTACGGACAAGTAGCAAAAACTGTGTGGGGAGACTAAAGGAAGATAAGAAAGATTTTAATAAAATCTGTTTCTATAGAATTCTTCCCATCTCAACTTCTCATCCTTGATAAGAATGCTACTTTTCTTCGGTATGGAGAGGATATCTTTCACCTGGGAATTTCATCTTCTGCTTTTTAGAAAAAGAATGGTCACAGTGTTTTTCTTGTATTTGCTATTTTACAAGTGACTTTGCCTCAAAATAGTCAATATGCCAGAGCAGCATATATATATTTTTTGTATCATTAGTTTCAGGTGTACAAAGCAACCTAGTGATTAGACATTTACACACCTCACAAAGTGATAACCCCACAAGCCTATTACCCATCTGACACGGAACATAGCTATTACAATACCAATGACTATATTTCCTATGCTATACTTTATATTCCATGGCAATTTGTACTTTTTAATTATAGTTGACATTCAATATTATTTTATATTAGCTTCAGGTGTAGAGCATAATGGTTAGGCATTTATACAATTTATGAAGTGATCCCCTTGATAAGTCTAGTACCCACCTAACACTATATAGGTTTTATAATATTATTGACTATATTTCCCTTTCTGTGCAGCATATCCCCGTGACTATTTTGTAACTACCAATTTGTACTTTCTTCACCTATCTCAGCCGTCCCCTTAACCCCTTCCCGTCTAGCAACCATCAGTTTGTTCTCTGTATCTATGAGTCTATTTTTGTTTTATTTGTTTGTTTATTCTGTTCTTTAGATTCTGTGTATCAATGAGATCATACGGCATTTGTTTTTCTTAGTTTGATTTATTTCATTTAGTTTAATACCCTCTAGATCCATCTATGTTGTTGCAAATTGTAAGATTTCATTTTTTTTATGGCAAGGTAATACTTCATTGAATGAACCACAATTTTTTTATCCAATCATCTATTAGGCATTTTGGTTGTTTCCATATCTTGGCTATTGTGAATAGCACTGCAGTAAACATAGGGTTGCATATAACTTTTTGAGTTAGTATTTTTGATTTCTTTGGATAAATATCCAGGAGTGGAATTGTTGGATCATACAGATGGCCAATAGACATATGAAAAGATGCTCAATGTCACTAATCATCAGAGAAATGCAAATAAAAACTACAATGAGATATCACCACACACCTGTCAGAATGGCAATCATCAATAAATCAACAAACAACAAAGGTTGGTGAGGATGTGGAGAAAAGGGAACCCACACGCACTGTTGGTAGGAATGCAAATTGGTGCAGCCACTGTGGAAAACAGTATGGAGTTTCCTCAAAAAATTAAAAATAGAACTACCAGAGCAGCATATTTTGAAGTGGCATGTCCTGAACTCCTTTAATACGTTATATATTTTGATAAATAATGTATGTTTCATGGTGTTTGACTTATCACTGTTCTGGCCAGGGGATAGACATCTTTTCTGACAGACATACCAAAGATATAACCCTCTCCCATTCTTTCTTTACGGTCTTCTAGATGTCAGAATTTTGAAAAGGTAATGTTCCACATGGAGTAAGTTGAATGTTGACTCAGAAAAGTTTCAGAAGCCCATCGGGAAATCCAACTACTATTGAAGGGAGGTCTTCAGTGGATAAAAACAGGAAGAACAACTAACATATTTCCTCATCATAGGAAACACACAGTACTTACAGCAATGCATTGGGTTGTTTGTGGAACCTGCTCATATCCCACATAGCCACTAGGTCAAGAAGAGATTGGGCTTACCTGAGTGACACTCAAAGAGAGGCTGGGCCATCTCTGGATCCATTCTTATCTGTGTGGGTTCATCATACTCTCCATCTGAATCCTCATTCTCCCTAACTTTCTTTAGGCTCTGAGCAGTCCTTACTATTTAAGGAGGAGTGAAGACTTTCTTCTAAAGCTATGGCCTCCGCTTTAAAATGAAATTTAAAAAATAAATAATAAAAGAAGTAAAAGAACAAGAAATGAATCTCTTTTTTTAATTTATTGGGATGACAATTGTTAGTAAAATTACGTAGATTTCAGGTATGCAATTCTGTATTACATCATCTATAAATCCCATTGTGTGTTCACCACCCAGAGTCAGTTCTCCTTCCATCACCATATATTTGATTCCCCTTACCCTCATCTCCCACCGCCCACCCCTTTTACCCTCTGATAACCACTAAACCATTGTCTGTGTCTATGAGTTTTTGTTTCTCATTTGTTTGTCTTGTTCTTTTGTTGTTTTTGGTTTATATACCACATATCAGTGAAATCATACAGTTCTCTGCTTTTTCTATCTGACTTATTTCACTTAGCATCATACTCTCAAGATCTATCCATGTTGTCACTAATGTTCCTACATTATCTTTTCTTACCGCCGAATACTATTCCATTGTGTATATATACCACAACTTCTTTATCCATTCATCTATCGAAGGACATTGTGGTTGTTTCCATGTCTTGGCCACCGTAAACAAAGCTGCAATGAACATTGGAGCACACGTGTCTCCATGCATAAATGTTTTCAGATTTTTGGGGGGTAGATACCCGGGAGAGGGATTGCTGGGTCATATGGTAATTCTATTCGTAATTTTTTGAGGAATCTCCACACTGCCTTTCATAATGGCTGCACCAGTCTGCATTCCCACCAACAGTGTATGAGTGTTCCTTTTTCTCCACAGCCTCTCCAACACTTGTTACTATTTGTCTTGTTGATGATAGCCATTCTGACTGGGGTGAGGTGCTATCTCCTTGTGGTTTTTATTTGCATTTCTCTGATGATTAGTGATGTTGAGCATTTTTTCATATCTCTATTTGCCATTTGTAAGTCCTCTTTGGAGAAACGTCTCTTCAGGTCCTCTGCCCATTTTTCAATTTGGTTGTTTGTTTTTTTGTTGTTGATCTTCATGAGTTCCTTGTATATTTTGGATATTAGCCCCTTATCGGAGGAACTGTTTGCAAAAATCTTCTCCCATTCAGTCGGTTGCCTCTTTATTTTGTCGATGGTTTCTTTTGCTGTGCAGAAGCTTTTAAGTTTCGTATAGTCCCATTTGTTTACTTTAGCTTTTATTTCCATTGCCTTTGGAGTCAAATTCATAAAATGCTCTTTGAACCCAAGGTCCATAAGTTTAGTACCTATGTTTTCTTCTATGCAGTTTATTATGTCAGATCTTATGCTTAAGTCTTTGATCCATTTTGAATTAATTTTGGAACATGGTGACAGATAGCATTCCAGTTTCATTCTTTTGCATGTGGCTATCCAATTCTTCCAACACCATTTATTGAAAAGGCTGTCTTTTCTCCATTGTATGTTTTCAGCTTCTTTGTCAAAAATTATCTGTCCATATTTGTGTGGTTTTATTTCTGGGTTCTCAATTCTATTCCATTGGTCTATGTGTCTATTTTTCTGCCAATACCATGCTGTTTTGATTATTGAAGCCCTGTAGTACAAGCTAAAGTCAGGGAGTGTGTTACCTCCAGTATTGGTCTTTTTCCTTAAGATTGCTTTGGCTATTTGGGGTCTTTGTGGTTCCAAACAAATCTAATGATTTTTTGTTCTATTTCTTTAAAAAATGCCATTGGGATTTTGATGGGGATTGAATTAAATCTGTATATTGCTTCGGGTAATATGGCCATTTTAACTATGTTGATTCTTCCAATCCATGAGCACGGAATGTCTTTCCATTTCTTTGTGTCTTCTTCAATTTCTTTTAAAAATGTGTTACAGTTTTCAGCATATAAATCCTTCACATCCTTGGTTAAGTTTATTCCTAGGTATTTTATTCTTTTTGCTGCAATTGCAAAAGGAATTGTATTTTGTATTTCTTTTTCTGAGATTTCATTGTTAGTATATAGGAATGCAATGGACTTTTGTACGTTGATTTTGTAGCCAGTAAGTTTACTGTATTCGTTGATTGTTTCTAATAGCTTTTTGGTCGAGTCTTTAGGGTTTTCTATATATAGCATCATGTCATCTGCAAAGAGTGACAATTTAACTTCTTCATTCCCAATTTGGATGCCTTTTATTTCTTTCTTTTGCCTGATTGCTCTAACAAGGACTTCCAACACTATGTTGAAAAGCAGAGATGACAGCCCTGTTGTGTTCCTGAACATAGAAAAAAGGGGTTCAGTTTTTCACCATAAATTATGGGATTAGCTGAGGGTTTGTCATATATGGCCTGTATTATGTTAAGGTATTTTCCTTCTATCCCTATTTTATTAAGTGTTTTAATCATAAATGAATGTTGTATCTTGTCAAATGGTTTTTCTGCATCAATTGATATAATCATATGATTTTTGTCCTTTATTTTGTTTATGTGATGTATCACATTGATGGATTTGCGGATGTTGAACCATCCTTTTGCCCCTGGGATGAACCCCACTTGGTCTTGATGAATAATCTTTTCAATGCAGTGTTGTATTCGATATGCTAGAATTGTGTTTAGGATTTTTGCATCTGTATTCATCAAAGATATTGGTCTGTAGCTTTCCTTTTTTGTGTTATCCTTATTAGGTTTTGGTGTCAGGGTAATGCTGGCTTTATGAAATGAGTTAGGGAGTCCTGTCTCTTCCTCATTTCTTGGAAGAGTTTGAGCAGGATTGGTATTAGATCCTCTTGGAAGGTTTGGTAGAATTCACTAGTGAAGCCATGTGGCCCTGGACTTTTGCTTTTGGGAAGGTTTTGAATGACTGATTCAATTTCGTTACTGGTGATCGGTCTGTTTAGATTTTCCAGTTCTTCATGGTTCAGCCTAGGAAGGCTATATGTTTTTAAGAACTTGTCCATTTTTTCTAGGTTATCGAATTTGGTGGCATATAGTCCTTCATAGTATTCTTGGATGATCCTTTGTATTTCTGTGGTGTCCGTGATAACTTCCCCTTTTTCATTTCTGATTTTGTTTATTAGTGTCTTCTCTCTTTTTATCTTAGTGAGTCTAGGCAAGGTTTTGTCAATTTTGTTAATCTTTTCAAAGAATCAGCTCTTTGTCAGATTAATTTTTTCTTTTGTCTTTTTGTTCCCTGTTTCATTTAGTTCTGCTCTGATTTTTATTATTCCCTTTTTTCTGCTGACCTTAGGTTTAATTTGTTGTTCTTTTTCTAGTTCTTTAAGGTGTAATGTGAGGTTATTTATTTGGGATTTTTCTTGTTTCTTGAGATAGACCTGTAATGATGTAAATTTCCCTCTTAAACCTGCTTTTGCTGCATCCAAAAATTCTGGTAGGATATATTTTCATTGTCATTTGTTTCTATGTATCTTTTGATCTCTCCTCTAATTTCTTCTTCGACCCAGTTGTTCTTTAAAGGTATGTTGTTTAATCTCCATGCATTTGTGTTTTTTCCTGCTTTCTTTTTGCAGTTGATATCCAATTTCAAAGCCTTGTGATCAGAGAATATGCTTGGTATGATTTCAATCTTCTAAAATTTGCTGAGACTGATTTTATTTCCTAATATATGGTCTATCCTTGAGAATGTTCCCTGTACACTAGAAAAAAATCTGTAGTCTGATGTTTTAGGATGAAGTGGTCTATATACGTCAATTATGTCCATTTCATCTAATGTGTCATTTAGGGCTGCTATTTCATTATTTATTTTCTGTTTGCATGATCTATCCATAGCTGTCAATGATGTATTTAAGTCCCCTAGTATAATTGTGTTTTAGTCAATTTCTCCCCTTTGGTCTGTTAGTAGTTGCTTGGTAAATTTTTGTACTCCCTGATTGGGGGCACAGATATTGGTTACTGTTATGTCTTCTTGTATAGTCCCCTTTACCATTATGAAATGTCAATCTTTGTCTCTTCTAACCTTTTTCACCCTGAAGTCTGTTTCATCTGATATCAGTATGGCTACACCTGATTTTCTCTGGGTACCATTTGTTTGGAGTGTCAATTTCCATCCTTTCACTTTGAGTCTACGCTTGTCCTTGTAGCTGAGATGTGTCTCTTGGAGACAGCATTGGGTTTAATTTTTTGATCCAATCTGCTACTCTGTGCCTTTTTATTGGTGAGTTCAGTCCATTTACATTTAGGGTGATTATTGATATTGATGATTTCCTGTCATTCTATCTTTAGTTTTCTGGTAATGCTGTGTCTCCATTGTTTCTTTGCCTTTTTGTTGTTGTGCATAATTTTTGTGTGGCGGTATTCTATGATGTTTCCCTCTGTTTCTTCTTTTATTACAGTATATATTTCAGTTCTGGATTTTTTTTGAGTGGTTACCCTTAAGTTTATGTAAAAGAAAGTTTGATATTTAGAGTATTCCAGTTTCTTCAGCACACTTACTTTCTCAATTCCCATATTCCGGTTCAGGCTTTTTCTCTCCCCCTTTTTATGTTTTGGTTGCCATAAATTGTTCCTGTTGATGGTGGTTGAATAGCATCCTTTAGTATTTCTTGTAGTGCAGTTCGTGTATTAGAAATTCCCTCAGCTTCTGTATGTCTGGAAAGGTCCTTATTCCTCCCTCACATCCAAAGGATATCTTTGCTGGATATATTATTCTTGGCTCATAATTTGTCTCTTTCAGTAGTTTGAATATTTGGTTCCACTCCCTCCTTGCTTGTAGTGAATCTCTTTTTTTAAACTTCTACATTTGTGCTTCCCTGAGGCCACAAATGGACACTAATTAGCTGACTAGAAAAAGGAAGTAATGAAGGATAGAAGAAATAAAGAAGGAGAAGGAAAAGGAGAAGGAAAAGGAGGAGAAGAAGAAGGAGAAGAAGTTGAAAGAGAAGAAAAGCAACAACTTGGCTTAATTCCTCAAATGTATTATCTCTCCATATATGCATTAATAATTTTATGAAATCCAGGAGCTATTTATGATGCAACCATTTCTATAAACAATAATTTATAAATAATGCATGTGGTTTTGTGTCCTTAAAGTGATAAAATCCTGCAGTTTACCTGTTCCCAGATAGTCACTGAAGTCAGAATATCAGGATTTCTGCATCTCTAGTTTCCAGGGTGCCCCTGGGATTTGCTTAGGTTATAATAACAATAATTGCTGATATTCATTGAGAAAATGTTGTGACAGACCACGTGCTAAGAATCCCTTTTTTAAAAATACTATAACCAATATTCCCCATATGTACAAGGTAAATATTATTTCCCCATCTTATAAATGAAATAACTGATGCTCAGAGACGTTAAGTAACTTGCTGAAGATCTCCCAGGTAGAAAGTTCAGACTCGAATCTGCCTGGTTCCAGAGGCACTGGCCTTTGTACTCTACCGTTAGATTAGCTTATATTTCCCCCAGAAATAGAAGTAGAACCTGAGGCAAAGACTTGTATACAGGTAGTTTATTTATGAGGTGATCCCAGAAATTAGAAGAGAGGTACAAGAGGGATGAAGAAAGGAGGAAAAACCAACATGAGGATGCATTTTTTTTTTTGAGCTCACTGATGGGATTTGATCCTTTCAAGGCCTTTCTAAACAGCTTATAGATGTCTTTCTGAATTTTCCATCTAAGAATCAATTGAGAAAAATAGTTATTCATCAGCTCCCAGGTCCCCATGTTTGAGAGTTGTCCCTGGGAACACTACCAGCCTTGCACTTTTAGGAAGCACATTCATACCTGGTGAGAGGACTATTGCTTGCTTTTGGAGAAGCCCCAGAATAGAAAGGGAACGACTAACAGGGCATAATTGAGATAAGACATTGTGGATGCGGTGTACAAGTTGAAGCCTATAAGGACCTGCCTGCTCTAGCGAGAGCTGGGATCAGAGGTGAGGTGGAGAGAATGTGACTCAGGGCACCACCAACATCTGACATAGTCCTATTCTCCAAGATTCAGCTTTTCCAGGCCACCTGGACATGTGATCCTTCTGTTGCATTGGCTTTGGAAAGGTGGTAAAACTTGAACAAGTTCAGTCACACCCAAATAATGAACCACTCTACCAAATTAAGTGTGGGTAGGGGGAGACATTATAAAGTATATAGGTGGAAGGGGTTTTCTTCCTCATTAAAATGGCTGATACCGATTGGTAATTAGGAAATAGTCGTGGGGATGTAAAGTATAGCATAAGGGATATAGTCAATCAATAATATTGTAATAATGATGTATGATGTCAGATGGGTACTAGATTTATCTGGTGATCACTTTTTAAGTTACATAAATGTGTTATCACTATGTTATACATCTAAAACTAATGTAATATTTATTGTATGTCAAGTATAATGAAAAATTAAAAATATTTAAAAAGTGGCTGATAGTGCAAGAGATACCTAAGTTTGCTGTTGAAATAAATCCCATTTTCTAATGGACAATCTGAGGCTAGAAGAATTTGGTTAAAACATTGTCCCTTTCAAGATACAATAAATAAATAAATAAATAAATAAATAAATAAATAAATAAATAAATAAATAAATAAAATTGAAGGACCAGTATTGCTCTGTCTCAAGATAGGATGAACAATGGTATAGTTTTGAGGCAAGACTGTTTGAGGCAAGGCTGAGATTTTCAGCTATTTGCAAGCTGATGAGTTAGCCTGTCACAATTTCATGGGTGTCTGCAGAATACAGGAGACTCCAGTGTCAGACACAGAGGACTTTATTGCTCAGGACACAGTAAGCAGCCTGAGCATCAGCATATTTTTGTCAATTCTCCTTACTCTCAAGTCCAAAAGGGGCTACATGGATGAATACAAGTAGATACCTGTACGTGTAGTGGGTTGCAGTATAGAAGAACCTTAGGCTTCAGGAATTTGAATTGTAAATTGGGAAGGTATGCCCTCCCTTTGCTCGCAGGCAATATTTTCTTATTTATCCTGGATAGTAAGGATGCCTGCTCTTTTCTCCTAAAGGAAATACCATCCCTGTCTTACAGGGATATAAACAAACCTGTCCTTATCTTCAGATGGAGGCACTGTCTTTGTCTTCTAAGGCTGCTCAGTATACAAATATCCTTGAAAAGATAATCTGGAACAAAGGGAAGGTAGTGCCTCACTAATAAAATGTGAGAGACTCATGAATGATTTTCTTTCAATATTTTGTTTTTCATCAAGTAGCAACAGAGTCAATCTTTAGTTGAGCCATATATAGATGTTTTGTTCCTTAACAAGGCATATATCTTCAACACATAGGGACATATTTCTTAACCTTGGATGAGGCAGAGAATAAGCACATGCCTTAAATACCTGGGTGAACAGCAACTTTGAATGGAGAGAGAGAGAGAGAGATGAGGGAGAGAAGAGTTGAAAGTATAGAGAGAAAGTGAGAAAAATAGAGACAGACACAGACAGAGACTCAGAGGGAAAATTCAAAAGTGTATGATAGATTCAGAAAAGGATTTAAAGATATGGAAAGCATGAGTGGATGGATGGATGGAGTAATAAAGACAAATAAATATATGGATATGTGAATGGATGATACATAGATTAATTACATGAATAAAGAGATTGGAATAGTGAGAAAAAGAAAGAAAATGAAAGACAGAGAGACAGGGAGTAAGAGAGAGATGGGTAGAAACCCACAAGGGCTGAGATGGAGTACTCAGAGTAAAAGAGAGGCAGAGAGATACATGAAGATACAGAGAAAGAACATGGTTGGATAGACAGATGTAAAGATGAGGAGTGCAAGAAATGGAAAGACCGCTGGACAAATGCATGGATAAAAGATAAATAATTAAATAAAGAAAAGAAATAATACAATATGAGTTTAAACTCTGCATTCAGATCTAGTGTTTTTGTTGTGCCACTGTCTAACTGCATGGTTTTGGGCAAGTTATTTTCTTATCTGTCAAATGGGATTGATATTAATAATACTGACCTCGTAGGGTTGTTTCTAAATCTGAACTGAAATAATCCTCATAAATGCTTAGCAAGTTGGTAGGCCCACGATAATGCTATTGCAAATGATAACTTGTTACATCACCTGGGATGCCTATCCCTCTGAATCTTATAGGCTTCAACATTTTCAGCACACACATTAAATTTGTGTTTCCCATTGGAGCCACAGCTGAGTCTGGCAGATGTGTCAAATCCTGATAAAGCCGAAACTAGCATCCAACATTCAAATAGCAATTTTATGCAAACGGGATCTTCTCATTAAGTTATCCTTCTGCAATCCATAATTATTGCTGAATGAGTCTGAGGTTGTCTTCATCTCTATGAAATGAGGTCACACCAGTTATACAGTAAATTAAAGGCAAATTGAGCAGATGATATGTATAAAATAAGAAACATGCAGTTTTTAGAGCCATTGATACAGTGCTAAATGGGTTGATTTTCAATCCAAACCAAGTATTTATATAATTTGGTTTAGCATCCCAACATTCAGATGGAAACCTACATTCTTTACAGACTTGTTACTCTTTTAATCTTTACCAAGTTAGTATTTATGATGCGGAATTACTACTTGAGTCTTATGATTTCAGTTTTAGATCCAAATACATAATGTTATACAGTTCATTCTTGCTAAAGAAAAAAAAACAAAATAATATCCTTGCCTAAGTTATTTTGGTATTTCACATTATGCTGAAATATTTCCAAATAAAGTGACATAAAAAGCACAACCTAAAATGTTTGGCTACATCAGAATGAGTTAAGGATTCTGTTTCTGGCCTGCTTCTTTAATTGTTCTTTCATGCACCCAAGCATTTATATTTCAAAGGGTAGTTATTATAATTTCTATTTAATTAAATTAGTTCCTCACACTTAATTAAATTAAGTTCCTCACTTTTAATGAGGGTGGAATGAATAAAAATTATCCTGATTTTTAAAATTATGTGGTTTTTTTCCCAAACACTTCCTTGCCTCTCTATTCTCTTCCTCCTGGTCAACCTTATGAGTCAACGATTACACAGATGGCATAATTTGAAGAACAGCATGATAATGCATATGAAAATGCTTCAAAATACTTTCCTATCTCTTTTCCATTAAATATCCCTCTAGTCAGAAATTTCACCATTCAATAGTCTTTCATTTGACTTAAATATACTTCCCTTTATAGGTCTTTTATTTTAAATGTAAAAGCTTATGAGTAGAAACATTTGGGTTATGTTTGAGGTAAATTCATTTTATTTGGATCATTTTCCTTTCTAAGCATTCAGATTCAATCAATTTTATTCAACCCAACTTTAGTGGTGACTTGGGTGGAATGACACAATACAGATGGGAGACCTGACAGTCATTTATTCATTCATTCACAGATTGTTTCTTGAGCTTTTATTATGTATCAGACACTGTGCTATGCACTGGGTATGTAATATAGACTTGTCCTCATGGAACACACAATTTATTGAGTGAGATGACTGGTGTTTAAATAATCACAGAATTAATAACTAAAGATTGCAGCGGCCTCAATGAGAGTTTCAAGGAGTTACAGTGGCCTGAAAAGATTCTGTAGGAATAGAAAGTCACCAAAAATCAACTTTTCTGGGGCCATGGTGCTATTCAGGACAACAAACCCATGTCTGAAAATGAGTCAGGTACTCTCAAACAAGAAGTAAACACTTTTGCAGAGAAGTGGTAGAGGAGAGCTTAGTGGGAAAGAGAGCTAAATGCTGAGAGTAATGTTTGCCTAGAAACTAGGCTCCAAGTTATGATTTTCTCTGGCCTAGATGGTTGCTTCTGAGTCATACGTGATGTCTTCCTACTTTCCTGTCAGAGGTCAGCTCTCTTCTTCATGCTTCTCATACCCTTACTCTGAGGCTCTCCTGGCATTTACCACACGTAGTGTCAGGTAACGTAGCAGTATGGGTCTGTGGCTTCTCTTTCTGGACATCAAGCTCCTTGAGCTCAAACTCTGAGCTCAGTATATCCTCCGTAAATGCCAAGTCTGTGAATGAATGTCAACAGTAACCTCTGAGAGAGATATTAGTAGTCCTATTTGACAAATAAGGAAATGGACAAATAGTGGTTTAATGACTTTTCTAATGTCACAAATCCAATATGTGGCTCTTTCCAGATCTCAACCCAAGTTCCTTTAGAGTGAAAACTTACATTAGAATCTTATTATCTAAAACAAGAATATAAGGACAATACTTCATACCACTTGAAATCATTTAAGATGACTAAATGTAGGTCTTATTTCCATATAGTTTTATAGAGATGAAACATAGGTTAGGTTATGATACAGTAACAAACAAACCCTAAATCTCAGTGGTTTAAAGCACCAACAGTTTCTTTCTCCTGTATGTTATATGTCTATTGCAGGTCAGGTAGAAGTTCTGCTCATTGCTGTTATACATGAAGCAGCCATCATTGCAAACATTGCTTCTGAGTATGCCAAAGGGAAAGTAGAACAAAGGGAAATTAGAATATCTTGCAATTAAATGCACTAGCTTGGAAGTGACACAATGTCACTTCATTTCATAACTCATTACGGCTAGTTCAGAACAAGCTGTAAAAACCCATAGAAGATGCAAAGAAAGAATATTTGGCATGTAATAATGACCCCCACAGATAAATTATTTATACTTCATTTTGTGGTTATTTATTCATCAATTACTTATCAGCCACTTGTTACGTGCCAGGATCTGTGGGCATAACAGCATACTAGTTGGCTATTAGTGCATAATAATCAGAAAATCTCAGTGACTTATAAAATATGTGTTTATTTCTCTTTTGTGCAAGTGGCAGGTGGCTAGGATGTGGCTGATCTAGCAAGCTCATCTGAGCAAGACTTCAGCCTACAAATTTTACAAGTTGTGAGACTACTACAGATAGTCTCTATTCTTCTGGGACCAGTGGTTACATGCGGCATGTGCTTCTCTTAGCAATAACAAAAGTATAAGGGCAAGAGGAAACATACAACAGTGCTTAAAGCCTAGGCTTCGAACTGCCACACTATTACTTCTGCCTTTCATTGATCAAAGCAAGTCTTTTTGCCAAGCCCAACAGCAATGGAGCAGAGAAGTATAATCAACATTTCTTTGGACAACTGCAAAGTATATGACAAAGGGCATAGATTCTGAATAAAATAATAGACCGGCAACAATAATGCAATCAATACAGACAGTGATCAGAATGAAATCTTTAAATGATTGATGGATAAAATACATAAAACTGTAGATGGACGTAAGTGCTAAGGAGAAGAAAGTAAAGCAAGAAAGAGGTTAGATAGAATGATGATAGGGTTAGTGGTAGAAATTTTAGAATGGCCAAGAAGGAAAACCTTACAAAATAAGATGACAATTGTGTAAATTACTTAAAGGAAGGAAGTGAGAGACATCCATGAAGATTGCGGAGGGAAACCAGAGGAAAAAAAAAATTGTAGAAGCTGATGGTAGGATCTAATTGGCATGTTTGAAGAGCAGAAAGAGGGTCTATGTGATTGAGCCAAGTGAGTGAGGAGGAGAAGACCAAAAAAAGAGAGCAGAGATTGTTTGAGGTCAGTGAAACATTTTATATTTTAAGTCTGAATGAGGCGAATGTCCATTGGAGAATTTCCAGAAAAAGAGTGAAATAAACTGCTCCTACTTTTTGCTGGACTCTGGCTAACCTACTGGGAATGGACTGATGGGTGTTGGGGGTGGGAAGACAAGCTGAGGCCATTGCAATATTACAGGTGATAGACAGTGATGGCTTAGACAAGGATCTCGGCAATGGATGTGATAATCAGTCACTATATTGGTTGGATTCTGAAAATATTTTGAAGTTGAGTCAGTGAAGTTTGCTGACAGATCAGATTTGCAGAAAAGGAGAGTGTGGTGTTAAGGTTGATGGCAAGGATATGGGCTCAATCAACTGAAAACAGAAAAAGGAATTGCAATTTCTTGAGACAGGAAAGACTGTGAAGAGCACATGAGAAAGGACAATCGGGGTTCAGTTTGGGACTCGTTATGTTTAAGGCACCTATTATATATCCAACTGGAAAAGTCCAGCAGGTTGTCAAAAGTGAGATGCGTGGAGGAGAAGTCCAGGCTGAAGCGGTGCATTTTGGAGCCCTTTTTGTATGTTTGCATGTATGTTTGAAGTTATTCAAGGCAGTGAGACTAAATGAGATCCCAGAAAGGAATGAGTTTAGGTAAAATAAGGACAAAACTCGAGGCCTGAATTCTGAAGCACTTCTAGTTTCCAGAGCCAAGAAGATGGCAAGGAAACAGGAACAGAGACAGAATAAATGGCTAGAGTATAGGAGACAAACAATGAGAGCGTGATGTCACAGAAATTGAGTGAAGAAATGTTTTCAGAGACGGGAGTTTTCAACTTAGTCCAAAGCTACCTACATGTCTAGTGAGATAAGGACAGATCACTGGTAGACTGAGAGCATGCAGGTTACTTATGATCCTGTGAGACAGTTTAGTTGGAATGAGGGGACCAAAACTTGGTCAAAATTAGTTTAATAGAGAATGGGGCAAGAGAAATTGGTGACAGTGAGTATAGATCACTATTTCAAGGGGTTCTAAGAAATGAGAGAATAAAAGGTTTTGTTTGCTGGCCACTAACAGAGGATCAAAGGAAACCCCCCCCTTTTTTTAAATAAATGGGAGAAACAATCATGAAACCTATTCGAACAAGAAAAATAAGAGGGAAAAGTTGATGAATTTATGGCCTTGAGTGGTGAAAAGAATAGTTTTAAATTGGAAATGGAAGTGTGTGCTTTATCTAAGAGCTTGAACCTTTCATCCACAGAATCTAGAAGCCAGGGGCAGAGAGGTAGAAGACCGAAATATATGGTAGTAGGAACTGGGTTCTTCTATTCTGGGTGAGGAGGGGAACATCATTTGTTTATTGTCCAGAGTCAGTTCTCTTACCTTCAACTGAGGTAGCCCCAATCACACACCTTCTTAATGTCACACAGGTGCGGTAATGCCAAACAAACAGACCATGTGTTGGAAATACTCAACCCTGGGACAGAGGATGGGCCTCATAGAGGTAATCAAGGACATCCATAGCAAAGGTGACCTGCAGATGCTTTTCTGTCTTGGGACAACGAGGATTCTGAAAAATCTGATTCCTTGTCTCCCTACAGAATCTTTTTCATACGAGAATTGCCCGGTGTTTAAATTCTCATTCCTCTGTTGCTAAAGTTTGTGGCTCTAAGAAGGAAGTTTATTTGCTTAAGAAAATTCTATGGACCTTTAGGGAGTGAATAAGCATTGCTTTCCACACCTAGCTTGTTGAGAATTTCCTTCCTGAGAGTTGCTAGAACCCAATTCACTGTTGATAGTATAGTTCTGAAGATCCCCGTCTGTTAGTTGTTTTGCTTGTAGCTTGTATGGCCTATTTATGTTCTAAATACCAACTTCTTGCCCCATATCTTCAAGGAGTTCAGATGCCACTTTTTTGAAAATGACTTTCCTTATGTCAATTAATCAAAAATCAACAATTAAGTGATATTTAGGAGCACTTATCTTTTCTTCTGCCCTTCTGTATTACCATATCTTTCAGAGCAGAGACTGTTCCATTCTTCCAGGCATCCTATGAAGGCCCACCTTACATAGAATACGTACTTAATAAATTAATAAATGGATGACTTTTTCACTTTCCTAAGACATAATTAAAATTTGGTTTAGAAAGGACTGCATGAGTAAATTGTTAAAGGTTATCAACAAGTCTGTTTAGAATAATAGCAAATGTCAACGAATTATTTAAAAGACACCTTTTAATTTAAAAGTCTAATTTTTAGTTATTTTTATGACTGCTTACGTTGAATTTTACCTACTTTACCACTGGCTGTAGATGACAGGTTTCTATATTAATTATGTAAGCAGCGAATACTACAAATGTGTTGAGGCCCATTTTTTATTTCTCCTTCTCTTAGCTCTGTTGAAATTGGAAGTGAGCAGCACTGAGCATTATCAAGACCTCTTGGAAATGGCAGTGATATGTGGTCAAATAGTTATGCTTGCCATATGACTGGGAATCACTTGCCTCTCCACAACTTTGGTGTATATGGAATATTAAATACAGGATAAAGTCTCTGGCAGACACATAAGTGTGATCGCCCAGGTTTTGAATATGTTTGTTCTTTGCCTGTGCCCATCTGGCAAGAGCTAATTCACTCTTTGTAGTTTCTGTGGATCAACAAAATACCTCTTTGCTTAGTGGCTTAAACAACACCATTTTGTTAGCTCATGAATCCACAGGTTGGTGATTTGGGCTGGGATCAGCTGGGTAGGTCTTCTTGTCTTGGCTTGGATTACTTATTTGTCTGTGGTCAGCAACCAGGTTGGCTGGGGCTGGCTATTTCAAACTGACCTCCACTCTAATAGCTCATTTTTACTCCACATATATCTTATCTCAGCAGGCTAGCCAGGGCAGTTTAGCTAGCATACAAATCCTTTCAAGGCCAATACTCATAACTGTCATGCTGTCGCTTCTGCCACATGTTGTTGACCAAAGCAAGTCTCAAAGCCAGCAAGATTCAGAATGAGGAGAAATAGATTCCATATCTTGATGGGAGGAGTCGTAAAATCACATATAGGCAAAAGGTCTGGGTACAGGGAGGTCATTTTTGCAATTTACCACACTAGCTAAAATATAATTTATTAAAAAATCTACACGAGCAAAATAAGCCTGTTAGTTGAGTCTCCTGGCGTTGAGACTAAACTGCTATGAGTTTTGTATTGGAGTCAGAAGTAGGCCCAGTTTGCTATGCCAAATGAATGTACTGCTTCTTAAAGATGGATGATGGGCTACGACTTCTGAAATGAGAGCTCTTTCACTTGAAGTTTGTTACCACTTTAGTGGCAATAGCATGGTTCTAGCAGGGAAAGTGAATATGGTCAATAAATGCCCCAAAACCTCTGAGTGGAGTCAAGGATGTCTTTCTTTATCGGCATTCCCCCCAATCCCCAGATCCCCCACTTTGGAAATGTGATACTCCAAATTATCAGTGCCCTGTCTTCAGCTAATTTGAACACAGTAATAACTGTGGTGCTACCTGATAGTTAAGGTATTAAGAAAAAAATGTGAAGGTTATTTACATTTTTAGATCTCTTAATGGTGGAAAGACAGGCAGAAGTGCTCGTGCATTTGAACAGAGTATTCCACCTACCTCGTGAATAATACTTCTGCGACTTTTGTTGTAAGCATTGAACTGTCTCTTACTGTGAATCCTAAATTGAGATGGGTAGAACAGTATACAAGACATTTCCCACATAGATCAAATAGAGGGTAACCTTGGAGATGATGGCAATATTGTTTCTATTACTGTTGGTGCCACAGTATCACCCCATTTAGATATTGTGAACTTGGGCTGTGTTTCTTTCCTCCCAACCTTCCTTAGTTCCTGTCATGTTTGCAAGCTACATTCTTCATACTTTCCAGCAATTTTTGGAGCTACTTGATGATAAACATCTCTCTTGCTAATAATCCCCCTTACTAATAAATTCTTCTTCTGCCAAGTTAACCAGAAACATTTCAGTTGTTTGCAACTAAGGACTCTGTTGATTAATTTTAAAGCAGGTTTTATGGGCCTGTTCTGGAAGCGGTGACTTCACTTCCATGTGCATTTCACTTAGCTGAACTCTGACACATATGCAAGGGAGACTGGCAAATGTGGTGTGGCTCTGTAGCCAAGCAAGAGAGGAGAACATTGAGGAACATTGAGGAAGTCTCCCAGGCCTACCTGTAAGAGAGATAGTATGGGGAAGCAGAGCTAGGAAGCTGTAATTCTTAAAAACACCACTTAGCTATAAGCTCAGTTAACCATACTGAATAAACAAGGCCTCCTCAGGAAATGTAAGGACAGGGTTTCAATAATTAAGCCAGGATCTCAAGGGTGAAATGGGACTGTTTTCAAGCAAACGGGGATGTAGGGTCATCCTAGTTGTAGCTGATTCACAAGCAATCAAGAAATGGCTGATTCGTACCATGTGGGTAATAAAAATGTTTAAAAATTCTCCCTACTGGGGCATAAACCACAAAGCTGGGTTAAAGGCAAAGAGAATGAGGAGACAGAGTTTGTAATTTTTGTATGTAGTAACTGAGCTGCATCCCTCCCCAGCCCCTAAGAATATTTAGTCTCTAAATGGTCCAAGTTCCAGTCCCCATCCTCGTCTCTTTCCTGCTTTCTCTTCTCGTTCATTACCCATGGTAGTTAAGAAGATGACATTAGTACTTGCTATGTGGCCTTTACTGATTCCCTTTAGCTCTCTTTGCTGAAAAAAATAGAGGTATGTAGCAGATTTCTGATGTCCTTCTGGTATAAAAATTCTGTTATTCTAGAAGACTCAGAAGCTCAGTTGGAGTAAGAGAGAATCTAGCCATGCTCTTAATAGCTGGTGTAATGTTCTAATTTATAATAAGAAATATATATTTGTTCTTTGTCATCAGTTCCTGGCACAAAGCTTCTAAAACCCTTGGAATATCTTGTGAGGACAGTGATAAAAGTGTCTCTTGTTATGTTAATGAGGTGACATTTGACGACAACCTAAGGATGGAGGCTGGTTGCCAGGAGAACCAACCATGTGATTAGAGGTTTGGAACTTTCAGTCACTCCTCAACCTATTGAGAGGGGAGAGGGGCTGCGGGTTAAATCAATTGCCAATGGCCAAGGATTTTGATCAATGTGCCTGTGTAATGAAACCTCCATAAAATGCCCCAAATTCATAGGAGTCAAAGAGCTTCTCCATTAGTGAACACATCGAAATACAGGGACAGTGGTGTTCCTGGAGAAGGCATGAAAGCTCCCCACCCTTTCCCTCTACTTTGTCATAGGCCTCTCTTCCCTTTGGCTAGTCTTGTTATACCCTCTCATAATAAACTAGTAATCTAGTAGGTATATGTTTCTCTGTGTTCTGTTAGCCACTCTAGCAAGTTAATCAAACCCAAGGTTCTTAGAACCTCCCATTTAATTAAACCTAGACCTAATTAATACCTGATCTAATTGCCCTTTCAACCTCTCCCAGAAACATAATCTTAATCAACCAGTATGGTATTTTTCTAGTCAAGCACCAATAAGGTCATTTGTCACATGTGCCCCCATAGAAAAAAGAAGCAATCTGAATGAAAAACAACAACAACAACAACAACAATGTTTGCATTCTCTTCCCCCAAAGAAAAGGTATCCAAGCTTCAAAATAATTCATTTCTTTTTTCCTTTTGTTAATAGCTCCCTTGCCCCACCTGTCTTCCTATAAAAAGCTTACATTTTGTACAAACCCTTGGTACACTCTTTTAGTTGCTAGATGGGTTGCTGCTCGATTCATGAGTTGCTTAATAAAGCCAAGTAGATCTCCAAATTTACTCGGTGTTTTTTTTTTTTTTTTTTTTTTTTTGTTTTTGTTTTTGTTTTTGTTTTTGTTTTTAACAAGGGTAAATCAGGAAGTGACTGCTTCTAGCCTGGCTCACACTGGGACCCTGTGTGAGAATGAGGGTGGTGAGGGCCTTTAGGCCTCCATAATTTCCAGTAGCTCCTATTTTTGTTGATCTATGTGGTGGATATTATAAAGCACCACCAGATCCGCTTTTCAGGGCAATACTCTCACATTCACTTGTTAGCTGTTCACAATGGGAGCCCTCCCTGAGAATTTCCCTTGGCCTCAGAGGATGGTCTTCCTTAAGACTAAGCAGCAGAGGAAATGGTTGAGTAATGACACAAAGGCCTGGCCCCTTTGCCTCAACTGGGACTACTGATTGGGTCACCCTAGCTCCAGAGCTCCCTGTAGTGTGGACAAGGCCAGTGTTAGAATTGCACTGGGGGTCAGATTTTCTCTCTGTCCAATCTCAACTTTCCTACTTCCTTATAGGTATTTCCTTCAAGCAAGCCCCAGAAATCGCTTTGAGGGCAATTCTCTGACTGAGTCTCTGTTTCTTCCAGAATCTCAGGGGATGTGAATGAAGACAATTTGAAACATAAAATCTAAGTAAAACATTTGTGTTGGGAACATGCAACTTCAAGGCAAATTCTAAAGCCCCCATTTCTAGGCCCAAACCACTGCTCCCTGGACTTCCTATACAGATACCCACCCGCCCCCGCCACACACACACACACACACACACACACACACACACACACACACATCAGGAAAGATCTGAAGGGAGGAACAGAAGGGGCTGTGAAGCAGCCCCCCATGGCTTTCATATCTGCTGCTGCTGCTCTTATATTTCCTCCCTGGTTTGCCTTCTGTTAATGCAAATTCAAGGTCTTCAAATAGATTTCTTTTTTCTTTGCTAAGGCCTATAACACACTTTACCATTTTCTTCTCTCACAACTTTTTTCTCTGCCTAACTGGGGGTTTCTTATGTTTAAAGAAAAAGTAAGAAGTGTGTGTATGTGTGTGTGTGTGTGTGTGTGTGTGTGTGTGTGTGTATTATATAGCAGGTCTCCTGTCACTTTGGAACTTGGAACTCAGTGCTTTAGGCAGACAAAATCTACGACATGGTCAGGCTTCCTATCTCTCTCCACTTTATGAATTATCCAGGTACTTCTATGTCCCCTGGCTATGACCTTGACACTCTGAATCCATGAGCATCTTCTCTCAAACACTGAATTATTCTTTAAGGTTCTAGACACTTGGGACCCTGACCAAAAACTGAATGAGAGCCTGTCTTCTACCACAGATTGCTCGGGGCACAAAATCTACAGGCAGGTGTTTCTTGGGGAGATCCAACCAAGCCATTTCTTTGGAGATAGAGCTTAGTAGGATGATTCATGTTACTGGAAAAAAAAGTTGCTAACTCCCAGCACATGATGAGCCAAATACCCACAATGTGAGGAGGTAAGATGCACATTCACACACCACTTTCAGTCTTTCACAGTCTGTTGGACAACTGTCAATTCTATGATTTGAATCCTTTTGTTAAGAGTCTATTTCTGGACTCGCATACTTAACATCTTCATTCACAGTGCACTTCATGTTATACAAAAGTGGTGTTCCTGAACAAGGGCACATGTGTTGGTTGACTTCTTATGTGACCCTACTGTTCTCTGCAACTTTTATGGCCTTCAGAGCATTCAGGAATGAGGCTTTGAATCCCCATGCCCATGTTTTCTGTACGTTTCTCACATTGGCATGGCGCCCGGCATCTCTCACCCTGTGGCTGTTTGAACAGGTCTATTTGGCCCTGCCTTGTCTAGGTGCAATATGCCATTCATTCTCCAGCTTCTTAGAGAAACCCAGTAAACTCCAAATGCACTGAAGGTATGTACTCACTGTCCCATGGGGAGGGAAGGCAGGCCCACTATCTTCCTGTCTTCATTCTTGTTCCACTTTTCCCCTTACAGTTTCTGGTGGCTCTGAGTCCCTAACAAAAAACCCTGTTCCCAAAAAGTGACTGTAGGGGCGTGGTCTTAGCTGCCTTGAGAGAAAATAGCCTTCCTTTCTTCCCCTTCCACCTTGGAATTTCTTTATGTCTAGTCACTGTCTTCAATTAACTATGGCTTCTAAAGCTCTGCCTTCAGGTTCCCCTTTCTTAATGAACACGGTGTCTCAACAAGTGTAACAAATTTTAAAACAATAATGAGCACAAGTCAAGTTTTATTTCAAGGAAATTCCAACAAATAGTGAGCACTTCTAGGATGAGGTATTTTTCTGATTTATACTAACACTCTCATCACCTAGCAGAGTTCCTGCTACCAGATGGTCATTCATTGACTTGCTTGAATTAATAACACTACAGGGAATTATTTCATAAAACAAAGTATTTTCTTTAACGGGAATGATAAGCTCTACTTCAATTGTGATTACAAATGTGTGTTTTTGTATTTGGGGATTTTCTTAAGTATGATAAGATGAAATGGACTTAATTACCCAGAGGGAAATATAACCTCGATCTTTTCCATATGGAGGTTGCCTGTGAATTTCTCTCCAGAGAAAAGGGACTTTGCTTGGAAAGCAATGGTAAGTCAGGGGCAAAAAAAATCTGCTCTCTTATCATAGTCAAAATTGTAGAAGGTACACTCTGAGTTCTAGGCAGCAAGCCAACATTCTCATGCCTCCTGATGCTTAAAAACTATACTCTGATTTTTATTTTTATTTTGTTTCCAGTGCCAATGCTCCTGGGTCAACATGCTAATTCAAAAACAAATTGCCTACATTTGCATATTGTGCATATTCTTCCTCCATAGAGGAAGAATTAAAATTAAATAGTTTTTTTCTACTCTTTCACTAGTCTGGTATGGTTTTAAAATTCTACAAAACAATTCAATTTCCTTTCGTTGTTTTCAAACTTTTGAAACTGCAGAAAAGATAGTGAGTGGGTTTTTGCAATTATCAGCTTAATCTAGTCAGCAGAAAAGAAGATTGGGCTTTTTTGACATGAATGGTTTAATCTACAGCGACCAGGTTATTTTCATTGGTTCTAGACCTGGAGTCTACGTACTCAAATTGGGTAGGTGGGAGGAGGGTCCATGAACATCCAAGGAAAAGGTAAAGCACCTTTATCTCACTGAAACTCAGTATTCTCTTCAATTATTTTTATAGACAACGAATTGCAGTATTATTAGCAGTATCTGGTTCTTTGCCATCAATAGCAATCAATTATTTGAATCTTACAATACAATTGTTCCAGATATCTTAAAATGTCACTTACTTTAATCACGACTTTTCAATAATATTATTAGACTTTCCACTAGTTCTTGTTATTTACCATGCCAATAAAGAAGCACAAACATTACTATACCAGAAACTTATGTGTGTTTTTTTTAATATTCAGGTTACTAAATTTCAGTATGATTCAGTTTTTCCTTTGTACTACTGTGCAGTTAACTTTATAAATTTAAAAATTTTAAGGTTAAAGGAGGGGTCCTTCAACTCATTAGAGTGCCAGTAGGATCTGAGGGACAGAAAAAGCTAAGACTGTGAAATTTACCTACTTATTTGTCAGTACCTCCACTTCTTTTTGTGTGCGTGTATCTCTTGTTTAACCCCAGTCCAGGGCTTCTTATCTCTCTCTCCTCAACATGACTCTCTTAGGGATGTCAGTTATTTGCTG
Source organism: Rhinolophus hipposideros (assembly GCF_964194185.1). Classification (NCBI taxonomy): domain Eukaryota; kingdom Metazoa; phylum Chordata; class Mammalia; order Chiroptera; family Rhinolophidae; genus Rhinolophus; species Rhinolophus hipposideros. The sequence continues at coordinate 32,862,102 of NC_138068.1, forward strand.
AACAGCAAATATGCTTTTTTTCCCAATATGCCTGATGATATTTGAAACTCAGCAACTATTTCTGAAGAGGGAAGAGCTCACTCAGGCATGGCCTGATGCTCTGAAAAAGAGTCATTCTATTTTAGAATGAGGGTGATATTTTTCAAATATATATAACTGAAAGTCTGATCACTCTGTAGACTTCTAAAAAAAGCTGCCCTCTAATTGGGCCCCCATCAATCCCAAATCCTTAGGGCAGATTCTAAGTTTAGAATCACCTTTTCACTTCCATTAGAAAGACAGAAGCCAGTTTAAATGGTATGTCATCTACTGAGGAAACATAAATTAGAAAATCATTATTGACTTCCTGGTTTTACTCCTTTCTGGGACAAAGCTGAGGCTGGGGAGCATCCAGCACATTGCAGAGGGGCCCTTGACCTGCTTACAGTGGGAATCTAATACCACGTTACCCCGAAAATAAGATCAACCTGAAAAATAAGCCCTACCATGAGTTTTCAGGATGACATACCCTGAATATAAGCCCTAATGCATCTTTTGGAGCAAAAATTAATATAAAACCCAGTCTTCAACATGGCAAGAGGGTTCCATACACTGGCTGGATTCATTAGTAGAGGTTAAAGGTGGTTGTACTCTTAATTTTTTCAGTTTGAAGTCAGTTTTATTACTATAGCAAGTCAAATTTTAGTCTAAGATTTGTTAAGTTGAAATTTTGTTAATTTGAAATTATTCTCTTGGATGCTCAGAGTGTGGAGTGGTGGATGGTTTCCTTTGCTGTGAGAATATGGATGCTGTCACTCAAGCCCACCAGCTGTCAGTAAGTATCTGATCTCCTACAGCGCTGCTTGTGTCCTCTGAAACCAGTTCCCTCAATGGCTGAATCATCACACTGCAGAGGAGCCACATAGAGTGAAAATCAGCCTCTGAGGCCTTCAATATTCACCCCGCATATTTTGGAAGACAGACCAGAGCAAGGATGGGCCTCAGGAAAAACCATTAAGTAGGTCGACATCTGGGGCTACAAACCACACTTCTGTTTTTCAAGGTTTTCCTAATCCTTTAGCTTCCCCCTTCCTGAAGCATTTTGTGTCTACACGCTGTTGTAGCCCTCTCCAGTGGCTAATATAGGGTCTGACAATTAAGTTCTCGAACTTGTTGCAATGATGTTGCTAACCTTTTTTGATATCAGAGGGATTATTCATTATGAATTTGTACAAACTGGACAAATAGTTAACCAAGTTACTATGTGCAAGTGCTTGAAAAGGTTGTGTGAGAAAGTTAGATGACCTGAACTTTTTGCCAACAATTCATGGCTCTTGCATCACAACAATGCACCAGCTCACAGGACACTGTCTGTGAAGGAGCCTTTAGCCAGTAAACAAACAACTGTATTGGAACACCCTCACTACTCACCTGATCTGGCCCCCAATGACTTCTTTCTTTACCCGAAAATAAAGGAAATATTGAAAGGAAGACGTTTTGATGACACTGAGGACATCAAGGGTAATATGATGTCAGCTCTGATAGCCATTCCAGCAAAAGAGTTCTAAAATTGCTTTGCAGGGTGGACTAGGCATTGGCATCAGTGCATAGCTTCCCAAGGGGAGTACTTAGAAGGTGACCGTAGTGATGTTCTGCAGAGGTATGTAGCACTTTTTCCAGGATGAGATCGTGAAATTAATGTCAGACTTCGTACTTATTCACAATATAGCACAGTAAGTCCTCATTGAACATCATCGATAAATTCTGCGACTCTAAGTGAAACAACATATGACAAAACCAAATTTATCACAGGCTAATTGATATAAACAAGAGTTAAGTTCCTGTGGCATTTCATCAGCGTTATAATGAAACAATGTTGAACGACTGAAAGAACGTTATTTGAGCACTTGCTGTATTAGCAGGGCAATGTGCCCTTAGTCAAGGGATAGCTGTCAGCTGAGTGAAGCGAGCATTTTAAAGGGATACAGTTATTAAAGTGAACTGCCAATGGTAAGTGGTGAAACAAAGAAGCTCTCCTTGCCAGGCTCTTTTCCTTAGTTGACTTTGAGTTAATCAGAAGGGAGATTATTTTGGGTGAGCTTGGCATAATCAGTTGATCTCCTAAAAGATGGTTTATAAGTCAGAAATGGAAGACGTTAAAGAAAATCAACTCTTTCTAACCTAGAAGGAAGCAAACTTCTATGTTATAGAGAGAACCACATGTGGTGGGGAACAGCATGCAGCCTTGAGGAGCTGAAAGCTTCAGACCTACAACAGTTTCAAGGAACAAAATCCTGCCAACAATGTAAAGAAGTTTGGAAGAGAAGCAGAACTTGAGATGAGAACCCCAGCTCAACCAACATCTTCATTTCAGTCTTGTGAGACCTTGAACAGATAATTTATTAGACTGTGCCTTGACTCCTGACCCACAGAAACTGGGAGATAATAAATTGTTTTTGAGGCTCTAAGTTTGTGGTAAATTTTTACATAGACATAAAAAACTAATACAGTGGGATTGCGGAGATTCTTACCATTTTTGTGTCATGGACCCTGTGGGATGTCTGGTGAAGTCTGTAGACTTCTGCACAGAATTTATTTTTCATGCTAACAATAACATATAGGGTTACAAAGGAACCGGCTTTTTCTGAAACAGAATAATAAGATGCTACAACATTTGGGTCAGAGTAACATATGTACTTGTTAACACATTAAATAAGATCTGTTGGTGGATCTATGAACTACTGTAATACTGAAGAAATAATGAGTGCAAACCATATTTGGAGATGTCTGCAGCCACAGTAATGCAATACAAAATTATCTGCCATTTCTGTGGGTGTCAACGTCTCAAGACAGCTAATGCTCTTATGGTTGGTTGCTTTAATGCACAGTTTAAGGAACTAAATTTCAGACAGAGGTTAGTGACATGAAGATTTTTTTCCCATCACAGCACATGAAGCCCTGAATTATATTCAGGTTAAGAACATAGATTGAGAAAGTTCTTTGGCTTCTTCCAATCTCCGTATTTTCTGAGCTGGCTTCTTCACTTCTTTGAGCAGTCTCCTACAGGTTCCGTCCAGTAGAACCGCTGGACCCTTGTTCCTGCCCTCAGGAGGATCCCCTTGCCTTATTTATCCCTAGATTATTTTTCTTTAATTACATGAATGATTTGATTTGCATGTATGATTCATGTCTTTTCAATGATGCAGAATCAACTTCAAAAGCTGCACCAAGATAAACTCTAGTTTTATCTGTCTGGGTTTCTAAACGGCTGTGTTGTAAATGCACTCCTGAGGGAGGCCAAAGCTCATAACCTGAATGGCAAAGCCATGGTTCCAGGCTCCGACTGCCCTTTAGTCTACAGCTGCCCATCTCTGTTCCTTTCTCTTCTCCGCAGTTCCAGTCGGGACCAGAAGTGTGTGCTTGTGAAATCTGCTTTCCACCCACTGCTCTCCACACTGTCAGTTATAAATGGATGTTCTCTGTTCTTGGCTGTGCTATAAATCAATATAATGCGTGTTTTCCAATAATTTATTTACTCCTTTCTTTATCCTTTCCTTTTCAAAAAATTATAAGACTGTGGCTTTAAAATCTAAAGAGTACTTAAGAACTTATGATACATTCCTTCCTTCTCTTGTCCTAGTTCGTGCTTCTATTTTCTTTTCCTCTGTTGGTTACTTCCTAACTTTACATAAAATATCTATTATTTCTTGACTTATTAACTTTACATGAAGTCTGTTGACTCACTGTTATAAAAGATGAGGTTTAACTCATTTCACTCCCAATTTCCTATGGATGGTAGTTTTATTGTTTTACCTCTATGGCCTGGCTCTATCATATCTCTATTTATATCAACTTTAGCACCACATTTGCTTACTCTTCCTTCTTTTCTGTGCTTCCTTTTTTCTTTTGCATATATATATTTGCTTTCATATTGTCAAGGTTAGCATTATTTACTCTCTCTTAAACCAAAATTGTGTCTTCTATACTTTCCCTATAGATTAATTTTAAAAATAGGAAGTTGGCAAAGAGCTTTTATCTAACTTGGACATCAAAATATTGTTCTATGCAGGGCCAAGTGGTGGCTAGGACCACAGGTCGTCATGTTAGAAATTATTAGAAATTATTAGACCTCTAGGAGGTCTAATATGACGACCTCCTAGACTACTTGAAGAAGAAAGTGCTAATCATCAATGTCAAAGAATTCTCATGTTTATGCCACTGAGTGATTAAAATCATGTCTAATTTTGTTTAAAATTTTGATAAGCATTACATGTAGAGAATTTTTTTGTTTGTTTTACGTCTGTTAAGAGTTGTCAGTTACTTCTGCTTTTTGTTGTTGTTCGTCTTGACAAAAGAATAACATGACTTCAGTTCTCAATTTTATGGACCCTCCCCAGACTAAATAAATCAGGATTTCTGTGGATAGAACCCTAGCATAAGCTAATTTCAAATCACAGTATTCCTACATAAAGATAAACTGAACCATATTGATTTGAGAGAGGAAGGACAACTATTAGCGATATAGATCCTACCTAAGATATATTATTTCTCTATGAATAAAGAGTCCAATGGACTGGTTCCTTGGTGAAGTATATCTAGATATTTTTCATCCAAATATTATCGGTGGAGTTGTATTGCTGGTAATAGCAGAAGAGCATGTAACTCATACCTATATTATGAGCATAGTTCCATCTTCCTTTAGGAAGCAGGTATAGATGACAATTCTTGGTCCCACTGCAAAGGTTTCATAATATTTAAAAATATTTTTTTTTTGGTAACCAACTATTAATAGTGTTTAGTCTATAGAATCTAAGAACTCAGGGTCCTCCAGTTTGACTCAATGCTATTCCGATCCATTCTTCAGATAACTCCTGAATTTCTTTTTTTTTGGGGGGGGAGGGTGTGCAACTCAGTTTATTCAGGGTTAAAAATAATTTAAAAATGTAAGTGATAACAATAGCCTTTCATACAGTCAATAAGAATTTTTTCTCAATTTCTTTTGGTAAGAAAACTTCTAGAAATTGAAACCACACCCTCAGTTCATAAATGAGCTAATGGGTTTATTTCCTAAACCCAATTAATTTCTGTCACTGAAGTAGAGACTCACTGTTTAGATATGAACACCACTATTTTGTAAATGATCCCCAGGCTGAAGTGAAACAGAACTGTTAATGTATTTTTAATGAATATTAAAAATTAATGAAAAAATAGAAACTATGACAAATATTCAAAAGAGCCTGGTTTCGTTTCCTTGCCTTAAAGTTATCTCTCTCTCATCCTCTCTACCTTACTCTACAAAGAATATCCAAAAGCTTTCCTGTCTTTCTACGTTATAGAAAGTCAATTTGATAAGAACGGTGTTATGTCTGTAACCTGTCAGGGATAAATTGAGTAGAAAATTATGCAGTACGCTGGTAAAACCAAATGTTAATATGGAAATTCTCATTGAAAGCCCTAAGAAGCTACAGATGTTTGAGTAAATTCTACTGATTGCTTTGACTTGACCTTTTTCACTACCCCCTTACGCAGTATACTGAAATCCTTCAACTGATCTCACACCATTTTATCAGTTTCAGACCAGGAGGGCTTTTCAGAATCATTGCCTATGGAATTAACTCATCTTCTCCCCACCTTCCCCTGTTCTGCTCCCTGCCTGCCTGCCCACAACAGCTCTCTTTAGTGCTGAAAGCAGGAAAATACAGCAAGTTTCTCTGTCAATAAATAAAACATATCATTAGAGTCACTCATGCAGCTCGTTTTAAATAAATTGAATCAACTTACGCCTATTAGCTGCTTGTCCTTGAATGAAGGTAACATGTGATGTTCAGGTATCACTAAAAAAAGAAATTATAAAGGTGACAAAATGTACTGTGTTCCAAGGCCAATTCTTACAGAACTTTATTTGAGCAGGACTGGGTAAGAGACCTTGCATTGCTTCTAATAAAGCAGCATGTTAGCTATTAACAGTGTGCTATGCCTTTGGAGAAAAACCTCAGAAAATTAAAAATTTGAGAATATGTTTGATTTTTGTTTAGTGAATGAAGTTAAGAAATAGTGCTCATCCCAGAAAATTGGGAATGCCCAGCCCTTCCCAGAGGACTTCTTGTCATAGGGATTTGGCCTTAACAGAATCAGCAAATCAAATGAATCCATATACTGTAGTTACATAAGGAGTAGCATAAAGATTGTTTTATTAAAGGAGGGCTTAAATTTATTGAAGTAAATCATCTCTGAGCTTCCTTTCTCTGATGATGGATACGTTCTAGTAATTTCCAGTCCTAGACTTTAAATGCAGGTGAAGTCGTCATTTACTCAATTCATACTTTGCCTGTGTTATTAATGTGGCTCATCAATATTTTAAGTTCCTCTCCCTGTCTGGACACATGAGATGATCTCATTCCCCTGCCCCTTCAAGCTAGGCATGCCCATGGGACATGTCTGGACAATGAAATGAGAGCGGAAATGCTGTGTGTGACGTTCAGGCTCTAGCATTTAATTTGTGATGCTTGACCCTTCAGTTGCCTCTTCTCCCTAGGTTCTGTGGAAGTACAGGTTGGCATGGCGGGGCAAATGCCAACAACAGGCCTGATGCAGCCTGAAATGACAGTGATATGGACTCATGGCTGATTTAGGATTACTGAGAAATAACTTTGTATTATGCTCAAGCCATGAAAGTTTGGGGTTGCTTTTATTGCAGTATAACCTATCCTATCTTTATCGAAACAAGCTTCATGTTCAAAGCATCTTGAATGAAGTCCTTTAGAGACACTGTTTCTTTGTTTCCACGGACTGCCACTTGGAGAGTTCTGAGTTGGAGGGACCAAATGATGTCCTATCAGTGACAGACAAGTGCATGCTTCCCGAGGTCTTCTAATTAATGGAGAGGAGCCATACAATACAATCAAAATTATGCTTAGCACATGGTACTTTGGGGATCTCTGCTTGTTGTTGTCAAAAAGAGAAGAAGAAGAAGGCGAAGAAGGAGAAGGAGAAGGAGAAGGAGGAGGAAGAGGAGGAGGAGGAGGAGGAAGAGGTAGAGGAGGAGGAGGAGAATGCTTTGTTTAATTGGCATTTATTAATTGCTTTTGGCTACTCACATTAACTCACCTCTACTCTGATAATGACTTATAAGAATAACCTCAATATGTGCGGTTGATTCAAAGAGGATTGGGTGTGGTATCAGATGTCCTCTTAGAAATACAGATGTCCTCTTAGAAATACTGAGGTTCCAAAAGATGAATGCCATGCCCACTTCTGTATGGCTCAGGCTTGATTCTTACCTATTTCTTAAGTTCACAAAATGAAGTGAATTATTTTAATAATTCTTACACTTTTAATTCCCTGAAAAGTGGGAATACATTGAATAAAGCAGCCCTGTTGTAATAGGTATAAACATTTAATATTTAAGAGGCCATATTTCCAGAAATCTTTTTGAAATTGGAAGTGATAGGAAAAAGGTTGTGCTTTGCATGGTGCTTCATATGTTATTTGGTAGAATAAAGAACTTTTAAAATGTAGTTATGTATTTCACCCAATCCTCCACCCTGAACCTTCCATTAATCATAAACATAACACTGATTTTATGTTTTGTTTTTTTTCCTACAGCAAGGAAGTCTTTACTTTCCTTTGAAGTGGATTCAGTCCCCTAAAACATGATTTCAGGAATTAAGTAGCCATCAAGTTGTGAAGTGGGAAGGAGGATAAATCTGAAATATTTTGCTAATGCCTCATGGAGGCTGAAGGAGTAATGATGGGACTTCAATCAGCACTTTTCATTGCTGATAAATATGAAAATGTCGGAGTGGGACGGGGCCTCTTGTCTTACTAATTTTCATGAAGTCCTTGGGCACTCTTCTTTACCCCTCCTTCTTTATGTATCTCCTTCATGATTCCAACTTCTTTGGAAATATTGACAGACCCGAGGAAGGTGCAGTTCCCTTAATTTGTACCTGGTTTAAAACGACTGCTGAAATGACTCAGTCTACTCTATTGGTGCTATCCTGTAGCACCAATATATCCTGATGCATGCAGTGCTTTCAAAATTTTCAAAATTTTCAAAATTTCTCTTGTGCCTTGTATTCTATTAAATTATTTTTCTGGAGACCACTTTATCTGCACTTATCCTCATTAACATGGACTGCTGTCTTAAGGTTGCTGGTCTCTCTTTAACCCATTTAAGACTATTGTGCCTGAAGATTATTATGTTAAAATTACCATTTTTTGTAGGTCAAAAACGGTTGACTACCAGAAATTTCAGGGAAAAAAATGGTTAAAACTTTTTTTGCTGTGGCTATAGATAGATTCATGGAGGCTTTAAAGGATTGCCTAATATGGGTAAACCACCACCTGCTCTTTCTGTTCATCTACAAAGGAACCAGATAAGAAATAAAAAGAACATCATCGAGACAGTCTATACAAGTGGCATGAGGTTCCTGGACATTATGCATCACTAATCCCACCCCAGTCCTGCTCTAGGCTGAAGAGTAATGAAAAAGATGAGCAAAGGAGAAGACAAGGCGATGGTTTACTCCTGAGATCCAGCCAGCCACAGGCACTGTTTTCCATCTGATGGCCTCTGACTTTAAATAATAAAATGAGGTTAAGTTCTTCCTACTATAGAATTCTCTTGATAGAAAATAGGATAACAGAGAAATATTTATACTTTACACATGAAAGAAGAATGGCATATCTGAGACGTCTGTAAAGACTTTTGTGAAGTAACTGTTTCCCCCTCAGCCCAGAGGAAAAAAAAATACAAAAACAACAATCACAAAACCTCAGGGTCCTCTAGGTCACCTTTGACCAAATATCCATGGAGAAGATAGAAGATCATCTAGGAAACAGGAAATCAAGGGGAATGAGAAACCAAGGGTGCCTATTTTTCCTCCTTACCAGTTCTTCTACAAGCACTTGAATTGTGTTATCACATTAAATCATTTCAACCCTTCTATCATGTGGATATCATCAACCCATTTTACAGAGGAGATTAAGGCACACAGAGGAAGCATAGCTTGTTCCAAGTGGAAGAGCTGCTAAGTGGCAGAGGAATAGACTTAAAGCCAAGCTGGCTGACTCCAAAGTTGTACTTCTTTCAAAATGGTACACACCTGCCCATAAGGATTCCAGCAGGCTGTGGATTTTATGAGAACCTGGAAAGCAAAGGACTCCAGGTAGTGACAGGAACTCACCTGTCCACAGCTTCTCCACCCTTATATCCTGCTGCTCTCTGTGAGCCTTTCTCTAACACACTAATGAAACTATATCTCTGGTGGTCCTGAGGAAACGTTGGGGAAGGGTGAGAGTGGGTGGGCTGGGAATATTGGCTCTCCATGCCTCCTACTGCCCGGCCCCTAGCCCCCGAATAAGCAGGTTACTGTGGTGAGAATCTAAAAGGCGTATATGTCCTTTTGAAAAAATACTATTTGCAAATGATCCTAAATAAAGGCACAGGATGTTATAGGACAGAGGGCATAGTTTTGGAGGTCAGGCAGCTCTGTCAATCAATATTTGTGAGATATTGGACATCTGAACACGGGGCTAACCATACCTACTTTGTAGAATTGCTCTAAATCAGGAATTCTCAATCTCTGTCTCTGTCCGACTGTCTTTTTCTTTTTTTTTGTCTTGGCACTCTTTCACACTTAAAAATTTGTTGCAAACCCAAGCTCATTTATGTTTTGTTTGATATGGGCTATATCTATTGATATTAATCATATTATAAATTAAAACCAAGACATCTAAAAATATTTATTAATTTATTAAAAAGTATAATATATCTATGAAATGTTAACATAAATAACATTATTTATTAAGAGCAATAACTATACATTTCAAAAACTTAGTGAGAAGAGTGTCATTGTTTTACAACTTTGCAAATCTCTTTAATGTGTGGCTTAATCTAAAACAGCCAGATGTTCTTAACTCCTGTCTTCAATCTGCTGTGATACACTGTTTTGGTTGAAGTGCATAAGGAAAATCCACCTTCAAGCAGATTTGTAATAGAAAAAGTGAGAACTTCCTGGATCCTCTGAAAGGTGACCTCAAAGGGTTTTGACATTACATTTGGAGAACAGCTGTTCTAAAGATTATAAAGAGTGAAGGAACACAAAGGACCTTCCACAGTAACAGGAGGAAGAGCACATAGAGACTCACTAAATGGTGTGAGAAAACAGTACCCCCAAATCTCAGTGTACCCACACACCTGTATTTAAGATACATATATACATGAGATACATATATATGTATATATATGTGTGTGTGTGTGTATACACACATATATATACATATATATGTATATATATATACATATACATATATATATATATATATATATATATATATATATATATATATATGGCGCATGTGTGTGTATCTTACAGACAAGCGAATGAATGGCAGCATACATACATGCAAACAAAGCTTTGAATTTCCTTGACACCCCTTAAATCAGAATATTGACACCACTTTGAAAATGACTTTAACACTGTTCTTTTACCCCCCTACCCCTTTACCTTCCACTGTGTTTAACTTGAGAGAAATACATTTTCTTGGCCTGGCCAACACGGTACTAGTGGTGGGCAACGCCCATCATCTCTCTCTATCACGGATCCCTTCCTCACTCTTCTGGGAGCTTATGACCCAATGCCAGAAACAAGCAGAGTTTCAAACATGTTCCCCACAGCTAAGTAGAAGCTATTTCTCCTAAAGGCCTTTCCTTAGTAATAGGAAGGTCCTAGAAAAAAGGGGTCTCCTGGACAATGTCTTTAAACTCAACCCCAAAACACAGAAAATAATTTGAGTGGTGATTTTCTCAATTTTCCTTAGTATATTCCCTATATAAAACCATTCTAGATGCATAGGAAAAAAGTAAATAGACATACATAACACTAGCATTAAGCACGAAAGTTCAACTTTCTTTCAGAACCACATGGAAAAAGGCTGCAGGACTTCCACTGGGTCCCCTGTGCAATCAGCATCTCCTTGGCATTGCTTTGGGGTCCTCAGAGTTTGGTGTTTGAATGTTCCATAAGAAATTTTATGAAAGGTGTGATTTCTGATATATTGTTATTTTTTTGTTTGTTTTGAGTTCTTTCTTAACTTGAGCATGGTTCTTAAGAAATAATATTTCATTGATATTCCTTCTTCTCCATTAAAAAAATCTAAGTATAAGATCACCAGTAAAGAAATTGAATCAGTCATCCAAAACCTTCCCAAAAGCAAAAGTCCGGGACCAGATGGCTTCACTAGTGAATTCTGCCAAACCTTCAAAGAGGATCTAATACCAATCCTGCTCAAACTCTTCCAAAAAATTGAAGAAGAGTCAGTACTCCCTAACTCATTTTATGAGGCCAACATTACCCTGATACCAAAACCTGGTAAGGACAACACAGAAAAAGAAAACTACAGACCTATATCTCTGATGAATACTGATGCAAAAATCCTAAACAAAATTTTAGCAAATCGAATACAACAATGCATTAAAAAGATTATTCATCGTGACCAAGTGGGGTTCATCCCCGGGGCACAAGGATGGTTCAACATCCGCAAATCCATCAATGTGATACATCACATAAACAAAACAAAGGACAGAAATCATATGATTATATCAATTGATGCAGAAAAAGTATTTGACAAGATACAACATCCATTTATGATAAAAACACTAAATAAAATAAGTATAGAAGGAAAATACCTTAACATAATAAAGGCCATCTATGACAAGCCCTCAGCTAATCTCATAATTAATGGTGAAAAACTGAAGCCCTTTGCTCTACGTTCAGGAACACGACAGGACTGTCCCCTATCACCTCTGCTTTTCAAAACAGTGTTGGAAGTCCTTGACAGAGCCATCATGCAAGAGAAAGAAATAAAAGGCATCCAAATTGGGAATGAAGAAGATAAAATATCACTCTTTGCAGATGACATGATGCTATATATAGAAAACCCTAAGGACTCCACCAAAAAGCTGTTAGAAACAATCAACGAATACAGTAAAGTTGCCAACTACAAAATCAACGAACAAAAGTCCATTGCATTCCTATATAGTAACAATGAAATCTCAGAAAAAGAAATACAAAAACCAATTCCCTTTGCAATTGCAGCAAAAAGAATAAAATACCTAGGAATAAACTTAACCAAGAATGTGAAGGATTTATATGCTGAAAACTCTAAGACATTTTTGAAAGAAATTGCAGATGACACAAAGAAATGGAAAGACATTCCATGCTCATGGATTGGAAGAATCAACATAGTTAAAATGGCCATATTACCCAAAGCAATATACAGATTTAATGCAATACCCATCAAAATCCCAATGGCATTTTTTAAAGAAATATAACAAAAAATCATCAGATTTGTTTGGAACCACAAAAGACCCCGAATAGCCAAAGCAATCTTAAGAAAAAAGAACAGTGCTGGAGGTATCACACTCCCTGACTTTAGCTTGTACTACAGGGCTACAATAATCAAAACAGCATGGTATTGGCAGAAAAACAGACACATAGACCAATGGAATAGAATTGAGAAACCAGAAATAAAACTACTTAAATATGGACAGATAATTTTTGACAAGGGAGCTAAAAACATACAATGGAGGAAAGACAGCCTCTTCAATAAATGGTGCTGGGAGAATTGGATAGCCACGTGCAAAAGAATGAAACTGGACTGTTATCTGTCACCATGTACCAAAATTAATTCAAAATGGATCAAAGACTTAAGCATAAGACCTGCCACAATAAACTGCATAGAAGAAAACATAGGTACTAAACTTATGGACCTTGGATTCAAAGAGCATTTTATGAATTTGACTCCAAAGGCAATGGAAATAAAACCTAAAATAAACAAATGGGACTATATGGAACTTAAAAATTTCTGCACAGCAAAAGAAACCATCGACAAAATCAAGAGGCAACCGACTGAATGGGAGAAGATGTTTGCAAACAGTTCCTCCGATAGGGGACTAATATCCAAAATATACAAGGAACTCATGAAACTCAACAACAAAAAGAAAGAACCCAATTGAAAACTGGGCATAGGACGTGAAGAGACATTTCTCCAAAGAGGACTTACAAATGGCAAATACATATATGAAAAAATGCTCATCATCACTAATCATCAGAGAAATGCAAATAAAAACCACAATGAGATATCACCTCACCCCAGTTAGAAAGGCCATCATTAACAAGACAAATAGTAACAAGTGTTGGAGAGGCTGTGGAGAAAAAGGAACCCTCATATACTGTTGGTGGGAATGCAGACTGGTGCAGCCTTTATGGAGGCAGTGTGGAGGTTCCTCAAAAAATTGCAAATAGTATGTCCATATGACCCAGCAATCTTTCTCCTGGGTATCTACCCAAAGAATTTGATATCATTTATACATAAAGACACGTGTTCTCCAATGTTCATTGCAGCTCTGTTTACTGTGGCCAAGATATGGAAACAACCAAAATGTCCTTGGATAGATGAATGGATAAAGAAGTTGTGGTATATATGCACAATGGAATACTATTCGGCGTTAAGGAAAGATGATATAGGAACATTTGTGACAACATGGATGGATCTTGAGAGTATAATGCTAAGCGAAATAAGTCAGACAGAAAAAGCAGAGAACCCTATGATTTCACTGATATGTGGTATATAGACCAAAAATAACAAAGGAACAAGACAAACAAACAAATGGGAAACAAAAACTCATAGACATAGACAATAGTTTAGTGGTTACCAGAGTGTAAGGGGGGTGGGGGGAGGGAGATGAGAGTAAAGGGGATCAAATATATGGTGATGGAAGGAGAACTGACTCTGGGTGGTGAACACACAATGGGATTTATAGATGATGTAATACAGAATTGTACACCTGAAATTATGTAATTTCATTAACAATTGTCACCCCAATAAATTAAAAAAAAATCTAGGTATAATTTATATACATTAAAAGTCATTACTTAAGTATAGAGTTATGTGCGTTTGAAAAATGCTACATACAGAATAGCACCAACACCCACAAAATTCCCTAATTTCCTCCAGGGTTAATTCTTGTCCCCACCTTTGATTCCTGGAAACCACTGATCATTTTTTTTCTATTTTTATACCTTTGTCTTTTATAGAATCTAATACTAATGAAATTACAGCCTTTAGAGTTTCACTTCTTTCACATAGCTTAATGGATTTTAGATTCATCCTTATTGTGAGGTATATGAGTAGTAGTATCCTTTTCCTTATTAAGCAATATTACATTGAATGGGTGTTCCACATTGTGTTTAATCACTCTTCAGTGGAGGGACACATATATTTTCTGTTTGGGGCAATTACAAATAGAGCTACTATACACATTTGCAAACATTTTCCTTGTACATGTGCCCACGCGCATGTGCATGTGTGTGTAAAGTTAGATTTTCACTTCACTTGGGTTGCTGAGTCATATGGCAAATGTATCCTTTACTTTATAAGAAATTGCCAAACTGTGTTTCCAAGTGGCTCTATTATTTTGCATTTTCACTATCGATGGATGAGAGTTTTAGTTGCTCTATATCCTCACTAGCACTTTGGTAGTGGCGCTCTCTCCCTACCCCACCCTAATAGGTACAGTCATAATCATATATTCATATTTTGAGATTTTCCTTTGCTCCACTCTTTAAAAGTCACAAAATAATAAACATTAAAATAATGTATATGGATGAAACCACTGTAGAAAGAATTAATACAGTAATTAAACTAGTGAAAAAATACTAAATACCTAAAATTCTCAATCTGTAAACAAAGGAGTTTCTATGAGGTAAGTATATACTTTGATTCTATTGGTAATATTTAACTAAATATTATCTTTTGAAATCCTCTAATCACAAAAATCTTTAAATAATTTAATATTGTACAGCTAGTAACTCAAATACTAGGGTTCACATTAAAATTAACAAGCAAGTATAAAGGTAATCTCCTCTCTAATTCTGATGCTATATAAAGTTCCATTAATTTAATATTATTTAAAAAATCAATGCTCAGTAATTCAAAACTACTGAATTTTTAATACTGACTATATGTCCTATAGTTGTTTAGTAACATTGTCAAGTTTTAAATTAAGATTTCAACTTCTTTTTTAAAAAACAGCTTTATTGAGATATAATTCACATACCATAAAATTCATGTTAGGTTGGTGCAAAAATAATTGAGGTTTTTGGAATTATTTTTAACCTTTTAAACTGCAATAACTTTTGCACCAGTCTAATATTTGAAGTACATGAGTCAGTGGTTTTAGTATAGTTGCAGAGTTGTGAATATGACACAATCTAATTTTTCTAATTAAAACAGCAAGGACATTATATTGAGGTGCATGATTCTGGATCTTTATTTCAGAATATGAATATTATTGCACACATTTTAAGAATATCTGGTGGTAAAAAATTCAGAGTAACAAGGGTTTAATTTTTCCCAGGACTAAACCTTCCAATGATTAGCGTTAAGGTACTTTTGCAGCTAAATTGATGCATGACATCAAGCTAAATATATTGATAGATTTTTATTTGGTTCTTAAAAACTGTAAAGCTTATTTTTAATAACACAGTAATTGAGTTGAAATTAAGTTAATTAAAAACTATTCTTTGAAGTAAGCAAATTTAAAAATGATGAATGGGGAAGCAAAACTTCATTAGGTTTGAGAAAAGCTTAATTTATTTTTCTCCTTACTATTTTCATCTTGTATGTCATTTTTTTAAAAAAATAACATCGCCTTAAATTCTTTAGGTCAAGTTTTCTTTTGTTTGTATATTTACATTCAGGCGATTTTCCATTAAGGATGTTGATATGTGTTTATCTGTTCAAAGTTGGGAGCATTATTTTAAAATGTCTATTAAGTGGATTTAACAAGTAACCTGAAGGTCTCCAAACTATGGGTATATATGAGGTCATAATATAAACAAAGTTTGCTAACTGTTGCATTTTTGGTTAAATTAAAGCAGAATATCATCCCTCTTCCTACAAGTATTGGGGCCTCCCTGGACTACCTCAAAAATGCTCATGGAATAGGCATTGGCTCACAATCTTTACTTACCTGAGCTGCCGCTCACATTCTCCCCCCTCCCCTATTGCTCTGTGATGAATCGCTGACTGCTCATCAATATTTATCAATGACACAGCTCTGCTCCAACCTGCTTATAGCCTGTTTCTTCTGTGAATTGGCTCAGTAAGCCAATTCACAGAAGGTATCCTTCCCCTCTTGGGTTCAATTCTCCTGCTTGGAGCTCAATGTTTCACAGAGTTTATTAGGGCTGTACTTTTATCCAGAGCCTTTTCCTCCCCTGAGTGCTCACCTATCCCAGGGTAACTCCGTGGCCCCTCTGTTGTGTCAAGCTAGTCACTGTCTCACCATCCTTAGCAAGAGTTCCTTTAGGGCTCTGATAATCCCATCTCTCTTCGAGACTGTGCTGTGCTTTCTTTCCACTTCTCACCCCACCTTGTAGCCCACTCCCACTGCTCCACATCAACCAGATATTCCATCAGTCACAGACACTGCTGTAGGCGTCTGAAGGAGAAGAACTTCCCTCATATATTTTCAAAGGAGCCATATGACCTGTGTGCCATGCAGTGACTACTCCCTGAAAATAGAATCTGGGCAGTTTTACCTAAATTCACACAGCCAGTGTATTAGATGCCCAATTTCAGTCCAGTCTACAGGACTGGACTGAACAGGAACTAGAAAAGAGTTTGGGTAACAGATGCACCAAGACCAGCTGGCTGTAGCCAAGCAGATTTGGTGGAATGTCAGCTGCAGACACAGACATCTATATGTCTTTGCCCTGGTCTAACATTTTAATATTAAATAGTATTTGGCATAATCCCCGAGTTGGCAAATGAATTACCTGCCTTCATGAGGGAGATCTGGCTATGTAGAGGCACTTGGGCTTTTGCAATCCCATTAAATATTTTCGAGGTATCTCAAAGTATTTTAAATTAGAATACGTCAGAAGATATGGTATCCCACCAATGTAATAATTGAATGGGGGGAGGTTGATATTTATTTTAACGAAAACAAATCCCTTTAAAACAAGTCTTTTTTTTCTGCTATTATGAGAGAAAAATTGCATGAGACACCCTTCAAATACAGGATATCATCCACTCATTTCTGAGTCATGCCTCCAGCTGGTGTTCCACCCTCTAATCCATCCTTGGCACTGTCACTGCCCACAGGGGAAAGGCAGAACTGCCACCAGAACTTCACATCCAAGTTCTTCTTCTGGTTTTTTACAACTTGTAGATTTGCACAATGCCCTGTTTATCTGGTACTGGCAGGGAAAAGCAGCTGCAAAAACATAAAGGAAGATCCATGGTAAAAGTAGTAGAAGGAAGACGTTTTTATCCAAATCAATTCTTCTCTTGTATCTAGAGGATATTTATAGGCCAAGATAATTCCAAAGAGAATATATATTCAAACTATTTTTAAAGTAACATTTACAAATTCAATTTATTCCTCTTACTGTAGCTTCTATTATAAACAATGACATCTGAAAAATGTCAGTATACAGCCTCAGAATTGCTTCTCAATACAACTGGGATAGTCACTCATTTATAAATGTGTATTTGTGTCAAACTTGTTCTGGGTGCTGAGAAATTCAGCACTGAACAATACAAATGAGTTTCCCTTCTCATGTGGTCAAACAAATGATAAACACATAATCCAGTAAATCAACAAGAGAATATCAGGTAGGTTAGGTAGGTTTGAGGGCCATGATGATTTCAGACTTTAAAAGTAGCTCTTCAGAGAGTGTCTCAAGTTGAACCGAAGCATTTAGTGGGCAATATATGCAGAACAAGAAGGAAACATTATATTCTGCCAGTCAAGGCCTGGAAGAAATTTCAGGGAGGAATAATGCAAGGCATGGTCTTATTTCCTTAGGAAAAGCATTTCCACCATTTCCTTGGCATCTAACCCCGTGTTTCCACATTTTCCCCCTCACCTGGCAGCTAAGCAGACGACACAGGAATTCAGGGTGGTACTTGGGGAGGGTGCTGTTGAACCTTAGAGACAAAGTATATAAAGGCTCACCACATTTTACAATCATATTTTAACTAGTTTGAAATGATTTGAAAAGAGTTTTCTCCAGAAAATATGAAAATTAGAAGAGGGTTGCCTGTTTCTAATCATCAAAGTCTTTCAACTCATGAGCTAGAAAAAAGTCATTTTTGATGAATTTGTAAATGAAATGATCCAATCCTGAAACAGCTACCCTTTTATCTACTCCCTGATAATATCTCCCTCATGTACTAGACTTTTCCCCTCCCATGCAATTGAGGGGAACTAATTACCTAAAATTTTCCTTGCTCCTCAATTAATATATTTTTCTTGCCTGTAATGTGTTCTGCAGAAATACCCTCAAGCCAGTTTATTGACTGCACTTTGCACCTTTCATGTGATCTACGTGATTGAGGGTCACCCCAACTTTGATCTCTTCAATTCTTACCCAAAGTAATAAGCAGAAAAGTTGTGAGTATGGGCAGCACTTGCGGTCCCATTTCACTTGATTTTATTGCCATATTGATCATTGTAGTGGATTAAATTGTGACACCAAAAGATCCTAATCCACAGGTCCTAATCCACAGAACCTGTGACCTTACTTTAAAAAAAGTCTTTGTAGAGGTAATTAAACTCAGAATCTCAAGATGAAATAGTCTTGGACCCTGAATCCAGTGAAAAGCATCCTTATAAGAAGCATACAAAGAGGATGAAGGGGCTGTATGACTACAGAAGCAGATACTGGAGTGTTAAGGCCATAAATCCAGGAGAAGAGGTGAGGAATGGAATTTCCCCTAGAGCTTCTGCTGACAGCTTGATTTTAAATTTCTGGCCTCCAGAATTGTGAAAGAATACATTTCTCTTGTTTTAAGCAATGAAGTTTGTGGTATTTTATTACAGCAGCCCTAGGAAATCAACACAGTCATTATAGGTAATAAATTCCATATAAGTGGTGCCTAAATGATGTCCCAGAGTATGTATCCTACACCCAGAAAGGGCCAATTGATGTGACTTGATCAGGTCAGTTTGAGAATGGAGTTAAGTGATAAAAATGTCTATTATAGAAATATCCCTATTTCTGGAATTCATGTGGTATCTCAAGCAAAACAGGGACAGACTTCTTTCTCTGTTAGAAGAAAAGAACTGACATTTTGGGGGGAGCTGTTCAGTTAGATGACAATAATCATACTCATGAAGATCTGACAATAAACCAAGAAATTAAATAAGATCAGTTTACACCTACATTTTTTTCTCTAAATGTTCCTCTCTTCCATCATAGAGATGTCTTTATGTACAAAACTCAATTTTTCACCCCAGTGCTTAGTTCATCTCAGACTGTTTAATCAGTGCAAGGATGCTGGGTGGATTTGCTATTCTCTTTATGCTAAAAAGAAAGTGACCTTGGAACTCTCTGGCACTTGAACTGCCATAAATTTTTTGCATTGCCAGACAATAGCACAAGCCAACTGTGGGGAGCGGTTGTTTATTTCTCCAAATACTGATGAAAGGCTGTTGTCTTGAGGTAATTCAGCTTCACATTTGCCAGAAAAAAAGAGTTCCTCTCACTTCTCAGTAATAAAACAAGGTGGCTAGGAGCACGCAAAGACACTAAAAGAAACATCCATCAACGTGTAGACACTATTTCATGAAAACAAAATATGCCAAGCCAGTGATACTGAATCCTAAGGAGCTGTTTGATCTTGCTCTCCTCACTTTGAGCTCCACATCCAGAATGGACAATGTTCTTGGTTTAAGGCTGCACCCTGCCCACTGCTATAATTAGTCATATGCAATAAAATGAGAGTTTCTACTTCTGTCCTTCTTTCTAGATTGCAGTTCAATCCCAATGTATGCTCTTGCAGAACCTCAAGGCTTCTCTGAGGTTTACAAAGGCAAGAGACTATGAAATCAGGCAGATGACCAGCTCAAGTTCCTTGGGAGGCATGGAGTCCAGTCCTCTCACATTTGCTGGGCTCTGGTGGAGGGCAGCAACAAAGTAGGATGTTTCTAAATATACTCCAGAATGCCTTCATTAATATGATTTATTTCGAGTGCATAGTGTAATGCATACCCTTAGAATTCATTGATAAGAAAAATAGCACAGATGAATAATTTTACCACATCCTGAAGTCTTTGTTTTATTGGAAAGAAATTCTCCTTAATACTAGTAGAACTACACTGCAGTCTGCAAAATGACTCAGAGATAAGTCAGGACTGAATGTAAGTTTTAAATTTTTGAACAGAACTAACCTGGGAAGTCTAACAGTTTTTGAGAGGATGTCTCATACTCAATAACATTTTTAAAAAATTGTTCATCCTCTAACTTTGAATAGTGCACCCACCATTTGACTAGAAGTACATACGAGCTATGAAAGGTAAAGGAAAACCTATTACAAATGTATATTTTCCACACTGTACAGTCTACTAGAGAATTATGGCATACTTTCTTGAAAAGTTAAAAAGAAATACAAGCGCAATCACAAAGCAGTAACTAGTTAATTGTCTAATGAACAAAATATATAATAAGTTATGTGTTTATAGGGGAAAAAGTTGTGTCAAGATTATTTGGTAGAGTGGAAGTAACATGGGCTTTCTTTCAGACAACCTGAGTTCAAACACTCTTATTTTACCTCTTCCTACGTTTAGGGCCAGTGGTTAACAACTGTGAACCTAAATTTCATTAGGATGCCTGTGCTAGATTCTCAACGTGTTTGGAAAATGTAATATTGTGTATATGAAACATCTCACACGTTTGTGTTTCCCCAAAAATAAGACCAAGAGGGACAATCAGCTCTAATGCATCTTTTAGAGCAAAAATTAATGTAAGACTTGGTCTTATTTTACTATAAGACCGGCTCTTATATAATATAATATTACATAAGACATAAGACAGGGTCTTATATTAATTTTTGCTCCAAAAGACGCATTTGCCATGTATCTGGTAGGTCTTATTTTCGGGGAAAAAGGGTAATAGGTTTTCAAATGTGTTATTGCTTTCTTGTCACTGTTTCTTCCCTCCTCTGGCTCACATTTTCCTAATAAGCAACACTTAAATGTTGAGTCACATTCTCACAAGTTATTTCAAAGTACCTCGGATAGTGTTTGTGACACTACTAGAAGTGGTGAGATGGGGACTGCTGATTAAATAAACAAAATGTGCTAAAGAGAGGGTTCTTATCATCCAGATGGTCAAAAATAATGGTCAAGTTTGTGACTTATCAGGGAGCTAGTGGTATTCATAACTGGATGCCAAATTGAGGTCTCAGGAAAGATCTTATTTGGAAAATTTCTTTCTCAAAATTCAGATATCATCTTCTTATGTATATTACATTTGAACATTAAGTTAATTCTAAGCTTCCTGACACGCCAGGGAATAATGGAAACACAGCAGATTATATAATTTTCATTGATGGATAAAAAAGACATGTGGTGTCTTTGTGGAGATTAAATTATAAGACTTAAAAGGTGTGGTCATAAAGGAAAACATGCACAGGTTGTATTAAAAACTGTGTTTTATCTCTTTGCTTCACAGGTATGGCTTCCAGCTCTCCTAGCAATGATTTGGCGTAAAGTAGAAAAATGCACACCTGCTACATATGACCTCCAGGGCATTATGACTCAGGAGGAAACCTGGAAAGATACAGATGTGTGCACCTGAGGATGGAAATAAATGTGAAGAACATTAGCATATGTGAGATAAATGGAAGATGGAGGAAAAAAAAACAGTTAAGAGAATCTGTCTAGACTGGATACTATTTTAAAAATCTTCATAAAAGCATCAAATATGAACAGCAATGGAAGTCCAGAGATTGGGATAAAGTCAGATATTGGCCTGAATGGTTTGTCTAAATTTAGGATGGTTTTTGTGACAGAATGGATTGAGGTTAGTGATTGGCTGAATTCCTGGTGAACATAAGAACATTTTGACCCACTATTACAGACAGCCAATGATGTATCTGAATTCATCCAGAAAGAATTTTCGTCCTTATGACCAAAGAAAGTAGTCACTCTTGTCTTGGATAGGAAATAAAAAGAGCCTGGGAAGAGACTGCTGATGCTTTAGTTCATATACTAAGATCGTTTCCTATTTTGTAATTCATTTAGCAGTTTAAGGAGAAGAAATACTGTCTTAAAGACGTCAAAAGGTGTTCAGATTTCTACATGAAAGGAATAAATATTTAAAAAGTCCCAAAGGCAAAATTGTTGAGTGATATTTCCTCACTATTCCACTGGGTAGAAATTACAAAATTTCACCCCGCGTAGAAAATGCCTGTTTAAGCCTTCTGCTCTGAAAATTATGCTGGTCATTTTTTTTGTTGTTTCCATTGATACATTCACTGCCAGCTCATTGTGAGGAAAGGTAAACCAAACCAGTAAGTCCAATAAATAGTCTATTTCCCTTTGGTTCTGATTTGTGAGAAGTTAAAAACACCCAAGATGAGCTGGTTCACCTTTAAGGCAGTTCCCTACTCTGCCTTAAATCACGTAGAGAGCTTTTAGAATCACCTGGATTTAGAATCACCTAGATTAGAATCACCTAGAGAGCCTTTAAAAATCCATATGCCATTTTATCCCATTCTCTGAGGTGGGATCCAGGTACCAGTGTTTGAAAATCTGCTCAGGTGATTCCAGTGGGTAAATAAGACTGGGTACCACTACTTTCAAGGATGAACTAGGAAACCAAAATATCCGGGTGAGGAAATAAGATACAACTAAAAAACTAACTGTGGGGACAGAGCCAGTATTGCAATTTACAGGTTCTCGCCCTCGCGTGGAAAGGTGCTCACTCAGGTAGTAAATGGCCATCAACTGTGATTGGATGGCCATCAGCTGTGGCTAGTTGGCTGTCAGCTGTAACCAGTGAGCCACTGGCCACTAATATAACTGCCGTGGCTACGCTAGCAGAAAATGGGGGCTAGCAAGAATATGGTGGCTGAGCTGGCAAGAGCGGATTGCAGCTAGCAAGTGAGATTGATTTGCAGAGAGAGAGTGGACGGCAGGTTGCAGATAGTGTGGCTCCTGCTTCCTGTGTCTCCAACCCAGCCATCAGCGAGACTTGTAGTGGTATGACTCTCCTATCTGTGGCTCTGTGGGTGTTCCTTTTTGGCCTCACCATGTCCTGCGTTCTTATGTGGGGAACGGGACCAGAGACTCCGCATGACAACCTGCATGACACTAACATTAGTAATGAAGAATGTGGCTGACTGAAAATCATGGTCACCTTAAGAGGTGGAGTCCATTTCCCCACTCCTTGAGTCTGGGCTGGCCTTGTGATTTATTTTGGCGAAAAGATGTGGTGGAAGTGGCATGAAGTGAGCCTTAGAGTCTCAATGCAGCTTCTGCCTTCATCTTTCTGAAATACCACCTTTGCCATGTCAGGAAGCCTGAATAGACTACTGAATTATGAGGGACCGTGTTTTCAAATGCACAGTCAATAGGCAGCACCAACCTCTAAACATGTGAGTGGGGTCATTTTGGATCATCCAACCCAGCAGCCTACCTAACATTTCATGGAGTAGAGGTGACCCATCCCAACTGAGCCTGATTAAATTGTCTACTTGTACAAATATGACAAGAAATAAAGTGTTGTTTTTTTTTAAGCCTTTAAATTTTGAAATAGTTTCTTATGCAGCAATCAATACCAATATCTAAGAACGAAAACTTCTTAAAGCTAAACTGTTGGATGAGTTTATGGCAGCTAGCCTCTGAGTTGGTCCTCAATGATTCCCACCTCTCAGCATTCAGGCCCGTATGTTATTTCTTCCAACATTTTACAAGGGTTGGTCTGTGTAGCCCATAGAATATGGCAAAGATATAGCATGTAACTTCTGAAGCAATATCAGGAAATACATGTGGCTTCACCCTTGCTCTCTTTTTCCCTCTTGCATATGGTGTGGGGTCAAGGGCATGGTGGTGAACTAGATAAACAGTGCTTTGTAGCCTGGGGAAATGAAACATGGTGCATCTGTTAAGAGTGCCAGGTGGCAGTCCCAGCAGCTGATAACCCTGACTAGGAACATAATTTAGTTCTGTTGGAAGTAAAAATCTTCCACTAGATGGAAATTTAGGAGCTTTACTTGTACAGATTGGAAAGCTGCAGGTTGATGGGCTGACCATTATAAGCACCTCTAGAGAACCACAGAAACAACGTATAACTGAGAAAAAAAACTAACATGGAAATTCACGTTAAGAGGTGACAAAGAGAAATGTATCATTTTTGGACCTAATAACAGCCACAACCAAAACTAAGAAAGGAAAGGGAGTTAGGAGAATTGGGAGAAAGATTAAGTAACAGAACCAGGATGGAGAAAAAGACAAAAGAGTTGTAAGTGAGGAGAGTAAAATTTGGAAACAGTTAGTGCTTTTATCAAAAAGTAAATAATTTAGGAGAGTTCTTGTCTTTCTGTATTAACTCCTATGAATGTAATTAAGCATGTCACAACCTACAATAACACCCAAGAAAAATAAACTCTGCATATATAATGAAACTAAATAACTTTAATGAAGGATGTTAATATGCAAATTTCAAAAAGATTGTCAGTTTCTCTACAACTTCTAAACAAACAGACTAGATACAGGGTAAAGTGAAGAAAATTGGAAAACTATAAACAGTTTAGCAGCTACAAATTAGAGGCAAATCAACTAATGAAAATAAACGTTAATTTACCAAAATTAAGGTCTATGAGCTATGAAATTTTACTGTGAGACATGAACTTTGAGAGATTCTTACCCAGAAGGAGTAATTAATTACTGACTGATGAGGGAAAACAGAGACAAGTTGAGGTTGCTGGATTCCCTGCCTCACTTCCCAGACACTCCAAAAGTTATGTTGGTTAGGGATACGAGTTTCAGTTATACAAAATGAATACATTCTGCAGATCCAATGCACCACAATGTGATTCTAGTTATCAATATAGTATTGCGTACTTGAAATTTGTTGAGAGAGTAAATTTCAAGTGTTTTCACCACACACACACACACACACACACACACACACACAGAAGACAAAAGAAGATGGTAACTGTGAGATAATGGCTATGTTAATTAATTTGATATGTTAATTATTTCACAATTTTACATATATCAAGACATCAAGTTGTACATCTCACAAATACACATCTTTTTCGCAATTATTCCTCAATAAAACTTGAAAAAATTGTGTTGCAACAAATGGCATCCCCATGAAGTAAACTCTAATAGAAAAATTCCAAGAGGGCATCTATGAATAAATGAAACCATAATAAAAATAAATGAGAAAATAAATTAGAAATGAAGTAAAGAAAGACTAAAAACAAAAAGCTGTTACAGGGATATGCATCAAGGGAGGAATTAATCTATTTAGCAGAACATTTAAGATAAATATTTATTTATATTTACACTTTTTTTTTTTTTTTGAAGAAGCAACATGATTGCTTGTGGATAAATGAAGATTAGACTCCAGGACACCTGACTTCAAAGTTTGTGCTTTTAACCATCATGTGATAGATATTACATAATAAAACTGAAAAATCAGGAGGCAACAAAGACAAGCATAGAACTTAAAGCATTAAGAAATACAAAATATGCAAAATATATATATTCAAGAATTGTTTCATTGACCAAGTGGATTAGATATATGTAACACTAGCACACACAAATTGGGGTGGGAGGATGGAAAAAGTAAACATACGTTAAATTAGAAGAAGAAGGAAATAGCCAAAAATCAAAAGACATTTAAAAAATTATAATAGAAGAGCTTGCTTCACTATACAAATGAATTTGAAAGCCTGATAAGTTGAAAACATAAAGTATTACAAATTCACTTGAGATAGAGAGAAAACCTTAAGTAGATCAGTGGCCATAGGCTAAAGTGAAACAGTTGTGAAAGTATTCTGTAATATGCCAGTGAAAAAAATTCCAGGCTTAGATAGTTTCATAGGTTCAATTCTATGAATGTTTTAAGTAGTACATAAATCCAATCTTATTTAAGCTGTTTTAGACTATAGAAAGAAGAAAGTTTTCCAAATACTTTCCCTTTAGTCAGGATAACTTTTCTGCCATCCATCCCCAAAAGGTAAACATAACACACAGAATCACACAATGTCACATTAAAATTCAGCGTATTCTCAATTCAAAGCCAGATTGATCCCTTTAAAATGTGAAGTACACTGTGCTATGCCCAGATTTCCCCAACTTACCTCTAACATCCAAATCCCTACCATGGCCCTAGGTGGTCTGCTCACTCCATTCTAGCTACATCAGGTAACTTTATATCTTAGCACCTTCTCCCTTTGCTGCTTCCTCTGGAAGAATATTTCCCTAGACGACCTCGTGGCTAACGACCTTCAAGTTTTTGTCAAACTCACCTTTATAAATGAGGCCTGCCCTAAATACCCCAATCATTGCATTTAAATTAGCAATGGCCTCCCATATCCACTCTGGATTCCCTCTTCTCTCCTTTTTTTGTTTGTTTGTTTCTGATAGCCCTAACCATCTTGTACCATATTATGTAACAGGTTTATTGTCTGTCTCTCCCACCAAAATGCAAAGAAATAACAGTATTTTTATAAATTTGTTTGTTGATGTATTACGAGCACCTAGAAATATTGTCAGGAATATGGTAAGCGCTCAGTGTATATACAGGTCTGACAATTAAGTTCACGAACTTGTTGCAACAATGTTGCTAACCTTTTTTGATATCAGAGGGATTACTCATTATGAATTTGTACCAACTAGACAAACAATTAACCAGGTTTACTATTTGGAAGTGCTAAAAAGGCTGCCTGAAAAAGTTAGACGACCTGAACTTTTCGCTAACAATTCATGGCTCTTGCAGCACGACAATGCATCAGTTCACACTACACTGTCTGTGAGGGAGTTTTTAGCCAATAAACAAATAACTGTACTGAAACACCCTCCCTATTCACCTGCTCTGGCCCCCAATGACTTCTTTCTCTACCTGGAGATAAAGCAAATATTGAAAGGAAGACGTTTTGATGACATTCAGGACATCAAGGTAATACGATGACAGCTCTGATGGCCATTCCAAAAAAAGAGTTTTAAAATTGCTTTGAAGGGTGGACTAAGCACTGACATCACTGCATAGCTTCCCAAGTAGAGTACGTGGAAGGTGACTGTAGTGATACTCAGCAATAAGATATGTAGCACTTTTTCTAGGATGAGTTCGCGAACTGAATTGTCATACTTCATACTTATTAAAATAATCAATTATTTATTTAAAATTATTTATTTAGTTTTTATCTCTCTTTTTGGAAACTACAATATTTATATATTGAATTTCCTGGATTGTTCCTCTAATTTCTTTGTGTTTTAAAAAATATTTTTCATCTTTTTCTTCTGGTTCTACTTTCTGGAATTACTTTTGAACTTTCTCTTCTAGCCTTTGAATTAAGTTATTTCATTTCTGAATTAAGTTATTTCATTATTTTTAATTTTCAAGGATTCTATATTGCTTTCTGATTTTTTTAAATATAGCACTTTATTCCTATTTCCTGGATGTCACGTCTTCCCTTATCTGTCTGAATAAATTAAATGTAGGGTTTTTTTTCTTTTTGAGCCTTTTTTCCCCCAATTTTATAATCATAGAAACAGACAGGAAACTGGTAAAGGGGAAGTCCTATTGGAAGTAGGAGGTAGGGAGAGGAGAGTCTTTATTTTTTTTCATTTTATATCCTTTGGTACTATTGGAATCTTTTCCTATATGCATGTATTACTTTTATGATGATATTATTAATAATAATGAGGAAAGGAGAAGAAAGAAAAGTCATTAGATAAGCACTTTGACCTTTGACCACACATTTATAATGCTCATGCAGCATCACGAAAAGGAATATCCTTAAGTATCATCAGAGGCCCAGACAGAGAATAAAGGTTCCATTAGGCAATTTAATGTCCCTTTGTGTTATAGAGTAGTTCTTCAATGCATAATTTAGAGTTCCAGTAATGAGTTCTACTAACCAATTTGACTCCCTATCCTTATGTTATCTGTTACACAGTGGGACTTTGATTAAGGATTTTAATGCCTTGCCAGAGCCATCAGGCAAGAGAAAGAAATAAAAGGCATCCAAATTGGGAATGAAGAAGTTAAAATATCACTCTTTGCACATGACATGATGCTATATATAGAGAACCCTAAAGACTCCACCAAAAAGCTATTAGAAACAATCAATGAATACAGTAAAGTTGCTGGCTACAAAATCAATGTACAAAAGTCCATTGCATTCTTATATAATAACAATGAAATCTCAGAAAAAGAAATACAAAAAACAATTCCCTTTGCAATTGCAGCAAAAAGAATAAAATACCTAGGAATAAACTTAACCAAGGATGTGAAGGATTTATATGCTGAAAACTATAAGACATTTCTGAAAGAAATTGAAGACGACACAAAGAAATGGAAAGACATTCCATGCTCATGGATTGGAAGAATCAACATAGTTAAAATGGCCATATTACCCAAAGCAATATACAGATTTAATGCAATCCCCATCAAAATCCCAATGGCATTTTTTAAAGAAATAGAATAAAAAATCATCAGATTTGTTTGGAACCACAAAAGACCCCGAATAGCCAAAGCAATCTTAAGAAAAAAGAACAATGCTGGAGGTATCACACTGCCTGACTTTAGCTTGTACTACAGGGCTACAATAATCAAAACAGCATGGTATTGGCATAAAAGCAGACACATAGACCAATAGAATAGAATTGAGAACCCAGAAATAAAACCACATAAATATGGACAGATAATTTTTGACAAAGAAGCTAAAAACATACAATGGAGGAAAGACAGCCTCTTCAATAAATGATGCTGGGAGAATTGGATAGCCATGTGCAAAAGAATGAAACTGGACTGTTATCTGTCACCATGTACAAAAAGGAATTCAAAATGGATCAAAGATTTAAGCATAAGACCTGACACTATAAACTGCATAGAAGAAAACATAGGTATTAAACTTATGGACCTTAGATTCAAAGAGCATTTTATGAATTTGACTCCAAAGGCAATGGAAGTAAAAGCTAAAATAGACAAATGGGACTATATGAAACTTAAAAGTTTCTGCACAGCAAAAGAAACCATCGACAAAATAAAGAGGCAACCAACTGAATGGGAGAGGATTTTTGCAAACAGTTCCTCCGATAAGGGTCTAATATCCAATATATACAAAGAACTCATGAAACTCAACAACAAAAAAACAAACAACCCAATTGAAAAATGGGCAGAGGACCTAAAGAGACATTTCTCCAAAGAGGACTTACAAATAGCAAATAGACATATGAAAAAATGCTCAACATCACTAATCATCAGAGAAATGCAAATAAAAACCACAATGAGATATCACCTCACCCCAATCAGAATGGCTATCATCAACAAGACACATAGCAACAAGTGTTGGAGAGGCTGTGGAGAAAAAGGAACCCTCATACACTGTTGGTGGGAATGCAGACTGGTGCAGCCGCTATGGAAGGCAGTGTGGAGGTTCCTCAAGAAATTACGAATAGAATTACCATACGACCCAGCAATCGCTCTCCTGGGTATCTACCCAAAAAATTTGAAAGCATTTCTCTATAGAGACACGTGTACTCCAATGTTCATTGCAGCTTTGTTTACGGTGGCCAAGACATGGAAACAACCAAAATGTCCTTCGATAGACGAATGGATAAAGAAGTTGTGGTATATATACACAATGGAATACTATTCGGCGTTAAGGAAAGATGATATAGGAACATTTGTGACAACATGGGTCGATCTTGAGAGTATAATACTAAGCGAAATAAGTCAGACAGAAAAAGCAGAGAACCCTATGATTTCACTGATATGTGATATATAAACCAAAAACAAGACAAACAAATGAGAAACAAAAACTCACAGACACAGACAATAGTTTAGTGGTTACCAGAGGGTAAGGGGGGTGGGGGGAGGGAGATGAGGGTAAGGGGGATCAAATATATGGTGATGGAAGGAGAACTGACTCTGGGTGGTGAACACACAATGGGATTTATAGTTGATGTAATACAGAATTGTGCACCTGAAATTATGTAATTTCATTAACAATTGTCACCCCAATAAATAAATTTAAATTAAAAAAAATAACAAAAAATAACAAAAAAAAGGATTTTAATGTAATCAGAACTTTTATTCATCTGTAGTTATGCTATTTGTATTTTCATGGTAATCTTGGGTCCCTTTAGCCTACCATGCAGAAATCTAAAGGGTAATCTTTCAGTTATCTTTAATTGGTAGTTTCTACTTTGACTAATGGGCCTCAGAAAGGACCTGTTTCCTCGCATAAACCTGAAGTGTTTTCTTGGCAAACATGAGCTGGGAGGCTGAGCCATCATTTCCAAAGGAGTGTGTAGCAAAGAAATGTGACTTGAGCTTATGTATTCAGGTTGGACACTTTGGGCCAAGATCACATGTACTGTATTTGAGGCAATATGGGGCGGACCACTCTGGCTAGGCTAATCTTCTATATGCCTTAGGCAGATGTTTCTATATTTCCTTAGGCAGATGTTTCCAAGAATACAGACCATGTTCAGAGGCACTGGGTAGCCTGCCTCTGAAATTCTGCACCCATCTGAGAAATCCACAGAGGACAGGTCATGGGTGCTGCCAAGAGTGAATATTTCACTCAAGTTCTGCCAAGACTTTCAGGCCCATTGCTGTCCCCAGACCCTTGGCTTTCACTTGCCCTAACAGCTTCTACAGCCCAGGGCCTTCTAGGGCCTATCACTAATTCTAAAGTGTCCTTCCATCTCACTCCTTTTTGTTTTGTTCTGTTTTCTACAGGAAGTTTCTCCTCCTCATCACTATAGGGTTTACTTACACCTATCACTGGCAACATTGAAAAGCAGAAACAATTTGTTTATGGTATCTTTCCATCAGCTCTGTCAATCAAAACAGATGCCATCTTTGAGATCTTGATCTCTATTTACTGTTTACTCATTCAACAAACTTTAATTGTCCAATTACTATGTGCCAAGTACCCTTCTAAGCACTGGGGATATGTTTGTGAACAAAACACACCAAAGTCCTGCTATGATGGAGAATATATTTTACTAAGTGTGCCCTTAGAATCAAATATCCTTAATAACATTGTGTGTTTTTTGTTCCCAAAGAAATTGCCTTTACACAGGTGCTCTTCAGTTCTCAGATTATCCAAGATCTTAAGTCAAATGATAATAGATTGGGACAATGTAATTTTAGTCTATTTCTATAGAAATTGCGGTGGTGGTGGAACGTATCTTTAAAAATAATGAATGTTTCACGTTAGGTTATTTTTATTATCCTAAAGCAACCTATTATAGTGGAAAAAGCCCTGGATTTGGTATCAAAAAACATAAGTTCAAATTCTGTGTCTGCTTTGTGGTGTGCTTTTTGGCAAGTTATGTCACCACTCTGAGCATTAGTCCACCCCCCCACACCAAGTAAAAAGGGGACTTTATTATCCATTGAGAGGAAGTAGAGAAATAATATATGTTTAACAGCTTAAGCTGGCCTAGTGCAAAATAAAGGCTCAGTATACAAGTTATCTGTCTATAGAAAGGATAAGGGATGGCCACCCTCAACAAAACCCTTGGTCCCAACAGGAGAGCATCCAGTATCCAGATCCTGCAGCTTTTTTTTTTTTTTTTTTTTGCAGGGAGTGTCTGCCCCATGCATTGTGGGAGGAGCAACTCGAAGCAGACTGTGGAGCCTACGCAGTTCCATGGCCAGCAGACTACAGGGTTAGGAGGCCTGGGGTCTGGTCATGTTACAGCTGGCTCTCCCAAAGCACTGAAGCCATTTTCTTATGAAAAAGCCATTATTTGCCCATTGTGGTGTGTCTGGAATGAAAACATGTGAGAATTTCCTGTAAATCCCTTTTATTAGAAACTCCGATGTCCTCAGGAAGAAGATGGAGAAAAGTCATTTTGGAGGACCAAGAGGAGAGGTTTCCTGCTGAATTATCATGAGGTTGACACACGTATTTTATAGAGCTTAATTTATTTTTCACTATTATAAAAGTGAATTATATCCTCCTTGTTTCTCTAATTCAGATGAAGAAGAACTGTTAGACAAAAAGTAAAAGGCCCATTAAAGTGCTGTTGGTGACTCCCTCCTACAATCCTTATAAAGGTTTATTTAGGATGATGTAAGAAGAGAGAAGGCCTGAGACATAAATTTGGAGCCTCCTGAAATGTGCTTACAACTGGGTTCACATTAGGTCAGGATGAGATTCGATTCCCATAGGCTGCAATGGGAAGTTTATGCTGGTCAAGAAAGAAATACAAATAAGTAGATAGTAAAAAGTACTTTTCATTGAAAAGAGAAGAGTGATATATAGATTTAGTAGTATTTCAGGGCAGGGAAAATGATTCATGTTGGTCATTTCTACCCTATCAGGAAAGAGAGAGAAAGGAAAAAGAGCGAAGATGTAGCAACATTCTTACATGACATCTTTTGTGCTAAAATTTAGGGAAATAAACATTTAAAGTTCATCCCAGTTACAGATATACTTATTTAGACGTGTTGACAACACAAGTATATGTCATACTATCAGGGCTTTGTGATGACAGACAATATGTCCTAAAAACACTTTCTTATTTTATATATTATCATAATGACACCTAATATCATTGAGAGGGACGAACATATTCCTTAAAAAAAATTAATTTTTATATAACATTAAGAAAACTCAGTAAACGAGGCCAATAAAATTACTGGACCTAATGTGACTGGCTTATGAAGGCCTCAGTCCGAATGACTATAGTTGCTTAAAAGACATCCTCAGATGGGGTTAAGTAAATTTCCTGGTGGCAGAGTTCACTAATTAGACTTCTTCAGGAGGGAAATTATTTCAGAGCAAACAATTGGAATTTAGGGTAAAAAAAAAAAAATGGAATAAAACTTCTTCCTGCTAGACATGATACAAATATGCATATATTTGGAAAATATTTGAATAGTTATTTAAAAAATTTGTGGCTGTCGCTTGTCTGTAATTTATTACAGCAATGGAAGCAATAGAAACGTAAGACCTCAGTTTGATATTTTATGCATATATATGTATATTCATATATGTGTATGTATATGTGTGTGTGTGTGTGAGAGAGAGAGAGAGAGAGAGAGACAGAGACAAGGACAGAGACAGAGACAGAGAGACAGAGAATATACACATATTTGTTTACTTGTTTCTTCCCTAGGGTATGAAGGAATAGGGGTGTTGAATGATTTCTACTGATATGAAATTTAATTGTTCTCCTTTCTTCCACTTATTGAATTTGTGAGAGAATAAAAAAAGCTTGAATTCACCAGTGTCAAGATTCTTTTCAGCTTTTAAAGGATAAATGGCTGGATTAGTGGAAGCTTTGTCCAATCTAGCCTCAGTGAGGTTGGATGTGTAAGTTGAGGTTTATTTAATATAGTGTGTCTCAAAGATACGGTCGTAGGATGCCAGGTGGGCCACAGTGTTCTATTAAATTGTCCATAGGAAGTTTTGCAAGACAACAAGAAAAAGTAATGTTATTTGGTTCTTACACGGGTTACAAGTTTGAAATGTGAGATTATTTTTTTATTTTTTCAAAGAAATCCTTTACGTACTTAATATTTTTATCAAAGGTTTTTACATGTGCTTAAAGAACTGGGTTGGTCAGTTCATCTCGACTAATATCACATTCGTAGGAGTAGTTTGTCTTCAGAATGGTATTTTCAATATTTAAACAATAAAATCACTTAACTGTTAATGTTTTTGTTAAATTGTCTTTTATTCTTACCAGTGTGTACAGTTATATCCCCAATCAATAAAAATGGATGGATGACTCAGAAATACTTCATTGAAGATAAAAGTGTTATTAAAAATAAAAGATATGCTCAGATAAAATTATGATATAAATAGTAAATAAGTCTTCAGTGTCAATACAGAATGTGAATATATATGTACCGACAATTTCACACATGTAACTAAAAGTTAAAAGTGCAAATGGGAACTATAGTTGTTAATATCAAAATTAAAATTTTAAGAACTAGTGAGGCTTCCATCTCCAAATATGCCTACTATGAAACCTGAAAATATCTTATGCAGCCATCTATATTTTCACATCATTTTTAAAAAATAATGGAAATTGTACTTACTTTTCAGAAAAAATGCAAACTAATGGATCAGAACAAAATGGAAGATTTTATCTCTAGTCAAAGAAGAGATAAGAATGAGAAATGCATAATTCAGTTTTTCTCTTTATAGCAAAAATCTTATTATTGCCAAAATGTTTATAAAACCAACCATAAAAATAATGATGAGTATAATGTACAGAAAGGAAGCTGAACAAACCATTACCAAAACAAGCCATTACTGAAACTCCTTTATCCATTAGTATTGTGAATCCCTTTACAGACGTAGGCTGTTATGATAAATGCAGTCCCAATCAGACTCAAAAGCATTGTCAAAGAAGTCAGTCTAGCCCCACTTTCAGGATGATCTGTTCCACCCCTTGAGTATTTTCAGATATCTGGCATACTTCTGTTGTCACATTTTGCTTCATCATCTAGTGCCTAGTATCATATTACAGGGACCAGTTGAGTATTCTTGTTAAATTTGTTTGAATCAGTTCAGTCCTTCCTTAGAGATAACCATTATGCTAGCTGGTTTTCTTCCAAGTGAGTACAAACATTGTGAGCAAAACTATGAAAAATCACATGCTTTTTTTTTTAAAGTTGATTTTATTGGGATTAAACTGATCCATCTTTTCTCCATCCTGGTATATTTGATTCAAGGCAAAAACAAATTTTCTCCATTTTGTTGTGTCTACTTATATTTTAGGATATTAGTTGAACTTTAATAGTCTGGTGTATTTGATTATTCATTGTGTTCTGCACTTTTCATTTACTTTAATTGCTGTGAGTATGCTAATGAGTGTTCCAATTTACAGTTGCATGAAACCAGATATGTATAGTGTGACTCCATTCTTAGTATAGGAGGCACTATCAAAAGAGAAAAAAAATGAATAAAAATGTTTCGTTGTGTTTCTGCAAAAAATTCAAACTGAAGAAGATAATTCTGTTTAACTGATTTGTTTCTGAACACCAATGTAGAGTAGAAAACATGCATTGGCGTAAATGTTAATGCGAGACACACTGTATGTACAACAAAGAACGGTATTGCTGGATTCCGAGCCACTGTGTGATTTGTTTGCAGAGAAGTTAGCCGCTAATAATTTGCCACCCAATCCCAATTCAGACTGGAAAATATTAGTAAGAGTTGTCAGTATAACAAAATGACAATCAGTTAGTACCGGTAGGACAAGACTTTACTTGGCCACACTGAAATCCATTAGCTTTCAAGAGACATGGTGAGTATCTAAGTCTTTGAAACGAGGGTTCAGATGAAAGCATTGTCTCATAAGCTAGATTAAGACTGAGACAGCATTTTTATAATTTCCATTGGCTTTCTCATAGTGCACTATTCTCAGAAATATTGTTAGGGTCGTTAGGTAGATAAAACATCACCCCAGGTTCAAAAGCCCACAATTTTAAAATAAAAACTTAGAACACATCAGGGTTGCTTAGGAAATCCAAATGTTGGTACTATCTCAATTTCTAAAAACTCACTTTTTCTCTAACAATTAACAATATTCTTGACTGCTTGATTAAGAAGGAAATTGATGTTTAATTGTTGAATAACAATTTGATTGCTGAAAATTTGCTTTTCCCCCAATTTATAAGTGTATTTACTTTTTGTAAAATAATTTGATGATCCAAATGACGCAAGAAAAGATGAAAATAAATGAACCAGTAATACATTTTAGATCTGAATTAAACCAGCAGAAAAAAAAAGAAGAGGAATTCCAAGATGAAATATGCAAGCTTTCAGCTTTTGAAGGTGGGTGTGACCATTGGTTCAGCACCAGAAACCCCGAAAGTAACCTTTATTGCGATCCACCATCATGTGTTCATCATAAATATGCCCATGTTCAAATTAAATTGCCAGAATTATCTGTCAGGCCAAATATGGGCCACCATCCTCCTGACATGTAATTGCGGGTTAGAACTTTCTAATTTTGTTTAAAAATATATATATTATAGTAAAAAAGAGAACCAAGTGGATGAATAACAACTTACTTCTCAAGTTGTCTATCCATCATTAGGCTAGATATGAAAACTGGAAAATGTTTGCAAACAATTTTGTTGCTTCCAACAATATGAAACTGTTTTATTCAATATAATATTTTTATAATAAATTGGGTTTCATTTATATTTAAAATTATGAGAATTTTTTTAACTTGTTAAAAAAATTGATAATCCATATAAATTTTAAATAATCCTTAAATGGACTTCTAATGTCAAAAATTTGACAACACCATTCTTAAAAAGTACTCCATCATTTGAAATAAGCACAATAAGAAAATTTAAGAAACCATCAGTTTCACTAATTGTACTAATTGTCACAATTTAAAAATGAAAAACCAAATATTTTGTTTTAGGTATTCAAATCTATTAATTGAAGTAACGTAACCGTTATGATTTAAAAAGTAAAATCAAGGAATTAAAATTGCAGATAATGGTAAATTTTTAGAGAATGAGAGGATGTTGTTTACTAAAATAAGTTAATGTGATGAATACATAACTGCCAGAACAATGCCTTTTGTATTCAGGATACTGTTCAACCCATTCCATTCTTCACCTTGCCCTGACATCCACATATTCATTTATGCACCATTTATTCATACACAAACCATTAGTTGTGCACCAACGATGTGCCAGACACTGATTTAGGTACTGGACACAATAGACCAATAGGCATAGGCACAGGCGTTAGCATTGGACACAATAGACTAATGTTCTCACTTTCATGGAACTGACATTCTAAAGAGGGGAAGTAGAAAATAAACCAGCTAAATCAATAAAAGCATAGTGTTGTGATTATATATGTTTAATTATGTTACATATCTCATAAGTAGTTACTAAGTTACTAAAGTAGGAGTAAGGATACGGAGAATCAGGAGTTCCCAGGAAAACCCTTATTGGGAACATAACTTTTCAAAAAAAGATAAACAATAAAGGCAGCAAGCCATAGTTGTATCTCCAGAAGAAGCTTGCCAGGCAGACGGAAGAGCAGGTGCAAAGTCCGTGAGGTGGAAACATTCATGATGCGTTCAAGAAACAGTGGGATGGTCAACATGGCTTGTGCATAAAAAGAAAGAAGGGAAATGAGGTCAGACAAGTAATGGAACGGGGCAGTTCATAAAAGGTCTTAGAGCTTTAGCAAAGGTTTTTCTTTATTCTGAGAGAGATGGGAAATCTTTGGATGGCTTTGAGCAGTTACGACATAATCTGACTTACATTTTAACTAGATCAGTATGACTGCTGTGACTGGGGAGACCAATTACTAGCTAATCCAGGTGAGAAATGGTGATGGTTTGAATCAGGTGATGGCAACAAGAAGAGTAAAAAATGGTCAAAATCTGAATATCTATTTTAATAGTACATTCTTCAAGATTTGATGATGGAATAGATGCGAGCTGCAAGATAAAGAGGGCAGTCAGGTTGACACAAAAGGTTTTCACCTGAATAATTGTAATGTTGCCATTAACTGAGAAGGAAAAAAAATGCAGGTAGTGCTTAGGGTGGGGAATAACACAACTCTTTTTAAGTATTCTAAGTTTGATGTCCAAGGGGAGGTGTTAAATAAAAATTTGAACATTAATATCTAAATCTGGGGTGGGGCAGGGAGGAGCAGGCTGCTAATATTAATTTGGATTATTTTGCAATGGATCCTGTGTGAAGCATGAGTCTTCATTGGATCACTCAGGGAATAACTCTGGAAAGAAAACAGACCAAGTCCAAGCACTGAATTTTGAACCATTATCATATTTAAGGGTTGGGGAGGAACGGGAGAACCAGGAAAGGAGACTGAGAAAGAATCAGGAAGGTGAGAAGAAAACCAGGTGAAAGTGGTATAGTAGGAGTTAAATGGAGAAAATATGTCAAAGAATAGAGAGCAATCAGCTGACAAGTCAGGTAAGAGTCGACTACTGGGTTCCGTTTTAGTGACACAGAAATCACCAGTGATCTTAACAAGCACAGTTTCAAAAAACAGTGTGGGGGAAACCGGATTGGAGGATGTTCAAAAGAGTTAGGAAGAACATATTTTGGATTAGTAAGGACAGACAAAAACGCAAGGAGATTTACTGTGCAGGTGAACAAGAAAAGTGTGAATAGTTGGAGGGAGAAGTGGGCATCAAGAGAGAATTTTGTTTGTTTGCTTGTTTTGCTTTCTGGAGATGTGTAAGGTCAAATTTTTAAGGACGAGTAGCAGTGACACGAAAAAAATGTAGTAATGCAGAAATGCCAGTTGCTTGATAAACTCATAAATATCAGTAGCTTAAATCAGCAAAATTTATTTCTTATTTATATAACTGTCCAATACGAGTGTTCCTATTCAGTGGGCAGCTTTCCTGAGTTTATTGATTTGAGCAGTACCTTGAGTTTGTGGGGACCCCTTGCAAATATTTTTTTAATTGAGATATAATTGACATGTAAAATTGTACTATTAGTTTAATAGTAATAATTTGGTATATGCATATATTGTGAAATGTAATAATTTGATATATGCATGTGGGGACAGAGCCAGGAGTGCAGTTTCTAGGCTCTCAGCCTCACATAGAAAGGTGCAGGCTCAGGTAGTAAATGGCCATCAACTGTGATTGGCTGGCCATCAGCTGTGGCTAGTTGGCCATCAGTTGTAACCAGTGAGCCACTGGCCACTAATATAACTGTTGTGGCTATGCTAATAGAAAATGGGGGCTAGCAAGAAGATGGTGGCTGAGCTAGCAAGCAGCGGAGTGTGGATTGCGGATTGCAGAGAGGCAGACTGCAGCTAGCAAATGGAGAGTCGGTCAGTTGGCAGAAAAGCAGACAGCAGGTGGCAGGTCGTGTGACTCCAGCCTCCAATGAGACTATAGTGGTGTGACTCTCCTACCTATGGCTCCGTGGGTGTTCTTCTTTGGCCTCACCATGTCCTGCGTTCTTGTGTGGGGAGCGGGAGCAGAGACCCCGCAGGCCGCCTTGCATGACAATGCATATATTATGAAATGATTAAAATCAGTTTAGTTAACAACCATCACCACACATAGTTATCAATTTTTTTTTCTTGTGATGAGAACATTTAAGATCCAGGATTTTTTTAATTAAAGAAGTAACAGGATATTTTTATGTGATGCTAATGATCCAGCAAAGAGGTACATATTGAGGATCTACTTTAACCATTATTCCTTATTTCAGTCCCAGATAATAACAACAAAGTGATATTAAATGATGAGGTGAGGATTTTGTTTAGATCAAACTCAAAATGATCTATATTACAAACAGCTGCACTGAAGTCATGTTTCAGTTGGGCTACAGAAAACTTGCCCTGTCAAAATGTCACGTAAACTCAGCTCCTTCATGTACTTTTCCCTTTTTGCCTTTCCAAACACTGACAATTTCATAGGAATATATTCCTTTTTAAAATGCTTTCTTTTCTTGGAATTTTTATATTTTAAAGTGTAAATCTAACTTTAGAATGAAAAGCTTGTCTCTCTTTAAGTAATTTCAACTACTAACAAGGAACGAGTATGTTGTAGAAATATTTTAGAAGTCAAGGAGATCCTGCTTTTTGCCTTGATCCTGAAATCATACCAGGAAGTAAATTGACACTGAGAATGATGGTTCTGCTAGAGTGTTGCATAAGATTGGATCAAGGAGGATAGGCAAGATTCTTAGGCGAGATTCGTAAGAGGAAGAACCTGAGACAGATCCCTGTGTCTGTGATTTACAGAAGACGTGTTCTTAAGAGAAACCTGTAAGGGAATGAGGGAAGCAGGACTGAACAGGGGAAGAAGCCAGACAAAGATGTGGGCTTAACTCGAGACTGACTTCAGTCTGCTCCCATAGGCAGCTGAGCTGCATGAACTTCACCAGAGTTATTTCTTCTTGAGATGAGGGTTTTTGGGCTTTTGTACCACTTGTTAGCCAGTCATTGTCTGTAGGCTGCCCGAAGTGCTGCAAGGATGGGACTTAGCCATCAAGAGTAGTCACTTCCCAGGCAAGGCAGCTCTTGATCTGCCAGGCCACTTTTCAGGAGAAAGGGGCATTGGGGAGCTCTCAGCAGCAGCCGGAGATGGGTGTGCCACCCAGGAAAGGGGACTGGGTGGGGCAGCAACAGTATCTATTACAGTGATCTAGGTACTTGCCATGACAACACCTTCACGTTCCTCCTAGGAAGGATTGTTGTCATGCCGTGTGTTAGGTAGGGTCTCTGGTCCTCCTCCCCACATAAGCACGCAGGATAGGGTGAGGCCAAAAAGGAACACCCACGGAGCCATAGATGGGGAGTCATACCACTATATTCTCACTGATGCCACTACAGTCTCAATGGAGGCTGGAGTCACATGACCTGCAACCTACTGTCCACTACTCTGCAATCCACAACCCACACTCCGCCGTGCTAACTGCAATCCGCGCTTGCCAGTTCAGCCACCATCCTCTTGCTAGTCCCCATTTTTTGCTAGCGTAGCCACAGCAGTTATATTAGTGGCCAATGTCTCATTGGTTATAGCTGACGGCCAACTAGCCACAGCTGATGGCCATCCAATCACAGTTGATGGCCATTTACTACCTGAGCCAGCACCTTTCCACATGAGGCCGAGAGCCTGGAAACTGCACTCCTGGCTCTGTCCCCACAATTGTGCATGTTCAAAGTCAGCATGGATGTTGTTGATAGCAACTAGAGCATGAGCAAAAGGAAGTGAAGCATCCCCAAAACTTGATTTGCCCGAAAAGTTAGTATACTGACTCCTGCTTAATTTTCCCATGATCATCTTATCACTAGTGTCCAGAGAAGCTTGTCAGGACCAATATTCACCTCTGCTGTCCTGACTGGGGTGGGTGTCTGCAGGAAATCCGTAGAGATGAGTTCAGAAACGCCCTCTCTGTTATCTGCTCTAAGGAGAGTTCCAGTCTATTGTGCATCATTGATCATGGTCTTTAGGTGACATACACAGTAAATGACAATGACTCTGCACTTGACACAACTAAATTCCATGTGCTTTTTTGTTCATGTCAGATAAAGCATTTTACTTTGCTGGTGGCTGACAATAATCACTATAGCTACATCCATGAGATATTCATATAAGCAGACTTGATGCTCTCTATTTATTCCTTAAACTTGCCTATAAATTTTGGCACATGTGCATAACCACACATTTTCTTTTTTTTCAAATGCAAGAAATCATTGTTGCAGGGCAATTTTAAGAGTTAGGGTGGGAGCCACTTAGATATCAAACTTGTGTTCAGATTTTTGTCCTGCTACTTTGTAGCTCAATTTGTCCAAGTCATTTAACTTCATTGAGATTCATTTTTCTTATCTTTAAAATGGGGATAAAACCAATCCACACTCCCACCCCCAATAATTTTAATGAGGCCTGGCACCTTGTAAGTCATGTGGCTCCTTAAATCTCTGCTCTTCTTTTTCCTTCCGTCCTCTCCTGTGAAAAGATGGGTTTGTGTGTTTTCTTTTTTCCACTTATCCTTCAAAGAATTTCATTTGTGCTAAAGTCTGGTGCCAGGCTATTGTCCTGCAGTGTCTGCAGTCTGTTTCACTTTGTACCAAACTCAGACAGTCCTCACCGCCTCACCATCCTCACAAAAGAGAAAACAATTCCACCCATGTGTAATAGGTTACAGAGAAATAGAACATTTCCTGAGTCTTCCAAAAAGAAACTGCAGCGATGTCCACATTTTCTTCCTACTCACCCACCAGAGATTTGTTCCAGACCCCTCCCTCCATGGCTGTTCTTCAAAGTCCCCTCTTACCATGGCCAGCAAGCAGCTCTCCGCCAAAAGCGCCCCCAGAGTCTCTGTGTGGCCTATTATGCTCCTTCTTGTGAGGTTTTTGCTAACACTGCAAACACATGAAAGTGAATCTTTGCAACAAAGACAATTCTCTAGAGAGAAGTCTAATTAACCCATCCCCCCTTATTATAGTAAGAAAGAAGGCAAGTGGAGGGGAGGATACATTTAATACAAAACAGCTTCTTTTTTTACTTGGTAGGAAAACTATTTCTACCAGAAATTTGTAATCTGGAGCTCTTCTTGCTTTAGGGCCTAAATAACTGTGTAAACTTCGTTCAAGCTCGTTTCACTTGAAACCTGGTTGTCATTTCCTGTCAGGAGGAAAACAAGAGAAACTCTTGACGACAAGTTCATCCCCTGATCATCTGTCAGCCTCACAGGAACAAGCATTTTGCGATTTGTCCCTGCTCAGGCACTTCATCTTCAAACAGAAACTGCATCTTAATTATAACCTTTAATGGGCTGTTTCACTCCAGGATCAATATGTCTGACAAAAACGAAGCTCCGCTGAAAGCTCATTAATTCCCATCCGACTAATTCAGGATATGTGATGATTCTGGCAGGGACCAAGCTGAAGTACACCACTTGTATTGCTGCTTACAAAGGTTTAGCTTGGCCCATTAATTGGGAAAAACAGAATTGCCAGGAAAGAATTTACAAGAGCACCTATTTGTATGGAGATAACAGGCCGATCGCAGCCTCTGGACTGCTCAGTTTCCACTAGGCAACCCCAGTTAACCACTTTTGTCTTTAACACTCTGGACTTGAAAACTGCAAAGTGCAATGCCTCGAAAAATGTCTGTAGACCCAGTGATTTTATCTCCTTGTGGTTGATGTCTTTAGTACATTGCGTCACATCCCTCATTCCACCTCTGATTTCAGCCACTGCTGATGTGGACTTTTCCATGTGGATTCAAACTCATTTCTGCAAGCAGCATCTAATCTCTAGCATGAATATGCATCTCTTTGCCCTTTTGCTCAGTAGGTTTTCTGAACAGGAAGGTTTTCTGAACAGGAAGGGCAGGCAAGAAACATAGGGGGTAATGCTCCACCCACAGGAGCTGGTGGATATATTGATGGATTTTTGGGGAGGCATTCTGTACACTTCTCAAAAGTTTTGGCCAAAATGAGCTCCTGTAGCCAACAGCTCTGACCTCGATCGTGTGCACTTGTATTGGCTTTTCCTGCTTTCCTCTTCTTGCTTCATAGTGTCACTTCCCAAATAAAATACTTGCCCCCACTCTGCTTTTGGGGGTACCCATACTAAGGCACCCTCTCCTTCAAAAGTATGTACATATTATAAATACTCGCTCATTTCTTAATCAACTCATTCCTTGGTAGATGCGTTTCTTTCTTGTGCTTCCTAGGTTTAGGACTGTCCTTTGGCAACACTGTCGAATGGGCCATGTCTCTCTTCTTTTCCTTTTTCTGCACTCACAGAACTTTCCCCATTCTCCTGGATGTCCTTTTCTTGGGTTGTCACAGTCTCCTCTGCAGCCTCCTATCCAGTTCTGACCCGTCCCTGGTGTCATTCCTCTGCCTCCTCTTTTCCCCCATTATCAGCATAAATTATCCCCTCCCTCACTTTATCTTCCACCTGTTCAGTTTCTTAGTAACATAACCTCTACTAAGTAAAGTGGTAGGCAGATCCATGTCAAAAGAGCTCATGTGTTTTCATAGCACTCTAAGAACTTAAAAAGTATGTGTTTTAACCAGGATCCTCCAAACAACTGTGGCCTTTCCATTGTCACTTAAGCTATCCCAAATGTGAGCAGAAGTAGACATGCCAAATCATCCTTCCTTCTTGAACTTTAGTTGTCTCAGCTTTTGGAATATCACCATCACCTTGTTCTCCTCTGAGCGATGTGTGTCTTCCTTCTTCATCCTTTTGGTCTTCTTCTCTTCTTCCCATCATTTAACTCCTTGTTACTTATAGTGTGACTGTGAACCAGTAACATCTGTTATACCCAGAAGTCTTCTATAAATGTAGAATCCCCGGTCCCTACAGCATACCTTCTAAATCACAGAATCTGTATTTTTCAAAGACTCCTAGGGGATTCATATACACATTAAAGTTTGATAAATATTGCAACTGGTGGTGGTTTGCTAGGTTTCCAAACCCTTTGGTCTTCCTTACTTTCCAAATTCTCCCAGAAAACATCTGTGCCTCATAGCACCAGCTACTCTTCATGAACTGATGAC
Source organism: Rhinolophus hipposideros (assembly GCF_964194185.1). Lineage (NCBI taxonomy): Eukaryota > Metazoa > Chordata > Mammalia > Chiroptera > Rhinolophidae > Rhinolophus > Rhinolophus hipposideros. Next base: position 32,906,144 of record NC_138068.1, read on the forward strand.
TATAACAATTTATTTCCAACTCAAATCTCTACTCAAGCTCATGCTCATTTGTGCAACTATTCAAGTGCTCACTGGACATCTACATCTGTATATCTCACAGGTGAGCCCAACTCAAGATATGAGAGTGTAGTGACTCCTGTGAGGCTTGCCTGGACATTGACGTCAATTGGGACTAATTTAAAACTAGTCCATCAGTTTACTTGTTACAGTTAAAAAAAAAGTATCCTTTCTTGAATTTGGAGTCTAGGAATATTTTATTCTAAAAAAATAATAACTTTCTTAGCTTTCAGTCTCACCAAAACAAAAACAAACAAACAAACAAAAATCATCTAATGGTGGATACGATGGTACTCCTCCAGATTCCCTCTTCAGGATCAATACAGCTGCCAATACAGCTATCAATAATCAGTATTTCTCTGCTAGGGATATCTGGGGATATGCTGGAAATTGTCATAAGCTGAAGGAAATTTGTTTTATGAAGGGGTGGCCTGAGGCCAATACAGGCTAATATGGGGAGATAGAGATCTAGTTCCCTTTTCTCAATTTGGAAGGACTCTGAAGGACTCATTCTACCATGTTGCCCTGAAAATAAGACCGGGTCTTATATTAATTTTTGCCCCAAAAGATACATTAGGGTGTATTTTCAGAGGATGTCTTATTTTTTCATGTACAATAATCTACATTTATTCAAATACAGTCTTGTCATCTTCTTCTGGAACATCGTCATAATGTACTAAATGAGCCCGTCTGGCTGATGATCTTAACTGGATCTTATATTCGGAGTAGGTCTTATTTTCGGGGAAACATGGTAGCTTCAGCACTCTCCCAGGATCAGCTGGGGCCTCAGCTGCAACCACACTGTGGATCAAACTCTACCTCTACCGAGTACTATCGCCCTCACTTCCCCACAGTTCTTTCTCCTGTGAGCACTTCCCCATACAACTTCTGCATGAAATACACCATCCCAGAGCCCATTTCCAGGGAGTCCAACCTAAGACACTGTCTTAGTCATTACTCCCTGTCTTACCGAATACACCAACATTTCTCCTGCTGCCTGTACCAGATAACCGGGAATTATTTTTGACTCTCCCCTCCCTGTTTCAGGCCATATACTAGGATGTCAATGTTGTATCGATCCTTCCTTTCCATCTTTTTTGACTATTTCCCTAGTTGAAGCTTTTGTCTATCTGTTACCTGGATAACTACAACACGCTCATAACTTGTTTCCTCACTGCAACCATAATGACATTTCTAGAATTAAAAAAATAAAGTTTATAATTCTTCAAAAATCTTCCATTTCTTCACCAAAAAATCTAAACTTCTTAAGATGCCATATGATACCTATTTGGTTCAGCTAGTACTAGGCTTCCATCTCTCAAAGAAGTCATTTCATTGTGTTGCCATAGGTTATCAGATTCTCTCCATAAAAGTTGCCTCTTTGATGCCAGGGATGTGTTTTTGTATCTCAGTATCCCTACAGTCTTATTTAAAGTGTAGCATTTAGTAGGAAGTTGAATGAAAGTTTCCAGCAGACATCTACTCAATTCCCCTCTGTGGGTTATTCCTCTCATCTAATCCACTATAAATTCAAGAAATAAAATCATTTAATCGTTTGCTTATGTATCTAACCTGTCACCTACCTTTAGTGCTTAAGAACAATCATTTAAACTTGAGGGTGTGATGATCCATTAGGAATTTGCTGGGGTGACTGGGTAGCCAGGATTTATAGTACTCAGACGACATGATTTTTTTTATACATACTGTAAATTTTAGTTATAGCTACACTTGTCTGTGTCCAGCATGGACAAGGCTGGCTCCTTTTTGTAATTTCATAACCACAATGAAGTCATAAATCTCAAGCTGCCTTTTTTTTTTCTGTCTTTTATTTATTTATTTATTTTTGGTAGTCTGTCACCTGAAGCAAAACAATGGATTTTTAAAGGAAAATGTCAGCATTAATGGACAACCACTTTCAATGAGTCAGGCAGTGCTGCTTCAAGGTTATGGGAAGTTCGTCCCCATCTCCTGACTAAAGACTGGAGGAATTGATCTCTACATGGCCACATCTTTCCAGAGCTAAAGGACAGGTGTGTAGATATGAGTATCCAGATGTTGGTGCCATCCTTATGCCTCACCCAGATGGTCACTAGTCTTTAGAAGAACCATACAAGTCATTTGACATGGAAATTTGTTCAGCCTTCCTGGAAGTAGTAGCCATGTTTTGCTTCACTGTTATGTCAGTCTGTCCCAATGCCACAGTTTGTGCTTGCCTCCCAAAATTAATCTTAAACATTTGGATTGTTTATTATTTTTTTAATAAACATTAGTATGTTTATATATTTACAGAAAAAATGAGAAGAAAATACAAAGAGTTTCCATGTCCTCTACACCACTTTTTCTCATTATTTACATCGTATGTTAGTACCCTGTTTACCTGAAAATAAGACCTAGTCAGACAATCAGCTCTAATGTGTCTTTTGGAGCAAAAATTAATATAAGACCCAGTCTTATGTTATGTTATGTTATGTTATGTTATGTTATGTTATGTTATTATACCAGGTCTTACATTATAGCAAAATAAGACAAGGTCTTATATTAATTTTTGCTTGAAAAGATGCATTAGAGCTGATTGTCCAGCTAGGTCTTATTTTCAGGGAAACATGGTATGATATATCTGTTACAAATAATAAACCAGTATTGATATATTATTATTAAGTAAAGTTCCTAATTTATTCACATTTTCTAAGTTTTTGTTTGTTTGCTTGCTTTACCCAATGTTCTTTTTCTGTTGCAGGATCCTATCAGGGATACTAATTTATATTCAGTTGTCATGTCTTTTGGGGCTCCGCTAAGTGGTGACAGTTTCTCAGACTTATTTCGATAGTTTAGAGGAGTACTGGTAAAGTATTTTGTCGAACTCCCTCCATTGGAATTTGTCTGATATTTTTCTCATGATTTCACTGGGGATAAGATGTTTAGGAGGAAGATCACAGGGGTAAAGTGCCATTCTCATCACATCATATCAAAAATATATGCATGTAGCATAACTTCACTACAAGTACTAATGGTAACTTTGATCACCTGGTCAAGACAGTATCTGTAGTTTTCTTCATGGTAAAGTTACTCTTTTTCTTTCCATACTACATTCTTCGGAAGAGAGTCTCTATGTGCAGCCCACACATAGGAGAGGAGAATTAATCTCTACCTCCTTGAGAGACAACTATCTACATAAATTATCTGGAATTCTTCTGCATGAAGATTTGCTTGTTGTCCCCCATTTATTTGTTTATTTATTTGTTCAACCATTTATTTATATTAATATGAATGAATATATCTTATACTCTGGATTATAATCTAACATTACTTTACTTATTTTGATACTCAAATTATTTTGGAGCTGGCCACTGAGAGCTTTTTCAGTTGACTTCTTTATCCCTTTAACATACCCCCATCATTGTGGGGGTTTGTTTTTTGTTTATTGGAACACTTCTTTATTTTCTTACCATGTATATTATAGCATTTAGCATGTCTTGAGAATTTTTGTTTAGAACATGTTATATCAGGTAATGGGAACTGAAGTAAATAGTTCTTTAGTGTGAGGTTTTATGTTAATCAGGCTAGGAGTTATACTGTGTTTAATGTCTGTTGTAGCTATATAGGTTTTATCTTCCCTGTTGACTTGGACTTTCATAAGTGTATCCCCTCAGAGAGAGTCTGCATCTAACAGTGCTTCCTGTTGCAATCCACCATTGTTATACTCGAATGCTGTTGGTGCTGTGCTAAAGTATGGCAGAGGAGAAGTATTCTAAAAATCTATGATTACACCTCAGTCTTTCAGTGGGCCTTGTGACCTTCATAATTATTTCTTAGCTTTTCTTTTATTCCCTTAGAGGAGACAGGAAGACCAGAGGGCACTGGAGTGGGAGAAATCTTCCTCATGTAGCTAAGATACAGCTTTGGCAGTCTTTCCTGTACAGCAGTCCTGCTTATGAAGAATGTTCTGGGTATATTTCACAAGGATTACTCCCCACCGCCACCCCCACCAGAACCATGAGGGCATCTTTACTGAATCTTTACCATGAGAACCTTGTAGGTTTCCCGGAGGTAAAACCCATGAAAGTGTACAGTCTAACCTAAGATTGTAACCTCGAGGAATTTTTCATTTTCACACTAGCCCACTCTTAGCTTCCAATAGTTTTTCAAATTTTTCATTTAAGTGTTCCTACAAATTTGTGGCTCCAGAAACTTCTGCTCCTGGTAAGTAGATTTTGACTGTGACTCTCTGGATTTTCCTGTCTCTCCAGATTTTGGTGGGGCAGTTTGCTCTAAGACTTGAATTGTCTGATAGCTGCAAGAAAAGTCTTTGATTTTAGTTTATTTGGCTTTACCTTGTAATGACAGGGCAGATGACTTCTAAACTCTTTACATATCAGAGCTGAAACTAACAGTCAAGATTGGGATTTTAAGCAAAGTATAAAAAAGTTAAGATAAACCAAACCACCCAGCTGTCACCTCCATGATTTTTAATTATCCAGTCTCATATTAAACACACATCTGCATGTGTGTGCTCACACACACACACACACACACACACACACACACACACACACCCCACAACAATAAAAGAAAGCAGCACTCAAGTCTGTGAACGGCATTTGATAATTCAGTACCAGAGACTTTAGGATCTTACAGTGGACGTATTTTCCTTTATTTATCTTGGTTACAAAACTGCTTTTGGTCATTTTTTTTAACCATTAAATTGACATATAGTGAGCTACCAAAGGTGTTTGTTGAACAAATAGCTGTCTTTTGTAACTATATAATGCATAAAATCAAATACCTTGTAAGGGAGACAACTTTTGGTTCAGTATACTAATTGTTGTTCAGTAACCAACAGTTGATGTGGAAGTAAAAAGTGAAGTTGATCACTATTACCACTTTCCTGAAAATGTTGCCATACCAAAGGAAAAAAATATATAGAATTTCAGGCTTGGAAATGAGAACTGAAATCACCAGAATTTCCTGTCTCTGTATTAAACAATATGGAGACCGGGGATATTTTTCTTTATGTTCAACAGTACAGAAAACAAGCAAAATTACTTAGCTACTTGCTCCAGAAGTACGTCTTCCAGGAAGATAAGACTGTAAGCGACCGAAGTTACTTCAGTGTCATGACTAATAGCATGCTCATCAAGTCTCTCTTCAAGATATTCACCAGCGCTACTCAGAAATCTAAAGCTGCCCAGTCCCAACAAGTTCCCCACCGTCCAAACCTTAAAATTGACCTGCCCAGCCCTGAAACCCCATGTATGTCTTCCCTTTACTTCCCCCTACTGAAACATCACTAAGACCTGAGACGGTGTTATTCTACTTTCCTACGATAAGTCTAGAAATCTTAGCTTTTCTTGATCAACAGATTTCTCTAATCATATTTTGGGCAGAAAAGGAAACTGAATGTGCTATTTTTGGAAGCCTTTAATATAATTTATATTGCATAGTCTAATATAGCTCTTGCCTTTAAAAATGTTATGCTGAAACTCTTTAGTAACAAGAAACTTATTAAAATTATTTTAAAATTAGTTTTCTTTATTTTCTCCTTAGACAAATCTATCAGAAAGTTCTTCCTTGTTTTGGCTACACTCCATGTCCCCGTTGTATTAACCACTGCAAAGCTCATGACAGGCTCAGGAATGATCTGTGATTTGTGCTTTTTGAGTACACTTTCCAGAAACACACTGCAATAATTTTTCATTTGAAAAACTTATAGAGGAAGAGAATTTATGACTATTCTAACATATTTTTAAAATACAGATAACCTTTTAAAGACCTCAAATTGGCAACAAAACACTTTTAGCAAATCCAATGAAATATTTAGTGACGGGGTTTATTACTAAAATTCTAAATTTTAATGACAGCGATTTAAAAAATACGTTTGCGATCATTGTAAATTAAGTAAGCAAGTAACAGTCAGGGACTGGCAAAAGCTGCCCCACATCTCCACTAACTTTTTCCTTTGTTACCTCTTCACACACAGTACAGAGAGCTTGGGAAATGATTTTCCTGCCAATACATAATTGTATCAACTTATTGGTTAGTGAGTAAATCATTTTCCCAAGTGAGGTATAAATTGTGCTATGCCTTTGATTAATAGTGTTTATATTTATTTTTTCTTTTTTTTTAAATTATGGTACCTTTTTTAAAAAAATTTATTAGAACTATAGCTAACATATAACATTATTGTACCAGTTTCAGGTGTACGTATCAATGGTCACATTCATTACATAAAATTTTGTGTCTGCATTTCTAAATCACATCATTTGTTAACAAGGGCTTAGCTCAAGAAATGTTCTGACAATTTGTATTTAGACAATATCTCTCTGCTCTAGCTCATTGCGAGGTAGCTGGCTAAAGTCAGCATGATCAGAAGAAAATCTGGGGAGAGACATGCAGAATCGCCGTTTAACTCTCCACAAGCACGAGGGACAACAATTTTCATGACCTGCCCACCTGTGTAATGTGCATCACCCCATCTGTCATAGCCAAAGCCTCTTGGTATTTCCACTGTCCGGCAGGACAATGTTTGCCAAAAAGGGATGGGAGAAGCACTAATCCAGAGGTTTTCAAACTGTGCTCCTCGATAACCGGGCTTTCAAGCGGAGACAAAAGGTGAGCCCCTCTGAGATCATGACACTTCCTTCAACCGAAAAAGTGCTTTTTTTTTTTTATAATTAAAAACAAACAAACATAATAGTTACGCAGAAATATTTCAAAACTATTGATCTGTTTCCATACTATAGTAAGTTAGCCTCTGATTCAATTTAAGCCTTTTCCTATCCAAATTCAAGTTCTTCCTCAAGTCTACTTACAGACTCAAGTGGTGTACAGATCCTAGGCTGAGCATGTCTGAGGACCACAACTGGCTCTGTTCTATGTCAAGAACCTTCCTCAGTGCATGTTACCTTCCTGGTAATTCTACATGCACCCACATTACATGCCTTTGGCTCCTCTTACCAGGGCTTCATCTACCTGTTGGGTCACCCTCACAGTACGGCCCCCATGGTCCACCTCTGATAGCCTCCTGTCACCTATAGAGTCAGTATTTCCTGACCCGGTATTGCTTTCTGCTATATCACTCGTGCCAGTTGGCTCAGTAACTATCAGTTACACATATAAAAAATAACTGTGATTCTACTTCACAACTTTCTAGATGCCTGTCCATTTTCTCCTCTCATTAGCTTCAGTAAGGGCTAGTCAGGTTTCATGCCATACCAGGTCCTTCTTGTATAGGTCCCATTACAAAAAAATAGAAAGATTAGCTTCATTCTCTTTGAAGGATATTCTGATTTATACTCCTGCCTGGCTTTTTATCCATGGATGGCAGAGCTCCTTCCAATAAGTAGACTGTCATTCATTTTCTGCAAATAAAGTGATGGGAACACTAGCTTTGCTACATTGTTTAAAGAATGTCTGTTTCTGTCCCCTTGTCTTAGCATACCATAGCTCTTCTACAAGGGAGAAAAAAGCCTCATATATGAAACACTAATAAAATCTGGGACCCTACATATCCCGGTCTTGGTACAGCTTTGTACTCACATTACCAAAAGTAATTTAAAAACATTTCTATTCCTTACACAGTGGGCCTTCTCTCACACTGAATCATCATTTTACATACAAATATTCTTATGGAATAAAAACAAATACCACTTACATATCCTGCTAGAGAATATACTGTATGTGTATGCAAGTATGTGTGAGGTGTGCTTTGTGTTTGTAGGTTTGTTTTATTTTGTAGTAGAAAACTTGGTTTTCTCATCATCAGTTAAATTCTATTTCCTAAACCTAAATTCTGTGTCAATTGCAATACAGGTGGTTTCTGTGTGTGTATGACAATAAAGGCTGGGGCTGGAGGGCAGGGAGTGAAAGTTCACTATTTCACCACACTACTCACAGTAGATAATTCAGAGAAAGGATCATTGAACTTTCACCAAAACATTTATAAATTTCAGTGGCACTGACTCTTTTTTTCCCCTAAGATTTTGTTGTGTTACAATCAGAAAAAGTTCTAGTTTGGGTAGAATCAAATGAAGGATGAAATCAACTAGCAACTGAACAAGAAAATGGAAATCAATAGTTTTCTATAGAGCAACGAGGAAATCAATAAAAATTGGAAGGAGAACTCATTATATTCAGAGTAATCAGAGTTGAGAAGAAATTCTGCTATTAGTTAATTGGCAATGGCAAATAAAATGTCTCACAGATAAGATTGTTATTTACGATTTGATACTTGAAGGGGTATTACATTCAGAGCTTCCAATTATAAGACCTGATAGAAAGTGACATCAATACACACTTCATTTTAATTGAATGTGGTGTTCAAATAGAACATAAAAATGAATTCTATCAAAAGACCTGAATTCTTGGTCTATCAAGCCCGAAAACAAGGCTAATGTATCTCTTCCTTTTACCATGCCTTTATGTTACTTAAACACAGGTTATATTTGTCCTTACTTCCATGTGAATGGAATGGCAATTCTACTTTGCTCTAAGTCTCCCCAAAATTAATCTGTCAGAAATTCCACATGCCCATGGCCTGCCTCATCCATCTTCCAGATAGACAGATAAAAAGTGGAGTCACACCAATGGAACCCCAAGCATGTTTGTGTTCTTAATTACTCTGGAAAATTTGAGATCAGGATGACCTTTCCAGAGACAAGTCTCTCTCATTTTAAATTATGTTAATATTTTTCCAAGATGCCACACTTCATTGTCCTTAGGCTGAAAAAACGAAACCCTAAAACCCTTTGATATAGGAAATGAGAAAAGCCCTCTGCTTTCATTCCAGGAGTTGGAGGATGGTGATAGATAGTATCAATTCTGGTAACTGCTAATGCAGTGAAAGGTTACAATGTGAACGATTTTGATAAAACAAATAACTCTTGATGCCTGGGCATATAGATTCAAATATTATATTAGAAAAAATATGTGTATATATACTTTATATATACACACGTATGTATATGAAAGTCGGACAATTAAGTTTGTGAACTTTCCACTGTGTAAGTGCACAGTATATACACACATATATAGTATTATGTATATGTATATATAACATATATACATATATTATATATATATAATATACATATATATATCAGGGGTGCCAAAAAATTTATACAAGTAGACTCTTTGGCCAATGTTGCTCAAGCAGTAGTTCACAGTAATCAGAAGTGTCTGGATGCTGATGGTAATCACTTTGAGCACCTCTTTTAATTGCAGAAGTCAAACATGACATATGTATTTTGTTATTGATATATATATTAGGTATTTACAATTTTAATAGCTTTTTCTGATGTAATACAGAATTGTACACCTGAAATTATGTAATTTCATTAACAGTTGTCACCCCAATAAATAAATTTAAAAAAAAGTCTTGCACCCTTTTATGTAGACACACACACACACACACACACACACACACACACAGATCTGACAAGTAAGTTTGCAAACTTGTTGCAATAATGTTGTTAAACTTTTTTAATATCAGAGGGATTATTCATTATGAACTTGCACCACTTGGACAGTTAACCAAGTTTACTGTTTAGAAGTGTTGAAAAGGCTGCGTGAAAAAGTTTGAAAAGTGCTGAAAAGGCTGCGTGAACTTTTCGCCAACAATTCATGGCTCTTGCATCACGACAATATACCAGCTCACATGGCACTGCTGTGAGGGAGTGTTTAGACACTCCCTCACAGCAAACAATAACTGTTTTGTTTGTTACTGTATTGTAACAAACAAATAACTGTATTGGAACACCCACCCTACTCACCTGATCTGGTCCCCAGTGACTTCTTTCTTTACCTGAAGATCAAGGAAATATTGAAAGGAAGCCATTTTGATGATATTCAAGACATCGAGGGTAATATGACAGCTCTGATGGCCATTCTAGAAAAAGTTCCAAAATTGCTTTGAAGGGTGGACTAGGCACTGGCATTGGTGCAGAGCTTCCCAAGGGAGTACTTTGAAGGTGACCATAGTAATATTCAGCAAAGAGGTATGTAGCACTTTTTCTAGGATGAGTTCATGAACTTAATTGTCAGACCTCGTGCGTGCGTGTTTGTGTGCCATTTACCATTAAGGAAAATAAATTAACATAATAAAAAATTGTTACCAAAAAATACTGTGGGACTCCTCCTCCAATCGCAGGAATGGTCTTTGACCAAACAAAAATGAGGATTATCAAGTGGAAGTAATAGAAAAGGCCCAAGTCCACTACTCTCTTTTTATAACTTGGGTATTTTGATCTCATTCAGTATGTTTCCATTTCTCTAAAGATGGGGATTAAAATGTTGTTACCTATATTACATTAGGGAGGCCAAAATAAATAATAATAAAGCATGAGTTGTGTGTATGTTTTAATATTTACATTAAATGTTGAGTAATGATAGTAATCATTGTCTTTTGCCATTAGGACTCTCTAATTTCCCTGATGGCTTTTCTAGAGTCTCACTTTTATTCTTCCTTCTGTTCTGGAGGTTTCCTTCAGTGTGAGTATTAAGACTGTCTTGAATTACAGAAAAGGTTTTACAGACAAAGCATGACTGAAAACTAAAGTGACTTAAAAAATATTTACACCAGAACTTTGCCATGTAAATGGATATTCCTCTCTTGGAGAACTGTACACATATTTTAGTGACCTGCCAACCTTTAACATGTTTAAAAATTTCATCTTTCAGAATAGAATTCTCAACTGTGGCCGGGTCTTTCAACAACTTATTCAGGGTCTACTGTGTGCATGGAGATACATCAAAACAAGTTTGTGATTGGAATACAATGAACCTGATTTTTCTATTGGGGCTTATACATTTAATCCAAACTTATTTCAGACTAAGGGAAAACTAACGCTTATTGGATACCTAGTATGTTCCAATCATTATGTTTTCTAAACATTGCTCTGGGAAATTTTTTCAGAATTCCATCATATATGCTTGCCAATGAAACGTAGTGACTTCTGTAAAGACCGCACTACTAAGATGTGGCAGAAGCAGATCCAAATTCAAGTCCCTCTGATTTCAAAATCAAAGACCATGTCCTTCCATGTATAACACTTGCATATCCCTAGGGGTTTCAAGTGTTTTATGGACAATGGCAATAAAATTCGAATATTTACATAACTTTCCAAAGAAACCACTTACAAACAAGGAAGCATTGGGACCAATAAGTTTAGAAGCATTTACCAAAGAACACCAGTCTTTTTTATAAATACACCTTATACGTCCATGCTGTAAGGAGACGAATTTCCATTCCACCAAAAGGCAGCAAATTCTGATGGGAGGATAACTAAATGAGATTTACAATGTATTGCCCAATGAACATTACTTAGTTCCAATGTGATGGAATCACAAACTCTAAAGCACCTCAAACCCATGATTGTCACTTTAGTGATTTGACTTGTATAATTGCCAAAGCCCTGCCCTAAAGTGACAATATTCTATAAATGCTATTTCTTGTAATTCAGAGTTTTCTAAAAAAGCACAAAATCCCCAAATAGATAATGTGTTCCTTAGCTCCACAGTATTGTCATTACTAAAATCCAGTCAGCCAGCCCCAATCTGTGGTCTCTCTTATCACAACATTTAGGCTGAGAAATGATGCTATGTGGGTTGACAAATGACATTGCTGGAGAAATATGTAGACAATTTGGCTGAAACACCTTTAATTGACAGAACTGTTAAGGACACAAAGAACTCAGCTAAACAATATTAAGATTAGGCTTTGCCCTTCTTTGGAGCATTTTCCTATGGGAATGCATTTTGTCAACCAGCCATTTTCGTTTAATGAGTAGCATGGTGTTGCTTCCTAATCACTGGAACATGTAAGCACTGTCTCTGAGTCCCCTTGTCTACTTCCCTCATCCCTGTTTTGTTACAACAAAATTGTAGCTGACTCTCTGAATTGCAAGTTTCAGATTACAAAGCAGCAACCCACTGGAGCTGAGGACAGGATTGGTGGGCATCTTGGCATTGGGTCTGGAGGAATCAATCAGCAAACATCCATTGAGTGGATTCTATCCATTGAGTGGACTCTTCCCTCAGCTCTGAGAGTGATATGGAAAATGAATGCCATTTGTCGACACAGGAAATGTTCTTGGAGTCATACTGGGGAGAAAATAACAATAGCCACTATTTATAGTAAATTTACTATTGAATTGCTTATGTCTAATCCTCCCAATAAAGCTATGAAGCTGTGTTGTTATGCCCCTTGCATAGATGTGGTTTACAGATAGTAAGGAATTTTCACACATCACATAGTAAACAATGAATATAGGATTTGAATTTAGATTTGTCCAGCCAGAAAACTTAGTTTTTATCCATTATACTATTTTAATATGAATACAAGAAAAGTTTAATGTTTTAAAATATAAAAAAGGAAGTAACATCAGTAAAGGAGATAAATATCAAAACAGTCCTACAGTACAAAAAATGGACTTACCCAGTGCTAAACATGTGGGACAGTAATGGGAGCTGCTAGAGTTTGGGAGAATGTTTGAGACAGTGTTGGAGATGGTCATCAAGAGGACGTGACCATTGGGTTACCCTCGAATTAAACTTGGGCAATGAGAGACTCCTCACCTCTTCTCCTCTCCTTGGAATGTACATTTGCCCACCATTCCCAACTAAAGCCATTTTCAGGGGTGCAGCCTTGAGAGAACAATGTGTTATTGAGATCATCTGGACAGTATATGTGACTGAACACCATTAAGGCCTCTTTATAAATCTTAAGATTTGTGTGGGTAGCAGTGGAGATCTACTCATCTTGCCCTACACAAGCCTTATAGGTAAGTTCTCTTGATTGTTAAACCTGTCACCTACCAATATGGAGGGGTCTTCCTCTTTCTTCAGTCTCTCTGTGTATGGGACCAGTGTGTGAATCAATAGCCAGACTCTAGAGAAAAAGGTAGCAGGGTCTTGAGAAGGCTTCCTGTGTTTAACTGAAATCATAACTTATCGGTCATCACTTCTCATTCTTCAATTTGCAGGCAAAATTTTTCTTGTGAATTAGATAGTATTTTAACTGTTCTTTATTTCAACAAATAACAATGTATAGAAGCATGAGTGCTGGACTTTTTTAGTACAATGTCCTGTCATCAACCCAGCAATTATCCTCTTTAGTCTCACATAATTTTTCTTCTTTTTCATTATTCAATAAAGATATGGCCTACCTAATGGAGCTCACAACTATAAAAGGATGAGCTAGCACTTGCTAAACTCTCTCCAGTTCCCAGTCTCCTTGGGTCATTATAGTTATGGTTGACCAAACTTACTGTTTTTATGCTTTCATGACCTCCAGTAAAGACTTCAAATATCTTATGAGTTTCTTGAGGGTAGAGACAATATCTTATTAAGCTATGTTCCTCCATCCCCTAGTTTAATGTCTGGCACATGTCCAATATGTCATAAATATATGGTGAAGTGAGCTTGGTTCTAAACAACTTCCTCTACCTGATTTGAGTGCTTAAAGTTACTTAATATGGGGCAAGGACTTTCACTTTATAGTAAAAGATAAGGCTTCAAGGAAATTATTATCACAAAAGTCAGGGTATATTTTACCTTCAAGGAGAAGAAGAAAACTCCCACTGGCAAGGGGCAGGCACACAAGACTTTTGAGGTGATATTTAATTTCTTGGTTTGTGTAGTAGGTACATAACTGTTCAATTGCTAATTATTTCTTATATTTTTCCAAGCACTTTTCTGTATGCTTTATAGACTTTATGAAATATAGCATACATGTATAAAAATGCATGCAACAAACAGAAAAGTGATTGCACAATTTAAGGTAAATTACAAACCAAACATTTTTGTTACCACCAAAACACTTTTGATATCACCATCCTAAAAAGGAAAAAAAAATGACTTAAAATGTCTCTAGATAAAGTAATGTGACTTAAATTCCTTTGTTAATGTACTTGATATTGGCTTGTGAGCACAAGGAAGGGAGGGACACTGCAGAGATGGAGAAAGAGCATTACTAGTGAGATTGAAGGATGAGACAAAGTGGTATTGGTACCTAGGTTTGGGGAGCAGATATTCTGTTCATATGAGACATGGAGACACATTTTCCCCCGCTCAGCAGAGAGGCTCAATCTTCATAGTGAAAAAAGAGAAGTGGAAGTCAAATTTTGAGGTAGGAGAGGTGATGTTGGATGAGGGTGTTGTTGATAGATCTGTGGATTTCAGTGCAAAATCATAGATCTCCCAGGTTAAGATTACGATATCTGAATAGGCTATAATACTACTTAAGTAAAGGAAAAGATAGGAAGATAAATCTTGGCACATGTTATATAAGAATCATTGATACATTGGTCATCTTAAAAGGTTACTACATTTATAAATCAAACATGATATACATCATGAATCAGAGGATTGCTGTTCGATATTACGAAATGACATCGATTTACTATGGTGACTTGACATTTTTCTCTTCGTTCTTCTGTATGAATTATTTTATGTGACAGGCTGTGATCATGAAGATTTGAGCTTTAGAGTGATCCAAGACCAACAATTGTCCTGCAGTAATAAAATGTCCATCCTTATTTGCTGAATGATTCCTTCTTGGGAGGTGACACTTCTGAATGGGATGATACTTCACTTGGAAAGCTAAACTTAAGCACTTTTTTACCAGTGGAGCAAGATCCATGATCGGGGATAATAATATCCCCTATGCAGAATTTGTTCTATGTTCCATGTTTAAATTCAAAAGACCAATGGAATGGAAACTTAGAATTAACCTGATTGCAGCAGAAAGCATTCGGGAGTGAAACGTCTCATTCTCTTGGTCTGTCTTAATGGGGAATCAAATGTGATTTGTGTTGTGTGGAGATGATTACTGAGGGAAATTATTCTAAAATATCTCTTTTCAAATCCTTTGCATGCCAATCAAGGAAGAATGCGAGAGACTAAGCATTACATTACCAGAGTTATCAGCAGCATATAATTTCTTAATTATGCATTAAAATGAATAACAACTACCTGATGAAGGAGTCCCCAGATTTTCTTTATGAAATGAAGTCTGGAGTACACATGGGCTACTGAGCCTTATTAGAGAATCTGTGGTTTAAAAGAGATGATCAAAGATTATTTCTTTTTTCTAGTAGCTGTATGGCTGAACCTCAGTTTCCTTACCTCTACGATGGGAATAATGGGGATAATAAATAAGAAATCTTTTTTTCTCAGGGTTGTTACGTTATGTCATATCACAAACTGCTTATTGTGATGTCTGGCATATAATACAAGACACTCAAAATGGTAGCTTTTATTTTGGCTGTTATTATTACCATCGATTAATACTACTACTACTTCTTCTATTAGCTTTGATAAAAATTGTACCTAATTCAGGTAGAAATAAATTTAATTGGATATTTCATTTTAGAATTAAAATCATGAACACAGAGGTGAAAACTAACATGGGTCACTGAGTATTTTAAAGAATGCTATAGGAGAGAGGGTCTGCACAGTCTTTTCCTAAGATCTCTTGCTTGATATGGGCTAAATTGTTTCTCAAGTTTCTTTAAAAGTGGCATGTGCTATTTGAATGTGGCAACCTTAAAATGAATTAACATATTTACTTACAAATTTCAACCTCGAATTCTCTAATCTTGGGGAAAAATATGCATATGTGTATCTATTATGAAGGCTTGTCAAGAACAGATGACGTGCTATGAATTGTTACTATTTTTGTTAAATTTTTCTCAAAGTAAAAAGAGGATTTTATCACTTTGCATCCTTTCTTAATTGTTCCCACAGAGTCAGTTTGTGGGAGACTTTATGCTCTCAGTGGCATGTATCTCTAGCTCTTCAGAATCACATTTATGAGGAGTGACAAACAGAGAGATTTGCCTACATGATCTTATCATTATGTTTGATGGGTGGGGGGAAAGTCTAATTAAAAAGACATACACTATGGAAAATAGTATGGAGGTATCTCAAAAATCTGAAAATGGAACTACCCTATGATCCAGTAATTCCACTCCTAGGCATCTATCCGGAGAAATCCAAAACTCCAATTCAAAAATCTGTATGCACTCCTATGTTTATTGCAGCACTATACACAATATCCAAGACATGGAAACAACCGAAATGCCCATCGGTAGATGACTAGATTAAGAAAGTGTGGTATATTTATACAATGGAGTATTACAGAGCCGTAAAGAAGAAAGAAATCTTACCATTTGCAACAACATGGATGGACCTAGAGAACATTATGTTAAGTGAAATAAGTCAGACAGAGAAAGACAAGTACCATATGATCTCACTTATATGCGGAATCTAAAGAAGAGAATAAGTGAATGAACTAATCAGAAACAGTTCTGGAGACAAAGAGGAAAAACTGAGGGTTGTTAGATGGGCGGGGGGGTGGGGATAAGGGGAAAGGAGAGGGGATTAGAAAACAGTCGGTAACCACAAGATGGTCATGGGGTTTCCAACTATAATTATATATATATAGAAAAGTAGTTATGGGGATGTCGGGTATAGCATAAAGAATATAATCAATAATATTGTAATAAATATGTATGGTGTCAGAGGGATACTAGATTTGTTGGGGTAAAAGATGGGAGAGGGTTTAGGGGCAGGGTGAAAAAGGTAAAAAGAAAAAAAAGACATTATATAATGTAAATGACACAGGATACAACACATTTTTAGCTAGGTATATGATCTCTCCTCTACTTTTTCCCATCCCAGAAGGCTGCATGGAACCTAGTGTGGACAAATTGATATCTGTCAGCTTGACTGCCTCTGGGGTATGAAAGTCTAGTCTTCCATGGTAAATCCCCAGTGTTTGAGGCTACCAAGTCTCTCAAAGGTGCCACCACTTGTGATTTGCAAAAGCAGCCCTCCTATCTCTCCTCCACTGGAAGAATACCTTCATATCTCAGATAGCTTTTAATGAACTATGGCTAAAAGAAAGAATGAAGGCAGCAAACCTGAGACCGATACGTGGTAGAGTCATCCACAGCAAAACTGATAATTAATTAAAGATTTCTTGTAGAAAAATAATTGAGCCCTGAAGGATTGTCTGCATCATAATTTTTGACAACCAGAAAGTCATTCTTCATAAGTAAAATAGTTTTAGATCATATGTCACTCTGAAAACATATTAAATATTAATTAATTTAATCAATATTAGGAAAAAGAAGTGGGCATTTAACAACATGTAAAAGAAAATCATACTTAGAAAATTTAATTTAAACTGGTTCAATGAAAAACATTATCATATAGATATTTTACATAAATATGAATTAACTAGAATATTGTTTAGAAACACCGAACTTCAGGACCAATTATTTGGAAAATTAGTTCATGAAGGATGACAACTTATTGGCACTTTTATGCCTCCAGGGTGAAGAGACAATTTGCATTTTACCTTCTACTCTATATGTATATTGAAATTATGGCTTAAATCAGAAAGTGGTGCTTTGGTGACTTCAAATATATATGTATGTACTGGATGAAGAAAACTTCGGGAAACAAATGACTACTCCACTTTTATTGCATCCTAAATTTCTGCAGTTCTATGCCTGGGATAAAGAAAATAGTTTGGGATTTTGATGCCTCATACAACTTTTACTCAAAGTGGAAGTTCAAACCCCTTGAAAAAGTTTGATTACATTTTTCAGTAGTCTTGGGAAGGACATTTGTTCATTTATTCCAGATGCAGGAATCCGACCCATTTTTTTCTCTCATTTTTCTCCTGTTTTGACATCGTCTTGTGTAGGTCAAGGTCAAAATAAAGGGCAAAGTAATTCTCTATCTCTATTGCAACTCTGCAAATTGAAGGCAGTTGAAAATACATTGTTTTTGAGTGTTACAAAAGAACCATGACATGTACACCCCCTCTCAAATCTACTAAAGGAGAAAGTTGAATATGTGAGTCCTTGGTGAAAAATGAGGTTGGGATACAATGATCCCAACCTCCCAGTTTAATGTCTCTCTTTCATTTCTCGATCAAATCAACCAGGACTGAAACAATTCATTGTTTCAATATTTTGCAAGATGCCCAGAGCTATGAATAATCAGGAAGCGCCAGCCACTTTTGGAGACATCTTGTTAATTTAGCTGTCTCCTATAGATTTTTGTCAAGGACAGGTTCTTTTTCTCTGAGACATTTATGTCATTCATGATACAATCCCTCAACAAAGATTGACTCAAAATGATAGGGACAGGTCGCTATTTCACGTTAGACAGTACACACACAGTAATGATTCTTCGAAACCTTGGAAGAATGTTCAGGGCTTCGCTTATGATCTTGCAGTAGGGCATATGTGCCTCTTTATTTGGCAAATAATTTATGCTCTTGCTATAGAGCAATGCTTTAACTACATTTTCCTATTCTCTGACATGGACAAGGATATGTAATGGCCCAGGTGAGTGTCTATAGGGAACTTCATTCTCTGCTTGTAGCCTATCAATTATGTCTACCATGTTCTTTCTCTTTCTTTTCGTTTTTTCCGCTTCCTCTTGGTTACCATGCATCCAATTTCTATCTATAATATCCCCTCAGCTTGATCCGCATTCTGATTTCTCAAGTGGCCCCATTACCAATCTAGGATGGCAGTCCTGATGAGGGCAGCAGGGGAGAAGATGAGTAGAGGAAGTTATGGGGAAAAGCATGCAGACAGATGTGGGAACACGGATGTGGGTCAAGTTGTGGCCCCAATGCTTACTACCTGTGTGACCTTGGGCAACTGGTTTGATCAACAGGTGTCTTTATTGCCTTCCATAGGAATCTGATAATAATGCCTTCCTCACTATAAACTCCAAGGAGGTAAGGAATGTGAAAACTCAAAGCAGGCTGTGTTTGACTTACTGAGTGCACCTTAATTTATCTCCACCTTTTATCTTTTTCCTTTCTCCTGCCATGGTTTCATTGCTGTGTTCTGTCCCAGGACTGGATTCAAGAAACACCACAAAATTTCCTGTTTCTGATCAAAAAATGTTGCTTTTGATGCTTAAGATATTATTACCCTTTACGTCCCTCTGACAATCTGTTTAAACCTGTGGCCCTTAGGAGAGAAATGAGAGAAAAGAAATGGGGAAATAGGAGGGACTCAGGACTCCTATTTATTTTTCCAATGTAAAAAGCTAATGGTTTTGCACATTAGAAATTGCCATTTGTTTTGATTACTACACAAACAATAACTAATGACATTAATAATACTATTAAAATTGCCTACGTTACCACTACTATTTTTAGAATTTTGTGAGCAATTACTTTTACCAGACATTATACCCAGCTCTTCATATAGAAGCAAAGCTGAACAGCTGATCCAACTCTCCTATGGGAAAGCATGCTAAAAACTGCCCTGGTAGAGCCCATTTCTCCTTCGTCATTATCACCTCCATTGTTGACATAAGAATACTGAAGCTGAGCTCAGAAAGAGAGGAATATAGAGGGAATTCTTTAGCATTATTATTGATCTATAAGGAGACATAACTCTGGCCAGAACAATAGATGGTGACTATAGATGGGGAGGTAGATGAGTCATGGCCCTCAGAAGGAAAGAATCAGAAACTAGAAGTGGCCCAGCATGAGCAGAGTCCCCAGCATTGTTCCAAGCCTGAGGCTTCTCAGTTGCTCTCAGATGCTGCTTCTGCACTATGCACAGCCATCAGGTCACCATCCCTGGCCTAGAATGTGGAGGGCCCTTGTGCCTGGCATGTGGCTGAGGAGAACTTGAGCTGGAACCGTAAATGATTTTATCACAAATGTTGGAGAGGGAGAATCAATGGTTTAGTTCTTTGATGTGGTTCATATCCCAGGGATATTATGCATTAGCTAGAACTCTGGTGTCTAGTGAATGTTGTCTACAAATAAATAAATAAATAAATAAATAAATAAATAAATGCAGATTTGCAAACAGCAAATTTACAGGCAGCCTTTTGAAATATGACATTTGAGAACTGCCTGTATCCTTTCTATTTGTTTATTCTTTTTGAGACACAAAATCTGTTTTTATTTTCACTCCTATTATTTGGTGCTGTAAAAAAAGAAGTGGACACTGAAATAACAAATGTTTCTGCTACTTTGAAGGCCATATGATAGCAGGGACCACACCTTTTTAGTATCAACCAGAGGGGCTAGTGTTATAGTTTTACTGATTGTTGGTACTTTAGGGCTGGATTTTCAAATTTTAGTGTGCATCAGAATCACCCAAGTATCTTGTGAAAACAGATTTCTGAGTCCTACCCCTACAGATGGCAATATATATGTCTACAATGATGCTTAACGTTCTGCACTTTTAATGAGCCCTCAGGTAATGCTGATGTTGCTGGCCCTTGCACTATACTTCAAGTAACAGTTTCAGACAGTACTACTGTAATCTGCAACTTTCATCTTTACTTTGTTCTAGAAGATTCTTAGTTCTAGTAGATTGTTTGGGCAGAGAGACAAGAGTGCTCCTCACATCTACCACTCATGCCTTCCAGGTCTCAGTGAGACCCCCCAGCATTTCTTAGATGTCTGTTATTCTTACAGTCCTAAGGCAATATGACCTGAGATGCAGACACCCTAGGGACAGGCCTATTCCACACCCCTGGGAATAAGAGAGAAAGGAGGTGTGTCTGGAATACCAAATCATGAAAGTGGTTAGATGTGTTTTGTGTGTGCACAAAGGTATCAAATTACAGGCCTACTTGATCTCACCCAATGTAATTTCATTCTGATTTATAAGGTTAGTCATGCATGCTGTTGGAAAGGGAAATGACACATGGCTAAATTAAAGCTGTGTGTGTGATAAGGAGATCTTTCGGATCTGGCTTGAAATTCAATCATACCCTAGCTGATTCACAGCCCTGTTCTGGGCCTGGCTCTAGCCAGTCGCAAAACATATTGAAGCATTAAGGAACAGGGGTGAGGAAGGTAAGGGAGGATAAATATGGAGGTCACATAAGCTAATGGTAAATACTTTAGGTCCTTTGGACTTCTCTTTCCTTATCTGAAACTTAGCGAGCCAATGATATTTACCTCACAGAGTTCTTGTAAGGATTGAATGCAAGCATGTCTAAAACCAGCCAGTGTGACATTGAGAACATAGCAATTCTCAATTAATATTACCTTTCTTTTCTCATTTTTTCTTAGTGTCTCCTGTTGGTAAAGGTGCAAGTATATGGAGGCTGGAGAAAGGAAATAAATATTATATTCTTAGACACTGCAAAATGGTTGGTTTCCTAGAACATAACTGAATTAGATTTATTCTATTTTTTTTTAAGGTTACTGGAACTCCAAGGAATGGCCTAAAAACCTAACAGCAATTTGTGACAGAAAATCTGTAAAATGGCATCATGCTATCAAATAGAAGACACATCTTAGGTGTTAAAGGTAACAGGTGGAATATGGATGGTAACAGGTGAATATTCATATAAATTCTTTAGTGTTTAACAATGGAACATAGCAGCACCTAAAAATCCATATGAAGGTGTAAATGATAAGTAATTGAATGAATAAGTGTCTGATATACTGCAGAAAGCAGAAGGAGAATGGAACCAGCAGCTGGTTTTTAATACTAGCTCTGCTTTTAATCAGCTTTATGATCTTGGGAAAATCATTTAACCTCCTCTTGACATGTATACACACACACACACACACACACACACACACACACACACACACACACACAAACATACACATTCCAAAACCAGCTAAAGTGACTTTTAGCTCAGAAATATCATGTTTTGTTTATACTCATCAGGACTACACTTTGAATGCTAAATGCTCCCATGCAGACAAGAATTTCAAAGACAAAATCTGGGGGAGATAAACTTAGGTAGGGTGCTGATCTTCATAGCTGTGAGCAGTGATTCTGAAGATCTGAGTTTTGCTCAAAATTTCCACAAACTACCTAATTCCTAGACTTCTCTGTTCACAGCAGGACATTAGAAGAAAGTTGAATCACTAGATTCTTCCTGGATGTTAGATCCCCACTCTGTTAGTGCCATGAGACTGGGCTATATCTGCCTGGTCACTGCCATATACCCACTATTGTCATACTGCCGGCCATGTAGTAAAAACTCAATCAGTATTTGTAGACCGAGTCAGAAAATGGATGAATGGTAAACAATTCAGATAATCCAGCCTCCTCCAGGAAGGTTGTCCCAGAGAGACTATACAAATCAAATTGTGAAAAGTTCCACCTTTTCTGATTCTATGTAGGCACAGCCCCGATTTCTGCCAGTGCCTAAAGGATAATTATAATCATCATTCATGTCTCCATGTGGAAATAAGGTATAACATTCATACTTTCCCAAGGTATATTATCACATATATTTCATTTTGGAAAGATTGATATGGAAAATTAGCAATTCCACCACAAGGCTAATGAGAAATGTAGGCAAAGCATTTGAAGCAATGGAAAATAAGAACTTTTTTCCATCTTGATCAATTAAAAGTGTGTAAGAAGACCATGCATTGAACTATACTCCACATCAAGCAGCGACTTGCAAAACACTTTATTCAAAGAGTTTTTTCCTCCTTTATTAGTTCAGTTACTTTGCCCTTAAAAAATAGACTTGGAGTACACATTATGTGCAGGATATCATGATAAATAGTATGGTAATAGATAATATATAAGGCATTTTCTCCCTACAAGAACTGCAGTCAGTTGGGGACATAGACATATGCTCAAAAATCTACACATGGAGGGTCTGATGGTGACCATACAAAGCAGAAAGAGGCCTAATAAATAGCTAAGATTTTTTGAAATGTGCAAGTAAAAAGTAACAAGCTAGAATAATGGGTAGCGGAAAATTGGGGAGGTGGAAAAGTATATTATAATGAAAAGATCAAAGTTAAGGAAGAACACATGAATATCTGTGTGGTCAAGTCAGTCCAAGAATCAGGATGTAGAGAAGGTCAAGAATCATCTACACAGATATGGCATTTATGGTAGCTATTAGGTTCAGGGAAAGGAGCATTAGTTTTGGAGTCTAAAAATGTACATTGAAAATCCAGTTCTGCCATTACCACCCAGCAGCTAACCTTCAGCCAAATCTACGAGCCTCGGTTTACCAATTTTTAAAATAGGTTTATAGCTATCTATCTGAGGGATTTTCAGAAGAACAAATGGGGTAACATGTAAAGTAAAAGCACATTGTCAGCACACAGGATGCAGAAAAATTCTTATCATGTTCCAGTGCAAAATGAAGCTTACAGATAGAAGATAAAATGGAGGCACAGTCTCCAGGTTTTGCTGAGGCATTTGTTTGAATCACTTTTGACAATGTTTAGTTCACAGGGTTACCCATCTTCAAGACTTCAATGAGACAATTAATCAGGAAGCCAAATAATCTTAATATCCACTCTTGCCCTGTTTCAACACAACATGTGTAGTTTCTATTTGAACAGTTAACCTGCTCAGTGTGGAGAACTGAATCAGATAATGCAGCCCCTGTTTGTATTTTTGGACCAATTCATTTTGGCTGGCGATATGGAAGAAAGAAAGCAAATAATTGCAAACTTCCCACTTAGCTTAGTGGAAATATATACACAGATCCTAGCTGTGAATAAGGGTGAATATGGAAGGATGGATATTATTATAGGATGAGAACATGTCTAAGAGAAGAGGCAAGGGTTCTCTTGGGCTGTCCTATTCTTGGAGAATTTCCACCATACACATTCAGAAAAAATGTGTGCATCTGCTTATGCTGCCTATTTAGGTCACCGTGCTATTATCTGCAAGCTCCCTGGATTCAATTTCACTTCTGCCTTCTAAATGACTTCTGAACCTCGCTCACACTTTTCTTTACCATCTAATAATAATGATAGCATATATCACCAAGGCACTTTATTTTACAATTTACAAAGCATTTTTACTTAATCATTAATTTGAGTCTCTTAAGAACTATGAAATGTTGGCATTGTTGTTTTCACTTTACAATTGAGGATAGAATCCTAGTAGGAATTGGAGAAATAGAAAAGGGGAAGAATATGAATCAAGGGTGGAAAGAGTAGCAGAGGCTCCTACAAGTGAAGGAGACTATGGGAAGTCAAACTGTCCAACAGAGGGCAGAATCTCAGTGACCATGGATTGTAAGGTAGGTTCTTATCTCAGTATTCCTTCTTCCTTGACAGCCACAATCAAAGCTCATTTTGTTCATGCGATTTTGGTTTGGCTAGAACGTGGGTGAGTCATGGGTCTTACATTACCATCTTCCTGCCCCACCAGGACTGGGACCTCACCCCTCTTCACCAAAGAATGTCCTTGGGTGTAAGAGGGGCAAAAGGATATGGTACATCAAAGAAAATCTTGATTGTAGAAAAAAGTCTATCTAAAAACAAGGGCAGAGAGAAGTAATGGGAGAAAAGAAGAAGCCAGGCACTGGACAGATGACAATAAATTGCTGCTCAAAATCATGTCCCATGAATAAATGTGTTGTGATGTGCACTCTAGTCCTTAACAACACTGTGTCCATCCACATGTTTCTTGAGTTCCTTTCTCCTGGTATCTTCAAAATGTTTAAGGAACTAATTATCCTTCTAGAAACACCAATGACATATGGATTCTAGAAAAGTGCAGACTGAGCATGTTATAAAGCTTGTAAATAGTAACCTGATGCTGCTGCTCTTTCATTGTCTTTGGATTCATTTTTAAATCCCCATTTCTCATTCAGAACGTTTAATAGAGATGAATATCCTGTCCCTCTGACTCCTCACTTCACCTTTGCCTTCCTTGTCCTCTAGTGATAAGATAAAACTTAGGACAAATAGGTAAACTACCCTATACATTTTTATGGCACATTTCATTTATAAAGTCACATCTGTCTTGTCTGCTCAGGTTGCCATAACAAAATAGCAGAGATTTAATGACTTTGGCATAAAGAACAGAAATTTATTTTCTCATACTTCTGGAGGTTTGAAGTCCAAGATCAAGGTGCCAGCAAGTTTGTTTCTGGTGAGCTCTCTCTTTTTGACTTGCAGCTGGCTACCTTCTCTCTGTGTCCCCACATGGACTTTTCTCTGTGTTTGAGTGGAAAAGAGAGAGCTCTGATGTCTCTTCCTCTTCTTATAGCGATAGGGCCCCACTCTTACACCTTACTCAACCTTAATTAGCTCCTTAAAAACCCTATCTCCAAATAGAATCACTTTGGGGGTTAGAGCTTTAATATATGAATTTGGGGTCGGGTGCGGAGACACAATTCAGTGCATAATGACATCTGAATACAAAAACATTACCCACTGCCAATCTTTCATGAATATTCCATCTCAAAGCATTGCTGACCCAAGTAGCTCTTCACCTTTCCCTTTTCCTACCATTCTTCCTTGTCTACTCTCAACTTCTTGCTGAACTCTATTTCCTGTTCTGAGATTTTTACCATACATTTTAAATCCGAAATAGCCCAGGGGTGACTGTTATTTTGTGGAACCCTAAGGGGCCATCCTGGAGAGAAGTGAAGTGAGGAAGATTTGATCACTTAGGAGAAAATACAAGAGCTTCAAAGCTCTCAGTTTGGGGCTTGGGTATTTATCTTCCACCTTTATTATGAAAAAAAATGAGAATTGAATGCAAGATGGGGTTACTGGTATGCAGTTTTGGAAGTGTGGTTCTATGTCACCATTAGACAAGGAAAATAGAGAAATGACATGATATAACAATTTTCTACCTTTCTATGGTGATATAGATTGTGGATCACTGACCTAAAAATCCTCCTTTCTTCATTTAACTTTTGAGTAATACAGAAGAATGTTGACTTCAGGAAATGAACAGAGAAAATTGGGAGACAAGAATTCCAGAAACATCTAGTCTTCATTCACCTGTGTTTTCTTGTCCCAATTCTACCACATTGCAGTGATTAGGATGTCTTGAAATCTTCCTTAAAATGTCAGTATTTATTATTTAGATCTTTTCTAAAATGCATGACTCTATTTTGGGCAAATAATGAAATCTTTGATTATTTATTTACACATGGAGTTCTACAATCAATCCTGCTGAACACTAATTCTTGTATAATACTGTGACCATAAATAAAAGAAATGTAGGATTTAGGCTACAAATGCATGCATGATCAGGCACAGAGATTTGTTTTGTTTTTGTTCAAAATCCTTTATGTAGCTTTATTTTATTACTGACTCATTTAGGATTTGCTTTCCTAAAATAGAGGACAACAAATTTGAGAGCTTTGGATTTTTAGATAAGGAATTTTTTATCATGTTATGTCACTTTGGTACACTTTTTCCATCAACTCATCGATTCACTTGGTTAGCTGCCCCTCCTACTCTGGATGGGTCTTGTCAGTCTCCTTTGCTCTATGGCCTAATCTCCTTGATCTCTAAATGTAGTAGTCTCCCAGGGCTCACTCCGAGTATAGCTCTGCTATTAATATTTCTTATTTGACCTAATCCAATCCATCTGCTTTTTGATGGTTCCCAAAAGTATATCCCTGGTCCCAATTTCCCCACCCCCACCCTAGGCTCATTTTTCCAACTGCCTGTTAAGTGTATCCACTTTGAGAGCTAAAAGGGCATCTCACACAAAATATAACCAAAATTAAATTATTGATTTTGAACTCAAAATCTATTTCACTTGCAGTCTTTTCCATATTAGTAAATGGCAAGTCTATTCTTCCAGTTGCTTAGGTCAAACTCTTTATCTGACTTCCTCTGACTCCTCAGATCCAATCCATCAGAAAAACATGTTGCAGGATGTATCTAGACTCTCAACTCTTGTGCCCTTCACTGCTGTCAGCCGAGTATGCACCACCAACAAGCAATAGAGATCTGTAATGCTCCCTGCTTTCCTCAGCTGTAGGACCTTACAGTCTGATTCTTTTAAAATGTCACAGCATGTCCGACTCTGTCTTGAACACTTCACTGACTTCTCAGCTTACTTCAAATAAAAGCATATGGTCTTATGAATCCAGCCACTTGTTACCCTTTGAGTTCAACTCCTACCACTTTCCTCATCACTTACGGCAGTGCAGCCCAGCTGATCTCCCTGCTGTTGCTTTAAGATACTCTTAACTTGGGTCCACTATTATGCATGCATTATTGACACTCCCTGAAATTTCTTCCTCCAGGAATGTGCCTTGTTACCTCAGGTCACTTAAGCCTCTGCTCAAATATTACCTTATCAGAGACACTCCCTGATCAGCCTATCTAAAGTAGAAAGATTCTCTACTTCTTCCCTCTCCATTCCTTGCCGTGTTACTTTACCACATAGCCCTTATTTCTACCTGATACATACTTCCTATTTACTTGTTTATTGTCTACTTCCCCCACTAAGGTGTCGGATAACTGAGAACAGGCACTGTGCCTGTTTTTTCACCGTTAAATCTCCAGCGCCTATAGCAATAGCAAGAGTAATAGCAATAGTATACAGTAGTTAATCAATAAATTAATAAATCAACTCATTCCTACGTTTTATATGTATCAGCCACAGTATTCTCACTGACAATAAAGTCCATGGAAAAGGGAACCAGAAGGAAATCAGAAACCCAGTCTTGAAAAAAAAAAAAAAGATTAAACATTTTTTTTCTTACTTTTGTTTGTTTGTTTTGTTTTTGAGCCTTGCTCTTCAAATTGTGGCATCACCCGGGAGCTTGGCTTATTAGAAAGGCAAATTTTCAGGTGCCATCTCAAATCTAATAGAACATACTCTTTAAATTAGTTCATTCAAATCAAAAGTTGATTTTATTTTTTCCAGGTCTCAGTGGTGTTATTTGATTCAATTTTTGTGTGTGTCTGGACAGCTGAGCTGTAGCCGTGTGGACCGCCCCTGTACCCTGGACCAGATTTGCACTTCAAGGTTGAAATGGGTAGGTCCCAGAAATTTAGATTCCAACAAGATACCTGAGTAACTTGTATGCACAATGGAGTGAAAAGTACTGCTTTAGAGTCCCTGAGTGCAGATCCATCTTTCCTCAGGAGACACCCTTATCCTGTTTGAACAAGATTGCAGCTTGCCTGATATCTGATAACAAGTGTCTTTCTATATTGTCTGCCTTCCAGAACTTTGTGATGTATAAATGGTTGATAAATGAGAAAAGTGACTGCGTCAGGGAAACTAATAAGACTGGGCACCCTGCTGTCATTCAATTTTTGACCTGGGGAACACCCCAGTCTGCAGGGACAAATTTATCACACACAAGATCACAGTCCCCTGGCAAGGAGCAGGCTGCCAATCTGGGCCAAAACAAGAGTCCATTGAGAATCACCACAGGCACAGACTTCCCACTGGGGTGATCTGAGGAGAGAGGTACTTTGTGCAACAGAGCTTAACCTTTAGATAGGCTGAAGGGAGCCAGGTGCATTTATGTTGTGTCTCCTTCTTCTCTCAAGTTGTCTTGCAAAGAGCATTTCCTCTCCTGGTAGCTGCTGTAATTAGTGTATTATTATCTTGCCATTGTTCAAATTGGGTTTGCTAAATCCTTGTGAACTTCCTTGACAGACTGGTGCTGCGAGGTCAGAAAATAACATTTCATACCTACCTTAAAGTGTGAGATGGGGATTTGAATGCCTGTGATTAATCGGGGAATACTCTTAGGAGAAAGGGAGTGAGAAAAGTTGAATAGGGTAGGGGAAAGCCAAGCAAAGACATGTGTTGGCTGAAGCTTACATGCAGCTTGATCACACAGAGAGCTCTGGAGCATGTAGGACACCAGAGACCAAGTCCCACCTTGAGGCAAAGAGGCTGGTTATTTTTACCCTCTAATCAATCAGCTGCAAGGTGTCCCCAGAAATTGTGTGCAAGCTTCCAGACATTTTCCAATGAACAACTCCTGTGGACCATGGGCAATTCTCAGGATAAGAAGGGCAGTAGTGAACTGTAAGCGAGAAACACAGTGAGTAGGGGATGGGTACAGCACAGGTAAGGGCACCTTACAATACTTGTTAATAACTACCCATCCACAGACACTTTCTGAGTAGCTCCTTCGTCTAGATTGGAAATCTTTCCAGGCCAAGAAAGGAATTCTTCCAATATTAGATGTTAGCATCTTTGATTTAATACCATGTGCTGTTTCAAAAACACAGTAAATAGCAACTCACTTAATCCTCATAACAACCCAGCACTGTATGTGCTATTGTTATTTCCATTTTATTGGTGAAAAAAAAAAGAACAACAACAACTGAGGCGCTAAAAGCTTATGAAATTTGCCTGAAGTACTCAGCAGAGGCATACTTGAGTCTTGAGTCTAGGCAGTCTGGTTCCAGACTCCTTACTCTTAACCACTAGACTATGAGATACCAACTGGATGTCACCACTTTGATGGTAAGGATGGCACCAGAAAACCTCACTCAGTGCTTGATACATTGTAGGTGCCTATTTTGTGTTTACTAAATGAACCAAATGAATCAAGAGAAACAATAATGGATACAAATATGGATCCCTTTGATCTTATATACATCAGCGTTTGCTGCACAAGAAAACATCTCAAAATTTAGTGGCTTAAAACAACAAACATAATTTAGCTCTCAATTATGTGCATTAGCAATTTGGGCTGTGAAGTTCACCTGTTCTTGGTGGGCTCATTCTTGCATTCTATAGTCAGCTGCCAGTTATCTGGGCAGCTCTACCTCTTGGATTGGTTGTACAAAAGTTGGAGTGTTGGAGGCAACACTGGATGAGACGCAGCATTTCTCATCATCAACAAGCCCAGCTATGCTGGAGAATAAAAGCATGTAAGGGACTTGATACCTGGGCTAAGAATTGGCACACGATCACTTCCTTGGCACTCTGTTGCCAAAATGAGTCACAAGGCAGATAAACTTTTAACTTTAGTAGAAATTGCCAAACTAATTTTAAAGTAATGTACCACTTTACATTTCCACTGGAAATGGATTGGATTTCCAGCTGCTCCACATGCTGACACTTAATACTTTCAGTCTTCATAACTTTAGATATTTTGACATTGCATGCTTTGTGATGTTGTTTTGCATTTCCTTCATAATTGATGATGTTGATCATCTTTTCATTTATTTGTTGGCCTATCATCTATCTTTCATGAAGTGTTTTGTGAAGTTCAAGTGTTTTCTCCATTTTGAAGTGGTTACTTTTCTTACTGATTTGTAGAAATTCTTATTTTTAAAGTTCAGCAGATTCTTATTTTCTTATTGATTTGTAGAAATTCTTTATTTATTTAGGATATGAGTCCTTTGTTACATATAGGCATTGCAGATATTTTCTATCAGTCTATGGTTTGCCCTTCTATTTTCATAATTTCTTTTTTGAACAGCAATTTTAGTTTTTATAAAATCTTCAGTGAGCTTGTCTTCCTGTGATTGGTATTTATTATTTCCTTCCTAAGAAATCTTTGTTTCTGCTTTTTAATGATTTACTTCAAATTAACTTTTGTGTATGACATGAGATAGGAGTCAAAGATACTTTTTTTTCCCCAGGGAAAAACAGTTGTCGCAGCATCATTTGTTAAAAATGATGTCCAACATCATTTTCTATTAAAGTGACTGTATATCTTGGTTCTATTTCTGAGCTTTCTTTCTTATTTTTTTTTCCATGCTATACTGGTATTTCCTTACCAAAAAAAAATCACACTTCATGTTACTGTCACTTTTTAGTAAATCTTGAAATCACAGTCTAATTCCTTTGACTTTATCCTTCTTCAAAATAGTTTTTGCTGCTCTAGACCTTTTACACTTCTTATAAGGATTTTGAAAATCATCAGCTCATCAATTTCTAAACTTCCTAAGATATTTAATTGGGATTGTATTGAACTTTATCAATCTATTTTATCAATTTCATCAAATGGTGAGATTCAATGTCTTAAGAATTTTGAATCTTTCAATACAAAACCATAATATATCTTTACTTAGGTCTTCTTTAATTTCTTACAAAAATGTTTTGTTATTTTTCATTGTAGAAGTCTTGCATGTCATTCATTAAATTTATTCCTAGAATTGATGTTTGGTGCTATATAAATGACATTGTTTTAAATTATATAATCAGTTGAAGACATTTTCTTCTATTTCTAATTTTCTAAGAGGTTTAATTATGCATTAGTGTCAAATTTTATCAAATGATTTTCTGTATCTGTTTAGATGATTATATTTTTATGTTAATTTAGCACATTATATTCATTGTTTTTCAAATGATAAATCTTTGCATTTCTTAAATAATCCCTACTTGGTTATGGTTTATATATTTTGAATTCAATTTACTAAGACTTTGTAACAAATGTTTGTGTCTGGATTAATGAAGGATATTAGTCAGTAATTTTTTTCTTCATGTTTGGTATCAGGGTTATGAGGGCCGAATAAAATGAGAATATTAACAGTAACTTGCACCTACCAGCTAAAACAACTATCTATATGTATTACATATATGAATTTTGAAAAGACAAATTGAAGTAAGAAAAATCCAATCTTATAAGATTACACATAAAATGGTATTGATTACAAATTTTAATAATTCATATTTAATTACTTAATGATTTTTGTCTACATTAGTTTTAATGTTTACATTTGATGTTTATGTATTTTATATATTAAGCATGAAGATTGTATAATAAAAGATTTAATTTTCGCATTTTGAATTCTCACACAAGAAAACTATAAATAGGATATGGTAAAACATATGTTTATTCTCTCTTCTTACATTTTTATAACCTAGTACCTTTTCTTCACCCTTTGTTCTTCAGTTAGGAAAAATAAATACTGAAAAATAGGGAAAACCCTGTTTCCTCAAGGAAATCAAGAAAAATATTATGAAGAAACAGTTCTAAACACTGTAAAGTCTTGAGCAAGAAGGTTGGCAATATAAATGCTACTTGGCACTTGCCACCATAGTGCTATCTGAAACCAAATATAGATGGCCTGCATTCTTAACAGCATCTGTCTGAGAGGCTCATCCAAATATCCATTGGTTATGGTGATATGATTCAGGATGTTTCAAAAAGGAGACAAAGCATTTCCTTTGGAGGAATTCAACCATACATTTCAAGGGTAGATAAGAAATCCCACAGGTATCCGCAATAATAGGAGTAACCACACCAAAAACACAAATGAGCACAAAAAAGAAATTGCGGACTAATCTCAGAATTCTCCACAGAAGCACTCAATATTGAAATACAGGGAGACAAATTTCTAAGGGATAGAAAACACAGCTTCAAAATTTCTATCCAGTTATATTTTATCCAGATATAATGGCAACCCACAGACATATTTGAGCATGCAATATTAGAAATAGAAACAATCCTAAACCCTGCTTATAAAAAATACCAAGTCAGTCTAGAAATAAATCCAAGTTTAAAATCAGGAATGGGATAAAAAAAAAGAAATCATGGTAAAAGGAAGAGTGATAGGCTTTGAATCCACTGAACTTTAAAACCAAGATCAAACAATAACCATTACATTGTTCATAAAACTTTTTGGCAAAGTAAATATAATATGTAAAGACAAAATATATATTTATTTTATGTAAATACCAAATATTGGGAGGGG
This sequence comes from Rhinolophus hipposideros, assembly GCF_964194185.1. NCBI lineage: Eukaryota > Metazoa > Chordata > Mammalia > Chiroptera > Rhinolophidae > Rhinolophus > Rhinolophus hipposideros. Next base: position 32,938,581 of record NC_138068.1, read on the forward strand.
AGCCTGAAGATGATGTACTAGTTTCCTTAATTTCAGAGCAGGAAGCCAATAGAGTCCGTCCAAATTTGAAATATAAGGTTAAAAAATTACTCTAACATCTTACTGTATCTATAATTTATTAATTTCAGATACTTTTTTGGCAATTATTTTCAGGTCGTGAAGAAACATTTATCTGAAGCTCGATATTCCTTAATTTCAATGCAGTTTTTGCCCCCGTCTTTGGTTTGATGTAGTTAAATTTTAATTAAAAGTCTAAATATGAGTATGTGTAGCATTATAGTACAACAATCTTTCTAAAATAATTTATATTTATTTGTTTATCATTTATAATTTAATAAAAAGTTCAACAGACCAAATAATCAACACCTCTTCTTGGATTCATAATAGAGGGGATGACACAGGGCAAACTACTGCCCCCAAGATTGGAGAAATAGACAAGTCAATACAGGGAGTCACTGCTTATCAGAGCAAACACTTAGTTGCAGACACCTCTATGGAAACCAGTATGGGGGTAGGAGAACATGTAGCATAATTAAATTGATTGCTGGAGGCTCAGTGTGAACAACTCTGAGAAGTAGACATTCTAGGGGGATGCAATCTTGGGTGAGGACCACCCCACAATTTTATGAGACTTACCTCTATGACCTCAACCAGGTTTAGAGTAAATATTGGAGAAAAATCCCCTTCTGTTTCAGGCAAGGGGAAAGGAAAAGGAGTCATTTTGAAATATACCAGTTTTGTTTCTTTGTTTGTCTTGTTCCTTTGTTGTTTTCAGTTTTATATCCCATATATCAGTGAAATAGTATGGTTCTTGATTTTTTCTGTGTGATTTATTTTGCTTAGCATAATAATCTCAAGATTCATCCATAGTGTTGCAAATGGCACTATTTCATCTTTTCTTATGGCAGAATAGTATTCCATTGTGTATATATACCACATCTTTATCCAATCATCTATCAAAGGACACTTTGGTTGTTTCTTTGTCTTGGTCACCATAAATAAACTGCAATGAACATTGGAGCACAAGTGTCTGTATGGATGAATGTTTTCAGATTTTTTGGGTAGATACCCAAGAGAGGGATTGCTGGGTCATATGGTAATTCTACTCGCAATTTTTTGAGGAACCTCCACACTGCCTTCCATAGCAGCTGCACCAGACTGCATTCCCACCAACAGTGTATGAGGGTTCCTTTTTCTCCACAGTCTCTCCAACACTTGTTATTATTTGTCTTGTTGATGATAGCCATTCTGAATAGGGTGAGGTGATATCTCATTGTGGTTTGTATTTGCATTTCTCTGATGATTAGTGATGTGCATTTTCTCATATGTCTATTTGCCATTTGTATGTCCTCTTTAGAGAAATGTCTCTTCAGGTCCTCTGCCCATTTTTCAATGGGGTTGTTTGTTCTTTTGTTGTTGAGTTTCATGAGTTCCTTGTATATTTTGGATATTAGCCTCTTACTGGAGGCACTATTTGCAAAAATCTTCTCCCATTCAGTTGGTTGCCTCTTTATTTTGTCGATGTTTCTTTTGCTGTGCAGAAACTTTTATGTTTGATATAGTCCCATTCATTTATTTTAGCTTTTACTTTCCTTGCCTTTGGAGTCAAATTCATAAAATGCTCTTTGAAGTCAACGTGTATAAGTTTAGTACCTATGTTATCTTTCATGCAGTTTATTGTTTCAGGTCTTATGTTTAGGTCTTTGGTCCATTTTCAGTTAATTTTGGTACACAGTGACAGATAGCAGTCTAGTTTCATTCATTTGTACATGGCTTTCCATTTCTCTCAGCACCATTTATTGAAGTGGCTGTCTTTTTTTCATTGTATGTTAATGGCTTCTGTGTAGAAAATTATCTGTCCATATTTATGTAGGTTTATTTCTGGGTTCTCAATTCTATTCCATTGGTCTGTGTGTCTGTTTTTCTGCCAATACCATGCTGTTTGATTATTGTTGCCTTGTCGTACAAACTGAAGTCAGAGAATGTGATACCTCCAGCAATGTTCTTTATTCTTAGGATTGCTTTGGCAATTCAGAGTCTTTTGAGGTTTCAATACAAATCTGATGATTTTTTGTTCTATTTCTTTAAAAAATGCCTTTGAAATTTTGATGGGGATTGCATTAAACCTGTATATTGCTTTGGGTAATATGTCCATTTTAACTATGTTGATTCTTCCAATCCATGTCTTTCCATTTCTTTGTGTCTTCAATTTCTTTTTAAAATGTTTTATAGTTCTCAGTATATAAGTCTTTCACATCCTTGGTTGAGATTATTCATAGATATTTCATTCTTTTTGTTGCAATTGCAAAAGGAATTTTTTTTTTCTTTTTCTGAGATTTCATTGTTAGTATATAGGAATGCAATGGACTTTTGTACATTACTTTTGTAGCTGGCAACTTGCTGTATTCTTTTATTGTTTCTAATAACTTTTTGGTGGATCTTTAGGGTTATCTATATATAGCATCATGTCATTTGCAAAAAGTGACAATTTAACTTTTTTATTCCCAATTCAGATGCTGTTTTTTTTTTTTCCTCTTCCCTAATTGCTCTGGCTAGGACTTCCAATACTATGTTGAAAAGCAGAGGTGATAGGGGAAGGGGACAGCCCTGTCATGTTCCTGAATGTAGAGCAAAGGGCTTCAGTTTTTCACTGATAATTATGATAGTTGCTGAGGTTTGTCATATATGGTCTTTATTATGTTGAAGTGTTTTCTTTCTATACCCTTTTATTAAGTGTTTTAATCATAAATTTATGTTGTATCTTGTCAAATGCTTTTTCAGCATTTATTGATACAATCATATGATTTTTGTCCTTTATGTGGTATAGCACATTGATCGATTTGTGTATGTTGAACCATTTTTGTGTCCCTGGGATGAATCCCACTGAGTCGTGATGTATGTAATCATTTTAATGCATTGTTGCATTCGATTTGCTAGAATTTTGTTTAGAATTTTTGAATCTGTATTCATCAGAGATATTGGTCTATAATGTGTGTGTGTGTCTGTGTGTGTGTGTGTGTGTGTTATCCTTACCAGGTTTTGGCATCAGGGTAATGTTGGCCTCATAAAATGAGTTAGGGAATATTGTCTCTTCTTCAACTTTTTGGAAGAGTTTGAGCAGGATTGGTATTAGATCCTCTTTGAAGGTTTGGTAGAATTCACTAGTGAAGCCATCTGGTCCCGGACTTTTGCTTTTGGGAAGATTTAAGACTGATTCAATTTCTTTACTGGTGATCGTTCCATTTAGATTTTCCAATTCTTTGTGATTCAGACTAGGAGGGCTATATGTTTCTAAGAACTTGTCCATTTCTTCTAGGTTATTGAATTTGGTGGCATATAGTCCTTCATAGAATTCTTGGATGATCCTTTGTATTTCTGGGGCATCTATGATAACTTCCCCCCTTTCATTTCTGATTTTATTTGTGTATTTTCTTTTTTTATCTTAGTGAGTCTAGCCAAGGGTTTTTCAATTGTATTAATCTTTTCAAAGAACCAGCTCATTGTCACATTAATTTTTCCTATTGTCTTTTTGTTCTCTATTTCATTTAGTTCTGCTCTAATTTTTATTATTCCCTTCCTTCAGCTGACTTTGGGTTTCATTTACTCTTCTTTTTCTAGTTCTTTAAGGTGTAACTTGAGGTTATTTACCTGGGATTTTTCTTGTTTATCGAGATAGGCCTGTAATGATATAAATTTCCCTCTTAAACTGTTTTCACTGCATCCCCCAAATTTTAGTAGGACGTATTTTCATTCTCATTTGTTTCTATGTATCTTTGATCTCTCCTATTTCATTTATGACGTAGTCGTTCTTTAAAAGAATGTTGTTTTATCTCCACATGTTTGTTGATTTTACTACTTTCTTTTTGCAGTTGATATCCAATTTCAAAGTCTTGTGATCGGAGAATATGCTTGGTATGATTTCAATCTTCTTAAATTTGCTGAGGCTAGTTTTATGTTCCAATATATGGTCTATCCTTGAGAATGTTCCATGTAAACTAGAAAAGAATGTATAGTCTGATGTTGTACAATGAGTGTGCTATAAATATAAATTAAGTCCATTTTATCTAATGTGTCATTTAGGGCTGCTATTTCGTTATTTATTTTCTGTTTAGATGATTTAGCCATAGCTGTCAATGATATATTAGATTCCCTACTATAATGGTGTTTTGGTCAATGTCTCCCTTTAATTCTGTTAGTAGTTGCTTAGTATATTTTGGTGCTCCCGGATCGGGGGCATAAATATTGATGACTGTTACGTCTTCTTGTTGTATAGTCCCCTTTATGATTATGAAATGTTCATCTTTGTCTCTCGTTACCTTTTTCACCCTGAAGTCTGTTTCTTCTGAAATCAGTATGGAAACTCCAGCTTTTCTCTGGGTACCATTTGCTTGGAATGTCAGTTTCCGCCCTTTCACTTTGAGTCTATATTTGTCCTTGTAGCTGAGATGTGTCTCTTGAAGGCAGTGTACAGTTGGGTGAGGTTTTTGATCCAATCTACTACTCTGTACCTTTTTATTGGTGAGTTCAGTGCATTTACATTTAGGGTGATTATTGACATATGAGAATTTCCTATCATTCAATATCTGGTTTTCTGGTAGGATGGTGTCTCCCTTGATTTTTTGCCTTTTTGTTGCTGTCTATTATTTCAGTGTGGTAGTATTGTATGATTTTCCACTCTTTTTCCTCTTTTTTAATATTTTACATTTCAGTTCTGGATTTTTTTTTTGAGTGGTTACCATTAAGTTTGTGTAAAAGAAAGTTTCATATTTAGCATATTCCATTTTCTTCAGTATGCTTGCTTTCTCCATTCCCTTGTGCCAGTTCAGACCTTTACTCTCTTTCCTCTTATGTTTCTGTTGTCACAAATTGTCCCTATTTATGCTGTGAGTTGATTTCTGTGCTGCAGTAGCAAATTGTCTTTTTCCTCTTTTTTTTTTTTCCTTCTTTATCCTGTATGTTATGCTTAAGCGTATAGTGTCCTATTTGGTGGAGGGGTTGTCATTTCCTGCTTCTGTCTGTTCATAATACTACTCATGGTTTTGTAGTCTTTTGGCTTTTTGTTTCAGGTCGATTAGCCTAGCCTCCTTCAGTATTTCTTGTAGTGTGGGTAATGTGTTAGAAAAATTCCTTCAGCTTCTGTATGTCTGGAAAGGTCTTTATTCTTCCCTCATATCTAAAGGATATCTTTGCTGGATATGTTATTCTTGGCTCATAATTTCTCTCTTTCAATAGTTTGAGTATTTGATTCCACTCTCTCCTGACTTATACAGTGTCTGCTGAAAAAATCTGGTGGTAATATCATGGGATTTCCTTAGTAGGTTACCGTCTTCTTTTCCCTGGGAGCCTTGAGTATTCTTTCTTTGTTGTTAATTTTTGACAGTTTCAAAACAATGTGCCTTGGAGAAGGTCTGTTGGGATTGAGATAATTAGGTGTTCTATTTGCTTCTTAGATTTGAGGATCCAGTTCTTTCCACAAGTTTTGGAAGTTCTCATTGACTATCTCTTTGAATATACTTACTCTCTGTTCCCTCTACCTTTCTTTTCCTTCTGGTATGCCCATTATTCTTGTATTGCTCTTTTTGATGGAGTCAGAAAATTCTTGTAGAGTTCTTTCATTTCTTTTAACTCTTAAGTCTCTCTCTTCTTTAATCTGCGTCATTTCCAGATTTCTATATTTGAGGTCACTGATTCTTTCCTCCATCTGGTCAACTCTATTACCTAAGCTGGCTATTTCATTCTTCATTTCTTTTATTGAGTTCTTTTTTTTAAATTAATTAATTTATTTGTTTATTTTTCTATTTAAATTTATTTATTGGGGTGACAATTGTTAATGAAATTACATAATTTCAGGTGTACAATTCTGTATTAAATCATCTATAAATCCCATTGTGTGTTCACCACCCAGAGTCAGTTCTCCTTCCATCACCATGTATTTGATCCTCCTTACCCTCATCTCCTTAATCTCCAGAAATTTTATTTGTTTTTTTTTGGAAATTTCAATCTCTTTCGTAAAATGTTCATTTTGTTCTTTGATTGTGTTTCTGAGTTAATTAAATTGCCTGTCTGTTTTCTTGCATCTCATTGAGTTTTTTCAGAACTGCAATCTTCAATTCTCTGTCATTTAAGCCACATATTTCCATGTATTTATGTTCATTTTCTGGAAACTTTTCATTTTCTTTCTCAGCTGTCTTGTTATCTTGGTTATTCATGGCCATTGATGAATTATTATTTCTTCTCCTAGACATCTACAGGAGTGGGTTCTGCAACAGGTTGATAGGAAGAGGTCTTTCTTTTGTTTTCCAATAAGTGTTGGTAGAATGTTTTATTTTCTTTCTGACTGCAACCTTTTATTCTTTCTCACACTGTGGTGTTATATTTTCTCTGCACTGTTCTGGCTTCTCACACAATCAGGGGATTCCCTGGAAGGGGGACTTTTCCTCTGTGAAGAGTTTGCCTGGGTCACAGGGCACCACCTCCTTGGGAGGATGTGGAGAGCTTCTGAAGTTCCAAAGCTCTTCTTCCACCAGTTTCAGAGCTAGTGTGTTTCAGCAGCTTGTTTACTCCTGCAGGGATCCTCCCAGATAGGTGGGGACAGGGGCGGGGTGGGTTGTGAGAGGTGGCCCAGAGCACTGGTGGCGACAACCACCACAGCCAGTCTTGCACCCAAGCCTCTCTCCCCATCACCAAAACTGGTTTGGCTGTGAATCTGTGGCTGTGGGCCACCGTTCTGAGAACTTCCAATATTATGTTCTTTTGATCTGATTTTGTTGCTATTCTGCTTCTACAAGGATCATTCAAGAATACTATGAACACTTGATCTGTGTGATGATTACACAAGAGTAGGCATAGGTAAAATTTCATCAGGTGGTGCACGTGAGATATGTACATTTTAAGGTATGCACATAACACATCAATACAATTTTTGAAAATATTTCAAAGTATAATATGAGGCAATAAAAAATTCCCATAGGTCAAACAACCCAAGAGTGATAGCAATAAAAATTTAATGATATATAAGACAAGTCTTTCCACAAAAATAAAGATTGCTAAGACTAGAGCATGATATAGAATTTTAGAGCTGTTTTATCCTTCACTTTTAGCCAATTTGGTTTGAATTTAAATTATTTTTATATTATAGCAGTTTTGATAGTTAAATTGCTTTCATGATTTGAAATCTCTGGATATATTTAAGGGCAGAAAGAAAATAATTGCCATAATGTATAAAAAAGTACTCTTTCTGCCTCAAGCTTACAAAGATAAGAGAGCATTTAATGGAGCTTTTCATTTAACTTTAAAAGCACCCTGCATGGGGGAACCTTTTTCCATATAACTTAATGATCCAGAAAGAGTTGTCATGAATGGCAAACTAGTGGGCTGTGTGTGGAGTAGGAAGGGAGGTGAAAGAGTAAGGGGGTTGGCTTACACTATTAAAGACCCAGGAGAGATTATCCTATAGAGGCTGGGATAAAAAAAAAAAAGACAAAATGAAAGCAAATAAATACACATTAGACATAGCAAAAAAGAACAGTTAGAACTTCATTGTAGATAGTACCTCTTTAAAGGATCCACTGGCTGTTATAGATGATGAGACTGGGAAAGAAAAAAATGAAGTAGGTCATATTATTTATAAAGGCCAGTGAAGGTATCTGGACAGTTTCTATCTGTCCCACGAAGCAATTACTTAAGCCTTGTGTCTTAGGACAGAATTCCTAGAAGAAGAGCTTGACATGGGAATTCCTTTGCTTGTGATTTCTTGAAGGAGTACTCTCAAGTGAAATTTCTAAGGGGATGAGGGAAGAAGGATAGGACAGAATAAGAAGTCAGGTACAAATATGGGTCCTACATAGTCAGGACTAACCTTACTCTGATGCCATAGGGAGCTCTGGAGTGGGAATCAACCACAGAGATGCCTTAACTAGAGGCAAGGTGGGGTGTGTTTGTGAACTCATATCAGGTGATCCTGTAGGTCTAGCAGAGGGAGAAGGGACAACAGTAAGTTTTCAGCAGCCAATATTCTCAGCAGCTGAGGAATGGAGGCACTAGCCAGATGCGGGAGTGGAGAGTGGGAGGGGTGGCAGTAGCACATAAGCTCCTTCCAGAAGTATGGAGTAGGGGTCTTAACCTCACCCTTTCTTCCTTACTCATAGCAAATGAGCAAGTGTCTACTGGCTTCATGTTTAGGTTAGTGTCTCTAAGAGATCCTAGGTTGAAAAATGGGTCAAATGAGAGAGAAAATTATTATCAGACAAAACTGCAAACTTTAGCAATTTGCAAATCATATTCATATACATACATATATATGTGTGTGTATACACACATATAAGTATATGTATACACACACTCATTCATACACTCACACACACATATATAGGCCATTATTATGAAATCATGTAATCAATATTTTTGTTTAAATTGACTCTATTCCTTTTGTAAGTAAATCATCCTTTTGTTTAAAAAACACTGTGTGAATTATATGTTTGGGTTGTTACAGTCTTAATATATAGTTCAAGACATGTACAGCTATAAATATTGAGAAAAGGAAAGGATGCTTAAACTACTCTGGATGAATCAATAACCAAGAGAGAACAATGAGTGTCCCTAAATTCATCACTAAGGCATAAATCAGGGAGGCTAGCCACATACACTTTCTGCAGAATTTCAAAACTAAAGGTCAATGATTACAGAAAACAGTGCCTGTTCTTTCTGCATTCAAATAAAGATGCATCTCAAAGAGTTTCAAGGCAATTTAATTATTTCTAGACCCAAACTTATTTTCCTATACATTCTTTCTAGGGACATAATATGTCAACCTTATCTTTCCTGTGCATTCCATTTGATGCAAAACTGTTGATCATTGAAATATATGTACCCTAATTGAAACGTCTGACACACCAAATTTACAGTTGCTTACTTTTCTGCCTATATAAGCAACAATCACTTCTCTGAAATTGGAGTGCTGTTTCAAAGCTTCCTAAAGCTCTGTTAAGCTACAGTCCTCAGGGCGGCCCAAATAAAACTCTTTCTTAAATTTACGGAGATTCGTTATCTTTTTTGTTGACAATATCTAAACACAGTATTATATTATCAATGTTACAAGTACCATTATTTGAAGAGCATTGGTTTAAGGGATGCCACTTTGATCTCAAAAAGTGACCTTCATTATAGGAAACCTATTATGGTGTGTGAAGCTACCATCATATAGCTGCATCTTCGCCTTAAGATAGTGCCTCTAGAAGAGATCCTAGATTGAAAAATGTGTCAGCGGAGAGAGAAAATCATTATCAGACATTATCATAGTTAATATTGCCCCTTGTATACAGCAGGGCTCTCAGGAAATACTACAGAGGTCAATTTTGGTATTTGAGGTAAGGAGATCATAAAGCCTGCCCAGGATGGTATGCTGACATAGGGTCTGACAGAGTTAGAGAAGGGTGGGAACGTTGGGTTATATATACATAGGGAGGCCGAGGAGAAGTGATGGTGATGTCAAGGAAAGTTTCAAAATGCAGGCTGGTTGTACTCCAAATGTTAATTAAGATGACTGAAATATGTTAATATTAGTGAAAATGTTGACAGGTAGATCAATGGAACAGAATAGAAATCACAGCTATATAGTCAATTGGTTTATGACAAGATTACCAAGGCAATTAACGGGCAAGGAAAGTCATTCACTAGATGATGCTGGATCAACAGGATATTCATACCAAAACAACAACAACAACAAAACCCTTAAAATTAATAAAACTTGGAGAATAAAACAGGAAAAAAAATTGTGAATTACAGTAAGCAAAAATTGCTTATAACACAAGGAGCATGAACCATAAGAAAAAACCTAGGCAAACTGGACTGCATCAAATTAAAATAAAAAAGCTCTTTAAAAGGTAGTATTAAAAAAAAAAAAAACTAAAAGAAGCCATAGAGTGAGAAAATATTTGCAACACATACATATATCAGACAAAAGACTTGTATCCCGAATATATAACAAATGTTTGCAATTCAATAAGAAAACATACAATCTCATAAAATATAGGTGAAAAATTGAATAAAGACTCCACTAAAGAAGATATGCAAATTATTATTAAGCACATGAAAAGATGCTCAATATCATTAGTCATCGGGGAAATGCAAACTAAAACAACAATGAGATACCAGTGCATATTGCTGGGCAAAAGGAACCCAAGGTGTCCCTGATTTAACTTTTGGAGGGCTTCTTCCTGTATTTTAATATTAAGCCTTTCAATTTTCAAGGGAAAGTGCAACCAGCAACCATTAACAAACCAACCTAAAGGGAAAGGGGAATACACGATTTCATTAAGTAAATTTAAAAAATTATAATTCTAAAGATTCTGTTTTTCATCTTTTCCATAGTGATCTGATCTGGATGCTCAGTTTTGTGCGTCATTTCAGGCTGGGATAATGGGTTCCCCAAGGTCCTGCCTTAGTGATGCTGCATTACTTTCTGGCAGGGAAACAAATGACACCAACTCACACCCCGTGGCTTTGTCATATCCATACTCAAAGATGCTTTTCTGTAGGTGATTCTGGAAATGTGGGGATTTAACTTCCACTGCTTGAATAACTGTCTCAGAGAAGTGGGATTTTCAGATGTTGGATTGTGAGGCTGAGAGGACAGAGAAGATGAAGGGTATTATCAAACCAATGCCCTGCTTCGGCTGTTGGGATAGATACATCATCGTCTCAGTTGTGACCAGTCACCACTAAATGAGTGTGCCTTTGCCACGCTTCATTTAACAAGCTTTCAGGACTGGCTGGGCTCGAGCCTAGCCACGATTACAGACTGCTTAAAATCTCTAAAGCAGAGTTCATAATAAATCCCAGCACAAAGTCAGAGCCAGGAGTGAATAGAGCCAGGTTATTTCAGGGCTTTGTGAAAGAGATAAAGGTGGGATCAATACTGTAGAAAGGGGCCATGGAAAGGAAGGAAGAAATGTAGACCTTTTTTGTAGATCAATCTGCACAGATTTTTCTATTTCCATATGACCCTCACTAGCTGCTGGCAAATCACTATCATTACCCTCATAGTCATCATCAACAATAGACACTAAAGGTAATGAAAACTGTAAGTATCCAAAGAATTGGAAAGAGTTTTTGCAACGGGGTGCCAGGGCAGCAAGTAAAAGAATCAGAGCTGAGTCTTGCCATTGTTCCAACTGAGCTAGTCTATAAATGTATGCTTGCAGTTGATGGGAAAAAATTACAACCTTGCTTGTCTGTAAGTGATGTCTGCATGAGAGCGGGTGTGATCCTTTCTTTGCAATCAATTAGAATGTTTTGCATAGAATGTATAGGTGCCAACGGCAAAAGCTAGAAAAATATGTGTACCGAGCAGCTGATTTCATCTTGAATCGTCTTCTGAGCAGCCTGAGTTAGGAGAAACCCCCATCTCAAACTATCGTCTCTTTTCTGTGCTGTGATGTGGATGTCAACACCAGCAAAGATGTACAGAATCAAAAAGTGGAGAAGAATCCTCAGGGTGTGTGCTAGAGAGTGTGGCTGAATGCCTGGTTCTGGTCTGTGAAGCAGAAGCAAGTCAGATATAAAAAGGTAAAAACTATGTGGTATAGCAAGGACTGGGACACGTTAAGTATAGGGACCGGTCCAAATCAATTTCATCAGAAGGGTGAACCAGAGTAGAAAGAGGTGTGTGTAAGGAATGAATGGGGCCTAAATAATACCAGGAGGACAGGATGTGAGGTGAGATGTGGGCAAAGTCCAGATGATGAAAGAGCTTCACATCCCTGCTAAGGAGTTTCAACTTCATGCTGAAGATAATGGAGAGACATAGGAGATTCTTAAGATATTGGAGGATTGTAAGAGTGCTATGAGGAGATGATTGTACTTACAGGGTGGAGAATGGATTACTGAGAGCAAAGCTAAAGGCATGAATACTTGTCAAGAGGGTTACACTGGTCCAGATAAGAAATGATGATGAACATATCTACTGAAGAGGAAGAGGTAGAGAAATAGAAAACAACAAAACAAAACAAAACAAAAGGATTGATTTAAGGAGGTACGACTATGTAGTTTATTAAAAAAGTGCTTCAGGGAAAAACTGTGAGGGAGTAGAGCAGGGAAGAGGGAAGAAGCTAAGCAAGGATATGGTTTCAGGCAAAGCCCCAGTCTCAGTCTGATCTTACAGGTTGCATGGAGTGTAAGTTACACCTAAAAGTTTTCCTTGACTTAAGGCAAGACGCTGGGCTTTCCTAACCATTGGCTAAGGTCCATTCCAGGGGATATAAACTACCAGGCACTTCCCAATCTTTGCTAGTGATGTGGGTACAGAAGCTTCAGTAGACGAAGGACAATCCTGCAATGATGTTTGTAGGTATAAGCCTTAAAGCTACAGCACACAGAACTGAGGGATGAAATGGAAACACAGAGTATACCTGTTACCATTAAATTGGGAATGAAAATAAAAGTTTAGAATGATACCTGGGACTTTTACTTCATCCAGTGGGCCTCAGAGCACTGGCTTTTCTGGGCATGCCAGAAACTAAGGAGCAGCCTTGTAAGTCTGAACTTGTAGGTATCTTCCCTGGTACATACAGCTTAAAGGGCAAGAAATCTATATGTTGGCAGATACTTTGGGCTTCCTGAAGAGCGTGAGAAAGCTATGAGTGAACTTCTGAGAGGACTGTCAGCTCAGATCCTTTTCTGAATCTAAAGGAATAAAGGGAACTCAACTATATTTGTTGTCCTAAGGTACACAATTCCTACAATTCCAAAGTGACAGAGCTCTATCAGAATTATGAGATCATCTGATTATCTCCTCTGTGTTACAAAGGAAGAAACCAAAGCCCAGAAAAATCAGATAACATGCCCTGGGTCACCCAGTTAATTGGTTGCAAGGCCAATGCCAGAATCAAGGTCTTATGATTTCTATCAAGGTAAATACATTTCTGAATATAAAGGTGCAAATATCTATTATTCTCTGAATTTTATTGCCCCAAATTCACCATTTTATTCCATTACATTTTTACCTATAATATGCCTACTTTCCACGAAAATCTTTAAAGCTTTTTTTTTAAAAAAAAATTAAAGATTTTTATTGAAATATAGCTACCATACAATACTATATTAGTTTCAGGTGTACACTGTAGTTATTCAACATGTATATACCTAAACAAGTGATCACCATAAGTCCAGCAACCATCTGACACAATACCACACTATCACAACATTATTGACTATATTCCCCATGCTGTACATTACATCCCCAAGATTATTTGTTTTATATCTGGAAATTTGAAACTATTATTCCCTTTCACCTTTTCCCCTTTTACAATTTTTCAATTATAATTGACATTCAATATTATTTTAAATTAATTTCAGGTGTACAGCATAGTGGTTAGACATTTATATAATTTAAGAAGTGATCCTCCTGACTAGTCTAGTACCCACCTGGCACTACACATAGTTATTACCACATTATTGACTATATTCCCTATGCTTTACTTTACATCCCCAGGACTATTTCATAACTACCAATTTGTACTTCTTAATACCTTCACCTTTTTCACCCAGTTTCCCAACGCCCTCCCATCTATCACCTTGATACATAAAGTCTCTCTCTGTATGACACCATACATAGTTATTACAATATTATTGACTATATGTTATATGTTATGTTACACACTACACCCCCATGACTATTTTGAAACAACAAATTTGTAATTTTTAATCTTTTCCTTTTTTCACACACCTCTGAAGCCCCCTCCCATTTGACAACCATCAAAATGTTCTTAGTCTCTATGAGTTTGTTTCTGTTTTGTTCGTTTGTTTCATTTGTTCTTTAGATTCCACATATAAGTGAAATCACATTGCATCTGTCTTTTTCTGTCTGACGTACTCCACTCAGCACAAAACCCTCCAGGTCCATCCACACTGCTACAGATCACAGAACGCAACAACCCATTCCCTTCCATGGCCAAGCTATACTATATATACATATATATATATATATATATATATATATATATATATATATATATATATATATATATATATATATACATATCACCTACTCTTTATCCATTCATCCATTGATGGACACCCAGGCTTCCTCCATATCCTGGCTAATGTAAACAAAGCTGAAAGGAACATACAGATATACATGTCCCATCACAGCAGCATTTTGGGTTCCTTCAGATAAATACTCAGAATAGTGATTAATGGGCCCTTCTTTTCTCTTGTTATAGCTTTTGATTTAAAGTCTATTGCGTTTGGTATAAGTATTTCTAACCTAGCTTATTTTTATCATTTCCATTTTCATAAAATATCTTTTTCCATCACTTTACTTTCAGTTTGTGAGTTTTTCAGTCTGGAGTGTCTCTTACAGGCAATATATGTAAGGGTCTTGTTTTCTTATCCATTCAGCCATTCAGCCATCCTATCTTTTGATTGGAGCATTTAATTCATTTACATTTAAAGTAATTGTTGCTAGATATATAGTTATTGCCATTTTATTATTCGTATTACATATATATATAATACACAATAAACAATATATAACATATAATGTATAATGTGTAATACATAGAGTGACGTCATAGAAATGGTGGTGTGAGGTGGGTTTCTTGAGTTCTCCCCTGAAGTTACCACAAATTGAACATCTATAATTCATCAATCAAAGAATTTTCTGCTCATCACACAGAACAGCAAAGAGGACACCCATGAGGATTACTTGAAGGTGGGCAAACCAGGCAAGCAGGGGAAAGAAAGAAGGGGGAAGGGCACAGACATGACCTGCAGCTGCAGAGATGTGGCCTGCAGGCGCTGAGATGTGGGGCCCCAGGATGCAAACAGGAGATCACAATAACCAGGCTGTGGGCTCTCTCCCTGCACCCCATTGTCCTGCTGTGGGATCATGATATAGGACAGCAGTGCCCTACTATCAAGGCATAGACATCAGCTGAAAACTGTAGCTAGGCTCTTACAGTCAAGTAGAAAGCGGAGAAAGCACTGTACCTGAGCCCCTCCCCTCATTCTCCCACAGTTCTTCTACCCCCACTCTTCCAGAGTCGTAAGCTGGTCCCTGAACAGAAAGGAGTAGCATCAGATTAAAGAGCAAATGCAGCCCTCAAGCACTGGAAAAAACGGTTCGCAGCTGTAACCTAGAGAAGAGGAGGGGATGAGTGTGATACTGCTGGGCTGGCCAAGGTATCACAGGGAGACAAAGTCACCTGCCTACCCAGGGTATCACAGGGAGACAAAGGCACCTGCCTACCCAACCTCCACCTTTTCTGGGCAGCTGCTGAGACACACACAGGTGTTAGTAGCAGGTTGCAGAGGCAGTGCTTGGCTTACAGAAGCTCAGAAATATCACACCCTACACACACACACACACACACACACACACACACACACACACACACACGCCCCACCATGGAAGAAATGCCCTAAGACCCAGGAGACCTGCACACAGAGACCTCTTCTCAGAGTGTATTTGTGCAGGCAAGAGCAGAAACTGCACTGACTTTGTGAAAACTACCAACCACACCCCATAACCCCACCCACTTAGAACTGCATTGCCAGGGTCACTCTGAGTGCCAGGTGGCTGGCTTTGCCTCCACAAGATGCAGAGATTTTCTACAGCAGATGACAACCTAGAGATAGCTTGATGGACATAAGCCAAGACTGGTGCTGTTTTTCGTTTTTTGTAATTTAATTTAATTTAATTATTATTATCATTTTTAGATATGTTTTTTTTCTTTTTTTCCCTTTCTCTCTCTCTTCTTTTGCTTGCTCTACTCTTCCTTTTTTTCTGTTTTCTGCATTTATTTTTTTTTATGTTGCTATTTTTCATTTTGGTTTTTTTGTATTTTTGATATTTTTGTTTGTGTTGTGTGTTGGTTGGTTGTCTGTTGTTTTTATGTGTGAGTGTATTTGTTTTTTGTTGCTGTTGTTATGCTTGTTGATTTGTTTTGTTCTGAAATTGCCCTGCATGAGGGCCCAGCCCAAGAGGCACAAGAATCAACACACCCAGACCCAACTCCAGACCAAACCAGAGCATTACCAGGTTTGACCTACAAGTGACACACCCAAAGAGAATTCTCTACAGGCACAAGAGCCCACAGGGGCCAAACCTCATCTGAGGGGTCAACCCTCACAGAGCAGCTCATACACTGTGGGCATAGCCAATTCTTACAGCTAGTCAGCCTGAGAGTCAATTCTACCCAGTGACAAGGTAAAAGAAATTAAAACTCAACTTCAAGAGAGAATACACAAAACACAAGGGATACCTCCGGAACACACGCAGTAGAATAGGAAGACTGTGAAATTCAAATATAAAGGACACATACTACATAAGACTACCCAGCAAAGACTGAGAGACATAGGGGATATACCCAACACATTAAAGCAAACACAGAGTGACAGCCAGAATGAGAAAACAAAGAAACATGTCCCAAATAAAAGAACAGAAGAAACCTCCAGAATTGGAACTAAGTGAAACAGAGGTAACCAACCTATCAGAGACAGAATTTAGAACACTGATTATAAGAATGTTTACAGAGCTTAGTTTGTTATTTCTCAACAAAGAAATAGCAAATATAAAGAAGGATACAGAAATAAAAAATAAGCAGTCAGAATTAAAGACTACAATAATTAAAATGAAAAACACATTCCAAGGAGATCCTAGCAAATTAGATGAAGCATAGGATTGAATCAGTGATTTAGAAGATAGCAGAAATCACCCAATCAGAAAAACAAAAAGAAAAAAGAATAAAAAGCAATAAAGTAGTTTAAGAGACCTCTGGGACAACATCAAGTACAACAACATGCACATCATAGGAATACCAGAAGGAGAAGAGAGAGAGCAAGGGATTGAGAACATATTGAAGAAATAATGACCAAAAACTTCCTTAACCTGGTGAAGGAAATTGACATACAAGCTCAGGAAGTGCAGACAGTCTAACCAAGATGAACCCAAACAGGCCCACACTAAGACACATTATAGTTAAAATGGCAAAGTTAAAGACAAAGAGAGAATCCTAAAAGCAGCAGGAGACAGACAGCAAGTTACTTACAAGGGTGCTCCCATAAGACTATCAGCTGACTGTTCTACAGAAACTTTGCGGGGCAGAAAGTTGTTGCAGGAGATATTCAAAGTGACGAAAAACAAAGGCCTACAACCTAGATTGCTTTACCCAACAAAGCTATTATTTAAAATTGAAGGAGAGATAAAAAGCTTCCTAGAAAAGAATAAGCTAAGGGAATTCATTACCACCACACCAGCATTGCAGGAAATGTTGAAAAGTCTTCTTTAAGCAGAAGAAAGATGAAAACAATCTAACCAATGAACACCAGAAATACAAATAACAAAATGGCAATAACTATATACCTGTCACATCCAGCACAACACAGGCAGTGAGTGAATGAGAAGAGACGGTGAAGGATTAAGAAAAAAACAAAAATTAAGAAAGTTATGAAACAGGGGGCCAAAAGTTTCACAGCCTCAAAGGACTGACAGTCCCTAATCCGGCCGCCTTGTTGCTTTTATTGATGCACACAGAAGAAAGCAACATTGTTTTCTCCACGGTCTGTGAATTTCACACATTATATTAAGAAACTCAGTCAAAGTAATTACCCTTGCCTGCAAGCAGTGGAACCGTCACTTTCAGGATGTACCACCCCAAGGGACAAAACCTTTATGCTGAAACTTACCAAAATGAATGGATGGAGAACTAATGTTACATCATTGAATCTCTTCCCAAGCAGGTTGTAGGAAGGAATGCAGCGACAAAGGCAGAAGCTCTCCTTAGCTGGGTGAAGGTAGTGGTCTATGCCCACCTCTATCAATTCCGTGGGTTCTCCTGTTGGTCCCCACATGGCTGGACTGGCTTGGGTTGTTCCTTCCGTGGAGAATCTTACTCGTCATTGGCTGAGCAGCCATCCCCTGGGGCCAAACAGGGAGACATAAGGTGTAAGCACAAAGGTGAAGCAAAGTCCCTGAAAGGATAAGTCTCACTGACTCTCCTTTCTTTAGGGATAGGTACAAGGGGACAGACGGATAGACTGCTGCGTGACAACATATACCTATCAATAATCACTTTATGTGTAAATGGATAAAATGTTTCAATCAAAAGACTACCTAAAGAAACAAGAAAAATTTCAAATCAACAGTCTATGCTTACAGCTAAGGGAACTGGAAAAAGAACAGAAAAATAAGCCCAAAGGGAGGACAAGGAAGAAAATAATAAAGATAAAAGCAGAAATAAATGAAATAGAGACCAAAAAACAATGCAAAAGATCAATGAAACCAAGAGTTGTTTTTTGAAAAGATAAAAAAGAAAAATTGACAAACCTTTAGCCAGACTCATGAAGAAAAAGAGAGAATCCAAATTAATAAAATCAGAAATGAAAGAGAAGTGACAACAGACACCACAGAAATTAAAAAAAAAAAAAAATTCAGAAAGTACTATGAACAACTATACACCCCAAATTAGACATTCTGGAAGAAATGGATAATTTTCTAGAAGCATACGACTTTCCAAGGCTAACTCAAGAAGAAACAGAAAATATGAATAGACCAATTACTACCAGTGAAATTAAATCACTAATCAATAGGCTCCTAACAAACTAAAGCCCTGGGCCAGATAGCTTTACAGAGAATTTTACCAAACATCCAAAAAGAATTATCACCTATTCTCCTCAAACTATTCCAAAAATCCAAAAGGAGAAAGTCTTCCAAACTCTTTTTATGAGGCCACCATCACCCTGATCCCAAAATGAGACAAAGACATTACAAAGAAAAAAAAAAAAGAAAGAAAAGAAAAGAAAAAGAAAACTACAGGCTGATATTACTAACGAACATAGATGCAAAAATCCTCAACAAAACATTCAGCAATATATTAAAAAGATCATACACTATGATGAAGTGGGATTCATTCCTGGTATGCAAGGTTGGTTCAATATCTGCAAATCAATTAATATATACACCACATTAACAAAATGAAAAATAAAAGTCATATGATCATATGCAGAAAAAGCATTAGACAAAACTCAGCAGCGATTTATGATAAAAACTCTTAACAAAGTGGGAATAGAGAGATCATATTTAACATAATAAAGGCCATATATGATAAATCCACAGCTAACATCACACTCACTGGGGGAAAAGCTAAAACCATTTCCCTTAAGATCAGGAACAAGACAAGGTTGCCCACTTTCTCCACTTTCATTCAGCATAGTTCTGGTGGTTCTAGTCACAGCCATCAGATAAGAAAAAGAAACAAAAGGCATCCAAATTGGTAAGGAGGAAGTAAAATTGTCACTATATGCAGATGACATGATGCTATTTATAGAGAACCCCAAAGACTACACACACACACACAAAAAAAAAAAACTATTAGAATTGATGAATGAAATTAGTAAAGTAGCAAGATACAAAATTAATATTCAGAAATCAGTTGCATTTGTATGTACCAATAATAAACTATCAGAAGGAGAAGTTAAGAAAACAGTCCCAGTTACAATTGCTTCAAAAACTATAAAATATTTAGGAAGAAATTTAACCAAAGGAAAAGACCTGTACTCAGAAAATTATAAGACAATGAAGATAAAATTAAAGAAGATACAAATAAATGGAACACATACCATACTTATGGATAGGAAGAATTAATATAATTAAAACGTCTATACTACCTAAGACAACTATATATATATAGTTGTCTTAAATATATATAGTCTTAAATATATATATTGTCTTAAATATATATATATATATCTTGAATATATTTATATATATAATTGAATATATATATATATATATATATATATATATATATATATATATATATATATATATATTCAGCACAATTCTTATCAAACTACCAATGATATTTTTCACAGAAATAGAACATATGATCCTAAAATTTATGTGGAACCATAAAAGACTCTGAATAGCCACAGCAATCTTGAGAAATTGAACAAAGTTGGAGGTATTATGATACCTGACATCAAATAATACTACAAGGCTATAGTAATTAAAACAGCATGGTCCTGCCATGAAAACAGACACATAGATCAATGGAACAAAAGAGAGAGCCCAGAGATAAATCCATACATATATGGTCATTTAATCTATGGCAATGGAAGCAAGAATTTATACTGGGGTAAAGACAGTTTATTAAATAAATGGTGCTGGGAAATCTGAACAGACACATGCAAAAAAATGAAGCTAGACCACCTCCTTATGCCATGTACGAGAATAAATTCAAAATGGATTAAAGACTTAAATGTAAGATCTGAAACCATAAAACTCCTAGAAAAAATTTAGGAAGTAAATTTGCAGGCATTACCCTGAGTAATATTTTTACTGATACCCATATCCCTTTGGGTGTGGGAAGTAAGAGAAAAAAATAAACATATGGATTACATCAAACTAAATAGTTTTTTCACAGCAAAGAAAACCATCTATAAAACAAAAAGGCAGCCTACTGAATGGAAAAAAGATATTAGTCAATGATACATCTGATAAGGGGTTAATATCCAAAATCTATTTAAAAAACTCATTCAAGTGAACACCAAAAAAACAAACAACCCAATTAAAAAATGGATAGAGGACATGAAGAGACATTTTTCTAAAGAAGACATACAGATGGCCAACAGACATATGAAAAAATGCTCTACCTCACTAATCATTAGAGAACTACAAATGAAAACCACATGAGATATCACCTCACTGAAGTCAGAATGGCTATAATCAATAAATCAACAAACAAGTGTTGATGAGAATGTGGAGAAAAGAGAACCCTTGTGCACTGATGATGGGATTGCAGATTGATGCAGCCACTATGGAAATCAGTACAGAGGTATCTCAAAAAACTGGAAATGGAACCCAGCATTACCTTATGACCCAGCATAAGGTAATGAAATTACCATAAGGTAATGGAATGACCTTATGACCCAGCAATTCCACTCTTTAGATATGTATCCAGAGAAACCAAAAATGCTAATTTAAAAAAATATATGTATCCCTATGTTTATTGCAGCACTATTCACAATAGCCAAGACATAGAAACAACCTAAATGCCCATCCATAAATGACTGGATTAGGAAACAGTGGTAGATTTTTACAATGGAGTATTATTCAGCCATAAAAAAGAATGAAATCTTACCATTTGCAATGATATGGATGGACCTAGAGAATATTATGCTAAGTGAAATAAGTCAGATGGAGAAAGCCAAATACCATATTATCTCACTTATACCATGTTTCCCTGAAAATAAGACGTAGCCAGACCATCAGCTCTAATGTGTTTTTTGGAACAAAAATTAATGTAAGACCCGGTCTTATATAAGAGCCAGTCTTATATTAAAATAAGATCCAGTATTATATTATATTATATTATATTATATTATATTATATTATATTATATTATATCATATCATATCATATCATATCATATCATATCATTATATCATATCATATTATACCCAGTCTTATATTAAAATAAGACCAATCTTATATTAATTTTTGCTCCAAAAGATGCATTAGAGCTGATGGTATTGCTAGGTTTTATTTTTGGGTAAACATGGTATGTAGAATCTAAAGAATGGAATAAATAAGAACCTAATCAGAAACAGTCTCAGAGATATAGAGAAAAAAACTGAGGGTTGCTAGATGGGAAGGGGTTGAGAATGAGGGAGAAGGTGAAGAAATTAGAAAGCACAAATTTGTAACCACAAGATTGCCACGGGGATATGAAAGACAGTTTGGGGGATAAAATCAATAATGTTGTAAAAATTTTGTCGGATATCAGATGGGAACTTGTCTTATTAGGGAGACCATTTCATGGATGGTTTAGATGTCTGGCCACTGAAGCTGAAGCTGAATAATACTGAATGCCAACTATAATTTAATATATACATATAGTCACAGGATGTGAAGTACAGCATAGGAAATAGTGTCAAGGGATTTTTACAGCTATTTACAATGTAAGAGGGGTAGTAGATTGGGGGAGGGGGTTATCACTTTGTGATTGGTGTAAATCTGTAACTATTACATCGTTTTGTACACTTGAAACTCACAAAAAATGAAAAAAACATATAAATTATTTTAACAGATAATACCACAAACAAAATTAAAGGTCAGATGATAGAATGTGAATATACATATGTGTGTGTGTGTGTGTGTGTGTATACTATATATATACCATATATATACATATATACATATATATACATATGTACATATATATATATACACACACATATATATGTATATATACATATTTGTCTTAAAGAAGTTCCTCTGACATTGTAATACTGGTTTCGTGTAATACTGGTTTAGCTTTTGCTTATCTGGGAAGCTCTTTAACTGTCTTTCTATTCCAAATGTTAGCTTTGCTAGGTAGAGTAGTCTTGATTGTAGATCCTTGCTTTTCATCACTTTGAAAATTTCCTGCCAGTCCCTCCTGGTTTGCAAAGTGTCTGATGAAAAATGAGCAGATAATCTTATGAGAGCTCCCTTGTAGGTAACTAACTGCTTTTCTCTTGCTTCTTTTAAGACTCTCTCTTTGTCATTAACCTTTGGCTTTTTAATTATGATGTGTTTTTGTATGGATCTGTTTGGGTTAATCTTGTTTGGGACTCTGTACTTCCTAGACTTGTACATCTATTTCCTTTGCCAGGGTACAGAAATTTTCTGTCACTATTTCTTCAAATAAGTTTTCAATTTCTTGCTGCCTCTCTTCTCCTTCTGATACTGCCATGATGCAAATGTTGATATGCTTGATGTTGTCTCAGAAGCCCCTTACACTATCTCAATTTTTGGATTCTTTTTTCTTTTTGCTGTTCTGATTAAGAGATTTATGCTACCTTATCTTCTAAATTGCTGATTGAATCTTCTGCTTCGTCTAACCTATGGTTGATTCTAACATTCTTCATTTCAGTTATTGTTTTCTTTATTTATGACTGGTTCCTTTTTATGTTTCCTATCTCTGTTAAAGTACTCCCTGAAATCACTGAGCATCCTCAAAACTGGTGTTCTAAACTCTGCATCTTGCAGTTTGCTTGTCTCCAATTTGTTTAGTACTTTTTCTGGAGCTGTGTTCTGATCTTTCATTTGGACAAGTTTCTTTGTCTCCCCATTTTGCCTGCCTCCCTGTTTTGTCTCTATGTATTAAGTCAGGCTGCTATGTCTTCTGGTTTTAGTAGAATGGCCTTATGTAGTAGGTGTCTGGTGGGGCCCAGTCACCTGAGCTGGGTGTTCCAGGTGTGTCCCTTTTGTGGGTTGCATGTGCCCTTCTGTTGTAGTTGATCCTTGGTTGTTGTTTGCTCATCAATAGGAGGGATTGACTTCCAGCTGATTTGTTGTGAGGAGGCCTCATTACAGACCAAGTTCAGCTGCAACCTGTATCCTACCTAGAGCTACCTGATATGATCCAGAAAGCAATCTTCAGATGGCCGACACCTGAGCTGGGTTTGGAGGTGCCTCAGAGGCTGTCTGCCCCTAGTACCAGACTTGGGGCTTCACAGGAAGAGGGACAGGATGTGCAAAAGCCAGATGATGCTTGTTTGGGTTTTGTGAAGCTGTGAGAGATTTTACAAAAGTCTGCAGCATGAGCCAAGACACGCCAGTTGTACGGAAAAGCCACTTGAAGTGGCTTGGCTGTGCCCAAATGTTGGGTGGGGGGGTGAATGAACAGTGTTAGCCAGGTTGATGGAGACTCAGATATAATGGCCATTTGGGTCTGCAAACCAGGAGGAGGTAGGGATCAACAAGGACACAATGGATTTTACCAACACTTCTGTCTCAGCGCAAGCTACACCTCCAACCCTTGACTTAAAGCTAGACGACACAGCTCCCCCTCTTTATGTCCCTGGCATCTTTGGAGCTACTGCCCTAGTGCTGGAGCTCAGAGCGAGTGAGTCCATCAATGAGTAAATCCAGGCACAGGCCCTTTAAGAGGAATGCCTGAGACTACAGCCACCCTCAATCTCACTCAGCCACAATCTTTGCTAGTTTTTACAGGTAGAAGTTATGGGGATTTTCTGTCCAGTACTGGAACTCTGGGCTGGGAAGCCTGGTGTGGGACCAAGTCCCCTTGCTCCTCTGGGGGCGTACCTCCACCCTTGAGATATCCCTCTAGATTTTTAATGGTCACACATGGGTATGATACCATCCCTTTCCACATCTCTGCTCCTCCTAGCATTATCAAGGTGGCTTCTTTTTTATGTCTTTAGTTGTAGGACTTCGGTTCAGCTAGACTTCAGGCAATTCTCAGAGACGGTTGCTCTGTAGTTTAGTTGTGATTCTGATGTGGTCATGATAGGAGGCAAGCACATTGTTTACCTACTCTGTCATCTTCAGCAGAAATTCATTTAAAGCTTTTAAAATTAATTTCTATTTGCCTCAAAAACTATTGTCTAAATATATTGAGTTACTCTATGCTATTTGTATTTAGTTGTCAATCAATCTATAACTATTTACTATCTTCCTGAGCCCAAAAGAGTTCACAGAATTACTCTTTCAGGAAAAGTTGAGGGAGAATGCAAGCACATATCCCAATAAATACAGTGAAAACAAAAACACATTTTTCCAACTGTATTATCTCAACATGTCCAGTCACCTCAGCTCAGGAACCATGCACTGCCTGGGTTCTAGTTCCAATATTCCCAGTTCCACCACTTTTTAGCTCTGTGTCCTTGGACAAGTTATTTAATCTTCATAGTTTTCAATTTCCTCATCTGTAAAATGGACATAATAATAGAATCTTCCTTACAGAGTTTTCTATGGGTAAAAAATAATGATGTGTGCAAAGTCGTTAGCACAATACTTGGAATAAAGTATCCTACTAATGGTAGTTATTATCATTAACTTTACTCACATATTTTTCATTAGAGAGACATAATTCATTCATCATAAAATCATTTTTAAATACGATTCAGTATTTTTTTTAGTATATTCACAAAATGTTGTGATTACATCACTCTCTAATTCCAGAACATTTTCATCAATCATCAAAGAATACCCATACCCTTGAACAGTCATTCACATTGTCCTATTCCCCCAGTTTTTGGCTACCATTAATTTATGTATGTATGAATTTGCTTATTCTAGACATTTTATATAAATGGAATTATACAATACATGGCCTTTTGTATCTGGCTTATGTTATTAAATGTTTTATTCTCAAGTGTCATCAGTGTTGTACCATATCTCAGTGCTTCATTCCTTTGTATTGACAATATTTCATTGTATGTGTATATCACATTTGTTTATCCATTCATCAATTAATGAACATTTAGGTTGTTTTCTGTTTTGGTTATTATAAATAATACTACTATGAAAATTCATGTACAAGTTTTTGTGTGGATATATATTTTCAGTTCTCTTGGGTATATGCCTAGAAGTGGAAATACTAGGTCGTATGCTAATTCTATGTTTAACGTTTGAGGAACTGACAAACTATTTTCCAAAATGGGTGCACCATTTTACATTTCTATCAGCAATGTATGAGTGTTCAAATTTATTTGCAGTCTCCTCAACACTTGTTATTATCTATTATTTTAATTAAAGCCATTCCAGTGTATGTGAAGTGGTTTCACATTATGGTTTTGATTTGCATTTCTTTAATGATTAATGATGTTGAGTATCTTTTCATGTCCTTATTAACCCTTTGTATATCTTCTTCAGAGAATTGACTAGTCAAATCCTTTGCCCATTTTTTATTGGGTTTATTTGTCTTTTTATTGAGTTGTAATAATTCCACACATTTTTATTAGATATTATTTTATGGATCAGGTGAGTTTCCAGAAGTTGCAAACACAAACATGAAAATATAAGCAAATCCCTACTTCCATGAACTTACATTCTAGTGGAGGTACAGATAACAACAACAAGTAAACAAGTAAATGAATAAGAAAAACTAATTATTGTCTGAGAACAATAAATATTCTCAGGAACATTAAATAAAGGAAAGAAAATGAGGGCTATAGTAGTGATGGGTGCAATGGGAACAACAAAACATATAGTGGACATAGAAATATACGCTTTGAATTGAGACCTATAGTAATACAAAATACTATCATGGGAAGATAACTTACTATTGAAAAGATGTACCAAGACTTCATTAGCATGGACAAAAAAGAAAACTATTGCAAAATAAAGTGAAACCCATAGCTGAAAGAGTCCCTTTTAGCTTAGTGATGTGGCTGGTCGAATTTTTGATCACCTTGGCCCTAAATCTGAAATTACCTAGAGATATGTAACTTCTGCCCAAGATTCCTTTCACATGTTATCAGCTAGGCAAATTTTGTCTTGATATATTTTGAAACAAAAATATTGTACCTCTTGAATTCAGGGCCCATACAGTGCATTTTACAGTTTACTGGGTAAGTACATATTTATTAAGTATTTACAGTTCAAAGCTAGTCCCTACCAGTTTACAGTAATGAGACCAAAGGGCAAGATATAACTTTAAATTATCTTCTTTTTTTTTTTAAGAAAATAGATGGTATTGTAAAACATATCAGGTATTCAATAATGTTAGAGCTAGTTTCCACACTTCTAATATTGAACTTTCTTTGAAATAATTTTCCCAAGCAAATCCATAAAATATAAAGATGACTGTGATTCCTATTTGCAAATAATGTATAAAACATAACATAAGAGGCACAAGACTTACATTTTTAAAATGCAATTTGGAATGTAGTGCTCCCTTGCTTGTTTTGAAGCCAGCTGCCAGAGGATATGAATAACAAGGTCAGAGAAATTCAATAAAGGCTAAGTGTACTTATGGGTAATTCCCCTTCATTTGGGTATAGTTCCACTTAGATGAAGGACAGATACATGAAACCAGTTCATACATTTCACTGGAATCTAAGCAAAAAACCAAAATGACCCTCTGTTCAAAAATCAAACCTAATGCAATTTGAACTATTCAACTGAGCATTCAGCAGCACCTTGTTATGAAAGCTGGTGCTTCTACTAAATTGATTAAGAGCGGAAATTCAAAACTAGAAATTAACCAAAATAACTCAGGAATAACTAAAATATGAAAAGTAGTATCTATTGGACATTGACATTTTAAACATCTATTTATTGTCTTCCTATCATGTACCAGATATCATTTGTATGTGCTGGGACACAAAGATGAGAAAAAAAAATCACAAACTTTGTTCTTAATAAATCTCACATTATAGTGTATAAGACAATAAACAAACAAATAAGAGAATTTGGAATGTAACAAATTCTACAAAGAAAAAAGAATGGGGATACATATGATAATAGGAGAGGTTGAGTGGTAGCAAGATTAGATAGGGTGATTAGTAAAGACGTCTGTAAGTTTATAAAATCTGACTTGAGACTTGAAAGATTAAGCTTGTATAACATAACATTGTATTTTTGTATGTCATATCTGTGTGTTGTTTAACTTTGTTACAATTAAAGAAAAAATCTAGTTTGTGTTGTTCTTCACTAATTGTCTAACCCCATATTTAATACTGTGCATATCTGAAAAGGCTTAAAATCGTTACTAATATTGGGAAAATATTAGCATATTAAAATGATTTCTGCATTTACATGTCTAATATTTTACCAAAACTAACTCTATCATAACCAACATTGTCCGGTGCCAACGCTTAAAAAATTTGCATGCTTATTTTCTGGATCAGTTAGCTATTGCAAAATAGTGCTGTGTAACAAACCACCTTCAAAACTCAGGGCTTAAAACAATCATTTATTCTAGTTCATGTAACTGTGGGTAGTCTAATTAATGATTGGCTTTAATGGGGTTGGCTCAAAGCTGCATATTGGATATAAGTCTACTGCATGTGTTTCTCATCCTCCTTAAATCAGTAGCTACCTGTTGCCAGGTCTTTTCATGAAGAAATGTAGATTTACAAGAGTCCAAGTGCATACATGAAGCACATTTCAAGCTTCTGCTTGTGTCATATATACTAAGATTCCACTGAGAAAAGAAAGTCACATAGCCAAACCATAAGTCAAATGGTGGGAACAAGACTCTGCTCATGATGTGGCCAGAGGAAGTCTCATTGCCAAACCCAATATCAATGGGGCACAGAAATAATCCCTCCTTTGCAGTAAAGAGAGGAAACAAATATTTGCCATACAATAGCCTAGTCTATTACACCTTTCATTCACCAAATAAATATTGAGAACTTAGTTCATCCAAAACCTTGTGTTATGTGCTTAGGATATGAAAAATAAACTAGAAGTATGTTCTATGTGCAAAGAACTCATGTAGGTATGTTTATTGAGTCAGTAATACAAGGTAGCAAGTGAGAAGTATATTCTCAAAGACTCAGGTAAAAAGTTTTGGATATTCAGAGAAGGGTGAGATTATAGATACTCCTCATTTTACATTGTCTTTTCAATATAGAATGTCTTCTCAAGTTGAAAAAAGTACATATACTCACTACTATGTGTACACACACACACACAAACTCATGCATGTATGATACATTTTACTAAATGTAGAGCATATATTATAATATTTTATATTTATAGATGCTGTCAGTGTCCCATCCATTTCTCCTTGATACTCATCTCCTTGTACATACTGATGGATTTTCATTGCAAGAACCTCCAGCTCCCAGTCTAAAGGCTTTGTCTGTTCCAAGGTGCATGTGCAGCCTGTGCATGGGGTTAGCTAGAAGGGCCATGGACTTAAAATAAAGCACTGGGAGCTGCCATCAACCAGGGATGAACCAGAGTTGATTTAAAAAACAAACAAACAAATAAACAGAAAAACACCTCAATATGACTCATGAAAATTTTCCAATCAGATGGAGCCCTAGTCACTCACAGTGGTACCTGGTTTATTGACACACTTTCTATTTCCTTCCTCTCCCTGTCTCACTTACCCAGTCCTTGCCAGTGTGCTTCACAAGATCACCTCCCAAGTAAATTAACCACCACTTGTTTCAGGGATTGCTTCTGGGTAATCTAAACTAAGATCATGAAATAAACAGAAATAACTCAAAATCGTGTTGTTATCTACTTGGAGGCAGAAACAGCTACCAAAACAACAAAGCCTTGAGACACCCCTTGTTTGATTTGGTATGTGGCTTAGAGTTTTTTATTTGTGTTCAGTTTTTTGTATGAAAAGCAGAAATTTTCATTTCTATAGAACACATCAAATGCCTTATCAAGCAACACTTAAAGTTAAATTTGCATAACCCAAGAAAGGTTCAACACATTCAGCTAAAAGAATGGAGGATACATTTTTATGTAAACAGCTCATTATTCATGATGACCTGATAAGTCCAGAAATATGCATCTAAAATCTGATCATTTTCTTCTCTACCACTGTTAACTCTACAAATATTTAGTAAAAATTTACTATGTGAACAATACTGTTTTACTTCCTTGAGATTAAACATTAGATTTAGGTCTGATTCCTCTTCCCCTCTAAGTACTGTATTTTGCTGTGCGTATGAGCATCCATGATTTTGACCCGAATGTTCAGGGGAAAAATCTTTCATTTTAATTTTTTAATTCAAATTTTATTTGTTTACATTTAGGTACTTGTTTTTTGTATTATAAAGGAATTTTAGCATTTATTTTTTAACATATTATTGTACAAGAAACTTTATGTAACAAATAATTACCAAACACAAGAACAGATACAAGGTACAAAAAATTTTGTGTACCGGTAACAAATTTACGATATTTACAGCATCATTGAAGGTCAAGAACTCTTCTTCGTTGCAAGATCCTCGTAAGTTAAACAAAACATGATGGTATTCCAGAGTATTATTTTCCATATTGATATTGTTATTGAGTTCTTAGAGTTACACTTTTAACTCATAAGCATAAATAAAAGAATGAAAAACATATATGTATACACATTTTAAGAATAGAAAAAACTGTATTAAAATTATACTGATTGTAACCATTTTGAGCAACCCTTGTAATTGCAGAAGTCAAATGTGACTTGTATTCATCTTTTGCTATTGGTATATATTGAGTATTCCAATTTTATTACAGTTTTTTCCTTTCTTAAAATGTGTATACATTTTTTGCCACCCTCTGTAGGTAGATACAGAATTAGTACTACCTATGTATAATGTGCACCCTTATTTTTCCCTCATAAATTTAGGCAAAAAAGTGTGCATTACACACAGCAAAATACGATATTTATAATGCAGTTAAGAGTCAGTCATGGGAGAAGATAATGAGAATTGAACTGTAATATAAACTGGCAAATTCCATAACTGCTCTTTACATCCACCCAACTGTAAGGGTGAAACTCGGGGAATCAATAACATAGACTTAGCTAGTTTGCAGTTTGATCCACCCTAATATTCAGGTGTTTTCTCTTTGTTTCTCCCCTCACTAATTGATTTAAGAACTCTGTTTTGTTCCCTTTTTTAAAGTTACACATATCTTGTTAATCCATGTGATCAGCAGAATCCAAACCTGAAAGGAGCAATTTCTTAATCTTCAGGTGCCCTGAGGTCAGGACCCATGATTGCAACTCCCTAGCAGTTTTTGCTGATGAAGCATAGAACACCCCAGTCATGAATGATAAATTTAAGATAACATTATATTGAAGCAGGCCTGAGGCCTTGGAAGATACCCAGGAGGTGATATCTCAATTATCAGCTCTGAGACACATGTGACTAACCCCCATCTACCTTCCTAGAAAACCTCTTAATCATTCTCTGTTTGGGGAAGATGTTTGTTTTTTGTTTTTTTTGTTTTTTCTAGACATTAGTCTGCCATCTTCACTAGCGGCCAGAATCTAGAATAAAAGATGCTTCTCTCCTCACCAACCTTTGTCACTCAAGTTTTCCAGCACTCTGGGTGGCAACTGGCACCAAACCTGGGTTTGGTAACACAAACTTACTCTGAAAAGGGAATTGATAATAAAATAATCTCAGATAAACAATGAAATATGGGTTGGAATGCATTTTTGAAAAGAGAAAAGATTGCTGCAAATATAAAATATAGTTTAAAATAAATAAAGGTATATTTTAATATTCGTTTTTTTGTGTGTGTCAGCAAAAGATACTTTTTTTTAGAAATGGTCTGGCATCGGACCCAACTTTGTGAAATCTGGATCAAGAAACATTTAGCCAGGAAAACAGAATTGGGGATTTTATTGAGTCAGGGAACTGGTTGCACAGGTGCTAGAAGAACAGAGAGGCAGAGGAGAAAATCGGTGTCCCACCTGGACGCAGGATGCTGCACTACCCCTAGGCTGCACTACCCCTAGGCTGCAGTACCCCTAGGCTGCACTACCCCTAGGCTGCACTACCCCTAGGCTGCATTACCCTTAGGCTACAGAGACTTGGGAGTAGCTGGCTTTCAGGCATAGGCATGCTGCCCATAGGAGTCAGAGAAAAGAGGTACCCTTCTTTTCCTCTCTCCCATCTTTTAATCTCTCACCAAGTCTCCCATTGGCTGAATCCAGTGAGAAACCACTGCAGGAGGAGCCTGGGAAATACAGCACATGAGTGGCGGCCCCACTGCCATGGGAACTGAGTCAAGGCAGAGTAAAGAATGGACTGGAGGGCAACTCAACTCAGGCCTGAAACTGGAACTAAATTTCACATCTAGGTTTACATAGGTTTTATCTGAAAATAGAAGCTAATGCACACTTGCCTACTCCTCCCCTGAAAATTTCATATATATGTGTATATATATATATATATATATATATATATATATATATATATATATATATATATATGGGTTGCAGTACCCCTAGGCTGCAACATATATATATATATATATATATATATATATATTTTTTTTTTTTTTTTTTTTTTTTTTTTAGTCTGCTTTTTCATTCATTGAGTTGATTACTTGTCATACCTATTCAGGATTTAATCCCTCTTCCCATTCTCCTTCACATTGAAATATTTTTTTTCTTAACCTACAGTACATATGCAAGGAGGTCGTGGGGGAAGTAGGGGTGTTCAAGTAAAACTGTTGTTTAAAGGAGGATCCTAGAAGAGGTGAGGATAGAGAAAGGGGACAGGTTGGTGTCTTTCTTAGCTCATGCACCTCTGGCCAACTGTCCCCTAGCCTTTCCCTTATTTCTATTAATGAACCAGGCAGCATTTTAACCTAAGCTTTACTAGCCAGTGATGATTCAATGAAGTTTCATGATCCCCAGGCCATCTACATGAGAGAAAGATTATTCTTACTTACCTTTTCTGCAATCTTCATAGCCTTATCCCCAGTTTTCTTGCAAATACCTACATGTAGAACACAAAATTACATGGTTGGCACAACACAAATGTGACCAATAAATTTGCAAAGAATTGAGTTTTTACCTCCTCCACCTGAAGAAGAAAAGCAGGGAAGTTCATGAAAAAAGCACCAGCTTCACTAGACACAATTACCTATCCAAAAAGAATTGTTTCTACATTTTTAATAATCATAATCACAAAAAAGGAGGAGAGATATATTTTTAAACAAAGCTGTCCCAGAACTTTATTAAAATCAAAGGCTAATCTTACCTTGGTAGGAACTTTCTTAACACTTTGTTTTCATCTCAGATTTTCTCGCTATTGTTTTTTGAGAATCATTCTTGAACAAAATTTTTATGTTTCATTCTCGGGCTGGTGCACCTGATTCTCTTTGTCATCATTTCACAAAGAAGTGTACTATATACATATTCAGACTCTAGTTGTTGAATATTCTTCTTGCACAAGGTGATCAAGACTTTCCAGTGACATCTCAAATTAAACTGCAATTTTCATCTCAATTTCTCTCAATCACAAACAACGGGCAAGCATTTTAGGCCTGTATCTGAATCTGGACATATAACCTTATTTTTATGTTATCAGGATCAGCATGTGTTTTACTTTTCAGGTCATTTTTCAAAGGAAATCATACATTTTTTTTTTATCAGTTCAGATTTAATTACTCACCTGGGGCATAAATTACAATGGGTGAGAATGGAACACCCGTTCAGAGCCACGGAGGAGGGTGTTTGGTTAAGCTCACTAACTTGCTGAGTAATTCCTTCCTACCTGTCAGTCCAAGAGTAGGCATGGTTTATTTTCATCCCAGCAAAATTACAAATTACTACTTGGCAGAGACCTTCAAGGAAGTTCTTGAATAAGCAACAAAATATTAAATCTGTAAGTACTAACCTACTAGTGTACATTAATTCAATTTTGTCTCCTTCTTTCACTCAGTGAGGTAAATGAGATCCCAGGATCTGGAATCAGATTTCCTGGATGTGAATCCAGACTACACTGACTATCAAATATGGGAGGTTGAGCAAGTTCTTCAACTTCTCTTAGCCTGTTTTCCGTATGTAAAATGATGATGATAATAATACTTGCACTGTTATTTGAAATAAACATAATACATGTAAAGAACATAAAAAGAGTACTTGGCTTATAATAAGCACTCAATAAATGCTAGTTTATTATTTCTACCAATTAATTACCCCATTTCACCACACCCTTGGGTTTAACATCATTTACATGATTGTCTAATGACTATTTCCAAAGCATGTTATCATCTAAAATAGATCAAATGAGTTCTATTTAATGATTTAATTAATTAATCATTTGGGCTTTATTTAAATTAAGTCCTAGACATTTTTATTAAGATATATTAATTTGCTTGGCCTATTTCCTGGACTCTTGTGAATAAAAGATGCTTGAATGAAATACACCCTTTATCCTTGTCCAAAATTATTCTGACTGGAGGCTCTTTGAAGTGTTGTCCCTGTCAGGCAATTCAAAGAAGTTTGAAAACAAGCAAACCCCCAGCCAGTCTTGCTGTATTCTACATGATAATTAAATGGAGCTTGAGTAACCTCGCATTGAGTCAGGATTCTTTAGTACCTTTTGACTTCTTTAATGTCCATCTAAGATTTTAGCAGCTTTTGTTTAGACTGGAATACAGTTTTCAAACCCTGGGGAATGTGAAGTACAGCATAGGAAATTTAGTTAATGGAATTGTAACAGGTATACACGATGTCAGAGGGATAGTAGACAGGGTGGAGGAGGTTATCACTTTGTGAGGGGTGTAAATGTCTAACTATTACATTGTTTTGTACAGCTGAAACTAATAATAAAAAAGAATGGGATAATGTTTGTGAAAATGCTTCAGTAACTGCGCTCCTTCAATTTCTTCTTACATCTGCATTCTATCTGTCTCTGGTCCTCACTAATTTCTCAGAGATTGAGTTAAGTCAATGGAATTTGTTACGTGTTGAGTAGAATGGAGAAATTTAAAAAGCAAGGAATACCCTGGACTCTGGAGATGAGACACCAACGTGGAACAGTAAATTTAAGTTACCACAAATGTAAGTACAAATTGGTTTTGACTATACAATCTACAGCATCAGCATAACAGTCTGGGTGTTGGGAAAAAAAAAAAGACAAATTATATCCTTTCTCCTTTTTTACCTCACACAGAATTATGTTCTTTGAGGTAAATGCTGCTTATTGTAATGAAGAATATATGGGAAACACACGCTTTTGAGACATTTCCAAAGGAGCTGATCACCATGGTTCCTCTTGTTGTTATCTGACTTGCCTCACAAAGAATACAATAATAGTCACCTGATCTATGGAGTGTGTTGGGAGAATAGATTCATTTCATGAATTTGTGTGTTAAATGACTATCTTGAGGGCTGCTCATCTTGATCTGGGATGTCAGGACTCACTTTTAAAATGATGCTTTATTTTCATTGATATAATCCTTTGTGCAAGTTTAGGTCTCATTCACATTGTGTGTAATATGCCATAACAAATAGATAAATCATCTCTTCAGCCAGAGCGTTAATGCAAGGTTATAGTAGTTTTGCCCTGAGTGCAGAAATATTGGCACTTTCGGGGTTGTTACCCTATAGTGTTATTTCAGTGAAAAACTAATGGTACTTTTCTCTATCTTTTAAAAAATATCTTCTGGCATTTTCCAGGGCATTAATCATAAAATCTGTGTTTAATAAAAGGAGAAATGGAAAATAAGAAATGAATTAGATTCCAAACAGCATATATACTCTGTGTATACTCTGTGAATGCAGAGTATATTGGGAGGTAAATCTTTAGGACTTTTACGTGTTAAATTAAAGGATCTTCATAGTGAGATATTTCTCTATTTCTTCAGGATAAAAAAATGTTACATAGAAGTGTTTAAGATATATTCCATTTACTTTTGAATTTTTTTGTGCTCCTTCACATAGCCACTTTCCCTAAATTACACATTTAAAAAATAAAAACAGCAATGTGTCTTCCCTTCGATAGTTAAAATGAAACTCTGATGGCTTGATTATAGTCACTGGAAGATAGTAAATAAGATTTAATTCACATTTACAGAAGACATATTCAATTAGCTCTGTTTTCATGGATCGTTTCTTTATATTTGATGCAAAGGCAGACGTATTAATGATAAAGATGAAATAATTATAAAAGTAAATATTGTAATTATATAAGTAACTTCAGATATTTTGAGGCTCTCCTTTATCTCAGTTAATAAAAATACAGGGTCACAAACAATAGGTTTTTCTAAAAGTGGTTCAAATTCAAGTTGAAACATACAATGAAATAGCGTAAATTGCACCAGATAAACTTTCGTAAGACCTATGTCTTGTTTTTGTTCCACGATGTACTACTGACATGGGGTACATTATTTAACCTTTATGAATATCAGTATTTTCATCCTAAAATGGTGGAAGTATTAGCTTCTTGTTTCTTCTTAGGTTGTTGTGACCGTCAACGTGATGAATGCAATGACACTGTAAAATGGAGAAATCTCATACCAAAGTAGAATAGCATTCATCATTTCTGTTCTCTTTCATTTCCAATTCTCAATATAGCAGTTCTAACCAACACATTTTAAGGGCTCTTGAAAATTACAAATCAGATAGGTATTATAACAGTCTTATAATCTTACCCTCTCTTTCTCAGGAAGAGGATTCATTCAGGACTAATTAAGAAAGTTCCTTGCCAGATGTGCATTTACTTTCCAGAGCAGCTTCTCTCAGTAAATTATTTAGATGATATGAATTTTTAGTTTAAGTGGATTGTTGCTATTGGAAAAGTCCTTGAGAAAGCACAATGCCTGTCCATAGTAGGTCCTTTATATATATTTGTTGATTGAATGAGTGGACTTGTGGATTAATAGCAAGTGATCTGAAAGTGACCTCACTTTGTAATAACATGCTGACTGATGAAGTTTTGTATATTTGTGTTTACTATTAGTGATCTCTCCATTGATGATTCATGCCCCACTATGGGCACACCAGCTCACATCCAGTCTACACATTTAAGCATTCTCTAGCATGGCCATATTCCAAGGAAGGGTTGATTCTCCAATATCCTATTGAAAATCAATAAAATCCCCCCAAAAAAGAATTAACTCAAATTTATTCAGTAACTACTATGTATAAAAAATGTTTCAAGGTAGATCAGATGGCTCAGTTGCTAAGAGCACAAGCTCTTAACAACAAAGTTGCCAGTTCGATCACCACATGGGCCAGTGAACTGAGCCCTCCACAACTAGATTGAAAACAATGGCTTGAACTTTGAGCTGGGCCACCGATGGGCGGCCAGTTGACTCAGTGGTTGGAACGAGGTGTTCATAACACCAAGGTCGCTGGTTTGAGACCCACATGGACCAATGAGCTGCGCCCTCCACAACTAGATTTAAAACAGTGACTTGACAGCCTGGAAAAAGACACAGTTCTCAATATTCCCCATTAAAAAATATTGTTTCACTATGCACAAAGAAATGTAAGAGCTACTGTTCTATCAACAAATGAATCAAGTGGATCCTTACATGACCATAAGAACAAAAGCATGTTGTATAAAATATAAGAATGAAAATATTCAAACCCATAATTTGGCTCAAAATATAAAAATATTTTTAAAAGCCAAAGAAGAAACTATAATTTACAGAAATAAATGGGGACACAAACATATAAGTAAATGCACAAGTTGATGCTGTGGCTGTTGACCACAGATATAAGCCTTCATGCCTGCGGCTAGGCTGGAGATTCAATACCTATCTGGGACACAGGGACCATAATATTCTCTCCCAGTTGTATAGTTTGTCCTTTTATTATCTTTAACAGTGTCTTTTTCAGAGCAATTTAAAAAAAAGTTAATGAAGTTCACTTTATCATTTTTTTCCATGGGTTTTAATTTAGTATCACATCTAAGAATGTTTTGTTTAACAACAGGTAACAAATATTTTTTTGTGTTTTCTTTTTAAAAATATTAAACTGTTTTATATTTCAAATTTAGTTCTATTTTAAGATAAAATTTTGTATCACTTTTGCTGTTTAGGTCAGGGTGTTTTGTTTGTTTTTCTTTTTGATATGGGGATTTATACAACACTTGGTTATGGGGGTCTCCACACCACTTGTTGTGAAAAGACTATCTTTTCTCCATTGAAAGCTTTCTATGTCTTTGTCAAAAATTAATTAGCAATATTTGTATGGGTCTATTTTTGAACTTTAGGTTGTTATATTGACCAATTTGTCTGTCCTTTTCTATACTACATAGTTTTGATTAATATAGCTTTACAATAACTTTGAAGTTGGCTTAATTTGATTTCCCCAACTTTTTCAGTTTTTTTTTTTTTCAGGTATTCCATTTCCTTTGCCCTTGAATATACTTGTACTATGTTGAGTATTCTAATTTATAAACATGGTATGACTTTTCACTTATTTAAATCATCTTTGATTTCTTTCGTCAATATTTTGTAGTTTTCAGTATACATATCCTGTAAATACTTTGTTATATTTAATTCTAAATATTTCATTTTTTGTAAATATTTTTCATGGCATTGCTTTTTGAATATTTGTTTTGCACTTGTTATTTATAGCATATAGAACTATGATGGATTTCTGTGTATTGACCTTGTATTCTGTTATCTTTCTAAACTCATATTAGTTCTAAGCATGCTTGTTTGTTCGGGTAGATGCCTTGGGGGTTTTCTACAAAGACAATCATGTCCTCTGTAAATAGCAACAATTTCATTTCTTTCATTCCAGCCTATATGTTTTTTATTTATCTTTCTTGCTATATTACACTGACTAGAAATTTCAGTATGATATTGAATAGTAGTGGTAAGTATGAACACGTTTGCTTTATTCCTGATCTTAGGGGAGAAGGATGCCAATTTTTACCACTGAGTATGATATTTGTTGTGGATTTTTGCTGAGATGCTATCATTTTGAGGAAATTGCCTTCTGTTCCTAATTTGTTCAATTTTTTATGAATGGGTGTTGAATTTTGTCAAATGAATTTTTTATGCTTTGATTAATATGGTCATGTGTTTTTTATTCTTTAGTCTGTTAACATCACGGATTACTTTTTTTTTTTAATTGAACCAGACTTGCATTCTCAGGAATAAAAACCATTTTGTCATGGTGTATTATTCTTTTTATAATTTATTAGAATTGATTTGACAGTATTTTTGAGGAATTTTGTGTCTGTTTCCATGAGGGATATTATTAGTCTGTAATTTTCTTATACTGTCTTTGCCTAGTTTGGGAATTAGGGAAATGATGGACTTATAAAATGAGTTGGAAATTGTTCCCTCCTCTTCTCTTTACAGAGAATAGTGTGTGACTTGTGTTAATTTATTTTACAAATGTTCATTAGGATGTATCTGTAAAAACCTGAGCAGTTCTTTTTTCAGATGATTTTAAATTCAGAACTATTCAAGTTATCTGTTTCATACTGTGAATGAGTTTTTCAGCTTGTTTTTGAGGTGCTTGTCAATTTTATATAAGTTGCTGAATTTATGTGTGCAGAGATGTCTGTAATGTTCCTTTACTATCTTTTATTATAGAAATTTGAAATTGATCAAGGCTCTAGCTCTATTATTTTACTGGAAAGTCAAGAAACATGAATATACTAATAGACATTCTAGTGATGTAGTCAGAAAAGTCTAGATTGTGGAAAACTTTATAGTATAAAATCCTGGTTTCTTCAATAAGTAACTTACAAGGGAGAAGAAAGAGAAGGAAAAAGAAACATTAATAAAAAGAAACTTAACAAATAAGTTAAATAATATATGCACATTATTTGAATTCAGATTTAAAAAACATACTGTGAAAAAGTAAACACATATGAGACAATTAGAAACATTTGAAAATGTCTAGATATTTTATGATGTTAAGGAAATATTTTTAAATTATTTATGTTATAATGCTACCATTAAATTATTTAAATAATTGAAAGGTACACCTTGTTCTATTGAAAGAATTAATATAATCAAGATTTTATTTATGGACAAATTAATCTATAAATAAATGCAATCTTAATCAAAATTAGATTGGTCTTTTCTCTATGGAATCTGACAAAACATTTTAGAAAGATATATGAAAAAGTTACAAATAAAATACTATAATGGATCACATTTGTTATAAACTAATCCACTGAGGAAGAGTGAAAAGTAAATAAAGATACAATTGAAAAGTAAATAAAGATACAATTGAAACAAGACTGAGCGTCATGTTGTAATTATTGAAACTGGGTGTTGGTACTCTTCCCTCCACATTTTCCATAATAAATTTTCATTATAAAATAGTTCTGTAACAAAGATGTTCCATGATAAAAACTTTAAAAATAGATCTTGAATAATTTATAAAAATTAGTTATTTAAAATATCATAATGGAAATTACATAAAATTAATAAAAATTGAAGACAATTAAAATATTATGCAATAGATGTTGAAGAGAATCAAAGATTGTGGAGTACATAAATACTGTACTCATCTCCTCCCATGACCACATAAAAATTACAACTAAATTATAGGATAATCAACATGGAGAACCATCTGAAAACTAGCTGAACAAAAGTCCTATAACTGGGTATATAAAGAAGAGACCACATCAAGACCGGTGGAGGGGCAGAGATGTAAAACTGGTTGGCCAAACACCCACATGTGGTGGTTGAGAACCAGGAGAGATATCTCAGCTGTGAAAGTTCCCCCTAGAGGAGCGAGGCACCCCAACCCCATACCAGTCTCCCTAGCCTGGAGTACTGTTGCTGAGAAGATGAGCCCCCCACAACATCTGGCTATGAAAAACAGTGGGGACACTGACCTTCTGGGTGGAACAGAAGGCTGCAGGAAAACCATGCATCCTGTTCAAGGGCCTGCACACAGACTCACTCCCTCGCAGGTACCCACCCAGTGATCTGGCAGAGGTATAGTGACTTGAGAGGAGTCAGAAACATACAGGGAGAGACTGTTTTGTGGCCTCAGGACAGAGACTGGAGGGACAGTTCCCATTTCCCTGTGTAGAATCCTCCTCCCAATGTAACTGGCAGATGGGTGCCATCTTTCCTGTGTTGTGCCCTCCCCCACATGACCAAATCTGAATTTGCATTGGTCTAGTGAAGTCTGCTCACTCCACCCTGGTGTCTTCCTGGGACCCCACCACACCCAACTTGCAAAATGTGATAGGTTCTTTTCAGCCAGCAGACAGTCTCACTCATGGACCACATACTCTTTCTTGGACCACTGTTGGGAGTTTGTGGGCCCCAGGTGGACAGCAGCTGGCCTGGGTGTGCTCTGTGACTTTTGCTAAGTAGCTCTAGCCTCAGCAGTGGCACCAAACCAGAATCTCCATTAACCAGGTGAACACCACACGTGCCACCCTGGTGATTCTCTGAGACTTTGCCCCACCTAACTCATATATCGCATGAGGATCTATTAGAGGCTGAGCCTTATGGGAGCTGACAGGTGACAGCAGACCTTGGAGTGTCATAGATATTTTGCAGACCTATCCCACACCCCGTAATGGTTGTAGCCATCCTTGGTTCACAGCATGGCCTCTCCACCCAACTCCAGGTACAGCATAGGGAGTGGCCAACTGTGAATTGCTTTGTAGCTCCTATCATGTACTCCCCACCTGGTCACATAAAGTGGCTGACCTGAGCCTCCACTAGAGATCCTCCCAAGTGGTCCCAGACCAACATACCTGCAAGTTGTCTTTAGACCACAACAGAACACCACCCAATTAGCCCTACAAGCAGCATACTCAAATGCTGGTCTCATCAGGAACCAGAGTATGATGGGGCAAATCTCACCACACAGCATAAGCTGTCAACATGGAAAAACCCAACAGCCAGTCAGCCTGAGGGTCAATCCCACCTACTGTTGTGCAAAAAGCAATCAAGCCTCAACTATAACAGGAGGACACAACCCTCACAAGGGAGACACCTGCAGCACACAGTGCAATTGATCAGGGAGACTGAGCTACTGGGACCCACAGGGCACCAGTTACATAAGGTCACCCGGACAAACATGGGAGACAAAGCAGACCTACCCAATACATGGAAACAAACACAGAGAGGCAGCCAAAGTGAGCAAACAAAGAAATATATTCCAAATGAAAGAATAGAAGAAAATTTCAGAAAAAGAACTAAACAAAATGGTGGCAAGTATCCTACCTGATACAGAGTTAAAAATGATTATAAGGAGGCTCAATGAGCTTAGGGGAAGAATAAATGAACTCAGTGAGACATAGTAAGCACAAAAAAAAGATACAGAAACCATAAAAAATAACAAGTTTAGAAATGAAGACTACAACAAGTGAAATGAAGAATGTACTAGAAGGAACCACCAGCAGAGTACATGAAGCGGAGGATCAAATCTGTGATTTGGAAGACAAAGTAGTAGGAAACCCAATAAGAAGAGCAAAAAGAAAAATGAATTTAAAAAAATGAGATAGTTTAAGGGGCCTCTGGGACATCATCAAGCATACTCGTATTCATACTGTAGGGGTATCAGAAGGAGAAGAGAGAAAGCAAGGGATTGAGAACCTATTTGAAGAAATAATAACTGAAAACTTTCCTAACATGGTGAAGGAAATAGACATACAAGCTCAGGAAGCACAGAGAATCCCAAACAAGATGCACCCAAAGAGGCCCAAACAAAACACATTATAATTAAAATGCCAAAGGTTAAAGATAAGAGGACTTCTGAAAGCAGCAAGAGAAAGGCAGTTAGTTACCTACAAGGGAGCTCCCATAAGACTGCAGCTGATTTCTCAACAGAAACTTTTCAGGCCGGAAGGGATTGGCATGAAATATTCAAAGTGATGAAAAGTAAGGACCTATAACCAAGGCTACTCTACCCTGCAAGGCTATTATTTAAAATTAAAGGAGAGATAAAGTACTTTCCAAATAAGAAAAAGCTAAAGGAGCTCATCACCACCAAATCAGTATTAAAAGAAATTTTAAAAGTATCTCTTTAGGAAGAAGAAGGGGGATGGTGGCTATAAGAATATAAATATGAATAATAAAAAGGCAATAACTATGTATCTGTCAATAATCAACTTTAAACGTAAATGGATTAAATACTCCAATCAAAAGACGTAGGGTAGGCGGGTGAAGTCATAGGAATGGGGGCAGAAGGGTGCACTTTTTGAGTTCTCCTCCGGATCTTATCACAAACCGGACATATAACCCATCAAAGAACTCTTTGCTCATCACGCAGAATAGCTAAGAGACTCGTGGAAGGATTATTTGAAGGTGCACAAATTGGGCGAGCAGGGGAAGAGGGAAGGGAGCAGAGTGGAGATGCGGCCCACATCTGCGGCGGTGGAAACGTGGTCCACACCTTTGGCTGTGGAAACGTGACCAGCACCCGCAGCTGCAGAGACCCCGGGGATCCCAGGGCAGAACAGAGAACACAAAATTCAGGAGGTGGGCTCTTTCCCTGCATCCCACAGCTGATCGCTCCCACAGTGGGGGGTGTCAGCTAGGTGGACCCTAGGACAGACAAAAAACACAGACTCCATACCTGGGTCCCTCCCCTCCTCTTCCAATCCTCCCCCCGCCCTTCCAGAGACTGTAATGGGCCCCTGAACTGAGGAGTAGTGTCAGATTACAGAGGAGCCATACTGCTCAGGCTCTGGGAAGACTGGCAGGCAGCTCTGACTCAGGGAAGAGGCTGGGAAGAGTGTGATTTTGGCTGGGCTAGGAGAGAAGAGACTCCTCCACCCACAGCCACCACCTTTTCTGGCCTGCAGGAAAAGTGTGACATGGCTGGGCTGGGAGAGAGAAGACCCCTCCAGTCCCAGCCACCTTTTCTAGCCTGCCTAGGGAGGGGTAAGTGCAACTGCGGAGGCACTCCCAGAGATCAGCAGTAAGAGGCAGACGCAGCTCCAGGCTTTTAGCAGCTCAGAAATCTCCCGCCCACCACACACACACACACACACACACACACACTGAAGAAGTGCCCTAAGACTCAGGAGAACTGGACACAGGGCTGGTGGTGCTACTCTCAGTGTGCATATGTGCAGGCAAGGGCAGAAACTGCACTGACTTTGTGAAAACTATCATCCAGACCCCTAAGCCCCACGCATTTTAATCTACAGTCCCACTCTGGGCACCAGGTGACAGGCTCTGCCTACACAATAGGCAGGGGACTCTTTGGTACAGCAGAGGACAACCTGGAGATTACTTGGTGGGCTTAAGCCAAGGCTGGCGCTGCTTTTTGTTTTGCTTTGTTTTGTTTCGTCTTTATATCTTTGATATCTTTGCCTGTGTTGAGTGGGGGTTATCGGTTGTTTATACATGTGAATGTATTTGATTTTGTTGTTGTTGTTGTTGTGCTTGGTGATTTGGTTTGTTCTGAAATTGCCCTACCAGGGCCCAACTTAAGAGGCACAAGATTCAACATATCCAGAGGCCAACTCCCGACCAAACCAGAGTACTACCGGGTTTGACCTACAAGTCACACACCCAGAGGGAATTCTCTACAGGTACAAGAGCCATAGAGGCCAAACCACATTTAAGTGGTCAACCCTCACGCAGCAGAGCATTCTGGGGTGGGCAGAGCCAAGTCTCACAACTACTCAGCCTAGGAGTTAACCCCACCTACTCACAAGCGAAAAGTAATTAAAGATCTTCTTTAACAGGACAATATACACAACACAAGAGTCACCTTTGGAGCACACACAGAGGAGAAGAATGAAGTAGTGCAAGTCAAATATAAAGGACACATACTACGTAAGATAATCCAGCAAGAACTAAGAACTCTACAGGATCTACCTAATACATCAAAGTAAACACAGAGAATAAGCCAGAATGGGGAAACAAAGAAACATGTCCCAAATAAAAGAACAGAAGAAACCTCCGCAAGTGGAACCAATTGAACCAGAGGTAACCAACCTATCAGAGACAGAGTTCAGAACACTGGTGATAAGAATGTTTAAGGAGCTTAGAGAACACATAAAGAAGGATGTAGAAATCATAACGAACAACCAGTTAGAACTAAAGAACACAATTATTGAAATTAAGAACTCACTTGAAGGAATTACCAGCAGGTTAGATGAAGCAGAGGATCGAATCAGCAACTTAGAAGACAAGTTAGCAGAGATCACCCAAACAGAACAACAGAAAGAAAAAAAAAAAAAAGAAAAACAATGAAGATGGTTTAAGAGACCTCTGGATTAACATCAAGTGCAACAACATGCGCATCATAGGAATACCAGAAGGCGAAGAGAGGAAGCAAGGGATTAAGAACATATTTGGAGGAATAATGTCTGAAAGCTTCCCTAACCTGTTGAAGGAAACCAACATACAAGCCCAGGAAGTGCAGAGAATTCCAACCAGAATAAACCCATACAGGTCCACACCAAGACACATTATAGTTAAAAAGGCAAAGCTTACAGACAAAGAGAATCCTAAAAGCAGCAAGAGAAAGACAGAGGGTTACATACAAGGGAACTCCCATAAGACTACCAAATGACTTTTCTACAGAAATATTGAAGGTCAGGAGGGAGTGGCAGGAGATACTCAAAGTGATGGAAAACCAAGCCTACAACCTATATTGCTTTATCCAGCAAGGCTATGA
This sequence comes from Rhinolophus hipposideros, assembly GCF_964194185.1. Taxonomy (NCBI): domain Eukaryota; kingdom Metazoa; phylum Chordata; class Mammalia; order Chiroptera; family Rhinolophidae; genus Rhinolophus; species Rhinolophus hipposideros. The sequence continues at coordinate 32,983,373 of NC_138068.1, forward strand.
TTTAAAGTTGTTGAAGAGATAAAGAGCTGCCCAGAAAAGAATAAGCTAAAGGAATTTATTACCACCAAGCAAGAATTGCAAGAGATATTAAAAGGACTTCTGTAAAGAGAAGAAAAACAAAAACAATCTAACTATAAATTTTAAAATGGCAATAATATGTACCTATCAATAATCACTTTAAATGTAAACGGATTAAATGCTCCAATCAAGAGACATAGGGTGGCTGAGTGGATAAGAAAGCAAGACCCTTGCATATGCTGTATACAGAGACTCACCTCAGATCAAAACATACACACAGGCTGACAGTGAAGGGTTGGAGTAAGATATTTCATGCAAATGGAAATGAGAAAAAAGCTGGAGTTGCAATACTTATATCTGTCAAAATAGACTTTAAAATGAAGAACATATTAAAAAACAAAGATGGGCACTATATAATAATAAAAGGATCGATTTGACAAGAGGACATAACCCTAGTAAACATGTATGCACCAAACATAGGAGCACCTAAATATATAAAACGGATACTTACTGACATAAAGACAGAGATCAACAGTAACACTATCATAGGAGGGGACTTCAGCACAACTCTAACAACAAGGGACAGGTCTCTCAGACAGAAGATCAATATGGAAACAACAGCCTTAAATGATACATTGTACCACTTGGATTTAATCGATATTTCAGAGCATTTCACCCCAATGCTGCATAATACACGTTTTTCTCAAGCGTACATGGAACATTTTCCAAGATAGACCATATGTTAGGCCACAAAACAAGTCTTGATAAATTTAAGAAAATTGAAATCATACCAATTGTCTGATCACAGTGCTATGAAATTAGAAATGAACTACAGGAAAAAAAACTGGAAGACACACCAATTCATGGAGGCTGAATAACTTATTACTAAATAATGAATGGGTCAAGCAGGAGATCAAAGAAGAAATCAAAAGATATCTTGAGACAAACGAAAATGAAAACCCGATGACCCAAAATCTATGGGATGCCGTAAAAGCAGTCCTAAGAGGGAAATTCATAGTATTGCAGGCCTACCTAAAGAAACAAGAAAAATCACTAATCAACAGTTTATCTTCACACTTAAGGGATCTGGAAAAAGAACAGCAAAATAAGACCAAAGGGAGCACAAAGAAGGAGATAATAAAGATCAGAGCAGAAATAAATGAAATAGAAACCAGAAAAACAATACAAAAGATCAATGAATCCAAGAGTTGGTTCTTAGAGAAGATAAACAAAATTGACAAACCTTTAGCCAGACTCATTAAAAAAAGGAGAGAGAGGACCCAAATTAATAAAATCAGAAATGAAAGAGGAGAAGTGACAACAGACACCACAGAAATACAACAAGTTTTAAGAAATTACTATGAGCAACTATATGCCAACAAATTTGACAATCGGGAAGAAATGGACAATTTTCTAGAGGCGTACAACCTTCCATGGGTAACTCAAGGAGAAAGAGAAAACCTGAATAGACTGATTACCACCGGGTAAATTGAATCAGTAATCAACAATCTCCCAACGAACAAAAGCCCTGGAGCAGATGGCTTTACAGGTGAATTTTACAAAACGTTCAAAAAAGAATTATCATCTATTCTCCTCAAGATCTTCCAAATAATCCAAAAGGAGGGAAGACTCCCAAACACTTTTTACGAAGTCACTAACACCGTGATCCCACAATCAGACAAAGACACCACAAAAAAAGTAAACTACAGGCCGATATCTCTAATGAACATAGATGCAAAAATCCTCAAGAAAATACTAGCGAACAGAATTCAGCAATACACTAAAAAGATCATACACCATGATCAAGTGGGATTCATCCTTGGTATGCAAGGGTGGTTCAACATCTGCAAATCAATTAATGTGATACACCACATTAACAAAATGAAAAATAAAAATCACATGATCATATCAATAGATGCAGAAAAAACATTTGATAAAATCCAGTAGCCATTTATGATAAAAACCCATAAGAAAGTGGGAATAGAGGGATCATATCTCAACATAATAAAGGCCATATATGACAAACCCACAGCTAACATCATACTCAATGGGGAAAAGCTAAAACCATTCCCCCTAAGATCAGAAACAAGGCAAGGTTGCCAACTATCTCCACTTCTATTCAACATAGTGCTGGAAGTTCTAGCCACAGCAATCAGACAAGAAAAAGAAATAAAAGGCATCCAAATTGGTAAGGAGGAACTAAAATTGTCATTATATGTAGATGACATGATACTATATATACAGAATCCTAAAGACTCCACCTAGAAACTATTAGTGCTGATAGATGAATTTAGCAAAGTAGCAGGATACAAAATTAATATTCAGAACTCAGTTGCATTTGTATATACAAATAATAAAACATCAAAAGGAGAAATTAAAAAAAAAATCCCATTTACAATTGCTCCAAAGACTATAAAAACCTGGGAATAAATTTAACCAAAGAAGTAAAAGATCTGTACTCAGAAAATTATAAGACACTGAAGAAAGAAATGAAAGAAGATATAAATAGATGGAAACACATATCATGTTTATGGATAGGAAGAATTAATATAGTTAAAATGTCCATACTGCCTAGGGCAATATACATATTCAACGCAATTCCTATCAAATTACCAACAACGTTTTTCACAGAAATAAAACATATAATACTAAAATTTATATGGGACAATAAAAGACCTGGGATAGCCTCAGCAATCTTGAGAAATAAGAACAAAGTGGGAAGTATAACAATACCTGACATCAAATTATACTACAAGGCTACAGTAATCAAAACAGCATAGTACTGGCATAAAAACAGACACATACATCAATGGAACACAATAGAGAGTCCAGAAATAAACCCATGCCTATATGGCCATTTAATCTACGACTATGGAAGCAAGAATATACGATGGGGTAAAGACAGTCTATTCAATAAATGGTGCTGGGAAAACTGAACAAACACACGCAAAAAAATGAAGCTGGACCACCTCCTTACACCATATACAAAAATAAATTCAAAATGGCTTAAAGACTTAAATGTAAGATCTGAAACCATAAAATATCTAGAAGAAAATATAGGAGGAAACTTCACAGACATTACCCGGAGTAAGATTTATCTGATATATCCCCTGGCGTGAGGGAAGTAAGAGAAAAAATAAACACGTGGGATTACATCAAACTAAAAAGTTTTTCCACAGAAAAGGAAACCATCAATAAAACAAAAAGGGATCCTACTAAATGGGAAAAGATATTTGCCAATGATTTATCTGATAAGGGATTAATATCACAAATCTATAAAATAACTCACTCAACTCAACTCCAAAAAAACAAACAACCCATAAAAAAATGGGCAGAGAACTTGAAGAGACATTTTTCTAAAAAGACATACAGATGGCAAACAGACATATGAAGAAATGCTCAACCTCACTAACCATCAGAGAAATGCAAATAAAAACCATGAGATACCACCTCACCCCAGTCAAAATGGCTATCATCAATAAATCAACAAACAACAAGTGCTGGCGTGAATGTGGAGAATGGGAACTCTTGTGCACTGTTGGTGGGATTGCAGATTGGTGCAGCCACTATGGAAAATGGAACTACCCTATGATCCAGTAATTCTACTCCTAGGTATCTATCTGGAGAACTCCAATTCAAAAATCTTTATGCACTCCTATGTTTATTGTAGCACTATACACAATAGCCAAGACATGGAAACAACCGAAATGCCCATCGGTAGATGGCTGGATTAAGAAGCTGTGGTATATTTATACAATGGAGTATTACACAGCCATAAAGAAGAAAGAAATCTTACCATTTGCAACAACATGGATGGACCTAGAGAACATTATGTTAAGTGAAATAAGTCAGACAGAGAAAGACAAGTACCATATGATCTCACTTATATGCGGAATCTAAAGAACAGAATAAGTGAATGAACTAATCAGAAACAGTTTTGGGAACAAAGAGGAAAAACTGGGGGTTGTTAGATGGGCGGAGGGTGGGGTAATGGGGAAGATGAGGGGATTAGAAAACAGTCGGTAACCACAAGATGGCCACAATGTTTTAAAAATTAATTTTGAAAATTAATTTGGGAAACATAATCAATAATTTTATAAAGATTTTGTAGGGTATCCGATGGACACGTGTCCCATTTGGGAGACCACTTCAAGGAAGATATAGATGCCTGATCAATGCAGTGTATACCTGAAGCTGAACAATAATGAATGCCAACTATAATTTTATATACATATATATATATATATATATACACACATATATATACATATATATATATATGTATATATATGTATATATTTACAAGAAGCAGAGTACAGCATTGGGAATAGAGACAGTGGAAATGAAGAAAAGCTTTCAAACCCATTTTACGAGTTCACTATTAACCTGATTCCAAAGCCAGACGAAGACATTACAAAAAGGAAATGATGAATATAGATGAACATAGATGCAAAAAATCCTCAACAAAACATTAGCTGACTAAATTCAGCAATACCTAAAAAGACAGTATGCCATGATCAAGTGGGGTATATTCCTGGGATGCAAGTTTGGTTCAATATCCATGAATCAATTAACCACATAAACAAAAGATTAAAATGATATGATCATACCAATAAATGCAGAAAAAATGTTTGACAAAATCTAGCAGGCATTTATGACAAAAATTTCCAGCAACATGAGAATGGAGGGAAATTACCCCAACATAACAAAAGCCATATACAACACACAGCTAACATATTCATTGGAGAAAAGTTAAAAGCATTCTTTTTTTAAAATTTATTGGGGTGACATTTGTCAGTAAAATTACATAGATTTCAGGTGTACAATTCTGTATTACATCATTTATAAATCCCATTGTGTGTTCACCACCCAGAGTCAGTTCTCCTTCCATCACCATATATTTATTTGATCCCTCTTACCCCCATCTCCCACCCCCACCCTCCTTACCCTCTGGTAACCACTAAACTATTGTCTGTGTCTATGAGTTTTTGTTTGTCTTGTTCTTTAGTTGTTTTTGGTTTTATACCACATGTCAGTGAAATCATATGGTTCTCTACTTTTTCTGTCTGACTTATTTCACTTAGCATTATACTCTCAAGATACATCCATGTTGTCCCACATGTTCCTATATCATCTTTTCTTACCACCGAATAGTCCATTGTGTATATATACCACAACTTCTTTATCCATTCATCTATCGAAGGACATTTTGGTTGTTTCCATGTCTTGGCCACTGTAAACAAAGCTGCAATGAACATTGGAATACATATGTCTTTATGGATAAATGTTTTCACATTTTTTTGGCAGATATCCAGGAGAGGAATTGCTGGGTCATATGGTAATTCTATTAGTAATTTTTTGAGGAACCTCCACACTGCCTTTCATAGCGGCTGCACCAGTCTGCATTCCCACCAACAGTGTATGAGGGTTCCTTTATCTCCACAGCCTCTCCAACACTTGTTACTATTTGTCTTGTTGATGATAGCCATTCTGAATAGGGTGAGGTGATATCTCATTGTGGTTTTTATTTGCATTTCTCTGATGATTAGTGATGTTGAGCATTGTTTCATATGTCTATTTGCCATTTGTATGTCCTCTTTGGAGAAATGAGTCTGGAGGTCCTCTGCCCATGTTTCAATTGTGTTGTGTTGTTTTCTTGTTGAATTTCATGAGTTCCTTGTATATTTTGGATATTAGCCCCTTATCAGAGGCACTGTTTGCAAAAATCTTCTCTCATTCATTTGGTTGCCTCTTTATTTTGTCGATGGTTTCTTTTGCTGTGCAGAAGCTTTTAAGTTTCATATAGTCCCATTTGTTTATTTTAGCTTTTACTTCCATTGCCTTTGGAGTCAAATTCATAAAATGCTCTTTGAACCCAAGGTCCATAAGTGTAGTACCTATGTTTTCTTCTATGCAGTTTATTGTGTCAGATCTTATGCTTAAGTCTTTGATCCATTTTGAATTAATTTTGGTACATGGTGACAGATAGCAGTCCAGTTTCATTCTTTTGCATGTGGCTATCCAATTCTCCCAGCACCATTTATTGAAGAGGCTGTCTTTCCTCTATTGTATGTTTTTAGCATCTTTGTAAAAAATTATCTGTCCATATTTATGTGGTTTTATTTCTGGGTTCTCAATTCTATTCCATTGGTCTGTGTGTCTGTTTTTCTGCCAATACAAAGCTGTTTTGATTATTGTAGCCCTGTAGTACAAGCTAAAGTCAGGGAGTGTGATAACTCCAGTATTGTTCGTTTTTTCTTAAGATTGCTTTGGCTGTTTGGGGTCTTTTTTGGTTCCAAACATATCTGATGATTTTTTGTTGTATTTCTTTAAAAAATGCCATTGGGATTTTGATGGGGATTGCATTAAATCTGTATATTGCTTTGGGTAATGTGGCCATTTTAACTATGTTGATACTTCCAATCCATGAGCACGGAATGTCTTTCCATTTCTTTGTGTCTTCTGCAATTTCTTTCAAAAATGTCTTACAGTTTTCAGCATATAGGTCCTTCACATCCTTGGTTAAGTTTATTCCAAGGTATTTTATTCTTTTTGCTGCAATTGCAAAAGGAATTATTTTTTGTATTTCTTTTTCTGAGATTTCATTGTTAGTATATAGGAATGCAATGGACTTTTGTTCATTGATTTTGTAGTTGGCAACTTTACTGTATTCGTTGATGGTTTCTAACAGCTTTTTGGTGGAGTCTTTAGGGTTTTCTATATATAGCATCAATGCATCTGTAAAGAGTGATAATTTAACTTCTTAATTCCCAATTTGAATGCCTTTTATTTCTTTCTCTTGCCTGATTGCTCTGGCAGGACTTCCAACACTGTGTTGAAAAGCTGAGGTGATAGGGGACAGCCCTGTTGTGTTCCTCAACGTAGAGCAAAGGGCTTCAGTTTTTCACCATTAATTATGAGATTAGCTGAGGGCTTGTCATAGATGGCCTTTATTATGATAAGGTATTTTCCTGTATACCTATGTTATTAATTGTTTTAATCATAAATGGATGTTGTATCTTGTCAAATGCTTTTTCTGTATCAATTGATATAATCATATGATTTTTGTCCTTTATTATGTTTATGTGATGTATCACATTGATGTATTTGTGGATGTTGAACCATCCTTGTGCCCCGAGGATGAACCCCACTTGGAAGTGATGAATAATCTTTTTAATGCATTGTTGTATTTGATTTACTATAATTTTGTTCAGGATTTTTGCATATGTATTCATCAGAGATATTGGTCTGTAGTTTTCTTTTTTTGTGTTTTCCTTACCAGGTTTTGGTATCAGAGTAATGTTGGCCTCATAAAATGAGTTAGGAAGTACTGTCTCTTCTTCAATTTTTTGGAAGAGTTTGGTATTAGATCCTCTTTGAAGGTTTCGTAGAATTCACTAGTGAAGACATCTGGTCCAGGACTTTTGCTTTTGGGAAGGTTTTAGATGACTGATTCAATTTCGTTACTGCTGATAGGTCTGTTTAGATTTTCCAGTTCTTCATGGTTCAGCCTTGGAAGGCTATATCTTTCTAAGAACTTATCCATTTCTACCAGGTTATTGAATTTGGTGGCATATTGTCCTTCATAGTATTCTTTCATGATCCTTTGTATTTCTGTGGTGTCCGTGATAACTTCCCTTTTTCATTTCTGATTTTGTTAATTAGTGTCTTCTCTCTTTTTATCTTAGAGAGTCTAGCGAAGGGTATGTCGATTTTGTAAATCTTTTCAAAGAACCAGCTCTTTGTCACATTAAATTTTCTATTGTATTTTCCTTCTCTACTTCATTTAGCTTGCTCGATTTTTGTTATTTCCTTTCTTCTGCTGACCTTGGGTTTCACTTGTTCTTCTTTTTGCAGTTCTTTAAGGTGTAACATGAGGTTATTTATTTGGGATTTTTCTTGTTTCTTGAGATAGGCCTGTAATGATATAAATTTCCCTCTTAAAACTGCTTTTGCGGCATGCCAAAAATTTTGGTAGCATGTATTTTCATTGTCATTTGTTTCTATGTATCTTTTTATCTCTCCTCTAATTTCTTGTTTGACCCAGTCGTTCTTTAGAGTATGTTGTTAATCTCCATATATTTGTGTTTTTCCCTGCTTTCTTTTTGCAGTTGATATCCAATTTCAAAGCCTTGTGATCAGAGAATATCCTTGGTATGATTTTAATCTTCTTAAATTTGCTGAAGCTGCTTTTATGTCCCAATATATGGTCTATCCTTGAGAATGTTCCATGTACACTTGAAAAAGATGTATAGTCTGATGTATTAGGATGAAGTGCTCTATATGTCAATGATGTCCATTTCATCTAATGTGTCATTTAGGGCTGCTATTTCGTTATTTATTTTCTGTTTGGATGATCTATCCATAGCTGTCAATGATGTATTTAAATCCCCTATTATAATTGTGGTTTGGTCAATCTCTCCCTTTAGTTCTGTTAGTATTTGCTTGGTATATTTCGGTGCTCCCTGATTGGGGGCATAAATATTGATGACTGTTATGTCTTCTTGTTGTATAGTCCCCTTTACCATATGAAATGTCCATCTTTGTCTCTTGTCATCTTTTTCACCCTGAAGTCTGTTTCATCTGATATCATTATGGCTACACCTGATTTTCTCTGGGTATCATTTGTTTGGAGTGTCAATTTCCACCCTTTCATTTTGAGTCTATGCTTGTCCTAGTAGCTGAGATGTGTCTCTTGGAGACAGCATATGGTTGGGGTTAGTTTTATGATCCAATCTGCTACTCTGTGTCTTTTTATTGGTGAGTTCAGTCCATTTTCATTTAGGGTGATTATTGATATGTGAGGATTTCCTGTCATTCTCTCTTTAGTTTTCTGGTAGGGCTGTGTCTCCATTGTTTCTTCTTGCCTTTTTGTTGTTGTCTATTATTTTTGTGTGGCGGTATTCTATGATGTTTCCCTGTTTCTTCTTTTATTACAGTATGTATTTCAGTTCTGGGTATTTTTGAGTGGTTACCCTTAAGTTTATGTAAAAGAAAGTTTGATATTTAGAGTATTCCAGTTTCTTCAGCATGCTTACTTATTCCATTCCCATATTCCAGTTCAGGTTTTACTCTCCCCCTTTTCATGTTGCCACAAATTGTCCCTGTTGATGGTGGTCAAATAGCCTCCTTTAGTACTTCTTGTAGTGCTGGTCGTGTTTCCCTCAGCTTCTGTATGTCTGGAAAGGTCTTTATTCCTCCTTCATATCTAAAGGATATCTTTGCTGGATATATTATTCTTGGCTCATAATTTCTCTCTTTCAATAGTTTGAATATTTGGTTCCACTCCCTCCTGGCTTGTGGAGTTTCTGTTGAAAAATGTGATGATAATCTAATGGGCTTTCCTTTGTAGGTTACTGTCTTCTTTTCCCTGGCTGCCTTGAGGATTCTTTCTTTTTTGTTGATTTTAGACAGCTTCAATACAATGTGCCTTGGAGAAGGCCTGTTGGGATTGAGGTAATTAGATGTTCTACTTGCTTTTTGGATTCAAGGATCCAGTTCTGTCCACAAGTTTGGGAAGTTCTCATCAACAATTTGTTTGAGTATATTCTCTGTCCCTTCTCTGTTTCTTCTCCTTCTGGTATGCCCATTATTCTTGTATTGCTCTTTCTGATGGAGTCAGAAAGTTCTTGTAGAGTTCTTTCATTTCTTTTAAGTCTCAAGTCTCTTCTTTCTTCCATCCTTGTAATTTCCAGGTCTATCTTCTTTCCTCCATCTGGTCAACTCTACTACCTAAGCTGGTTATTTCATTCTTAATTACTTCTATTGAGTTCTTAATCTCCAGAAATTTCATTTGGTTCTTTTTTAAAATTTCAATCTTTCGTAAAATGCTCATGTTGTGCTTTGATTGTCTTTTTGAGTTCATTAAATTGCCTGTCTGTGTTTTCTTGTATCTCGTTGAGTTTTTTCAGAACTGCAATCTTGAATTCTCTGTCATTTAAGTCACATATTTCCATATTTTTAAGTTCCTTTTCTGGAGACTTTTCACTTTCTTTCTGAGCTGTCTTGTTGCCTTGGTTATTCATGGCAATTACTGATATATTATTTCTCTTCCTAGACATCTACAGGAGTGGCTTCTGCAACAGGTTAATAGGAAGAGGTCTTTCTTTTGTTTTCTAGTACTTGTTGGTAGAATGTTTTATTTTCTCTTCAACTGCAGCCTTTTTTTCCCCTCTCTTATACAGTAGTATTCCAGCTTCTTACACAACGGGGGTATTCCCTGGGAGACAGGCTTCTCCTCTGTTAACAGTTAGCCTGGGTCATAGGGTGTCGCGTCCTTGTGGGGATGCGGAGAGCTTTTAAAGTTCCAAAGGTCTTCCTGTACCAGATTCAAAGCCCGTATGTTTCAGCAGTTCTGTTTACTCCTGTGGGGATCTACCCATATAGGTGGGGCAGGGGGTGGTGTTGAGTTATGAGAGGTGGCCCAGATCAATGGCAGTGACGACCACCACAGCCAGTCCCGCTTCCACAGCTCCCTCCCCTTTGCCGGAACTTGTTGGGCTGCGAATCTGTGTCTGTGGTCCACAGTTTTCAGAACAGCAAATATTCTGTTCTTTTGATCTGACACTGCTACTGTTCCACTTCTAGCACAGGGCAGGTGGGGGCAGGGCGAGCTGTGGGAAGGTAGGGAGGGGGTGGCTAGTCTCAGGACCTAAGGCTTCCGTTCTCTGCTCAGCAGTGAAGGCTTAAACCACCGTTTTCAGCCTTCTTCCCTCAGTCTTTTCTCCAAGGTCTCTGTCGTGAGCGTTGGTTTCAGCCGTGTTATGTGCTGCCCCCTCAGCCCTGTGGCGATAAGCGGAGCCCTAGCAGTCAGAGTTCTCCCCTCTCCCACAGCTGCAGTAGTTCAGGATGCAGAGAGATTGGAAAACTGAGCTAGGTCTGCGTCTTGCGCCCGCGCAGCTCCGACCCCGCACTTCTCCCTTCCCTCTTCCCCTGCTTATGCAATTCTCCCACCTTTAGGTGAATGCAGTAGTGGGCTTCTTCGTCTTGCCTGTCTGCTGTGCAGGGAGTCCTTTGTGAAGTTATTGTTGTTTGATTAGTTGTAAATTCCAGAGGCTCATCTCAGGCCTCCATTTTAATGACGTCTCAAAAGCATTCTTTTTAAGATCAGGAACAAGACAAGGATGCCGACTTTCACCACTTTTATTCAACATAGTATTGGAAATCCTTGTGTTGTGTGGGTCGTCCGGCGGGGTCTCTGCTCCCGCTCCCCACATAAGAACGCAGGACATGGTGAGGCCAAAAAGGAACACCCACAGAGCCATAAGTAGGGGAGTCATATTACTATATTCTCACCAGCGGCATCTGCCTCTCTGCAATCCGCTCTTGCTAGCCCCCAATCTTTTCTGCTAGCGTAGCCACAGCAGTTATATTAGTGGCCTATGGCTCACTGGTTACAGCTGATAGCCAACTAGCCACAGCTGCTGGCCATCCAATCACAGTTGATGGCTATTTACTACCTGAGCCAGCACTTTTCTATATGAGGCCAAGAGCCTGTAAACTGCTTTTTGGGGTTATTTCCCCACACCTTGCCACAGAAATTAGACTAGAGAAAGAAACAAATGTATCCAAATTGGGAAAGAAGAAGTTTAACTGTCATTATTTGCAGATGACATGATATTCTATAGAGAGAAACTAAAGATTCTGCCAAAACCTATTAAAACTGATAAATAAATTCAGTAAAGTAGGTGGATACAAAATTAACATTTAGAAATCAGTTGAATTGTTATACACCACTAATGAACTGTCCAAAGAGAAATTAAGAAAACAAACCCATTTATAATTGCATCAGAAAAAGAAATAAAATACCTAGGAATGAATTTAAGCCAAGGGGTAAAAGACCTGTACTCCAAAAACTATGAACCACTAAAGAAATAAACTGAAGAAGATACAAATAAATAGAAGCATATTCTGTGCTCATGGAGAAGAATTAACATTGTTAAAATGTTTATACTACCTGAGGCAATTTATAGATTCAATGCAATTCCTATCAAAATCCCACTGGTATTAGGGAGACCACCTCAGGGATGATGTAGATGCCTGATCACTGCACTGTACACCTGAAGCTGAAGCTGAATAACAATGAATGTCAACTACAAGTTTATATATATACTTAAAGAAACGGAGTACAGCATTAGGAATAGAGACAGTGGAAATGTAATGGCTGTGAGTGATGTCAGAGTGATAGTGGATGGTGGGAGGGGGGTTGACACAGTGTGAAGGATATAAATGACAAATGTCTAAGTATTACTTTTTTTGTGCACCTGAAACTAATAAAAAAATAAAATAAATAAATAAATAAATAAATAAGTTCTAAAAAAAAGAAAAATCCCAATGGCATTGTTCACAGAACTAGAACAAATAATCTCAAAATTTATATGAAACCACAAAAACTCAGAATAGCCACAGAAATATTGAAGAAGTAGAACAAAATTGGAGGTTTTATGCTATCAGATATCAAACTACTACAAGTCTATAGTAATCAAAACAGCATGGTGCTGGCATAAAAGGCACATAGATCAATGGTACAGAATAGAGAGTCCAGAGAGTCCAGAGAGTCCAATAAACCCTATGTGATCATTTAATCTATGACAAAGGAGGTAAGAATATGCAATGCAGTAAAGACAGTCTATTCAATAAATGTTGTTGGGATAATTGGACAGATAAATGTAAAAAAAAATGACATTGGAGCACTTTCTTATACCATATACGAGGATAACCTCAAAATGGATTAAAGACTTACATGTAAGACCCAAAAACCATAAAACTCCTAGAAAAAAAACATAGGCCATATCCTCTCTGATATTACTCTTAGTAATAGTTTTTTTCTGATCTATCTCCCTTGGCAAGAGAAACAAAAGAAAAAATAAGCAAAATAGATTACATTAAACTAAACAGATTCTGCACATCAAAGGAAACACTAACAGACGAAAAACAGCCTACTGAATGGAAGAAGATATTCACCAATGATGCATCTCATAAGGGGTTAATATCCAAAATTTAAAAAAAAACTTATACCACTCATACCAAAAAAAAAAAAAAAACCACAACACCACACACACAAAAACAAAACAAAACAAAACAAAAACCACCAACAACAGCAAAAAGTAATCCAATTAACAAATGTGCAGAGGACCTGAAGAAATATTTCTCCAAAGAGAACATACACATGGCCAACAGATACATGAAAAGATGCTCAATGTCACTAATCATTAGAGAAATGCAAATAGAAACCACAAAGATGTCACCTCAAACCTGTTGCAATGGCTATCATCAATAAATCAACAATCAACAAGTGTTCACAAAATGCAGATTGTAAATTCGTGCCCCCACTACGGAAAACAGTATGGATATTCCTCAAAAACTTAAAAGTAGAACTATGTTATGACCCAGCAATTCAACTTCTGGGTATTTACCCGAATAAATGAAAACACCAGTTCAAAAAATTATATGCATCTCTATGTTCATTACAGCACTATTTACAATAGCAAGATATGGAAGCAATCCAAGTGCCTGTTGATAGACAATTGGATAAAGATGTGGTATACATATATACAATGGAATGTTACTTGGCCATAAAAAGAATGAAATCTTAAGAATGAAATTTGTGACAACATGGATGGACCTAGAGTATATTATGTTAAGTAAAATAAGACAGACTGAGAAAGACAAATACCATATGATCTTACTTATATGTGGAATTAAAGAACAAAATAAATGAACAAACAAAATATAGACTCATAGATACAGAAAAAAATATCAATGGTTGCCAGAGGGGTTGGGAGTTGGGGATCTGTGTGAAAAATGTGAAGGGATTAAGAAATATAAATTGATAGTTACAAAATAGTCATGGGGATTTAAAATACAGCATAGAGAATATAGTCAATAATGTTGCAACAACTATGTATAGTGTCAGTGGGTACTAGATTAATTGGGGGGATCAATGCACGAAATATATAAATGTCTAACCTCTAGTATGTAAACCTGAATCTAACATAAAATCATATTGAATGTCAACTGTGACTGAAAAAAAAAATTAAAAGTTGTATAATACCTGTGGGATGCAGATAACCTCGGATGTAGGGGAAAATGTATAATTAAAAAGATAAACAATGAATTAGCCAAGCATTATTCTAAATATGTTAGTAAAAGAGAAGCAGAAAACTGACCATCACCGCCAAAAACAAAATACACCATTGGAAGTCAGTAATGGAGAATAGACATTGATAAAATACAAAGCAAATCTACAAAATCAAAACCGATTCTTTGAAAATACTCTGAAAAGCTCCAAGAAGTTCTAGAAAGAAAAAAAGATGGGAAAAACACAAATAATATGAACAAACTGGCTTCAAAATTATTTTTTAAATGAATAAAATATTATAAAGAATTTCATGCAAAAACATTTGAAAGCATTCTAGAAAAATACAAATTACCACAACTCTGTCATTAAAAAACAGAAAATCTATGTAGACTCATACTTTTTTCCATGGCCAGACTTTATTAGACTTGAATTTTACTGAATCTTCAGGGGACAAATAATCAATGGCATATAAAAGCTGTTTCACAGCATGGTACTGGCATAAAAATAGACACATAGATCAATGGAACAGAATAGAGAGTCCAGAAATAAATCCATGCCTATATGCCCATCTAATCTGCGACAATGGAAGCAAGAATGTACGATGGGATAAAGACAGTCTGTTCAATAAGTGGTGTTGGGAAACCTGGACAGACACATGCAAGAAAATGAAGCTGAACAACCTCCTTACACCATATACAAAAATAAATTCAAAATGGCTTAAGGACTTAAATATAAGATCTGAAACCATAAAATATCTAGAAGAAAATATAGGAAGAAACTTCATGGACATTACCCGGAGTAGGATTTTTACTGATATATCCCCTCGCACGAGGGAAGTAAGAGAAAAAATAAACATGTGAGATTACATCAAACTAAAAAGTTTTTCCACAGCAAAGGAAACCATCAATAAAACAAAAAGGGATCCTACTGAATGGGAAAAGATATTTGCCAATGATATATCTGATAAGGGATTAATATCACAAATCTATAAAAAAACTTACTCAACTCAACTCCAAAAAAACAAACAACCCAATTAAAAAATGGGCAGAGGACTTGAGGAGACATTTTTCTAAAAAGGACATACAGAAGGCAAGAAGACATATGAAGAAATGCTCAACCTCACTAACCATCAGAGAAATGCAAATAAAAACCACAATGAGATACCACCTCACTCCAGTCAAAATGGCTATCATCAATAAATCAACAAACAACAAATGCTGGCGCGGATGTGGAGAAAAGGAAACGGTAGTGCACTGTTGGTGGGATTTCAGATTAGTGCAGCCACTATGGAAAACAGTATGGAGGTATCTCAGGAATCTGAAAATGGAACTACCCTATGATCCAGTAATTCCACTCCTAAGCATCTATCAGGAGAAATCCAAAACTCCAATTCAAAAATCAGTATGCACTCCTATGTTTATTGCAGCACTTTACACAATAGCCAAGATATGGAAACAACCGAAATGCCCATCGGTAGATGACTGGATTAAGAAGCTGTGGTACATTTCTACAATGGAGTATTACGCAGCCATAAAGAAGAAAGAAATCTTATCATTTGCAACAACATGGATGGATCTAGAGAACATTATGTTAAGTGAAATAAGTCAGAAAGAGAAAGACAAGTACCATATGATCTCACTTATATGCGGAATCTAAAGAAAAGACTATGTGAATTAACTAATTAGAGACAGTTTTGAGGACACAAAGAAAAACCCAGAGTTGTTAGATGGGTGGGGGCGGGGGGGGGGTTGGGGATAAGGTGAAAGGTGAAGGGATTAGGAAGCAGCTGGTAACCACAAGATGGCCTCAGGGTTTTCTGAAAATTAATTTGGGGAACTTATTCAATAATGTTGTAAAGATTTTGTTGGGTATCCGATGGACATGCGTCCTATTTGGGAGACCACCTCAGAGATAATGTGGATGCCTGATCATGGCATTGTACACCAGAAGCTAAACATTAATGAATGCCAACTATAATTTTATATATATAATGTGATGTCTCGGTGTGAGGTCGGAGGGATAATGGATGGGGGGAGGGGGTTTCACAGTGTGAGGGATATAAATGATGAACGTCTAAGTATTACCTTGTCTTGTACACCTGAAACTAATAAAAAAAAAAAAGCTGTTTCAGGAAAATTTCAATACAGAGATATCTTTCCAACTTATTTTATGAAACTAGAAATAGCATATAAAACAATATCAAAAACAAAAATTACCTTTGTCTCACTTATGACAAAGGATGAAAACATACTAAATAAAATGGTAATAAAATGAATCCAATAATAAATGTTTAAAATTAATTGCAAATAAGTTGAGTTTATCTTAGGAATGCAATAATTGTTTATCATTTAAAAAGCTATGTAATATAATAATAACTCACTCAATTTAGCAACAAATGTTATAAGATGCCTGAAGGAGATATAAGTGAAGGGATAGAAGACTTTTGTAAGGAAAACATGAATAATTCAAATAAATTGAGAAATACTTGATTATCAGTTGAGAAATAAAATATAATGAAAATATTAATCTTATACCTGTTAATCAAAATTATGTTTTTTTCATGGAACTTTATAAGTGGTACTAAAATTAATATAGAAGAATATAGAGAATAGCCAAAATGGTTTTAAGGAAAAGCAACTTGCTTTTCTTGATATCAAGGCTCATTATAAAATTAGAGTAATTAAAACATCCTAAGAACAAAAAAACGCTTAAATAAGAAATAATTCCAAAATTATAAAAAAGACATAAATTTACTATATTACAAAATAAAATTAGATTATATTAAATTCAGGTAGCTTTGAAATTCACATTAGGACAACAATACCATAAATAGATTTTTTAAAAATCTACATAACCACCCAGTGGGAGAATATACTGATGGTGCATACAATGGAGAAATAATTAGTATTCAGAATATATAAAGAATTCCTACAAATGAGTGAGAACACAATAACACAATTGAAGAATGGACAATGATGTAAGCAGACAACATAAGAACATGAACGAAATGGGTAATGTGCATGTGAAAAGACATTTAACTTTACTAATGATCAGGAAAAAATAATTTAAAACAGAATTGAATTAGTATTTTACACTCATCAGTTTTGAAAAAAATTTAAATGTGAGTGACAGAGAGAAAAACAGTGACACAGAGAGATAGTCTGTGTCTGCTGGATATAAGGAAATTGGAATTCCCGTTCTGCTGATATAATCAAGGGTATAATGATACATGTCTAAAAACTGGATCTCTAGGAAAGTAAAAAGTCACAACTGGTAACATTGGCTTATTTCAAGCTACCAATGGGAGATGGCATTACTGAACACAGTTGAGGAGAGATGTATGAAATTAGAATTGTAAGACCTAAACCCTAGTGTTCTAATTTTAATTATATACCATTGAATAACCATAGTTTATAGGAACAGGGAACATTAATTTTAAAATCAAAAAGTTGGAAATAATTTAAATCTAAATCATTAAATCTAATTCTGATCTTCTAAATAATCTAAATAAAATCACAGTAAATAAATTATATTACATTTCCATAATAATACTGTACAGCACTTGAAATGAATACGCTGGATCTGTGCTATGCAGAAAAATCTAAAAAATACAACTTTAGGTGAACAAATAAAATTGCAATGTGAGAGCAGGTATGTAAATTTTAAAAACAAAATGTAATATTATTTACGGATAGTCACATATATGAGTAAAATAGAAAAATATGGCATGAGAAAGACAAACCAATGTCTTCCTTATGACCTTACCAAAGAGCAAGGGGGGGGAGTAGGATAGAGATATAGGGCTTCAACTATTTTGATAACACTGTATTTCTTTACAAAAGGAGAGAAAGATCTGCACTGAATGTGGCAAATCTTAGATCAGGATTGAGGATAAGTGGTTGTTGGTTGTATCATTCTCTTACTTTCATTGTGTGTTTGAAATATAATATTTGGGAGAAAAATCCTATCTCTTGCCTGAGGATCTTATAGCCATCTCTGATGAGGGCAGATTTGCAAAAATGGATGGTTTGTGTCGTGGGGGGTGTCCTGCGGGGCGGCCTGAGGGGTGTCTGCTCCCGCTCCCCACATAAGAACGCAGGACACGGTGAGGCCAAAAAGGAACACCCATGGAGCCATAGGTAGGGAAGTCACACCACTATAGTCTCACTGGAGGCTGGGTTTACACGACGTGCGACCTGCTGTCCGCTTTGCTGCCAACTGACCAACTCTCCTCGACTCTCTTTACTCTCCTTCAGTCTCCTCCTTCACTCTCCTCGGCTCCCCTCCGTAGCTGCGGCAGTTATATCAGTGACCAATGGCTTAATGGCTACAGCTGGTGGCCAACCAGCCACAGCTGACGGCCATCCACTATCTGAGCCAGCATCTTTCCACAGGAGGCCGAGAGCCTGGAAACTGCTTTCTGGGGCTCTGTCCCCACACTTGTATAAATACAAGGTCATGTTCAGTATTACATGACAGTAATATGGGTGAAGGCCCTGAAAGGGAACGTGGTCATCTAAAGGAGCAGGGAGGAATTCACATTCTATGTGCTCCTTGTCTAGTTCCTGGAACTGGAACGTCCCCTATGAAATGCAGTGGTTCTCCAATCTGGTGCCACAGGGGTAAAGCATCCTTTGGCTCATAATTGATTTTTAATGCATATATTCAAGCGAGATGTCTGTTTTGATCACACACAAAAGCAAGGGATGCCAAAAGGAGCTATTTAAGAATACTACAGGAGGTCAACCTTGAACCAACAAGGAGAAGGTGGGAAAAACCAGATAAAATACAATTGCTCTGGTGACCATTGCATCCATTTCCTTTTTCTGTGTTGTCTAGCTTCACTGAATGTATGTGATCTGTAATTTAGGCATCTGCCAGTCATGTCAAGGGACTGCCAGTCTAAGGAAGATGGAATAAAAATGGCCATTTAAATTTGAAAACTGTTGGTACATGGCCTTTTACAAATGAGAAATTTTATAGAACCCCAAAATGTTAGTGTTAGGATTCAGAGCTCAATTCAGTGACTCTTTTCTTTTCTCAGGTGAGAAAATCAAAGCCTCAGAGTGATTTTGTGAATTACTAGACATCAATAGGGACAGAATAAGACCTGAGATCCAAATAATTTAATTGTGAGCTAAGTGAATTGCATGCTATTGCAAGAAATCATTCCATTATAAAACTTCAAGAAAGATTATTTGGGGCTCTCACTCTTTCTTTTATTCCACACTCTAAACAAACAAACAAACAAACAATCAAATCTGTTGCAAATCCCACAGGAACAGAAATTGCTGAAAACAACTAGCTCTTTAATATGATGTGCAGCGAGCTGGTTTTACCCTTCACTTATCTCTGAAGTTGGATTGCCTGGTACCTCTGAATGCTCCCTGACAGGTCTCTGTGATTTGTATCAGCTCACAAAATTTAAAAACAAATGCAGACTTCCTGCTCTAATTTGCCAGAATCCTTAAGATCTCTTTTATCATGCCTTGCTGCCTAGATGGAAAGTGGCATTCTCTTTAGTGGCAATCTGCTCTAATCATTTTTATTCAGGTGGCAGACAGGGTTCAGGAAAAACGTGAAGGAGAGTGATTGGAGCACAGCATCTTCAGATGGCTTAAACTGCACCACTCAGAAAATTTTGATACTTTTTAATTTTGCTACATTTAAACAGGTTTCTTTTATAGATCAGGAGACCAAACCACTGCACAGGATATAAATGAAGTGCATCAAAAAAGAACATGGCAGTTGGAGTCTGAAGTTACTCCCTTCTAGATACGTGTGTGACCTTGGGTTTCTAAATCTCTCCAAGCCCTCATTTCCTCATAGATGAAATAGGGAATAAAAAAATATAGTCATCCCCAGATTACTGTGAAGGGGAAATGAGCTTTCAGAATTGTATATAAAACTGCTTTACATATTTGAAATGTTACACAAATGTTAGTACCTTATATCCATTTTCTATGTGAAGTTTTTAAACTTGCCATCTTGTCTAGAAATCAGTTAAAAACATGATACACTAAAAACTCCCCTGTAAATATCTAACTACTCATGTCCTGAGTTATTAAAAAAAAATCAGATTCTGGTTTTATTTTCTCATAGTAGTATTCTGTGTTGTGCCATTCTGAAATGTAGGCACAAAGACAAATTATGTAGTAAGCATTGGTCTTATTTACTACAGGTTTCTGAAGAGGAGAGAGAAATTGCCTCTTTAAAGCAAAACTACAGCAATACATTTTACTTTATGAGAAACAAAAAATCAATGAGAAAAGAAGATAACTATTGTAGCCATCAGGAAGAAATTCAAAATAGCAGTTGGTGTGGGATTATTTGCTGGCTTAGAGAAAGTCTCCATCTTTTTTGGTGACAAATGTCTTTGACCCCAGAACAAACTCCATGTGACAGTACAAGTCCTTTTGCTCAGTCAGTGGTGTTTTCTTCTTGTCTGGTTTAACTTAAAAATGCAGGGGTGGGCTTTAAAGAGTGAGTTATCTGCACGGGCACTGTCACCTATAGTTGGCCACACTGGTAGACTCCCAGATGCCTGGTCCGGCCATCAGGGAAGCTCAATTTATTTTGCAATGCTTTTGTGTGCTCCTCACCAAGGGTAAAATCCTCTTGCAGGAGACCACAATGGAACATTCTCTTATTGTCCATAAAGAAGTAGTGTCCAAGATCAGAGATAATTGTTCAGACTACTGTTGGGTTAGTATTGTTCTGCCAGTAGGGACTTAAAAAGCAATGAACCATAATCCAATATGATCTCCAAATGTCTTACTATTGCCATTTTTCCTAATGCCTATAATTCCCATGAGTTCATTGAGAAATGTTTATAATTACAAATTATGTGCTAGCCAAGTGCTAATACTAAGTATAGAGAAATAATATTAATTCCTGTCTGATGTGAGACTTCTCTCTTAAACATCTTCTTAATGATACCTGTACATTTTAATGGCTGAGGGCATTAGACCCTGCAGAAATAATGTATCATTTGGGTCACAAGGACTGGTTTACCTGATATGGCCATGTTCTTGCCCTCCCTTTCTCCATTGGGTAAAAGAGGGAGAATGAAAGAGATGATATACATCAAGGAACTACCATTCAATGTAGACATCAAGAAAGGGGTGTAAGTAGCTGCAGAACATCACAAAGGCTCTGAGGCCACCAAAGTGGACTGAAGGACAAGTTACAAAAGAGATAAAGCTAGGGTTTGCTTGTTTCTGGATTTTGTCCTGAGCTGACCACAGAGCAGGCTATAAATTGAAAGTGAATTCAAACCACATCAAAACCCTAGCCACCTAGGCCCATCACCTGATCTAAGGAGCATACTGAGGTGGTTATAGCCTTCTTACTCAAAGTGTGGGCCCTGAGCCAATAGTATTATCATAATTTGGGAGCTTGCTAGATAGAAATGCAGAGTCTCAGACCCACTAGACCTATAGAGTCATTACCTATATTTCAATAAGATCTCCATATTATTGTCATGCTCTTTATATTTTGAGAATGGATGGGCTAGTGGATGTAATAATAGGGAAAATAGCCTATAGAAATTACTGTAATTCTTCTCAAACTACCCCAAGACTGGATCAAATTGGGCACTCTTTAATGGTTTCCCCATGCCAGCATCCTCTAATTGGAGCACCCCTGAAGCATTCCCTCTGCTTCCCACTACCCTGTTTGTCTTTGAGTCTTTGCCAAATAGGATGAGGCTGACCCTCTTGCTACTGCAAGCTCTGAATGAACAGCCTTTTTTTGTTCTCCTTTGGATGGTCTTCATTTATTTCCCCATTTTCCACCCTCTCATCAACATCAAGTCTGTAAGCCTCCCACTCCTGATGGAAAACATTTATTCTCTCTTCTCAATGAGGAGAATATTGAAAAACAAGTTATTTCTATTCTCAACACATAAGCTTATCCAGGCTTTTCATTGTCCTGAACTTTTTATCAGCTTCCCCATAGGAGCTGTTTCCACCACTTGTTCCTAGATTGTGACTCCCCCTATCTACCATGTGGCTGCTTTAGTTGGTGATGGCTCCCAGGAATGAAAGCAGTCAGTTTTCCATTCACATTGTTACCTTCTAGAGCCCATATATACTCATAAAATATTGTATATATTAGTCGATCATATACTAGTTACTATTCTTGTTTTCAGTATTATCATCATCATCATTATTAAAAATAGCATATGTAAAACAATTGAAGCAGTCAAAATTGATTTTAAGGCTTACACTGGGTTTACTCTATCTTTATTTGGGGACAATATTTTATCTACGTATTTCCACAGGTTTTGCTCAGCCTTGCAAATATCTATTTTCCTACATACCTAGGCCAAGTAAAAGTGAATGCTTAGCAACAAGTAAACATTAGTGTATTGATTAGTCTCTGGATTGCAATAAAATATAAGGAGGATCCCAATGTACTTACAACAGATGGAAATGTTATGATTATAAATAAACGTTTAACAAAAAAAAAAAATGTAAAATATAAGCCCTGGAGATTTTTGTTTGTTTGTTTATTTGTTTTTGTTTTTTTAAGTTATGTATCTCACTACCAAGTAAAATAGAGTTGAGGGGCTGTTCAGGGTTATTTGCCCCAGACCTGACAAATCTCTTAAGAATTATCTTGGTCTTTGAACTACTCTCGGTCAACCCTAACCACACCATGTGGTGGTCTAAATGTTAATTGTTTAAAGGGGGTCACATTGTCAGTGCTCGCAGCTCAGAAGAAAGCAGAGAGGCTACTATCCACAGGTTTTAAAAATAGATTAATTTGCTTAATTGGTGACATTTATAAGAAGTCTATTTCCCCCATTTGTGTTTATTGATTAATTTGTTCATATCTTTAAATGCTCATTCTTTGCTAGGCGCCATGCTAAATGTGGAGAATAGTACTTAAGACCTAATCCATATCTTCAATGCGCTTAAGGTATTGTCGCACGGGGGACCCTGCTCGCTGCGCCATTTGTTGTGCGGGGTGGCCGGCGGAGTCTCTGGTCCCACTCCCCACATAAGAACGCAGGACATGGTGAGGCCAAAAAGGAACACCCACGGAGCCATAGGTAGGGGAGTCATATCACTATATTCTCACTGGCAGCATCCGCCTCTCTGCAATCTGCTCTTGCTAGCCCCCAATCTTTTCTGCTAGCGTAGCCACAGCAGTTATATTAGTGGCCAATGGCTTATGGGTTACAGCTGACGGCCAACTAGCCACAGCTGCTGGCCATCTGATCACAGCTGATGGTCATTTACTACCTGAGCCAGCACCTTTCTATGTGAGGCCGAGAGCCTGGAAACTGCTTTCTGGGGCTTTGTCCCCACAGGTATGTTTAAAGAGATAGAGAAGAAGGAACCAAAGTGTAAGATATTCACAGCCTTCCTTACTTTCCCCTCTACTCCATCTTCCCAAATCAACATAATAAAGATCTGTGTTATAGATGAGGAAACGAGAAATAAAAAAACACATGGGCTAAATTTTGAAGAGAACTTTGGGAAAGAGAGAGAGCTATGGGACTAACCAGGTTTTGCATTTGCTGTTCCTATTGTTTTAATCATCTCTCAGGCATGAGAAAGATATTGAAAGTGAGAGATTGTGGGGACAGAGCCAGGAGTGCAGTTTCCAGGTTCTCGGCCTCACGTGGAAAGGTGCTGTTTTGGGTTGTAGATGGTCGTCAGCTGTGACTAGTTGGCCATCAGCTGTTACCGGTTAGCCATTAGCCACTGATAATAACTGCCTTGGCTGAGCTAGCAAGCAGAGGGCGGAGTGTGGATTACGGATTGCAGAGAGGCGGATTGCAGTTAGCAAATGAGGTTGTTTGGCAGAGACAAGTGAACAGCGGTTTGCGGATCCTGTGGCTCCTGCTTCCTGTGTCTCCAACCCAGCTGCCAGCGAAACTATAGTGGTGTGACTCCCCTATCTATGGCTCTGTGGGTGTTCCTTTTTGGCCTCACTATATCCTGTGTTCTTATGCAGGGAGCGGGACTAGAGACCCCACATGCCACCCCGCATGACACTTGGGAATGGCTGTAATGTAGGGTCTCAGCTCCTGTTCCCTGCACAAGAACGCAGGATATGGTGAGGTCAAAAAGGAGGACCAACAGAGCCATAGATAGGGGAGTAGTCACTGTATTTCCCCTGGCAGCTGGGTTGGAGATACAGGAAACAGGCTCCCCACAATGCACAATCTGCCTTCTGCTTCTCTGCCAACCAACTAACCAACCAACCCCTTAGCGTTGCCACGGCAGTTATATTAGTGGCTAATAGCTAACCAGTAACAACGGATGGCCACCCAGCCACAGTGGACGGCCATCTGATTACAGCTGATGGCCATCTAATAACTGAGCCAGCATCTTTCCTTATGAGGCTGAGAGCCTCAAAACTGCTCTCTGGGACTCTATCCCCACACTGACACTTTCTTTAGATAACTTCCTCAATGAGATTGTTATTTAACAGTCTTCAGTGATTAATCTTCCACCTACCTGTGTTTTACCTGTGGGTCCCAGGGGTGTATTGTGCATGGAGTAGGCTCAGCAAATAATCAAACAAATTAATTAATTAGTTATCACTTATTATATCCACTGTGTACCAGAACCTGAATATATATTATCTTCAGTCCTTACAATAACTCCAAAAGTTAAGGCTTTATTTGTCCTAATCAGAGGTAAATAAACCAACGCTCAAGGAGTCCATTAATTTGCACAAGATTATACATCAAATGCAGACAAAAGCTACACTGTTTTTCCACTATAACATACGGCTTTTAATTGCTATAAAAACTTGCAGTCTCCATTTAGCCATGTGGTTAGGTACAAATGCTAACCCTTTTTCCCCAACCATGTATCCACTTCCTCCTCACAGTTACCAAGTCCTTTGTGTCTTGGTACTTAACTGTTCTTGAACTTCTAACACCATTTAATAAAATTAAGGACAGCTTAGGAATTTGGAAAACTTTGCCACTCACACATTTTGTGACCTTGAAAATATGACTTTAATTTCCCTAAGACTTTGCCCCTTATCTGTTGTGGGAACAGAGCCAGGAGTGCAGTTTCCAGGCTCTCGGCCTCACGTGGAAAGGTGCTGGCTCAGGTAGTAAATGGCCATCAACTATGATTGGATGGCCATCAGCTGTGGCTAGTTGGCCGTCAGCTGTAACCAGTGAGCCATTGGCCACTAATATAACTGCCACAGCTACACGAGCAGCAAAATGGGGGCTAGCAAGAAGATGGTGGCTGAGCTAGCAAGAGCGGGTTGCAGTTAGCAGGGAGGATTGCAGCTAGCAAATGAGGTTGGTTGGTTGGCAGAGAAGCACGTAGCAGGTTGCAGGTAATGTGGCTCCTGCTTCCTGTGTCTCCAACCCAGCTGCCAGCGAGACTATAGTGGTATGACTCCCCTATCTATGGCTCCATGGATGTTCCTTTTGGCCTTACCATATCCTGCGTTCTTACATGAGGAGCAGGACTAGAGACCCCACCTGATACCCTGCATGACATCTGTAAAGTAAGAATTAAATGGGTACTTATTTCATGGGTTATGGTCAGAATTATATGAGCTTTCTTAGGAGAAGAGAGAGTATACATACCTGGCACATTGTCAGCTGGCAATGCATTTTAAATTCTGTTCCTGGACTTTTTCAACGTCAACTTTATTCTAAACTTTCTCAAACTCACCCTATTTTTTTTATCTCCTTTTTAAGGAAATTTGCCCCCCCTTATCATATCCATACAGTTTACCATTTGAAATGACACTGAATTCTTAAATTAACAAAATGCCAGCTGGTTTGGCATGTGTATCACATGTATTTGAATATACATCATCATATTATAAAATGAAAAATAAAAACATATTCAAGATTTCCTTCTCTATCACTTTCTGAATGAAAACTAACTCCTTTGTTCTATTAAGACCTCTGTGGTAGAAAAATACCTAAAGATTTACACCCTCCAGAAAGTACCTCTATGCTGACATTTAGATTCATGTCAGTTTACACAGGAGGTGATTACAACTCCACTAGAGGCTTCAATTAGCTGTGTCCCCGTTCAAAGGGCCAGTAAAGGGAAGAAATAAACTTAAAGAAAACATTGTACCTTTAAGAAAAATGCCCCTGCCAGGCCTTTCAGGCTGATGATTTTGATCTTAAGAATGCACTGTCTTAGAAGGATGCAGGATTCAGAGGCAAATGTCACAGTAAATAATATATAAATCATCCGTTGGTACCATAAGCACCAAGCTCAGACCCCAGGCACTTCTCTCTCATGATATTCCAAAGAAACTGCCAAGTCTAACAGATCCATATTGCAAGAAGAATTGGAGAATCTTTCTTTTCCTACTGATTGAGCTTTTTCTGTCTGTGACAAGACTAGTCAGAAAATGTCTTTCGGGATGTAGGGTTGGTGCAGAATGATAGTATAAACAGCCAACATGACTCAAGAACAGACTATCAGGTATTTTTGTCCTGGGCAAAACTGCCCAGGGGAAACACATGCACATGTACAATGTCAGGCAATTAAGTTCATGACAATGTTGCTAACCTTTTTTGACATCAGAGGGATTATTCATTATGAATTTATACCACCTGGATAAACAGGTAACCAAGTTTACTATTTGGAAGTGCTAAAAAGTCTGCGTGAAAAAGTTACATGAAAACGACCTGAACTTTTTGCCAGCAATTCATGGTTCTTGCATCACGACAACACACCAGCTCACGTGGCACTGTGTGTGAGGGAGTTTTTAGCCAGTAAACAAATAACTCTATTGGAACACCCTCCCTACTCACCTGATTTGACCCACAATGACTTCTTTCTTTACCTGAAGATAAAGGAAATATTGAAGGGAAGACATTTTGATGTAATATGATGACAGCTCTCATGGCCATTCCAGAAAAAGAGTTCCAAAATTGCTTTGAAACGTGGACTAGGTGTTTGCATTGGTGCAGAGCTTCCAAAGGGGAGTATTTTGAAGGTGACCATAGTGATATTCAGCAATGAGGTAAGTAACACTTTTTCTAGGATGAGTTTGTGAACTTAATTGTTTGACCTCGTACACACACCCAATTGGGGATTCCAATATTCAGGAAGTAGAATTAAAAGTTAAGTTTGTGAAAAGATAAGAAAATGTGTATGAGGCTTTAGGTCACCCTCCCTGGAAGCAGAGCCTGAGATGGGGATTCCAATGCATGTGATTTATTAAGGGAGAGATTTCAGGAAAAGCAGTCAGGAAAACAGAGCAGGGTAGCGGGGGAAGAGTTGAGCAAGAATGTGGTCTTCTCTGGAGATTAAGCTCAGCCTCATTGCACAGGGAGTTCCAGAGCACGAGCTAAATCTCAGAGTTGGTCTTACCTTGAGGCAAAAGGCCAGGCATTTCGTATTTTTGCAGGCCACTCCAAGGGTGGTCATATACAACCTCCGTAGTGAGACAGCTCCTTTATAGCAGAGGGTAGTCTCCAAAGAAATGTGTAGCCTAGAGATATTCAGCAGAGAACACTCTCAGTGGTGGATGGGTCCATTAACTGGGTAAAGGGCATCTGGGTAGGGGACCAACAACATCCACCACACTTGGAGTAACTACTACTCAAAGTATGTGTACTTGTGGATGGAGAGTATCTATCATCTATCTATCTATCTATCTATCTATCTATCTATCTATCTATCATCTATCTATCTATCTATCTATCTATCTATCTATCTATCTAATCTATCTATCATCATCTCTCTTCTGATTTATATTAGTCTACTTACAAATGATCTATTTCACACTTTTCTTAAGTGTTGTACTTACAGATTACTTCCGTTTGTTCCTACCTACTGATAGTTGCCTCTCTAATTGTTTTCAAAAGCAAATTAAAATATATCATTGTTATATTACACAATTATACAATATGTGTTTGGTCTTTTGTTATGCTAGGTCAAAAAAAATGACAGAATATTGCATACCAACTGATAGAACGGAACTGTATCACAGCTATAAGAAGAAAATTTTTATTTTTCTGGTCCGCCGTTTGATTTGCAAGATTTTATAATCTTAAAAGGACGCTTTTACACGCAAAATAAAGTTATAAAACAATAAAATTGGTTTATAAAAACTACATATAGAAATCAGCCTTAAAATTTTGATATTGTCTCCATGGCTCTGGGCCTGGAAATAAGGAAGTTGTCTGTCGTTCTTCTTACTGCTCTTTTCAGTCCATCCAATTTCCTTGCTCCCTAAAATACTCAGGTGTGAATTTCATGTTACATCAGTTGTCTGTTGCCCCAAAAATGCTGCATAAGAAGCCACCTCCAAAACCAGAGGCTTAAAGCAAGAGCATATACTTGCTTCTCAGGTATTTAGGTTATTGGTTTAGCCTGATGTGTTGACTATTTATTTCTGCATAATAAATTATCACAAAACTTAGCACCTTCTAGTAACAGACATTTATAACCTCACAGTTTCTTTAAGTAAGGAATCTCATGCAGCTTAGCTGGGTCCTTTGGCTCTGGGTTTCTCACAGGATGCAATCAATGTGTTGGTCAAGGCTTCAGTCATTTCAAGGCTCAAGTGAGAGTCCATTCACATCCATGCTTACTTATGTGACTGTTGGCAGGCCCTAGGTCCTTGCAGGAAACATCAGTTTCTTACCATGTGACTCCTTCAGAAGGCTAATCACAACACAACAGTTTGCATCCCCAAGAACAAGGGTCATAGAGGAGAAAGCTAGAGTTAGCAAGACAGAAATCTTAGTTTTTGGTCACAGACTGGCCCCCAGACATGGAGGGCGAGGAGAGATGGAAGAAAGAGGCAGACCACTCCAGGTTGGTAGGTGGCAGTTTTAATAAGCAAGGGAAGTTAAATACAGTGCCTTCTTGGGCAACTGCAAAATGAGTAGATGTCTATACCCACCCACCAGAATCTTAAAAGTTTATATAGAGGCCTTAACTGGGTTCAATCACATGTACTGTCTAGATGGTCTCAACAACACATTATTCCCTCAAGGCTGCATTCTTGAAAATGGCCTCCACTGTGGGAATGGTGGACAGAACCTACATTCCAAGGGCAGGGGGAGGGGAGGAGCCTCCCATTACTTGGGTCCAGCTTGTGGGTCAAGCAGATGTCATGTCTTTTCCTCCAGCAATAATCTGTAACCTAGGTCAGAAGTGACATGTCATCAGCTTAGTTGTACTCCATTAGACATAAGTCACTAGGTTGATCTCATGTTCAAGGGACTGGAGTTGTAGAAGGGCATGAATATCACAATTATTGGAAGGCACTCCAAGATACTGTCTATCACAGCCATGTCCGCTGCTTAGTTTCTTCTAGTCTTGACTGGACTCATCCTATATCGGGGGGTCAACTGATATTGACTGATCTAGGATGGTTTTGGCTGGGGTGACTTAGCTCCAAGCCTTTTGTCATCCATCCTCTGGAAAATTAGCTTGTGTATGTTCTACTGGTGATGGCACAGGTATAGAAGAATAAGCAGAAGCACCCAAAGACCCTTGAATCTCAGGCTAGAACTGGTATACCATCTCTTCCATTAAATTCTGTTGACCAAATCAATTCATAGGATGAGCCCAGTTTCCATGAGTGGGGAAATAGATTCCACACCTGATAAGAGTTGCTGCAGGTTCATATTTGAAAGGAGTTGAATATAGAGAGGGGTGGAGAATTGGGGTCATTAATACAATAAAAATTACTTGTTATTAGATTCTCTCACTTCATATTCTTGAAGCAGTAATTCACCCATCTAAAGGACAGTTTTCTCATTTCTTGACATTTTTGCCACTCAGTGTCATTCTATACAATTCTATTCCTGTTGGAATTCTTGGGGATGTTGATGTCTGCAAAAATCAGTGTTTCCCAATGGGGTCACCAATGTCATTTGGGGAAAAAATTCTTCACTTATATGAAACCATCCCTTGGAGGCTTCAGGACATTTGACTTCCCCAAATCCTTCCCTCTAAATGCTAATATTCTTCCAGCTTTGAAAATACCCCAACAAAGTGGGAGGTCACAGGTAAGCAAGTGGAGGAGTCTAGAATGATCCATGTTAACACGGAATTAGTCAGAGGCATCAGTATGAATTCATGTTTAGTTTAATATAGATACAATGGTTACATATAAAAATGTCAATATATGGGTATATTCATGTGCATAGGTATATATGTTTGTGTATACGTATATATGTATATGTATATATGCATATATATGTGTGTATATGCATATATGAATACATATGTATATATAATATAACATATGTATATATATATATATATATATATATATATATATATATATATATACCAGTATTACACATTCCGAGGATAGATATAGATACATATATGTCGATATCTATATCTATATAGACATAGATATAGATCAGTTAATATATACCCATGTGTTTCTTGCCCTATCAGCTGAGAGGCCCTAGCAGCAATACTGCAGTAGCAACAAGCAAACCAGAACTTAGGTCTTGATTTCTAATACCATTCTCAAATGAAAGGGCTTAGAGCTGCTTAGAGAAATGACTGATTCCATGACTGGCATAGGACATATCCAAGATGAACATGGAGCATATTGTAGAATCAGAGAATAAGTGTTAAAACCAAACAAAAGAACCCTCACAATAATGGGTGTATGTCAAAGGAACATAGGAGCCAAATGAAAGTGCTCCCAAGGCTGGAACAATATGAGTAACAAAATAAGCAAAGTAGTGTTGGATTATAACACAAAGTACAAAATAAATATCCACAAGCCCATATGATAAAAATAAATGATTGAATAAATTAAAAAATGGAGGAAAACAGACAAGTCTATGCAGAATAATTCCAAATAATTTATGTAGCTCCTCTGCACTACAGTATAACTCCTCACTCCTTAAGTGTAGGCTGCACATATGGCTTCCTTCCAAAGATTAGGGTAGGGAAAGAGAAAGGAAAGAGTCAATTTTATTGGAGAAACATGACAAATACCACCTCAGTCATGTTATCAAGGTCAACATCAACAGTGATCAGCCGCGTTGATAGCATGCAACCTTGATATAATGTGATGAAAATGATACTTTACCTTTGTAAAATGTGTCTTCCTCCCCAACGCTCATAACCCCAGTATAATCATAAGAGAAACATCAGACAGATTTCAAAATAGGGGTGTTCTACAAAATGTCTGATGACTATTTCTCAAAATTGTCAAGGTCAGCAAAAACTAGAAAAGTCTAAGGAACTGTCACAGCCAAAGCAGCCTAAGGAGACATGATGACTAAATGTAATATGATATCCTGAATGAGATCCTGAAACAGAAAAAACAAACAAACAAACAAAAAAACTTAGGTCAAAAATAGAAAAATGTCAACACAGTGTGGATTTTAGTTAATAATAATATATTAGTACTGGTTCATTAGTTGTGACAAATATGCCATACTAATGTAAGATGTTAATAACAGGGGAAACAAGCTGTGGGGTATATGGAAACTCTCTATAATGCCTTCATAATTTTTATGTAAATCTAAAACTATTCTGAAATTAAAAGTTTGTTTAAAAAAATGCTCTAACACATTTTAAAAAACACTAGGTTAGTGATAGCATTCTTGTGTAAAGACACTGACATAGACATCCTTCCAATGCCTGTCAATTCCTTGACCTCTTTTCCTCCAGTGATCCTGTCCACTACCACATCTCAGCCATTCACAGCTACAGTAACATCATACACATTATCATCACCACTATTGCAAGGCATTAGTGATCTGAGTTGCAAGCATTTCTCTCCCTTCTCTGGTCATTCTCTCTAGCACCCCTGCTCCAACAGGGGTTCAACAACCCCTGGGTCAAGATCTACACTCCTTTGCTCGTATCACCTTTTCACTGTGCCAAACCTCCTCATGACCTCACATTTCTCTTTGCGTGGCTTACATTCTAGAATCAACCATTAGAATTGCCCCCTTGGATATACTCTCAACTCCTTTGTTTCTTTCTTGCTTTGACCTATTCTCTTGGCAAAACTACAGCAATAATTAAGTTAGATTCTCCACGTATTCATTTTATGTACCCATTTAGCTGAGCACAGCTGGCCTTTTTTTATTGAAATATAGCTACCATACAATATTATATTAGCTTCAAATATACAGCATATTTATTCAACATGTATATACCTAAAGTGACCATCGTGATAAGTACAGCAACCATCTGACACCACACCACACTATCACAATATTACAGACTACATTCCCTGTGCTGTACATTCTATCCCCATGATTTGTTTCATGTCTGAAAATTTGAACCTCTTCTGCACCCTTTTTCCCCCTTTAAAAAAAATTCCAATAACAGTCGACATTCAATATTAATTTATATTAATTTCTTATGTACAACCTAGTGGTTAGACCTTTATATAATTAAGTGATCCATGACTAGTCGAGTACCCACCTGGAACTATATATAATTATTACCATATTACTGATTATATTCCTTATGCTTTACTTTACATCCCCATACTATCTTGTAACTACTAATATGTACTTATGAATCCCTTCACCTTTTTCACCCTGCTCCCCAACCTCCTCCCATCTATCACCATCAGAAATCTGGTAACCATCTGACAACGTACATAGTTATCACAACATTATTGACTATACTACTTATGCTATAATCTACATCTGCACGACTACTGTGTAACAACCAGTTTGTTCTTCTTAATCCCTTTCTCTTTTTCACCCACCCCAAACCCTTTCCCATCTTGCAACCATTCAAAATGGTCTCTGTATCTATGAGTCTGTTTCCTGTTTTGTTTGTTTATTTTGTTATTTAGATTTCACATATAAGAGAAATCACATTGCATCTGTCTTTCTGTCTGACATACTCCACTCAAGACAATACCCTCCAGGTCCATCTATTCAGCCACAGATAGCAAGAATGCATTCCCTTCCATGGTCAAGCAATATTCCATTGTATATAAGTTGTGATCAAACAATACAGTGAATGCTTAAATTAAAAAAGAGAAATATCACAGTAAAAGACACATTGCTATTAATCCCCCTCAAAATACTCCCCTTATCCCATTGTTCTTGTCACTTTCTGAAGCAGTTCTGGAAGTCCTCTTTCCTGAGTGTCTTTAGTTGCACTGTCATGGCTGCCTCAATGTCCTGAATCAATTAAAAATGTTTACCTTTTATGGTCATTTTGACTTTAGGGAAGAGCCAGAAGTCACATGGTGACAGATCCAGTGAATAAGGTGGATGAGGATACACCATATGTTTTTATTTGACATAAATTGCCATACCAGAAGCAAATTGTGACACGGAGCCTTTCCCATTGTGATCACAAAATACCACGAATGCTGCTACTGAGTGCCATCCTACAGAAAGGCAGGGATCTTCAATACAGGAAGTGGTGCATCGAACCTTAGTAAGGGTGTGACAAGTTTCAACTTGTTCAGTGCAGTCAATTGGGTGTGAGCTACGGTTGAGAGAAGATTAAAGTGTGCCATAAATCATCATCCATCACTACAATTCTCCGTGTCACACATGCTTCTGGTATACTGCAATTCCTGTCAAATAAAAAACATTATGGTGTGTCCTCATCCACCTTATTCACTGGATCTGGAACCCTGCAACTTCTGGTTCTTCCCCAAAGTCAAAATGATTCAGGACATTGGGGCAGCCATAACAGTGCAACTAAAGACACTCAATAAAGAGGACTTCCAGAACTGCTTCAAAAGTGACAATGATGGGATAAGTGTGTTTAAAGTGAGGGGAGTATTTTGAAGGGGATTTATGGCAATGTGTCTCTCACTGTAATATTTTTTTTATTTATTTAAACATTCCTCATATTTGTTAATTACATCCCATATATGTACCACCTCCTCTTTATCCATTCATCCACTGATGGACACCCAGGCTGCCTCCACCTCTTGATCATTGTAAACAATGCAGTAATGAACATATGAATGCACATGTCCCCTCAAAATAGTGTTTTAAGTTTCTTCAAATAAATACCCAGAAGTTGGGATACTAGGTCCTTCTTTGTCTATTATTATAGACTTTGACTTAAAGTCTATTTTGTCTAGTGTAAGTACTACTACCTTAACCTTTATTTGTTGCTTTTTTTCTAATTTCATGAAATATTTTTTTTCCATCACTTTACTTTCAGTTTCTGTGTGTCTTTGGATCTGAAGTGAGTTTCTTGAAAGCAGCATATCTAAAGGTCTTGTTTTCTTATCCATTCAGCCATCTTATGTCTTTTGATTGAAGAATTCAATCTATTTACATTTAAAGTAATTATTGACAGATATGTAGTTATTGCCATTTTATTACTCATCTTTTTTTATCTTTTTTTTTTCTTTTGTCTTAAAGAAGTCCCTCTAACATTCCTTGTGATACTGGTCTGGTGGTGATGAATTCCTTTAGCTTTTTCTTGTCTGGGAAACTCTTGATTGGTCCTTTGATTCCAAATAACTTTGCTGAGTACAGTAATCTTAGTTGTAGGTCCTTGCTTTTCATCACTTTGAATATTTCATGCTAATCCTGTTTGGGTTCAACTTGTTTGGGACTCTCTCTACTTCCTGGGCTTGTTTATCTATTTCCTTCACCAGGGTATGGACATTTTCTGTCATTGTTTTTTCCAATAGGTTTTCAATTTCTTGCTCTCTCTCTCTTCTCCTTCTGGTACCTCTATGATGTAAATGTTGATATGCTTGATGTTGCCCAGAGGTGCCTTAAACTACTCTCACTTTTTTGGATTCTTTTTTTTCTTTTTTTTGCTCTTCTGATTGGGTTTTTCATGATACCTTATCTTCTAAGTCACTGATTCATTTCTCTGCTATATCTATTTTACTATTTGTTCCTTCTAATGTACTCTTCATTTCAGTTATTGTATTCTTTATTTCTGACTGATTCTTTTTTAATGTTTTCTATCTTCATTTTTATGTTTCCTGATTGTTCAAGTTCTCCCTGAAATCACTGAATATCCTTAGAAGCAGTGTACGGAACTCTGCATCTGGTAGATTGCTTATCGTCATTTTGTTTAGTTCTTTTTCTGAAGCTGTGTCCTGCTCTTTTATTTGAAATATGTTTTTTCTCTTCCTATTTTGACTCTCAGTCTTAGTAGAGTGCCCTTATGTAGTAGGTGTCCTATGGGGCCCAGTGGCACAGTCTCCCTTTTCACCTGAGACGGGTGCTCCAGGTGTGTCCATTGTGTGGGTTGTGTGTGCCTTCCTGTTGTAGTTGAGACTTGGTTGCTATTTGCACGTCAGTGAGAGGTATTGACCCTTGGGTTTATTTGTTGTTAGGACTGGCTATGACTACAGTGGAAGAACTATTGCACAGGGGCTGATGCTATGGAGCACAATTTGCTTTAGCAGGGCTCTGATGCCTGCCCAGTCTGCCCTTCATTTTTTTTCCTCCTTGAAAGCATGCCAGTGATGCTCCAGCTCTGTCTGAAACTGGCATGAGATGTGCTAGCCCTGGGGCTTCCTCAGAGGGGCCCCACAGTAGACCAAGTTGAGCTGCAGCCTGTGCCCTGCCTGGTGTTACTTGGTATGAGACACAAAGCAATCCACAGATTGTCCGCTGGTCTTATAAGAGCCTTGAAAGGCCAAGCCAGGAGTCGAGGCTGGCTGTCACTAGTGTGGGCTTGGAGATTCTCAGGAAGAGGTATGGGACATTGTGGGGACGGACCCCCAGAGAGCAGTTTCCAGGCTCTCGGCCTCATGTGGAAAGGTGCTGGCTCAGGTAGTACATGGCCATCAGCTGTGGCTAGTTGGCCATCAACTGTAACCATTGAGCCATTGGCCACTAGTATAACTGTCGGAGCTGCGCCTGAGAGTCAAGTCGAGGGGAGTCAAGGAGAGTCGCTCAGTTGGCAGAAAAGCGGACAGCAGGTGGCACGTCATGTGAATCTAGCCTCCAGTGAGACTATAGTGTTATGACTTCCCTACTTATGGCTCTGTGGGTGTTCCTTTTTGGCCTCACCATATCCTGTGTTCTTGTGTGGGGAGCGGGAGCTGAGACCCTTCAGTCCGCCCTGCATGACAGACATGCTGAAGCCAAACACTGTTTGAGGTTTGTGAACCTTTGAGAGATTTTAGGAAAGTCTGCAGCATGAGCCCAGACAGGGTATTTGTATGGAAAAGCCACTGGAGGTGGCTTGGGTGTGCCCATAAGTCAGATGAGGTGGGGAATCAGGGAATCACTAGGGTGGGTAGATGATAGTTGTTAACTAGGATGATAGAGACTCTGATGTGGTGGTCACCTGGATCTGCATGCTGGGTGGAGGGAGGGCTCAACAAAGAAACGATGCATTCTACCAGAACTTCTATCAAGGAGAAAGCTGCCCCTCCAGTCCTCACCCTGAAGTCAGACAACTCAGTTCCTCCCCACATGTCCCTGGTGCCTTTTGAACTGCTGCCCCAGTGCTGGAGCTGAGAGGGAGTGAGTCAGTCAGTGGGTAAGTCCATGCATGGGACCATTACAAACTTCTCATAATGGAATAAATTGGTTATGAGAAACACCTGAGCTCTAGCCACCTTCACCCAGCCACAATTTCCTCTGGTTTTCACAGCCAAAAGTTGTGGGGACTTCTCTTTCTGGCACTGGAACCCTGGGCTGGAGAACCTGGAGTGGGACTGGGACCTCTCACTCCTCTGAGAGGGACATTTGCAGCTAAGATATGCCTTCCAATTTTAAATGGGCATATCCACAGATATGGGACCAGCCTGTTCCTTGCCTATGACCCTCGTACCAGTTTTGAGGTGACTTCTCCTGTATGTCCTTAGTTTTAAAACTTCAGTTCAGCTAGACTTCAAGCAATTCTCAGTGATGGTTGTTCTGTAGGTTAGTTATAACTTTGATATGGTCATAAGAAGAGGCAAACGCAATGTTTACCTACTCAGCCATCTTACTGGGAAATCACAGCTGGCCTTTAATGTTGCCTGGCAGTAATGCCCTACTTCCTTAATCAATTTACTCTCTGTTCTGTTATACTCTCTGCTCTTGCTTTCTACTCTCTTTTCAGGACTTCAATAGAGCTTTCCTTGTCCTCACTTTCAGCTGATGATATATCTCTTTGTTTCAATGAGAATAGAAGCGTTAAAAAGAGAATTTGCAAAAATTTCCACCATCAAATTTACTTACTCTCCTGTATCTGTGCTCTTTAATCTTATTGTCCCCTATGTTACTCTGCAATATTCAATTATATTTTCAACTAAGACTAAACTGTATCCTTATGTCCTATATCCAATCCCCTCATACTTTTTAAAGAGGTATGAGGGAATTATTTTCTCCCTCTTCTACTGCAGCAACTTTTTCCTCTCTACTAAATCTCCATCATCAGTACACCAATAGATTGTTATTTCCTCCAACTGAAAAACAAAATTCTCCTGATCCAGTTCTCCCTGAAGCTACTACCCCATTTTTCCCCTTCCCTTTACAGTTAAACTCCTTTCAAAAGTGTCCAATATTCTATCTCCCCATTGGCTCACTTCTCATTCTCTCTTAAACCCACTCTAATGAGGCTTTTTCTCTACTGCTCCACCAAGATCAAACAGCTCTTGTCAGTATCACCAGTGACCTCCACATTGCTAAACCCTATGGTGGATCCGTTGGCAAAAATTAGTCAACATTTTGCACAGCTGACCTCTCACTTCTGGAAACTCTTTTTTCATTTGGCTTCCAGGATTTCACACATTTGAAGTTTTCCTCCTATGTTATTGGCAGTTCCTTCTCAGCCTCTTGTATTTTGCCCGGTATGTCTCCAATCTTTTAATATTGGAGAGTCTCAAGCCTCAGGATTTGCATGTCTTTTTTATCCATCTATACGTACTTTCTAAGTGACCTCTTTCAGCCTCTTTGTTTTAAAAATATCTGTACACTAATGATCACAAGTTTATATCTACACTCAGTACTTTTACCCTGAACTCCAGACCCATATATTCAACTGCCTACTTGACCTTCCACCTGAATGGCTAATAAATATCTCAAATCTAATATATCAAGAACTGTCCTCCTGATGTTCTTCTACCATCTCTAGCCCTGCTCCTCTCATAGACTTTCTATCTCAGTAATGGAAATCCCATCCATCCAGTTGCTCAGACCAAATACTTGGTATCGTTACCTTCTATTTTGCTCACACTTCAAGCCCATGCCATCAGCAGATTCTGTTGGCTCTGCTTCCAAAACACTGTAAATCTCACTATTTCTCACCATATCCTCTACAAGCACAGTGGCCTAAGTCATTATCATCTCTTAGCTGAATTAATTCCATAGCTTGCTAACTGATTTCCAAGCATCTTATGGAGCTCCCTTTGGCCTATCCTCAACAAAAGTGACAGCTTGTTGCTGTTAAACAAGTCAGACCATGTCACACGTATGCTTGAAGCCCTCCAGTGCATCCCCATTTCTTCAGAGTTCAAACCAATGTCACCACAATGCTCTAGAAAGCTATAGGATATCTTTTGTCAGATTTCTTTAAGCGATTTCCACTCTGGGCCTTCTCAGCTCTGCATGCCTAAGCCTCATTTAAGTGGTTTGTGCCTTTGTGAGAATGAAATTCTTTGAGCCCCGTTAGCAGAAGCAGTTCTGCACCAGAGCTCTATACCTCACCCCTTGGCAAGTAGCAAGCTGGCTGGTTGACAGCCCCCACTTGCTCCCATGACAGTGTCTTCATGCAGTGCACACACAGCACAGCTGTTTCAGCTCTACCCAGCAGCCTGGTGTTTCCCATTACTTCTGGGTACTAATTCCCTACTACTCTTTCCTACATTTATTCTGTGCAGCCCCACTGGCCTCTGGTTGTTCCTTGGACCTGACATGCGCGCTCCCACCTTAGGGACTGTTTCCACTATCCCAACATTTTTCTTCAGGAATTATCTATCAGGTTCACTCCCTCACCTGATTTAGTACTTTGCTCAAATGTGATCTCTTCAGTGATGTCTTCTCAGGCTCCCTATTTTAAAGTATACTCACTTCTTCCCCTACTCTCTATTCTTCTTCCTATTGAAAAAACTTCTCCATAGCACTTACCAACTAATATAGTGCATATTCCACTTAAGATTTTTTATGTTTGACTGTATCTTTCACCTGAAGATATGCTCCAGGAAGATAGAAATATATATATTTTTTGTTAATTGCTATTTCCCAAGGACTTAGAGTTCCACCTGCTACATAGTATACACTTAAATCCTATATTATATATGCAAAGGCATTATTTTATATAATGGACATACCACTTCTACTTCTGTACCATTGTCCTTCACTCAGAAAAATTTCTCTCCCCCCCTCCCAGTATTTCAGTTGTGCCAGAATGCATTTTTTTTGTCAAATGCATCTTTCCTATCTGCCACATGCATCTGTTGACCTCACTCATGTATTTCTCCTCTATTTCCCAAAGGGGATTTCTAAATCAAATACTTATATGTAATGATTAATTGGGGGAACACTTCTACTATATAAATATTATATGAGTAAACAATGAACACATTTAATATTTTAAGCCCAGCATATACATTTACTTCGGAGGGTGAAAGTTGTGAAAAATCTCCAAAGACAATAGGAAATGTGAGCAAAATGGTGTTTGAGGATGATTTCAAAATGGCAAAGTAATCCTAGTCAACAATGAGTACAATGGTTGTTTCCGTTGATTTATAATTGAACATAAATCGGGCCTAATTGCCTTAATAGAGATTTAATTGAAATCCATTGGTTTCAAAGATACTTAGAAAGAAAAGAGTTTCCTCCTCACAGTGTTGTATTTTCCTCTTTGGCTATAAAATGTTAAGTGGGGGAAATGTGAGCTCTTTCTGTTATTTTTGGCAAACATCATTTTCATTTTTTTGTCAAGTGGCTATGATAGTATTCTCTTTGGTAACACCTCTGGCCTTGCAAACTTTGTATTAACTTTTTTTTTTAATCTCTTTATGCATTTACAACAAAACAAACATGCTGTGTTTGTAAAAATATGCCATCTGTTGCTGTTTGTTTGTTTGTTTTTTAGTTCAGCTGGAAAATAGGAAAAGAATCAGGTTTCGAAGAAAGAACTAAAATGCCATAACAGCAACGGGCATGGATTTCTGAAGGGGACAGCTGGGCCAGTTTGTGTCTCAGATTCTGAGCTTCCTTTCAAATTGAGTCCTAGAAATAAAAGAGAAGGGCCTGTGAGATATAATAGTGTAGACCAGGAATCCTGTGTGTTGGCTGTTAAACTCATAACAGGTCCATGCTGTATTGAAACTTATTACTTTCAACAAGTTCAGACAGCAGGTTTTTAAAGTTTTTTTCTGGGTTTCAAAAGCCACCATTGTTACAGTGGTTCAAGCCATACAGGGATGCAAATTATGATTTCTACACGTATCCTGGGAAAACAGTGATTTGTTACCTTGTATCGGTTGCAAGCATGCACAATAATAACAAAGTCCTTATACCATCTGATTTCTATCCCATAATAAGATAACAGTCAATTCAGTATGGTTGACACTTTTGATTGATATCAATTTATCTCAGAGCTACCTTCTGCTTTAAGAGCTTTTAGCATATTTACATAGCATTTCTTGAGTCCAACTAAGAAACAAAATGTGTTATTAACTTTTTAAAGAGACATATGCCTTTTTAAATTAAAAAAAAAAAAGTTGTTTTCTAGTTTCTGTATTCTGACCTTTCTAGTATTCTCCATTGGAACTGAACCTACAGGGGTGACTGGCTTGATAACACACGCTGTTTTTGTCTGCTTTCCTTCCCTGTCTCACTTTCCCATAACTCTACCAGTGTTTTCTGGGATCAACCCTGAGATAAACTATTTGCACGTAAATTCTTTCTCAGGATCAGCTTCTGGGGAATCCTGTACTAAGACACTATACTAAGAAAGGAGGAATTCCTCTGCAACTGTAAATTACAAACGATGGACAGAAGTCAGTTTAGACAAAATGGATCAGAGTCACAAACATGTTTGTAAAAGTGGCCTATTATGTAGATTTGGTTCACAAGAACAATTTGGGAAATTTGCCTTTCTGCTGAGGTAGGGACCAGAGTGACCATGTAAAGCGGAAGCAGATGCACTCAGCCTGCAGCCTCACACATCTGCTGGATGAATGACTATAATTTTTCAGGAGGGAGACAATAAAAAAAATTCACATAAAACTTTTTATGGTGTAAGTGACACTGGTTATTATAGTCAGCAATCAGAAAGCTACCCCAAGGACAGCACTTGTCTATTAATGTAGAGAAAATGGCTAGCCTGCTTCCCGAATCTCAGAGTATAATATTGGAGATGCTAGGATTCATTCCAAAGGACTTATAATACCAGTAGAATACAAGAAAGATGTAGCAAATGTGTGTTGCAAGAAAGATAATAAAATAAGGTCTAAGCATTTCAGAGCTCTTGGGGCAAATTGAATCCATGGGAATTGAAAAATAAAGGGCTTAGGAAAAAATAGAGTCTTTTTATAGAGGACAGGAAAATAAAGTATTTCTTCTCTTTATGAAGGGTAAGTGCTTTTGGATCCAGAGCTACTGCAGAGATCATTTCCAAACATACCAAAAAAAAAAAAAAATTCTTCAATCAGGATCCACAGTTTTGTTCTTTCCCCAAAGAGGTCCTTTTCAGTTTGGACAGAAGCCAACACACAAGTGCAATTTGTAAGCAATCCATATGTAAGAATAACCACATTCTTCTATACCTGTTCCCATCACCAAACTTCTCCTGTGTTGATACCACCTTCTTTAGAGCCAGGCTGTGGGGACAGCCAGTGTCTTCACCCATTCCACGCCCTCCATCCCAACACAGCTCACTGGGGCTCTGCATCATGCACTAGATGTGAAAGACCTTCGAATGAGTTAGGGGTCAGTTTTACTATATTATCAACACTAAAGTTTAAATCATGTTTTTGTGGGATACACCGATGTATTAGTTCAGATAGCTCAACTGCAATGCTGTAACAAAGATGAGCCTCTGCAGTGGCCTTAGCCCCCGAAGCTTGATGTTTAACAAAATGAAAACTAATTTTTTATTTATATTACAATTTGATTCATGTCAATGGATGGGCAAATGGGAATTGTTTACGAGCTCATTCAGGGACCCGGGCAGCTTTCATTTATTGGTGTCACAATCCCTTAGGACAGATTTTGGAAAATTATTTATGTATGTATGTATGTATGTATTTATGTATTTATTTATTT
This sequence comes from Rhinolophus hipposideros, assembly GCF_964194185.1. Taxonomy (NCBI): domain Eukaryota; kingdom Metazoa; phylum Chordata; class Mammalia; order Chiroptera; family Rhinolophidae; genus Rhinolophus; species Rhinolophus hipposideros. Next base: position 33,025,594 of record NC_138068.1, read on the forward strand.
ACAAGTATTGGACTTTACTTTTTAGAGTCTTAGGTTTGCAGAAAAATTGAGCAGAAGGTACAGAGATTTCCCATATTCTTCCTATCTCTCTCACACACACAGCTTCCCCACTATCAACTTCCCTCACCTGAGTGATGCATTTGTTACAAATGATGAACCTACACTGCCACGTTGTAATTTCCCAAAGTCCATAGTTTTCACTGCCCTAAAAATCCTCTGTGCTCCATCTATCATTGCTCCCTTTCCCCTAACCCCTGGCGAGCAGTGATCTTTTTACTGTCTCCGTAGCTTTGTCTTTTTGAGAATGTCATATAGTTGGAATTATATAGTATGTAGACTTTTCAGATTGATTTCTTTCATTTAGTAATATGAATTTAAGTTTTTTCATGTCTTGTTATGTCTTGATAGCTCATTTCTAAAACAATAAATAATATTCCGTTGTCTGAATGCACCACAGTTTATTTATCCATTCATCTGCTGAAGGGCATCTTGGTTGCTTCCAAGTGTTTGGCAATTAACAAACTTTATTTTTAAAGGGCCAGACAATAAATACTTTCATTTTCATTAGTGAACCAATCTCTGTTGCAACTGCTGCCACTGTAGTTCAAAAGCTTCCATAAACAATATATAAAGAAATAGACGTAGCTATGTTGCAACAAAACTTTGTTTACAAATACAGGATGTAATATGCAGACTTCTGCCCTATGTACTTGGAGCCCTCCACTGGATCTCCTCAGCAGAAAAGGAAAGGAGAGGGCAGAGGATCTGGATCGTGTGGTAGATATTTTTCGAGGATAGGCTTAGACACAGCACATATCACTTTTACCTCATTCCTTGGTCAGATCACATGACCTCAGCCAATTGCAAGGGATCCTGGGAGATATAGGTTATCTGTATGCCCAGAGGGAAGAGGAAACAGGATTTTGTGAACTGACAGTATTCTATGCCAACCTGAGAACTGATTACTTTTTTTTTTTTTGATCTTTTTTTTTTTAATTAATTTTATTGGGGTGACAATTGTTAGTAAATTTACATAGATTTCAGGTGTACAATTCTGTATTACATCGTCTATAAATCCCATTGCGTGTTCACCACCCAGAGTCAGTTCTCCTTCCATCACCATATATTTGATCCCCTTTACCCTCATCACCCACCCCCCACCCATGATTACTTTTTAAGATGTAGTGTCTCTGGAAATGATTTCTGAGGTTCTAAATCATTGATTTTAAAAGACTTGGTAACACAATTCCTGTAGGATTTGGAAACTTCCTAAATTTGCAATGAAAAAATTTTGCCTGCAAATGTATAATATTATGTTTGAGAGAAGCATTGTGTAGACGATGTCAGAAAATCAACTATTTTCTTGGACTTAATACTCAGTGTTTCCATATGGATGAATTCTGCAATTCTCTATTAGGAATTAAAAGGGATCCTGCTGAACTTTTGTTTATAAACAATTGGTTAGCCAAGTATAATTTATACATAAGAGTAATAAATATATATTTTAAAAGTTCATAATTTGTACTTCTTTTAATGGACATTGGTCTTCCCCCAAATCTTACCAAATTAAAGACATTTGACTGCAGTCATGAGCTTGCCTAATAAACCAAGTTTTGTTTCCTTATGCAGTTTTAGAAAACAATATTATCAAATTCAAGTTTTATTTCTCTCCAATAATTTCTGATTATTTTCATGGAATCTGATAATAGAAAATAGTAATGTGGTACCATTCACTGCCTAAAATGTGACAATGTTTAGTAGTATTATCAAACCCAAGGAGCTAAAAGGATATAAGTGAAATTTGATCAGGAACTCTTTAATGAATAATAAAAAAAAAAAATCCACTGTGATTTTTCTGTTGTCTGGTTTGGGTCAGAATAAGTAACAACCAAAGCAATAAATCTAAAGATCTTGCCTTCAGTTTTAAGCCTTCTACTGAGGTAAAGCTGTGCAGATAAATCTAAAATTTTAATAAGGAAAAAATGAAAAATATATGACAGTTGCATCTGCAGTGCCCTTCTAGGTCACCCTGGAATTGTTAAAGTTATCGTAATTGCTCTTGATTCTAGGTATATTTGGAATAATTTAACAACAACTTGCTCCAAATATCAAATCACATTTAAAATTGCCTTAGTTTGTTTTGGTTTATTTAAAATTGCCTTAGTTTGTTTTGGTTTATTTAAAAAGTGCATGCTTTTTTTAAAATTCCTTTTATCAATGATGTTAGCCTCTGGCAGGTTGACCTAATGTATCATTAGGGCAGTGGTTCTTGAAGTTTAGCATGCATAAGAATTACTTGAAAGGCTGGGTAAAGCACACGTTCCTGAACTTGAATCTTAAAGACTCTAACCTGCAGGTCTGGGTGGACACTGAAATTATACATTTCTACCAAGTTCCCAGGTATTGCTGCTGCTTCTAGTCTAGTACCATACTCTGATTAACATCAAGTCAAGAGTCTTTCAGTTGGAAACACAACTCAAAGTGGCTTAGCAAACAGAGAATGCATTGGCTTGCACAAATAAAAAATCCAGGCTGCCAGTCTGACTTTGGGCACTATATACTCCATCTGCTCCAGGAATATCCTGAGGATCCAGTTTTTCTCTCTTCCCTTTCTGGCTCCATCTCTCCTGTGCTGGCATTTCCCTCATGGTCACAAATGGATGGTCGTGCTCCAGACCTCACATTCTCATGTTGCCAAGCCCAAGGGAGAAGAGAGATTGTTTTTACTTTCCCCAACTATTGAAATTTTTTTTCTTACTCTTATTGGGTATCATTGAGTAACATGATCATCTTGAACCAATCACTGTTTTCACTATAACCCTAGGGATGTATTATCCAATCAGTATAGATTAATTTGGACCTACTCCTTGATTTAAGGGATTCATATACCTGCCATATCTGTTTTTCTGCGTCAGGAATTTCTTCAAAGTGATGGAGGCTTTCTCAGCTTGAGCTTACTGCAGCCTAGCGGTGCATAGATATTGATGTCCTTTCATTCCACAATCAATGAGGGATGGAGTTCGTGAATAGCGGCCCCCACCTCTCAGCTTTCAGACAATTATTAGGTGCATTCTGTAAGGTTTCTTAGAGGTTCCCAGTAGGATTATGTCCTAGTTGTTCACTGTGGAAACTGGCTCTGTGACAGACTCTGTATAAATGTTACCTCTTTTTTCTGTCTCTATCTCCCCACTCCTCATCCTGCTCCTGAAATCATCTCCCAAATAAATTATCTGCATGGGAGTCTTTGCCTCATGTGCTACTTTTAGGAAAGTCCTCCTAAACTATGTGGTCAGGCATTGGAGGAGCTGTGGTTCTCCAGAGGAACTTTGGAGTTCTGTTTTACCAAGAGACGGGTGAAAGGATGCTGAGAAGGTAAAACAACATATTTCCTCTAAAATTCAGTTAATTTCTGAGTTTGGGTAAATTCACTCGTAAATAATACTGAATTCCTTTTCAGTCAGAATATGTGCTTGGAGTCGAAATACTGCATGCAATGGATTAGAGGGTGGCATACCAGCTGTAGACACCACACACCCAATAGCCAGGTTTGGAGAGAATAGAAACATGAATCCCATGTTACTATTAGACATAGTTTTGGTTAATAATAAGTTTAAAAATATGCTTTTCTACACTCAATCTCAATTTATCTTATACCATCTCCCTCAAATTTCCAATGCTGCTATTTTCCCAACACACCTAGAATTGCACATCCCAAGCTTCCCACTGCATTGTACATCTCAGTCTTCCATTTGTTAACTAAAATCCAGGTCACAAAGATTTCCTGTCCTGTGTCCCATTTGCTAAGGACAAAGCTAGGTTAAAACCTGCTGATAGACCAACTGTACTAGTTATTTAACAATGAATGAGAATGTGTGTTACATGCTAAGTCTTATTTCAGTCAGGAGATAATTTTATTATCACACCTTTCTGGAAAACATCAGCCAATGTTCTTACAGAAATGCATTCCAAGGAACTTTTCTCTCATGAGAGGTATTATCACCTAATTTTTGGAAATGCTACATATTGCCTTTCCCTTTCAGAGTCACAATGAGCAGTAGCTTATTAAAGGCGCTGATATATTGAGGCTGAAACACTATTAACTTTACTTAATTCAGATTTTTCCTAATTTAGTGTACGCTAGCTATTTCTGTTTGGATTTTTGTTGTTATTGCTGGTTTTGTAGTTGTTTTCATGTAAAATCTTTAACATCTCAAACCTCAAGTATTTCTGGAGACTCTGACTGAGACTAAAAGTGGAAAAAATTACTATTCTTATAAACAAATAAGAGATTTTTTGAAATCCATCCAAGTGGAAGCTGAGACTCCACCTACCTACATGTGATCTGGCTCTATGCTCTATTTCCAAGCTTGCCCTGGACTCTCACCCCTCACTCTTGCTGTTGGCACTGCATGTTATTTCCCTGAAGGCAAGGGAAGTATTGAAACAAAAAAGTAGTTTCTATAGTATTTAATAGAATCTGAATTTAGCCATCATTTCTGACGTTTTTACATCTGGTGTGGCAGATGTAAAAAGATTATTTTTTGCACCACGTTACCTAAGAAACTCAGATTATTGAGCAAAACCTACACATTTGGAATAGAATGGCTGTCGGTGGCTTATGCATGTGCCTCTAGATATACATGATTAAAATGCATATCCCTTTAGTTACAGTACTTATTTAAACACAGGTGTCATAATCAGCTAAAAGTGAATGCTACATTTTATATTTGTAATAGTGGAGAAGGAATGTTATTTTAGAACAGAATATTACGTTCACTGACACAAGGATTTGCACAAGAGTAAAACTGAAAAGTTCGACAGTGACTTCAAGGATACTTGTTTAAATACAGGATAACTCATCGTTAAAAACCCAAATCCCTGAACCAGAGTCTGTCTCTGATTACCATTCCCCCCGTGTTACTCTAAATCCCTCTTTTCTTCTTCATTTTTTCTTTAGCACGTTATCACATGTTTATCTGTTGTCCATCTTCCCTTCCACACAATAGAACAAAAGCTGGATGAGAGCCCAGGCTCAGTTGTGCTCAGGGCTTGGCATGTGGTAGGTTCACCATAACTATTTCTTGAATTTATGTACGCAAGTGTTGGACCATTCTCCTACTGGTTTTATTTCTGGAAATCATGTACCAATCCAATCCTTCATGTGAGCAGGCAAGTGAATGTGCCTGGTAAAACAGTTGAAGTTATGCTCGTGATTTTATTTTCCCCTTTCTCCTTTTAGCACTTAAACCTTTTGGTCTGTGGGAGTTTTTTGAAGATGATTTGGAAATTTCAGTATATTGTCCTGTCAGGGTACTTGGCAAGTTTGAGATCAAAGGATGAGATGAGTTTTACAAAGTAATTGCCATTTATTGCCAGCAGAAAGTATGGCTTGCCCAGAGAAAGCAAATATTCTGTAGGATTGTAATTGTTCATTATCATAGGGATATTGAAGTTATATAGAAGATTCATTGGTATAACTGAGTTACCTTTCTGTTTGTATACTTTGGCTCATTCTCCACGCTTTGGTGTTGATAACCTGGCTCAAATCTCTATGCTTATTAACTTGCCACCTGGAAAATGTTCTTAAGCTAACTGAGTTGCACTTTCCTTATTTGTGAAGAGGTGATAATATCCACTACTTGGGATTGTTATAAAGATTAGAAATAAAGTACGAAAGAACCTAAATTCAACAGACACTCAATGGTCCTTATTTTTGTCATCAAATCAGCATATTTCATGTACTCTGTATTAATTTTCTAGGGCTGTAGTAATAAAATACCAAAAAACTGGGTGGCCTAAAACACAGAAATTTGTCATCTCATAGTTTTTGTGTCTAGAATTCCCAAATCAAGGGATCAGTAGGGCCATGTGTTCCCTCTGGAACATGAGGGGGAGAATCCTTCCTTGCCACTTCCTAGCTGTGGTGGTGGCTTTCAATCCTTGGCATTCCTTTGCTTGCAGCTGCATCATCTCAATCTCTGCTTCTCTCTTCACATGATGTTTTCCCTGTCAGTCTGTCTTTACAGGACCATCTTCTTCTTTTGCAAGGTCTTCAGTCATATTGGGTTAAGAACCCACCCCAATGACCTCATCTTACCTTAATTACATCTGCAAAGACCTGATTTCCAAATAAACTCACGTTTATAGGTACTAAGAGTTTCAACTCAACATATTTTTGGGGGGAACATTTTAACAGATTTACACTAATCCACGAATTCTCCTTCCAGCCCACTGTCTATATTTCTAGCTCTGCTTTAATCTTTTCAAAACACCAACTTGTTGCCACTGCTGTACGTTTCTAGCTGAGAAAGAAAATAATTTTCTGATTTGGAGAAAACAGCAAGAACAGCAACTGCCTAAAACTTTCAGAAAGAACAAGGGAGCCTGACACTGCCAGGCCCTAAAAGCCAAACAGTTTGGAGAAAGATTTAAAGCTTATAAATATCAAAAAGCCTGTGGAATACTGGAGGCAGAAAGAACAATCCTAACACAGTAAAACATGAATAAAGTTGGATTGGGTTCATTGGCTTCACTCCAAGGGCAAAATTACCCTCCCCTTTCCAAAAGTAGCATTTAGCACACCATTAGTTTGGAATGGCTATTGTCTTTGTGAAATACATTATTTTTTATAGGTATGGCAAGAGTTGACACACAATGTTACATTGTTCTGTGTTTCCACTCATATATACACAGGTAGGACTGTAGTCTTGATGCGCCTTTTGAGGCTGGTCTAACTTGACCCCTACCCCAAACAAGGTCATTTGCCTGCCTTCTACGATAATCATCTTCTGATCTGGTTCCCCAACCCTAGCATTATTCTTTATATTTTATAAATGTTTTTAATTAGAGAAGGACTAAATTGTTGTTTTACATATAGAAAAAAAAATGTCCTATAAGCTCATCGCTTTAAAAAAAAATCCATCTCTTTTTATTACCTATCCTTTGAAATCATGATTTTTAATGACTTTCTAGTACTCCATTGTCTGATATACCATAATTGTTAAAGTCAATGCCCTACTAGTAACCATTTATGTTGCCATTTTCATTCTTTAAAAAATTGCCAAAATTATCATCTTTGTATCCTTTTTGCACTGTAGCATTATTTCTAATTTTGTATCCTCAGTTCCAAATTTTTTTAGAGTCCAACAGTCAAAATATGTACATTTTCTGACATGGAACTGTGGTAACCTTGAAGGAAGAAGTAAACACACCTGCAGCAATCTAGGTCTCATCAGCGTTGATCTGTTATTTTATGGTAGTGCATAAGTGGGGGCATTGATGAAAAGGTGAAAATGGGTGCTTTATGCTTCAATATTCTTAAGCTGTGTTCACTCATCTTCCTACATGCACAGATGGGAAGAATATACCTGGGGCTGTTCTTTGGTTTGGAATCGAGTGTAATTTCCCTATCTCTCATTTTCAGAGGTCTTTGAAACAGCTGTCAGGAAAATCTGGAGCTTCAGCCCACATTGATTTATTTTAACCATCTGGAAGGTGGGTTTGTGATGGCCTCCCAATACTGGAAGAAAGTGTGTGGTGTATAGATTATGCTCCTCTCAACCACTGTACCTCAATCAATCAGGGCAGTTAGAGGCCATATTTTTATATCTCTCTTCCCCGTGAACTCCCATCTTTCAGACCTACTCAACACGCAGGATGTAGGCCTTTCTTTAACCCAAATCAACCGTGGATAGATTCCAATAAAAATTGTCTTAATATTTCTTGCACTTCCCCTTTAAAGAGGGATCTCCATTCTTTAATCATGTGTTTGGCAATTTAAAAGACTGATGGCTTTTTGCATGACTTTATTAGGGCTTGGAGGGAATGATAACTACATAACCCCTCAGATGAGGGCAATCAGATAAAGAATTTATCTGGAAACCAATTTGCCAGATGGAAGAACAGAGACCAAACTCCAAGTTAGAAAACTTCTAATCCAGTGTTTGCTGTTTGCTGAAAAAGAGCTTTCTCATCTGAGACTATGACCCAGTCTTACTAGTGAAGAGAGAACAAAATAGATTGGATTGGAACGAAATAGATTGTGTGTATATTGCAAAAAAGAGTGATTCATCTGTGCTTTCCTGAAGATGATTTTTTTTGTTATATTCAAAATGTGCTGCATGAATAAGTAGCCTCAGTATCACCTGGGTGCTAGTTAGAAATGCCGATTCTTTGGCTACAACTAGGCTTTCTGAATCAGAGCATGCATTTTAACAAGCTCTCCAGGTGATTCCTATGCACATAAGACTGGGAAAGCACTGGTCTATTATACAAAAGGTGTGTGCATTTGTTTCATGGAAGAAGCCTTTTTTAAAAACTGATTCTGCTGATAAAACAAAACAAAATAAAAACAAACCATAAAAACTTTTTTTTTTTTTTTTTTTAAATCTGGAAGAACATTTGAGTTATTTCAGGATCCAATTGAACTGCATCTGGGACTAACAACCCAAAATTAATTCTGAAGGATGGAGTTTGTTTGCCTGGATTCCTTTTTATTTTTAATTATGTAATTTTAGGTAGTTTAATTTATTGAAAAGTAATATATGTACATGGTCAAATTTTCAAAGCATAAAAATGTACCCACTGAAAAGTAAGACCTCATCCTAAAACTTAATTTCATTCCTAGAGGCAACTAATGCATAGATATTAATATAGATATATGTAGAGAGATATAGATATAGATATACACATTTAAGCATAGTATTATATGTGCTATTCTGTACTTTGCTTTCTGACACCTTTTAAATGTCCCATACCAGCACATGGAGAGGTCTACCTTATTGTTTTTAATATTTATATAGTGTTTTTTCTATGTTTACATCAAAATTTGTTAATGTTGATTGTCGTTTAGGATGTCTCCAGTTTCTTTGTTTGTTTGGGCTAATCCAAATGATACTACAATGAGTATCTCTGTGCATATGTATTTGCTCACATGTATATCTATCTCAAAAATAAAAATCTAAGTAAAATCTTTGGTTGTAAGTAGAGGAGCATTTAAAATGTTGATAGATTTTGCCAATCTTCCCTTCAAATACATTAGCATTTGTATCTAGTATTTCACCAACCATCCATGAGACTTGTGATCACCCTTTTTCCTGCCTCAATGAGATGTCAAAGTAGGAAATGTGTGATCTGAAATTTGGAAATTAGCACCCTTTTTCTATATTAATGTACACTTCTTCAGTGATATTAAGCAGTGAGGTATTTAGCACTTTTTCTAGGATGAGTACACAAACATAATTGTCTGACCACGTATAACATTGTATAAGTTGAATGTGTATACCATGACAGTTTAATATACATATATGTTGCTATCTTTGGTGAATATAGATGCAAAAATTGTCAACAAAATACTAGCAAATCAAATTCAATAGCACATTAAAAGGATCTTACACCTTGATTAAGTGGGTTTTATTTCTGGGGATGCAGGAATGTAAATTAGTATGGCCACTATGGAAAGCAGTAGGTTAAAGTAATTAATATAAATTTAAAATAGAACTACTACATGATCCAGCAATCTCATGTCTGGATATATATCCAAAGGAAATATCTGGTGTGGCAGATGTAAACAATCACTATCTCAAAGAGATATCTGCACCCCCATGTTCATTGCAGCAGCAATTTACATGGCTATTTACAACAGCCAAGACATGGAAACAACCTGTGTCCATTGAAGGACGAATGGATAAAGAAAATGCAATATATGTAATGGATATTATTTGGATGTAAGAAGAAAGAAAATCCTGCAATTTGCAAGAACATGGATGACAATAGGGGACATTATGCTAAATGCAATACTCCTAAGTCAGAGAAAGAAAGAGAAATATTGTATGATCTCATGTTATACTGGAATCTGAAAAAAAATGAACTCATAAAACCAGAGTAAATTAGTGGTTGCCAGGGGTTGGATGTCGAAGAAACGCGTGATGGTGGTCAAAATACAAACTTCCAATTAGAAACTCCTAAGAAATTCCAAAATACTCATGGGGACTTCTTGAAGAAGTCACATGTTGAGCAGGAGCTAATAAATCTTGAGTTGTTCCCAGTTCAGAGACAAGTGCCTTAGTACCCACAGGATGGTGTTGGGGCTCATGGAAGGAGCCTACAAACTGTCTTTAGTTTGCATTAATTTTCTTTGGGAACTAGTACATCAATATATTTTTTTTTTAATTAATTTTATTGGGGTGACAATTGTTAGTAAATTTACATAGATTTCAGGTGTACAATTCTGTATTACATCGTCTATAAATCCCATTGTGTGTTCACCACCCAGAGTCAGTTCTCCTTCCATCACCATATATTTGATCCCCTTTACCCTCATCACCCACCCCCCACCCCCTTACCCTCTGGTAACCACTAAATTATTGTCTGTGTCTATGAGTTTTTGTTTCTCATTTGTTTGTCTTGTTCTTTTTGGTTTATATACCACATATCAGTGAAATCATAGGGTTCTCTGCTTTTTCTGTCTGACTTATTTCACTTAGCATTATTCTCTCGAGATCCATCCATGTTGTCACAAATGCTCCTATATCATCTTTCCTTAACGCCGAATAGTATTCCATTGTGTATATGTACCACAACTTCTTTATCCATTCATCTATCGAAGGACATTTTGGTTGTTTCCATGTCTTGGCCACCGTAAACAAAGCTGCAATGAACATTGGAGTACACGTGTCTCTGTAGAGAAATGCTTTTATATTTTTGGGGTAGATACCCAGGAGAGCGATTGCTGGGTCATATGGTAATTCTATTCGTAATTTCTTGAGGAACCTCCACACTGCCTTCCATAGCGGCTGCACCAGTCTGCATTCCCACCAACAGTGTATGAGAGTTCCTTTTTCTCCACAGCCTCTCCAACACTTGTTACTATTTGTTTTGTTGATGAAAGCCATTCTGACTGGGGTGAGGTGATATCTCATTGTGGTTTTCATTTGCATTTCTCTGATGATTAGCGATGTTGAGCATTTTTTCATATGTCTATTTGCCATTTGTATATCCTCTTTGGAGAAATGTCTCTTCAGGTCCTCTGTCCATTTTTCAATTGGGTTGTTTGTTTTTTTGTTGTTGAGTTTCATGAGTTCCTTGTATATTTTGGATATTAGCCCCTTATCAGAGGAACTGTTTGCGAAAATCTTCTCCCATTCAGTTGGTTGCATCATTATTTTGTCAATAGTTTCTTTTGCTGTGCAGAAGCTTTTCAGTTTCATATAATCCCATTTATTTATTTTAGTTTTTACTTCCATTGCCTTTGGAGTCAAATTCATAAAATGCTCTTTGAACCCAAGGTCCATAAGTTTAGTACCTATGTTTTCTTCAATGCAGTTTATTGTGTCAGGTCTTATGCTTAAGTCTTTGATCCATTTTGAATTAATTTTGGTACATGGTGACAGATAGCAGTCCAGTTTCATTCTTTTGCACGTGGCTATCCAATTCTGCCAGCACCATTTATTGAAGAGGCTGTCTTTTCTCCATTGTATGTTTTTAGCTTCTTTGTCAAAAATTATCTGTCCATATTTATGTGGTTTTATTTCTGGGTTCTCAATTCTATTCCATTGGTCTATGAGTCTGTTTTTCAGCCAATACCAAGCTGTTTTGATTATTGTAGCCCTGTAGTACAAGGAAAAATCAGGGAGTGTGATACCTCCAGTATTGTTCTTTTTTTTTAATATTGCTTTGGCTATTCGGGGTCTTTTGTGGTTCCAAACAAATCTGATGATTTTTTGTTCTATTTCTTTAAAAAATGCCATTGGGATTTTAATGGGGATTGCATTAAATCTGTATATGGCTTTGGGTAATATGGCCATTTTAACGATGTTGATTCTTCCAATCCATGAGCACGGAATGTCTTTCCATTTCTTTGTGTCTTCTTCAATTTCTTTCAAAAATGTCTTATAGTTTTCAGCATATAAATCCTTCACATCCTTGGTTAAGTTTATTCCTAGGTATTTTATTCTTTTTGCTGCAATTGCAAAGGGAATTGTTTTTTCTATCTCTTTTTCTGAGATTTCATTGTTGGTATATAGGAAAGCAATGGACTTTTGTACGTTGATTTTGTAGCCAGCAACTTTACTATATTCATTGATTGTTTCTAATAGCTTTTTGGTGGAGTCTTTAGGGTTTTCTATGTATAGCATCATGTCATCTGCAAAGAGTGACAATTTAACTTCTTCATTCCCAATTTGGATGCCTTTTATTTCTTTCTCTTGCCTGATAGCTCTGGCGAGGACTTCCAACACTATGTTGAAAAGCAGAGGTGATAGGGGACAACCTTGTCGTGTTCCTGAACGTAGAGCAAAGGCCTTCAGCTTTTCACCATTAATTATGAGGTTAGCTGAGGGCTTGTCGTATATGGCCTTTATTATGTTGAGGTATTTTCCTTCTATACCAATTTTAGTAAGTGTTTTAATCATAAATGGATGTTGTATCTTATCAAATGCTTTTTCTGCATCAATTGATAGAATCATATGGTTTTTGTCCTTTATTTTGTTTATGTGATGTATCACATTGATGGATTTGCGAATGTTGAACCATCCTTGTGCCCCGGGGATGAACCCCACTTGGTCGTGATGAATAATCTTTTTAATGCATTGTTGTATTCGATTTGCTAGAATTTTGTTTAGGATTTTAGCATCTGTATTCATCAGAGATATAGGTCTGTAGTTTTCTTTTTTTGTGTTGTCCTTACCAGGTTTTGGTATCAGGGTAATGTTGGCCTCATAAAATGAGTTAGGGAGTACTGACTCTTCTTCAATTTTTTGGAAGAGTTTGAGCAGGATTGGTATTAGATCCTCTTTGAAGGTTTGGTAGAATTCACTGGTGAAGCCATCTGGTCCAGGAGTTTTGCTTTTGGGAAGGTTTTTGATGACTGATTCAATTTCGTTACTGGTGATCGGCCTGTTTAGATTTTCCACTTCTTCTCGGTTCAGCCTTGGAAGGCTATATGTTTCTAAGAACTTGTCCATTTCTTCTAAGTTATTAAATTTGGTGGCATATAGTCCTTCATAGTATTCTTGGATAATCCTTTGTATTTCTGTGGTGTCCGTGATAACTTCCCCTTTTTCATTTCTGATTTTGTTAATTAGTGTCTTCTCTCTTTTTATCTTAGTGAGTCTAGCCAAGGGTTTGTCGATTTTGTTAATCTTTTCAAAGAACCAGCTTTTTGTCACATTAATTTTTTCTATTGTCTTTTTGTTCTCTATTTCATTTAGTTCTGCTCTGATTTTTGTTATTTCCTTTCTTCTGCTGACCTTGGGTTTCGCTTGTTCTTCTTTTTCTAGTTTTTTAAGGTGTAACATGAGGTTATTTATTTGGGATTTTTCTTGTTTCTTGAGATAGGCCTGTAATGATATAAATTTCCCTCTTAAAACTGCTTTCGCGGCATCCCAAAAATTTTGGTAGGATGTATTTTCATTGTCATTTGTTTCTATGTATCTTTTGAGCTCTCCTCTAATTTCTTCTTTGACCCAGTCCTTCTTTAAAAGTATGTTGTTTAATCTCCATGTATTTGTGTTTTTTCCTGCTTTCTTTTTGCAGTTGATATCCAATTTCAAAGCTTTGTGATCAGAGAATATGCTTGGTATGATTTCAATCTTCTTAAATTTGCTGAGGCTGATTTTGTGTCCCAATATATGGTCTATCCTTGAGAATGTTCCATGTACACTAGAAAAGAATGTATAGTCTGATGTTTTAGGATGAAGTGCTCTATATATGTCAATTATGTCCAATTCATCTAATGTGTCATTTAGGGCTGCGATTTCGTTATTTATCTTCTGTTTGGATGATCTATCCATAGCTGTCAATGATGTATTTAAGTCCCCTAGTATAATTGTGTTTTGGTCAATTTCTCCCTTTAGTTCTGTTAGTAGTTGCTTGGTATATTTCGGTGCTCCCTGATTGGGGGCATAAATATTGATGACTGTTATGTCTTCTTGTTGTATAGTCCCCTTTACCATTATGAAATGTCCATCTTTGTCTCTTGTTATCTTTTTCACCCTGAAGTCTGTTTCATCGGAAATCATTATGGCTACACCTGATTTTTTCTGGGTACCATTTGCTTGAAGTGTCAATTTCCACCCTTTCACTTTGAGTCTATGCTTGTCCTTGTAGCTGAGATGTGTCTCTTGTAGGCAGCATATGGTTGGGTTTAGTTTTTTGATCCAATCTGCTACTCTGTGTCTCTTTATTGGTGAGTTCAGTCCATTTACATTTAGGGTGATTATTGATATGTGAGGATTTCCTGTCATTCTGTCTTTAGTTTTCTGGTAAGGCTGTGTCTCCATTGTTTCTTTGCCTTTTTGTTGTTGTCTGTTATTTCTGTGTGGTAGTATTCTATGATGTTTCCCTCTGTTTCTTCTTTTATTACAGTATATATTTCAGATTTGGATGTTTTTTGAGTGGTTACCCTTGAGTTTATGTAAAAGAAAGTTTGATATTTAGAGTATTCCAGTTTCTTCAGTCCGCTTACTTTCTCTATTCCCATATTCCAGTTCAGGCCTTTACGCTCCCCCTTTTTATGTTTTTGTTGCCACAAGTTGTCCCTGTTGATGGTGGTCTAATAGCCTCCTTTAGTATTTCTTGTAGTGCAGGTCATGTATTAGAAAATTCCCTCAGCTTCTGGATGTCTGGAAAGGTCTTTATTCCTCCTTCATATCTAAAGGAGATCTTTGCTGGATATATTATTCTTGGCTCATGATTTCTCTCTTTCAATAGTTTGAATATTTGGTTCCATTCCCTCCTAGCTTGTAGAGTTTCTGCTGAAAAATCTGATGATAATCTAATGGGCTTTCCTTTGTAAGTTACCGTCTTCTTTTCCCTGGCTGCCTTGAGGATTCTTTCTTTATCATTGATTTTAGACAGCTTCAATACAATGTGCCTTGGTGAAGGCCTGTTGGGATTGAGGTAATTAGGTGTTCTATTTGCTTCTTGGATTCGAGGATCCAGTTCTGTCCACAAGTTTGGGAAGTTCTCATCGACGATTTGTTTGAATATATTCTCTGTTCCCTTCCCTCTTTCTTCTCCTTCTGGTATGCCCATTATTCTTATATTGCTCTTTCTGATGGAGTCAGAAAGTTCTTGTAGAGTTCTTTCATTTCTTTTAAGTCTCAAGTCTCTTTCTTCTTCCCTCTGTGTAAATTCCAGGTTCCTATCTTCGATGTCACTGATTCTTTCCTCCATCTGGTCAACTCTACTACCTAAGCTGGATATTTTATTGTTAATTTCTTCTATTGAGTTCTTAATCTCCAGAAATTCTATTTGGTTCTTTTTCAAGATTTCAATCTCTTTTGTAAAATGCTCATGGTGTTCTTTGATTGTGTTTCTGAGTTCATTAAACTGCCTTTCTGTGTTTTCTTGCATCTCGTTCAGTTTTTTCAGAATTGCGATCTTGAATTCTCTGTCATTTAGATCACAAAGGTCCATATCTCTAAGTTCCTTTTCTGGAGACTTTTCACTTTCTTTCTGAGCTATCTTGTTGCCTTGGTTATTCATGGCAATCACTGATTTACTATTTCTCTTCCTAGACATCTACAGGAGTGTCTTCTGCAACAGGTTGATAGGTATGCGAAGAGCTTTTGGAGTTCCAAAGCTCTTTCTGCACCAGATTCAGAGCCCGTTTGTTTCAGCAGTTCTGTTTACTCCTGCAGGGATCCGCGCAGATAGGTGGGGCCAGGGGCGGGGTGAGTTGTGAGAGGTGGCCCAGAGCAATGGCGGCGACCACCACCACAGCCAGTCCTGCTTCCTCAGCTCTTTCCCCTTTGCCGGAACTAGTTGAGCTGCGAATCTGTGTCTGCGGTCCACAGTTCTCAGAGCAGCAAATATTCTGTCCTTTGATCCGACACTGCTACTTTATCGCTTCTAGCACGGGGCAGGTGGGGGCGGGGCGAGCTCTGGGAGGGTAGGGAGGGGGCGGCTAGTCTCCGTGCCTAGGGCTTCCTTTCTCCGCTCGGCAGTGAGGGCTTAAACCACCGATTTCAGCCCTCTTCCCTCAGTCTTTGCTCCGAGGTCTGCCGTGAGCGAGCGTTGGGTTCAGCGGTTTTGTATGCTGCCCCCTCAGCCCTGCGGGCCGTAAGCGGAGCCCTAGCAGTCCGAGTCCTTCCCTCTCCCGCAGCAGCGGAAGATCCGGGAGCAGCGGGCTCCCGAGCACCGAGCTAGGTCTGTGTCCTGCGCCCGCGCGGCTCCGTCTCCGCACTTCTCCTCTCCCTCCTCCCCCGCTCGCGCGATTCACCCACCTGGAGGTGAATTCAGTAGTCGGCCTCTTCGTCTTGCCTGTCTGCTGTGCAAGGAGTCCTTTGTGGAGTTATTGTTGTCCGATTCGTTGTAAATTCCAGGGGAGCGTTACAGAGGCTCACCTCACGCCGCCATTTTTTTCAGTCTCTCAATATTTTTTTTTATAAATAATCCACAGACATTTGAAGGAAACGTTACCTCATTTGTTTTTTCTAAAGTCATCTATTTCCATACTTATTTTAGTGTAAAAATCTGTCAAAAATTAGAAAAGTATAATAAATCCTCCCAAATCTATTGTGTTTCTATGTGTATGTTTTGTTTCCTCAGTAGAGGCTATATCTACTTTGATGTACTGTCTTCCAGTAAATATAGCCTCGTGAGAATTATAACATATAAAACACACTCTCATATAAAACATACTCTCCTTGTCTTATTTTTATGCTTTCTGACTTGGATTTTACTTTGTCTAGTATTAATATTGTCTCCCTACCTTTACTTAGATTGTATGCTTTTTGGTTAACTTTGCATATCACCTTTTCAAACCTTTTTGAATCATTTTATTTTATCAGTTGTCGGCAGCATTGGGTTTTTGCTTTATGACCTATTCGTGAATGTCTACATTTTTGTGTAAGAGTTTAAGTCATTTGTGTTTAATGTCAGAATAGATATGCTTATTATGTTTGGAAGCTTTTTTCTCCTTATTTTTATGCTTCATCATAGTTTTATTCTCTTTCTCTTGTCTGCTATATGACTTATGTTTGTTTGTTTATCTGTTTTTTTACCTTATCTGTTTCTCTTTTTAAATATACATCTTCTGTATGACATCCCTCATGGTCACATTTAAGAATTTCAAAAATTTTTTCAACTTAAAATTCTTTATGCATCAAAGTTAAGAACAAGATAATAAACTCTGATTTCTTTGTATGTACGAAAAGCAATTTCACACTTTTACAGTCTTCTGCTTGTTATTCCCCAACATTCATGTACTTATACTTATGATATATATATATATATATATATATATATATATATATATATATATATATATATATATACTCAGAGCCAAGTAAGTATAAATAAACCATATTTTAATACCATTTAAATAGTATGTATTAAATACTATTAAATAATATGAAAGTATTACCTTCAAGAAGACAAATTTTCAATTCACATTCAATTTTGTGTCCATATTTTTACAGCTTTATAAGCAATGTCATTTTAACTTGTTTCAATGTTCATCTCCTGGAAGTATCTACCATGACGTCCCCATTCTTGAATTGTTGATTCTTATTTCTTTCCCAGCTATTTGAGCCTATGATCAAATCATTTTTTCAAGGAGGGTACATAGGCATTATATTATCTAAACACTTCAATAAGTAAAAACTTTTTTTTTTTTTGCTTATGTACATTAAAGAGTAGCTGTGACATATGAATTAGATCACAAACTTTTCCATACAAAACTGTGTAGATGTGATTGCATTATTTTCTATAATTTAATGTTGCACAAAAGAATCTCCATCTAGCCTGGTATTTGTTTCTTTGTAAGAACCTGTTATTTCTCTTTGGATGTCAATAAAAATATTTTTCATAGTACTTAATTAATTTTTCTATGTTTGCCAACATTTATCTAAAATGTCTTAATATAATTCAATGTTTTCAAGCAAGTCAGTTTGGGAAACAAATGATTTTTTTTCCATATTAATTTTTTATTTTTAATTCTGCTTTAATTGGCATTGTTTTATCCTCAGTGACACCTTCAATTGTTAGGCTAATTGTCCTAAACTGTATCTTATTTTTATCTTTTCATTTTAATCTCATTTCCCTCTACGTTAGAAAACATCTCAAGTTTATTTTCCATGTTACTAGTTTTTAAATTCTAGTCTGAATTGAAGTCATTTGGGAAATGGTTTAAAATTGTTTTGTATACTGATATCTTGAAGTAAGAAATGTGAATGTTCATGATCAGGCCAAGCACACATCCAATATTCTAATTCAGCCACATGCCCTTTCCCATCACCAACATTCTCTGTTTCCCATAAGCAACAAGTGCTAACATAATCAGAAAAAGTAAATGAGAAAATCCTTAATGTTTATTTTGGGGGATTTTGTGCTAAATACATACAGTGATCCTCCTTTAAGGAGGTCTAAGGTTTTGCTTTCCACAGATTCAGTTACCCTCAGCGAAACTTATCAGAAAATATTAAATGAAAAATTCCAGAAATAAACAATGCATAAGTTTTAAATGTCTTGAGTAGCATGATGAAGTCTCATGGTGCCCTGCTTTGTTTCTTCCCAGGGTGTGAATCACCCCTTTGCCCAGTGTCTTCATGCTGTATACATTCCCTACCCCGTTGTCACTTAGTAGCCCTTCCATTATCAGGTCAACTGTTGCACTATCGCAGTGCTTGGGTTCAAGTAACACTTGTTTTACTTAATAATGACCCCAAAGTACAAGAGTAGTGATGTGGCAGTTAGGATATGCCAAAGTGAAGCCATATAATTCTCCCTTTAACTGAGAAGGTAAAAGTTCTCAAATGAATAAGGAAAGAAACAAATATCATATGCTGAGGTTGCTGTGATCTATGATAAGAACAAATCTTCTATCTATGAAATTGCCTAACGTATAAATTACACTTTATCATAGGTATGTATGTATAGGAAAAAACAGTATACGTAGGATTCAGTATATCTGGGGTTTCAGGCACCCACTGGGGGTCTTTACATATTCCCTGAGGATAGGAGTGACTACTGTAAACCCTTGATTCATCTAATGTCTTGTGATATATTCACCTGAAAATAGCTCCTTAGCAGCCACACAACATAACCTGAATGAATCCAACATTTAGTCTAGTATAACATTATCCATAAATCTTCCCTGAGTCAGCATTCACACATCAAATAAATATTGCATGAATCTACAGAACAGAGTGTAAGTGATAGATCCCATTGCTCACAATTAAGCAAATCTCAATCACAAAAGTACCACAAGGCAGAGGGTTCAGAGAACGTCTTCAGAGAGTTATATCTTTAAGTAAAAAAATGCAACACATAACAAACAGAAGATGCTGTCTATAATACAGAAGCTGTAGGGGCTCTCCAGATCATTTTGGCCCTCACTCATACACAGCAAAGTCAGTTTGTAATGAGTACCTGTGAATCTGCCTGTCTGCCTGCAGGAGCACACTTGACCAAAATTCTGGGCAAGCCTTGTATGGCTTTAAGAATTAATGGCTCCAGAAGTAGCCCTCCACCAATGATGGATGAAGATGTGGGGATAAATAAACCTTCTTCCTCACCCTTGTGGGAGAAACCCTGTTCGTGGGCACTTCACTGTCTCCAAGGGCACCACAGAAGAGTGATATTAAGGTCCTCGCAGCAGTACTTTATAAGCCTACTCTTTTTTTAAATTATTATTATTTGTTTCAGGTGTAGAAAACAACTTAATAATTAGACATTTACAACCCTCGTAAAGTGATACCCTACTACCCCTCTGACATTATATATAGCTCGATGTGTATAGCTGTTACAACACCTTTGACGATATTCCCTATGCTGTACTTTACATCCCATGACTATCTCTTTATATATTTAATTATAGTTGACATTCAATATTATTCTACTTCAGCTTCAGGTCAGAATATTATTCTACTTCTACTTCAGCACAGTGGTCAGGCATCTACAGTCTACCAGCAAGTTAATTAACGTGATACACTACATAAGAGGTCTGATGACTAAACTTGTGAACTTGCCACCATTCTCTTACATTGGCAGTACTGTACAAACAGCTCGGTAGGTTTTCACAACCTTGGTATATCAGTGTCTCACAGCTGTGTTCATGTTGATGTGTGGTGATGTCTTGCTGAGTGGTGTTCATTATTGCAAGGTTTTGTGTGCCGGCATAAGAATGTCTGAGCTTGAATTAGAGGAAAACACAAACATTAAATTTCTTGTTAAACTTGGCAAGATTGGAAGTGAAATCAAGGACATGTTAGTCCAATTTTATGGGGATAATGTCATGAAGAAAATGGCAGTGTACAAATGGATTAAACGTTTTTTTGAGAGGAGAGAATGCATCACTAATGAAGAGAGGTCAGGGTGGCCAGGAACGAAGCAGAACTGATGAAAACATTGCAAAAATTCATGGAATTGTGTATCAAAATTGTCAGCTGACTGTGAGAAACACAGCAGATCAAGTAAATATCAATAGAGAAAGAGTTAGAAAAATCTTAACTGAAAATATTGGCATAAAAAAGGTGTTTGCAAAAATGGTTCCTAAGGAGTTCAGCAATGAACAAAAGCAAAGAAGAGTCGAAGTTTGCCAAGACCTGGAGAGGCAAGACAATGTTTTGGGCCGTGTTATCACTGGTGATAAAACGTAGGTGTACCAATACGACCCTGACATAAAGTGTCAAAGTGCTCAATGGAAGTCAGCCAATTCTCCACAACCAAAGAAGTTCCATCAGTCCAAATCAAGAGTCAAAATGATGTTGCTAACCTTTTTTGATATCAGTGAGGTTATTCATTATGCATTTGTACCAACTGGACAAACAGTTAATCAAGTTTACTATTTGGAAGTGCTCAAAAGGCTGCCTGAAAAAGTTAGAGGACCTGAACTTTTCACCAACAATTCACAGCCTTATATCACGACAATGCACCAGCTCACATGTTACTGTCTATGAGGGAGTTTTTAGCCAGTAAACAAACAACTGTATTGGAACACCCTTCCTACTCACCCTATCTGGTTCCCAAGAACTTCTTTCTTTACTCAAAGAAAAGGAAATATTGAAAGGAAGACATTTTGGTGACATTCAGGACATCAAGGGTAATAAGATGACAGCTCTGATGGCCATTCAAGAAAAAGAGTTCCAAAATTGATTTGAAGGATGGACTAGGTGTTGGCATTGGTGCTTAGCTTTCCAAGGAGAGTATTTCAAAGGTGACCATAGTGATATTCAGCAATATGGTATGTAGCGCTTTTTCTAGGATGAGTTTGCAAACTTAATTGTCAGACCTCCTATGAAGTGATTCCCCTGATATGTCCCATACTCATCTGCCACCCTCCATAATCTTTACAACATTATTGATTATATTCCCCATTCTGTATTTCATATCCCTGTGACTATTTTGTGACTATCAATTTGTACTTTCTAATCCCTTCATTTTTCTCCTGCATCCTTACCTCCCTCCCATCTAGCAACCATCAGTTTTTTTCTTTGTATCTGAGTCTATTTCGTTTTTTGTTTACTTGTTTACTCTGTTCTTTAGATTCCACATATAAGTGAGATCATATGGTATTTGTCTTTTTTAGTCAGACTTATTTCACTTAGCATAATATACTCTAGGTCCATCCATGTTGTTGCAAATGGTAGGATTTAGTTCTCTTTTATTTGTTTGTTTATTTTGTCTTTCTGTTGGAGTCTGTTTTGGTTTATATGAAAGTAAAAGAATAAAAAATATATAAGTCTAGTCTTTTTTAGCTGCCTTCCTCTCTGTGTTTCACTTCTCCACTTCTGTACCAGTGTTTCCTGAGATCCACTAAATTATGTACACTGGAATACTCTCTGGGTCTGATTTTGAGATAATGCAAACCAAAACAGACTCCAACCAGAAAGACAAAACAAACAAACAAACAAATGAAACACAAAACTACTGGAATAACATGAGTGATACACCTTACACTATGTGGTCAGTAAAATTTCCCTTTGAGTGTCCACTGATTTAAATGTACAAAAATTACATGTTTGAAATTTTTTTCTTTCTTTACCTGTGCAGGATGTTCTCTTTTCTTGTTTTGTAGACTACACGCAGTTTTTATTCCTCTTTATTCATGCTCAAAGGAGGAGACATACATACAGGCCATGTGTGTGAACCGGTGCTTCGTCTTCCCCTGGGGCTGGTCATTTCCTGTTCTCAGACTCACAGAGGCAGGACCGGTTGCTTTGTTGAGATCCCACCAAAATTCCTCAGGACTAGCAAGTTAGTGTGAGATAGAGTTCTGTAGCCCTGAGGGACTCTACTGCCCCCTCCACCCTGCTCCACCATACTTGAATATATGTGGAGGCTTCAGAATTCTTTCTCCACCTCTGCTTAATGATGGTTTAAAAACACTACTTCACGCTGATATTTGGTCTTGTTGTTTTTTCTGTCTTAAATGATCTCCCTATATTACTTGAGAAAAATTCTCTGTTCCTTCTGCTCAAATCTTCTGTCCACAGAATGTCAAGCATTCATAATTAGTAGTTACTTCCCAGGATTCCCTATGCTTCTCTTCAATGCTTCCCAAGACTCAATTGTATTAGTTCCTAAATCTGGTGTTGCCAGCCATACTTGACAATAATTATTACCATATTTGTTACTGTATGTAATTCGATTGTTAAACAAAACAAAGAAAAGTGAATGATAATAGAGACAATTACTGTTTCTATTGTTTGCCATTTAAGATTTCAGTGAAACTGAACATTTCCATCTATTGCTCAGTTCTTGCAGGAATGTTAGAGTAACACTTCAGGAGAAAGTGTCCTGTGCTCCTAGCCGGAGAATCTTTTAAACTGTAAATGGCTAGAAAAATTTTAGAAGCATGTTGAACTGAACACCCTGCAATTAATTAATGCTTGCTTGCTTTTTGCTACCTTCATTATTTCATTGAGATCATTTTTTTAAGGTCTAATTCTTTGTAATACATGTTACATCATAATTCATTATTATTATGAATATATATAATAAACATTTGTAACTCGTGTAAGAATAACTTGAAAATGTGTGTGCCTACTATGCAAGTTAAGAAACAGAAAATTGTTGAAGCCTTCTAAAATCTCTTCACCATTCCCTTGCTGAATTCCCTTTCTCTCACCCAGAGTTAACCTATTTCCCAAGATGTGCCCTTATACTTCCTATTTAAAAATAGTTTTAACGTATGTTGATTTATATTAAAGTGTGCACTGTTTTGTTTTACATATTTGGCCCTTAAATATAAAGTCTAGTATAACTTTCCTGGTGCATCTGGGACATTCTTCTTTTATTCAGTATTATGCTTCTGATATCTATCCATGTCAGAGTGTCTATCTGTAATTATTTCATTCACACTGCTGTATAGAATTTCATTATAGGAATGTACCTCAATGTATTTAGCTATTCTGGAGAACGGATACTGCATTAAGTAGTTTGCAGTGCTTTGCTTTGGTAAACAATATTTCAATACATTTTTTGTATTTGCTTAGTGTAATCAAACAATAGTTTGCCTATCAATGGGATTTCTGAATCATAGGGCATTGCTACCTTCAACTTTAGCAGATAATTTCAAAGTGTTTTCTAATGGGAACTAATAGTTTACACTCTTAACAGCAATATACCCTAGCCAAATCTTGATAGACTATGTGTTTTTACTTTTTTTGCCAAAATGTGGGTTGTAACATACTCCTCCATGGATTTAATTTGCATTTCTCAGGTAATTATTGAAAATCATCATCTTTCCCAGTGTTTATCCACAATTTATGATTCCTTTTCTGTGAAATGCCTGTTCATTTCTCTTGAGCATTTTTTGGTTGTTATTTTTCTATTTTTAATGATAATCAGAAGTTATTAAAATCTTCCAGCTATTAATTCCTTTAACTTTTTTTGTATGTGTAAAAATTTTTATACCAGCTTATTTTTATTTTTATTCTTATCAAGATTTTTTTTGATGAACAGATGGTCTAATTTAGCATAATTATAGTATTTTCCTTTAAGGCTTACAGGTTTATTTTTTGTCTTAAGAAATTGCCCCTTATTCCAGGATTAAAAAAAAGAAAAAAAAAACAGTTATTTTTTCTAAACTTTTTAAAATGTACCTTTAATAGTAAAGTCTATAATTCACACAGAATCAAATTTTGTCTATGAATTAGATAGAATTGTACTTAGTTTCCATGTTGAGAAATTGTGGTTTCAGTGCCATATATATTTAGAGGCCAATACATTCTCTATGATCTGCAATGACACTTATATAACTTGTTATAGAACAAGTTCTGTGCTTTGTTTTGTATCTTGTCCTATTCATCTATTTGACTGTTTTCACCAATGGCTCACTGTCTTAATAACTCTAGTTTTATAATGTCTTCATTGTTGGTAGTATAAGCGACTTTGTTCTTTCTTTGAATGTTTTGGTCATTTTGGGGCCAATACTCAGTAACAGAAGTTTTAAAAGTAGCTTGTTAAGTTACACACACACACACACACACACACACACACACACACACACACGCCCCTCCAGGTTCTCATTAGAATTGTGCTAAAGATAGACTATATAGAACAACAACAAACCAAAGGCCAAACCCGGTCTGCTGTCTCTTTGCCTCTGTAAATAAAGTTTTATTGGAAAAACAGCTAAGTCAATTCTTTTACCTGTTGCCAATGACTGCTTTCAAGCTCCAAAAACAAGACCAGAGGAGGTGTGATAGCAATTGCATGTCCTGCAAAGCCTAAAATATTTACTATCTGATGCTCTATCAAGTTGGCTGATCCCTGATATAGATCATTTGGGGGAATAACTACATTATGATTTTGAAGCTTTAAATCCAGGAATATGGTATAAATTGGGATTATTAATTCTCTTTAAATATTTCTTAGTAAAGATTTATACTTAACCACCATAAAGGCCTTATACATATTTTGTTAGATTTATAACCAGGCCCTTTATATTTTCTTCTAGCCATTATAAATTATATCTTTTAAAAATTATACTCTCTAATAGTTTGTTGCTAGTGAATAGAAATGTGATTGTCTTTATAATGTAATAATAATGTATAATGATTTTATAGCCAGATAATTTGCTAAAGTGACATTAATTTTAATAAGTCATCTATACATTTTGTATTTTCTAAGTTCGCATATGAACTGTGAGTAATGATTGCATGAGAAATATAGCATAATAATGTATAATAATTTTATAGCCAGATAGTTTGCTAAAGTGACATTAATTTTAATAAGTCATCTATACAGTTTGTATTTTCTAAGTTTGCATATGAACTGTGAGTGATGATTGCTCTGTTTCTTCTTTTCCAATCTATAAACAATTGTAGTATCTTTTACTTGTTAAAGGGCACAAACTAGGTTCTCCAGAATTATGTAAAAAAAACAGTAATGATACTGAGCAAGCCCATCTTCCTTCTGTTGTAAAAGAAAATGTTTTAAATTTTCAGTATTAATGAATGTGTGTGGTATGCTTTTTCGTAGGCAAACTTAACAGGTCAAAGAGTGCTTATTTGCAATGAATTTTTATCATGAATGGATATGGAAATTTAGCAAAAACATTTCCTGTGTCTGTTTAAATGATCACCAGGGCTTTTTTAAAAATCCTTTAATTTTTCAATGAATAGAATTTGTGGTGTATGTGTGTGTTTTCTTTCATTTCATTTTTCTTTCTCTCTATTAGGTTGGAAGATATAGCATTTATTTATATTCTTTTATGAATATACCATAGGCATTTTATCACTTCAAGTAGCTTAAGAATGTTTAAAATTCATTGGTATTTTTACCTATTTTCTCAAAAACATAAAGACCTTGGAATATTTTAACCCGAATCCACCCCCGTTTCCATTTACACGCTATTGTTAGAACTAAAGTACCGAGTGACTTATTTTATTGTGTTTTTATAGATTAAGGTATTGTCATTAGTGTTTTGACACATAATGTTTGTTACATTTACCCACATCTTGAACAGTTTATTTGTTCATCATTTCTTTTGCATTTCCTTCTTCCCAAAGGCATCTTTCAAACAGATACTTTAGTGAGGGTCTTTTAGTAAGAAGTTTAGTTTTTGTTACCTTTTAAAATGTCTTTATTTTGCCTTACTCTCAAAAGGTAATTTCACTGTGTAAAGAATTTTAATTGACAGTTCCTTTTCTCTGTCAATGGTACCTTGAAAATACTATCATTTACTGTATCTGGTTTCCACTGCTAATGTTGAACAATCAGCTGCCAATCTAATATCTATTACTTATCTTTTCTCTGAAGTTGCTTTTATTATTTTTTTCTCTTTTCACCTGCAATTTCAATATTACAGATCCAGGTGATAATGTATTTTGTTCTGTTTTTAATTACTCATTCTACTTGGGATGCACTGTATGTCTTAAATTTAGTGACTTTAATTCTGGAAAATTATCAGCTATTATATCCTAAAGACCACTTTGCACTATATTCTCCCTTCTTTTCTCTGTTTTTAAAAGCATATCCTCATCATATCCACTATGTTGGTTTATTGCTTGACTTCTCTGAATACTCTGCTGTATTCTGGAAAATCTTTTCAGATCTACCTTCTAATTCAAAAATTCCCTATTTAGCAGTATCTAAATCTATGATTCCCAAACTGACTTACCTCATTAAATTCACAGTGCCACAGAATATTTTAAATATTTGAGGGGAACACAGCAGAACTCAACACAGTGTAGTAATAAGACATTGTGCTGTTACCTTGAGGTAGCTCAGTTTCAACATTCCTTTCGATGAGGTTATGTCTTTTGTGGTTGTTATGATCGAAAGCAAATACCACACACAGTCAACGTGAAGCAGGAAATGAGGCTGGTCAGATCCAGTCCTAATCTACAGTTTGAAAAGTTGTGCAGTGCCCACCAGGTGCACATATTTCATTCATTAAATGGTTATTTAAGAATGAAATAGAATTGTTAATTTTTATTTAACTTATTTTTATGAATTTTCAAATCGCTACTATGTTTTTACGACAAATAGTTATTAAGTGTTTGAAACGAACTTAACTACTTAACAGATGTAGTTAAGTTAGTTTCTGTAATGCATTTCTTCAGGCCAACAAGAGTCTAGAAAACATTACTGAGTTACTAAGATCACCATGAAATGAGAAAGTTTGGAAACCTCGTGTTTAATATTATTTTCATCCTTTAAATTTCATTAATTATGTTTTGCTTCTCTTCAATATCAATTTGATTTGGTTCTTTTTTCCAAACTACTTGGCCATTTAATGTAGTTGCATGCTTCTTTCTCATATTTACCCGTTTAAAAAAAAAATTAATAAATTAGACATACTTTACAGATTGACAGGTATATACATCTATGTATACCATAATCTAGATATTTCTAATATTTACATTTTAGGTACCTAATTGTGTGTTTGCGTGTATTTTTTAAACCAGTTCTCAAGCATAGTGCTCCATTTCCTGAGTATGGTTGAGATTGTTTCACTATGAATCAAAGTCTTTGGTGTAGTATCTGTGACAGTTGTTTGAGGCCTGGCTTTATTCCTGCCTGGCTCAAAGGACAACTACCAACTCTGGATCTCATTAAAATAAATTATTATCTTGATTTATTTTTAGACAGTATAAGGTGTATGAATTTGGGTTGCAAACTTAGTGAGGAATGACTTATGGTTAGAATTTTTCAAGATATTTTGTTCTTCTACTTAGCGACAAATTTAAGACAGGCAAATTTCTTTACCAGTACATTATATGGGTGAGTTTCTTCTTTTTTTTTTTTCGTACCTCTAATTCAGTTTTCAAATGATGGTGTAGGCATTTGGCGTTCTGGACTGATTCTCGTGTGGGTGCTTTTTAAGTTTCTCATCATTCCCATGTTGACATTAAAATAAAAACTTAAGGTAAGTGGGGGTAAGGTTGAAGCTTCAGGGCATCCACCAGCCTTGCTCTTCACTTATCCCTTTGGATTTCTGTTTTTACTGGCTGGGCCAGTAAGGATTTCCCTTATTTTCTCGATAGCATAGAAATACATTTTTAATTTTTGTAACTGGATTTGCATGAGAAGATGTTCACTTCTTCTCATGTTAATAAATTTAGGCCATCATACTGCTGGGGGGAAAATATTGTCTCTTCTTTGAGTGAAGAGAGATCCATCATGATGTCCATCATGATCCCTTTTGGTCATTTCTATTTTCTACATGGTAGTGGATAAAATTCCACTAGCAATTCCTAAATTTCCCTGTGCATAAATCGCTAGCCAAGTTCCAGGCTAGTAAGCATTCATCTGTTTTGGCACTGCTGGGTCAGATTCTCTGGCAACCTCAGGAAGCATTGACATGGAACGGGGATGACAATCATGCGTGCACTTTGGTGTATACCCTGCATTTCTAAGCTAAAGATGGGAAATGGATCTTCTTGTCTACGTCAACCACTGACAATTTCTCAATTAAATCCTATCTAACTCTTTCCTCAATTAGTGGAATCCCCCAACACTGGAAAAATATCATAATCTTGTACTTTTAATACTACTGTAATTTTATGTCCTTCTTTTCTTTGGAAGGGGGCTATATTAAAGAGGTTTTAGAAGGAATTCTGGAGAGAACCCATAAAGAATGATTAGCCTATGTTGACATAAACCCAGGAGTCTTTGAATGCTTGTTAATGGGGCCAACTGAGAGCTGACATCAGTTTCTTAGTACGTTTCTCTCTTGGCCAAGAATTTTGATTTTGTGAATGGTTGGTGCTGACAGGCAATGTTCTGGTACCGTGCAATAGAGTATGATTTATGGTTATTGGTTCCAAGTCCCTTCTCATACACCAAGGCAGCTTCAGACATTCTATTTCTTCCCGTTCCTAGTGCAATGAAATTGCCTATCTAATTCCTGCTGAAGTTATGAGCCACAGGAGTACCTGAATCCCTACAGAATTTAGGCAAATCAATTGGCAAAAAATTTCAGCTTCCTCAAAACAGCTGAGCTTAACTAAATGTAAAACAATTGGAGTACATTAAACAAATTTATTATTGCAGACATGTTGGTAAATTACTGAGTGCTACTATCTAGTACAGATTTCTTCCAAAGTATTACTAAATATACAATATTCCCCATCTCTATAGGTTAATGTTAATCATAAGTGCTGTATTCTCTTCATTATCAAGATGCAGATAAAACAAGAAAAAAATATTTCAAGGCTAGGTTGGAGGCAAAACAATCTTGGCAAATAATGGTTTAAGTTTTTTCTGTAGGAAAATATTCAGATTGCAAAGAAAGCACTGTCTATAGTAAAACACTAAACTAAACAAGTATATTTTAGGCACTTTGAGTTGTGAGGAAGGCCAAAAGGCAATATGATAGTGAGAAAGCTGTATTTGAAGAATAGGATTTAACCTGCAGTATCACCATATTTGTGCTATGTCATAAAAATCACTGAATGTTAGAGTTTAGCACTCATTTTCAGAAGAGAAAACTGGGTTCCATAGATGTTATCTGTTTTGTCCAATTCTTCATGACATGTCATGGCACTTTAAAAAATGATTGCTGTGAATCCTTGTGCCAGAAACCAAGATAACCCAGGTAATAGCGCTTGTCTGGCCCAGTTGTTTCTATAACTTGCGGTTAATGATCAAGAAATTAGCTTGTTGGCTAATCATGAACTTGTTGTCTCTAATGAATTCAATTTGGTACAATGAAATGCTCTGTTGGGAAGGAAGCCCATTCTAATGGAGCTAAAGTTTGATGTAAAATAATGAAACAATGTTTGAGAGTTAGTTTTGAAGGTTATATAGACAAGGCTCCAAATGGTACATTCACAGGAGAAGGCAAGAAGGAAAAAAACACAGGGGGATGATTTACACTGAATATAGATCCCAGCTCTGAACTGAGTTCTCTCTCTAATGTAACCAAAAAGTTTTACATTGAGCACAAATAGTGTTAATGCTCTCAAAATCCTTATATTCTAGTATAATTAATACTTAATTCTTAATAGACTTGAATAGTTTCCCATTTGCACGAGGGAGTTTATATTTCTAAAATGTTTTAAAGACAGCTAAGACAGTTGGGCCTTAGGAAATAATATCAATTTCGAAATAGCTCCACAACACAGTTTCCTATATTTCTATGTACTTTTGCAGTGCTAGACACATGGTAAATGACTTCTGTTCTTCCTCAGTGGCTAAAGGAAGAGCAGCCAAATACAAATTCAGTGAAGCTAAACAACTAATTTTACCTCATATTCTTACACCTACTTTGTTTTGCTCCCAAGTTATAAAGGAACTTATTTCTTCCAACCTAAGTGCTTTGACAAGGATTCTATCTAAATATTTAGATCAACACACACAGCTGGGATGGGAGACTTCTTATCACAGCACTCAACTCTATTTTATTTTTTACAATGACATAATGGAGAAAAGTGCATTGTAAATAAAAGTTCCAAAAAAGAAAGACTATTTTTTTTCTGTTGCTGGGGGTGGGGATGGGGATTAGGGAGGCTATGTTCCCAACACTGCTGGTTGCAACTTCTCTTTGTCATTAGATTTTAAATTTAACCAATGGCAATAATTGCCTGAATTATTCAAGGCCCATTCACGTTCTGCCTCCTCAACAAAGCTTTACATGGTCATTTTCACCATCACTCATCTCTTAATCTTTGAACTCTCTTATTAACAAAGCAAATTATGCCACCTATTTCAGCACTAAATTAAAGTTCAAATCTGTTGTTCTCCATTATTTTTCATTTGATTTTTTTTTTCTTTTTGTCTGCAATATGGGCAACATGATTCAACATGGAGTTAATCACACCTTTATTTATATCATATATGCCAACATTTCTTTGGTCAAACTCATTCATACCCAAGCCCAAAGTCAAGGGTCAAGAAAATCGATTCTGCCTCTGGAGGGAAAAGCTGCAATGTCACATGGAAAAGAGTATTAGTACAGGGAAGAGTAAAGACTTACAGCCTCTGTATTAACCTCCTAATTATGTAATCTTGAATGTCATTTAAGATTACAAATTATTACAAATTATTATTACAAATTTCAAATTATTCATCCATAAAGTGAAGTGAACACTACCTCTTCCTTAGCCATGAGCTTTGATCAAATAAGATAATGAAATAAAACACCGAGCACTAGGCCGGCTTGTCCTCTACTGATAGCACCCAAATGTAAAGTACCTGATATTGTACTTTAATATTGAGAGCTCTCCAGCTAAAGAATGGGCTGCTTTATGATGTGTGAATCAGAAACTAGAAATATTGAATCAGAGACTGGGCAATAGGGTAGGAAAACTGAGTTTTGCCACCTCCATGATGATCTGATTCTTTCCATATGGATTTCGAGTTCCCTTCCACCTTAGCTGCCAAACATGTCATATACTAATTTTCCTTTTCCCCCTTGAAGCTGGGACTTGTACATATTGTGAGACTTTACCAGTCAATCCCATTCCCACCTCCAATAAGACTTTGACTATAGAGCTGCAAATAAAGACCACAGAGAGTTCTCTATAGACAGCCATAGCTTCTTTAGCCATTTCTGAAGAAGCATTGACAGTGTTGTGAGCCCTGGAGATGGATGCCAGAAAGTCAAGTTTCTGAAGGTAGCAATAACAGCTGCACTACCTGCATCAGACCATGCTTCCATGTTGAAGGCAAAGCTGCAACTATTTCTTCCACAGCTGTATGGCCTGGGTATCGTCTTTATCTGCAAAACTTTAAGTGTGGTTCTCCAGTGTTTCATTAGCTTTACAACATTCTCTTTTAAAGTGCATTTTCTACCTAACTCATCCAGATTTTATCATAGCTTGCAATTAAGAAAACTTACTGGTATGGAAATTAGTAATAAAAGCAGGCAGGTAGCAGAAGCAGGTGGTCAACAGACCCTCCAAGAAATTTGGAAAATGTGAGATTATTTATTTGGCTTGGCTGGGACTATGGGCAGTTGAGAATTCAGTTAGTATTAAGAAATGGGTTCTAGCGGAGCATGGCAAATATTAATTTAATGCTTATTTATGGCCACTACAGATGAATACACAGCTTTGGGGGATCAATTGGCTACTTCCTTAAAGCAGTATAAAAAGGGTCGACTGAGTGGTAAGGTATTGTGTTTAATGGTATTGGACTTGAGAAAAGAGATCAACAAGTTCCCGTTTCTTAATTTTCACCGCAAAACATAGGATGAAAACCAGGGGCTTTCTTTCACTGAGAGAATCACCCTAACTTTCTATTTCTTTTAATCTCCTATCTCTTATAACTCCAGGTTGAAAAATTAAACAAAAAGTTTAATTTTTATTGTCGTTCTATGACCATGCTTGCCGAATTTGTGATCTCGTCTTTGAGAGAACTGGCTAGCAAAGATAAGAACTAGAGTAGGGAATTAGGAAACTTGATATAATTTACAAGATCCCAAATCCTCATTTAAGCCTCCCTTTCTAACAGAAAGAACATTTTACCACTGTCTGATGAGGCTATTTAGACATATTGAAGCCCTCCACTGAGCAAGGTTCCTTGCAAGGAGAAGTAAATTATTCTATTATCTCATACCACCATCTCTCATTGTCTCTGGATTTCAGATAGTGTCATATTCTAGCATATCTCAGGGGCTATTTATGAAGCCAAAAATAGGAAGGGATAGGTACATAAGAAACAAAGTGTAACATTATGTTAATGTCTATCAGCAAAAGCTGGCAAATAGGTGTAAGAACTTATTTCAATCATGTAAGATCAAAGCGAAACAAAAAATATTTTTGGACTGCCTGATTTTATCAACATTGATGAATATTCTGGAAATACTAATTCACTATGCTTATGTAGCTGCCAGGGGTGCTGAGGGTGTAGTTGACTGAAATCTTGATTCAGATGTTAAAGCAGATTTACCATATGTGACCTTTTGAACCCTTCCAAATGATGTCCCTTAAGACAGCCCAAGGTTCTTCAATGAAGTTTTGAAGCATGCATTAGTGAGAAAGAACTATAAAGTGTGGTTGTAAGCAGGTGGAAGGTGCTGTTGTTACAATGGAGTTCCTTCATTCCAATGGGGAAGCCAGAACCCTAGGTGGCAGTGGTCAAATTGAGGGACCTGTTGGATCAAAAGTTGAATGGTTACCATACTAGGCAGTAGGGTCACAGTGGTAATAAAATGTTCTGATCTAAATGGCATGCTGAATGGTAGCTAAGTTGATCATGAGATCCTTGGGTTCCAAATATTTGGAAAATCCACCAAACTTACATTTTATTTTTGAGAGACAGAGATGGGGAGAGAGAGAGAGAGGAAGAGAGAAAAAGCTATTTAACTGAATACTGATTTGATCTACTTAAATTCAGAATAAGAAGTAGGGTGTTTATATTAGTCTTATTGGACTGAACTTTATCTTGATAACTCAAATCATCAAAGATTTGATGATTTGATCTTTTCTTCAGATTTCTATCAGCTCAAAGTGAGACCTCACTGCACTTTGTCACCCCAAAGACATGAAAAAGGCTTCTTCTCTTTTCTTTCTTTCTTTTTTTTTTTTTTTTAACTTTACTTTTCTTTGCCTTACTTAGGAAACAGAAACATAGAAATTAGGTTGGTGAGCAAGGTTCTCCAATTCTTATTTATTTTCCATTTTTAATCCTGAGAGCCTTAAACACCACGTAACACAAAATAAATGGTCAATAAATTGTTGTGAATAAATTAATTCATTGTAGTATTCTTTAATTTTGCTTCATTCTATATACAATGGGCTTTATATTTAAAAAACAAAACAGGATGTTCCATTCAATTGTAAATGTAGAGAGAGACCTGGGAGCCATTAGTGGTACTGCTCTCAGCTACCCACCAGACTAGAAGGTGCTCTTTCCTGCTAGAGAAACTAATAGTTTTTCAGTACCCACACAGTTCTAAGCCTTTCTAAATATATTCCATAAACCCAGTCATTAAAAGTATTTTTAAATGTCGAGAGTTTCTAGATCTTTCAACATCTGAGTTACCTCTCTGTGAAAGTCTTCTAGCTTGTGACTACTAACGATTTAGGTGACATGCCAAAAGTCTAGCACAGTTTTTCAGGTGCTACAAGGTGGATTGGTATAATATCTCCCTCCTAGATAAGACACTTTATCAATACAGATTCCTGGTCAGCAGAGAATGAAATGGTGAAATAGGGAAGTGATTATTTGAGAAGTTTCTTTTAGAAGAACAAAAGTAAGAGAAGAAGGTCATCTAAGGAGAGGAGCTGACCAAGCATGTAATTTTAGGTGTTCTGCTCACAAATTCCAGTGTGAGTGTGTGTGTGTGTGTGTGTGTGTGTGTGTGTGTGTGTGTGTTTTCGTGTGTTGAGGGAACTTCCCCAAACCAACAAGTAATTCTCAGACCCCAGGAGGGTGACTGAGAATTTAACTCAATTTAGATACTATCTACCTGGAGATAGCATCAGATTCCATAGGTTAAGGGCTCAATCCCATAAGACTGCTCCTCCCCACCCGCAACAACTTCAGATGCTAGTTGCAAGCCCAGGTTGCTTCCCGTGATTTTGACTAACTGGTTACACATTGGAGTTTCCAAAACGCACTTCAACTCAGGATGCTAATTGCAAATCCAGGTTGTTACCTATACTTCTGATCACCCGGCTATAAACCAGAGGTTCCAATGATCCCCTCCTTAGGTTCCACTAATTTGCTAATGAGACGCGCACAACTTAAAGAAACATTTTACTTACTAAATTACTGGTTTAGTATAAAAGGATATAAATGAGGAACAGCCAAATGGAAGAGATGCATAAGGCAAGTTATGGGGAAAGGGCAAGAAGATTCCAAGCCTTCTCCAAGAATGCCATGCTCTCCAAATTTCCACATGCTCACCAACGCAGAAGCTCCGAATCCCCTCATTTTGGGTGTTTTGGGGGACTTCATTATACAGTCATAGTTGATTAAATCATTGGCCATTGGTGATTGGATTCAATCTCCAGCCCCTTTCCCCTCTCTCAAGGTTGGGGTAGAGTGGGGATGGGACCCGGACTTTTCAATCTATAATCACCTGGTTGACTGTTCTTGCAACCAGCACCCATTTTAAAGAGCTTTCCAAAAGTCACCTCCTTAACATAACAACATAACAACATTACTCTTTTCATTTAGAAAAGTTTAAAGGTTTTAAGAGCTCTGTGCCATAAATAAACAAAGACCAAATATATGTTTCTTATAAATTACAATATCACACATGTGGTCTGAACTGGAGTCCAGCCTGGTCACAAAAGGAGCTCTAGAAAATGAATTGCATTGCAGTCCTACTCCGAAGGCAAGGGAACTAGCTCATCACCCTCTTATGTCTGTAATTCTATCAGTCATTGGCTGCCGGCTACTCCAGAGGACAGTGTTGCCCCTCAGGCAATGAGGCCCTTATAAGCCAAAGGCAACTATCAGCCAATGAAGTTGGTCTGAGTTATAGGCAGCCAACACTCACAGAACCTAGGGAATAGGAACACCAGCCCAATAAAGCAGATCTGGGCAAGGCACCAACAGTGTCTCTACAGAGCCTAACATGATATTAGTTTCTGTCAATTGCATCACAATTTTTACTTATATTGGCTTTCACATCTACTGAAATCAATAAGTATTTTTCCATAGCTGTGCTGATCAAGGTTATGCAACCTTTTCTGCTTTTGCACGGATTAGTTTTTAACCTCAGTATAAAACATTAGATTCCCCCGTTATGTGTCACCTCATTACATTTTGGATGCTATCATCCAATACTCCCTACACCACCTGATCTCATGCAAATCCATGTTTGCGTTCTGGTTAAAAATAGACTGACTCTGTCAGCAACATATGGTGTCTGAGTGTTTAATCCCATCTACCAATGCCCCAATATACAGAATGTCAAAACCAAACCCAGCTAATGTCTATCACTTTGAAATCAATGTTTTTCTTTCTCAGAAATAGCATATTTATGAGCATAAAAGATTTCATTGGTTCAAAAAGCAGTGGTTATGAATTTCTCATATCAAAAGATTATTAAAGAAATGTTTATGTTGTCCTCCCAACCCCTTATTCAGAGCATCCAGTACCTAAAGCCCTCAGAGGATTTTTAGCTGGCTTTTTGTTGATCAGATATCTAATCAACAGCAAAATGAATCAGTCCTTTCATGGAAATCATGAGTCCTCAATGCTTGAGAGGTTAATACGGATTGTGTCTGGTTGCCTGAGGTCCAAGCTGTACTTTCTGGCCACATGGGTGGTTAATGCAATCAAGGATGAGACTAATTAAATTAAAAATCTGCTTTTATTGCTCAGAAAATGTACCAAATTCAATGCTCTTTGACAGCCTAGAGCTAGAGGCCTGGCCCTAATGTGATCACCAGTTGTACTGATGGCTAGTTCAGTACAGCCAGACAGAATGTCATTGAGGGAGGCATAATGCTTCTGTGCTGGTAATGCCTCCACTTTGCATTTTGAAGTCTTTATTAAGTGTGGGAGAAGAAGAAAATTTTTCTACTCTCCTAGTTTTTCAGGCTGGTCTAATAATTAAATCAACATGAAACATTAACCAGAGAAAATAAACAAATGTAATGCATATGTATGCAGGGGAACCCCACATACATGAATGAGTCAGAGTCCCCCAAATACATGAGAGATTCAAAGATAGAAAGGGAAAATGAGGTATACATGCTATTCTGAGCTAAGGATCACCTTGAGGGTTCAGACAGGAGGAAAGGTCAGAACAACAAGCAAAGCAGATGTTCAGTAATTACAAATTTGCCCTGACCTAAAGTTAGGTCATAAAAATTATTTCTGGTGATAACTCTTATTATGGGCAAGGGTCTAATTTCAATTCTTTAAGGCAGAGACAAAAGTTTCTCTCACAAGCCTGCAGGGTCTTGCTTGCCTTCAGGTCAAAGTAATTCGCATGACAAAGTCACACATTTTGGGAACGCCTGTTCTGAACACCTATATAAGCAATCAACATAATATGCGTTCACTTCCACAGGTAACTACCCATGATTGTTTTGTTTCTAAATACACCTCTCAGTTAACTAGTCATTCTCCTCAGTTAGCATATAGCCCCCGTTGCTCTGTTGTGCTTGGGAAATCTTAGAGGCCTGTTCTTCTCATCTTCCCAGCCCTCTCCTACTGTGTCCCACTTTAAGAATTGCTTTTATATACATCTAACTGCATGTGTGTAAAAGTACCTCTCTTTGCAGTGTGGAAGAACAATTTATTCAGCATCATGAGGCAGACACAATATATGCCTCTGCCATTATTCTTTGAATTAGGCCCTTTGGTGTGGGAGGTTGGAGTGGATAAAACATAGACTTTAGAAACAAAGAGTTATAGGTTTGATTCCTGCCTCCATAATTTACTCATTACAAACTCTTGGCCAATCATTTAATATCTCTATGCCTTTAAAGTGCAGCTCAAGATACCTACCTTTAAGACTGTTCTAAGGCTGAAAATCATGCAACTGGCAGTATAGCATTTATTGAAAGGCTGCTAGGTTTTATTATCTTTGTTGGTATCATCGTCATTAACCTTAGTTACAGAGGCTCAAAGAGATCAGGTGATGATGCTTCATCCTTAACCTTTTCCCCTTTCAAAAATAGCCTCTTGTAAAAGTCAATCATACCAGCTACTTCCATCTTACCATGAATTTCCTCCTAAACACTACTCCTCTCAGATGGTAACATACAGTAAGCCAGAGGCTCTTGGTTTTGTTTGCACATTGGAAATAGTCAGGATACTTTATGCCAGGGTCCCACCTCTAGGATTAGGTGTAGTATAACTAGTCTGGAATGCTGATTGGGCACAAGAATGTTTAAAACCTCCTCAGGGATTCTGCAGTGCAGCCAAGATTGAGAGCTACAATACCAAGCCATTATCCACCACGGAAGGAAAAGCTTTGGTCAATGGCAAAGAATTTCATGAGGGGCTAGAGAACCTGTGAGCTCTGACAGATTCAACACGTTTACATGTGAGACAGGAATAGTGTTGGCCTTCTTTCCAACTAGTTGCCCTTTCACAAACACTGAAAGGGAGCTACATGAGAAAGGTGTGTGATCTCTTAGGAGGGAAGCAAACCCTGCAGGTTAAGAATTCTAAAGTCCTCAATGACTGTGCCTAATTTGTTTGACCCTGGCCACAGTGTGCGCTTACCATGGTTCTCAGTAAGAGTGTATGAGTTGGCTTTAGGGGGGCCCTCCCTATAGCTCTAGGTGGTAATTTATTTTTTCTATGCCTGTGTCCCCAGCCAGACTCTGAGTTTCCTGGAGACCAGGATGTGTTTTGTTTTTCTCAAACATCCAGTTAAACTTTGTGAAGTGGATTTGTGAAATTCTACTGAAATTCAGTTCAAAAGTGCTTGATTCTAACCAACTTTAGAGTCTGATTGAGTGTAGGACAGAATAGTGTGAATTTAAAATTTTTAAACAAGTGCAGGTAGCCTTTCTAATATATCACCAATTTTCATTGGGCAATGAGAATCTTTTGCTTCAAAAATATAAACACATAAATTCTTAGATATTAGTAAACAAATGGAGGAGCATCTATTAGATAAACATTTTATTGTGAATTCTTCTGTCATTTTAAATCTTTTCTAGAACAAAGTAGAAAATAAATTAATCAAATAATTTAAATAGAATGAGATAGATAAATGAATTAACACTGATTTCTCTTTTCCCCTTACAATACTGTTATGCAAGTCATTTAAAAAGTATTCCTCTTTCAAATGCTTGCAGGGTTCCAACATGTCCCATCTAGCCTTAGACAGAATGTCCTTATACTAAGAAGTTAGATTTTAACATATAGATATAGGGTACCTATTTTTTTAAAGAGACATTAAATAGCATATGTTTACTAGTATCTGTCCAAAGATTCTTCATTTCAATTAAACGGAATCTGTCCGATTGCCTAGAAATCATGACATTTTACAACAAACAAATACCTCAGAAATTTTGTGAATCAAACTTCCTCACTTTGTAGATAAGCAAGCTAAAAATCGGAGATGCTGTGTAAGTTCAGGGCTGCCCAGGAATCTACTAACAGAATAAGGCTCTGATCCAAACTTTCTTGAATACTCGTTTCTTACTCCCTCCATGCCATACATTGCAGATTATTCTCAAGTCTTTTGTCTTAAAAAATGTAGGGAGTGGAGGGAGAGGGAAAACAGGAGTCCATTTTATATACAATATGATGCCAGGTTATTAAATCATCCTCTCCCAGATAAACCTCTTTGGGAACTTCTCTTTTATTTTAAAGACCTGAATTGTCTCCACCCTGTCCCAACCTGTATGGCATCTGTCTTTTCTTACCTTGTTTCTCCTTGTTATTGCATCTGCCTCTAGAATGCGGCACAAGAACAACCAGGAAGAATGGGGAGAGAAGAGAAGGTAGCTGTGATATCAAAAAAGAATAATGAAGCTGATCACTTCGGAGTGAGCTCAATGCTGATAATTGGTGAGACTGTGTCATTTCTACCTCTCCTCACCCTGTCCTCATCATTCTCATTGCGTTCCTTCTGGGTACATGGCCACATGTACTTCTGAGGCAATTCCTCTAACTACTGCAATAGATGGGGGTAGACTGGCCAAGGGCTCTGCAGAAATTGATAGTCCCCTTTGAGTAAGGGGTTAAGCAGCAATGCTGCTTCGGTGCCATCAATCAGCAGTCATTGGGAATAGACAAAATATTTTCCCTGGTGACTTAATCAGAGGGATGCTGTCTAGCTGATTGAAGGCAGCCAGAAAGCGAGTAGGTGTTTCTATAATAACTTGTCATCAGCCATTGGTCTAAACAGAGAAAGTTAGGTCACAGCAATCTGACCAAAGATCAAGGCAGGTATTTTATTTAGCCCCGTGGAAAGATGCTGATTCAGGAAAAAGAGAAATGAAGGTTTTTTTCAAAATGGTCTCTTATTACATTTAATATGAAATTTATATCCTTGCTTTCACAGAGGATCCAGGGCACTGGAATTGAGCGCACAAAATAGAAACACTATGTCCCTTTATTGGGTATGAGAGGAGGAAGAAGGGCATCTTTGTCCTTCTAATCCTGCCTTCCCAGCTCATTGCTGGCACTTTTGCCTGGTTGCCTCTTCTGCCTATTTCTCCAAAGTGGCCCTTCTCTTGTGGAGAGGAAGTCCTTCCCTTACCACTCTGTGCATGTTACCTCTGGCCATAGTCACTCCTGATCACATGACCCTGTTTTCTTTTCCTTGTAGTGTTCACTGTCATCCAAACTTATCTCACTTTTTATTAATTTATTTATATTTTTCCTACTTCTAGAAAGTAAACTGCTTGATGAAAAAGGACCCGATCTTGCTCACATGAGTTACTCTTATTGCCTACCATAAGAAAATAGTGCCTGGAAGACAATAGGTACTTGATGAATATTTAGTTAATGAAGTAATAATTTCACATGTGGTTACTCACTTCTTTTTTAAATAGCTATGATCAGGTTGGGTTGTAGAAGCAAGGGGAGGAGATTTGCATAACCAGATAGACCTCAGAGTTCAGGTTAAAAGAGGTTCAGTATTCAGGAGAGTCATCTGCATTCAGACACTGTGGTAAGGAGTGGTCAGGAAACAGTGAGAAGGGTGGGTAGCTATGCAGCAACTGAGATAAGAAAAACCTGGAAATTAGGCAAACTCATGCTTCTTCTCAGAAGGTTTCTCTCTTTATTTGTCCTTTGAAGGCAAGACTGCATCCTTAAGATTCACTAGTTTAAGGCTGGTCTTTGTTGTTCCATGAAAATCCCTGGCTCAAAAAGGAAGGGAGATTGAGAGGAAGGAGAAATTCTAAAAGAAGGGCCTTGTTAGTCTTATGGCATCGAATAGTCTTCAAATAGACTTGTTTATGCTGGATTCATTGTCTTTTGTGAATAGACACTGAAGAAGATTCAAGATAAAAGCTAATTAAAAATGTATAAACCATTGTGATTGCAATGAACTTGCACGTTCGAATAGACTGTTCAAGCCATCCAGCTTTCTTGTCAGCAATGATGCAGGGGCTTCAAATTGAAGGTGGCATTTCCTTGTATCTTACATGCACTCTCGTCACTACTATTTATTTTATAGCCATTTACTGAACATTTAGAATGTGCTCCTTAAACCAGGGAAGGCAAATCTTTGGAGTGGCACACGGTGTGCTGGGAGATAGCTAAAGAATATACATATGTCATCTCCCCAGCATTGGTGGAACAAAGCTGAAGTAAACAGATTAATTTAAAATATAAAATATGAGGCTTTCAAGAAGTGTTGTGCTGGTGGCTGGGCTGTTTTGGATTGAGGTTCTGGTCTCTACAACTCTTGCCCTAGTGCTTTAATAGTCATTTAGAAAAAATCCACATCTTCCATTATCCTTATCCTTTTGGCATATCTTTTGTCTTACAGATTTTGAATGTCTACATTATACCAATTATGAATGAGATGTCATGGTGCAACAAATATTCTATGTGTTTACTTAAATTTTCCAGCCATTGGGATGGGGCTATGAGAAGTTTTAGTCAATGGATCCTAAATAGAAGTGATGAATGTCACTTCCCAGATGAGCTAGTTAAGAGCTGCTGTGTCCCTTACTTCCTTTCCTCTTCTTCTCAGTAACTTTAGAAGTCACATATTGAGATGGAGGTAATAGAACATGCAAGGGCATGGATTCCTGGATAACAAGATGGAGATAAAGCCCCACTGAACTGCCTCAGATTTTGCATGAGCCAGACATAATTTTTTATTGAGCTAAACCACTGAGATTTCAAGATTTGTTTGTTACCATACATGGTCTATGCCATCCTTATCTAATATGCCACCAATAATTTCAGAGGTTGGTGTTTTTTTTTGCCTCATTTTATTGCTCTGTGCTTTATTGCACTTTATAGATACTGCATTTTTTACAAATTGAAGGCAAGACCCTCCACCAGCAAAACGATTACAACTCATTTTATTGTGATACTCACTGTACTGTAGTGGTCTGGAACCAAACCCACAATATCTCTGAGGTATGGCTGTAGAGATGTCAGCTGAAGGTGGTAAATATTTGTTTTCTGATTGATCATGAAGATTTTGGATGTCAGCTTGTTTTGTGAAGTGAAATCTGTAAAGTTCTCATTCTAGACATAGGAGACTAGTTAGATTTGTTCAAATACCTCTGTAGGAGTTTCAATAGATCCTCAAACTAATTTCAAGCTATTCTTTGATTAACTTTTCAAACTACGCCTAGAAATTCTTCAGTGCTAGTCTGGGATTCTCTAGATATTGAAGTCCCGGAGCTTTACAACAAAGGAGTTAACTGAGATTGTCAGAACCGCAGTCACTGTTCTATCTATAAGTGTGTTTGGAAGGATGGTTCTCATCTCAATAGAACTGAAAGAACACTCAGACCTTCCTCAATAACAAGGGGACCTAAATGATACTAACATTGGTGAGAGTTCCTATTCATTCTATTGAACTACTGCTATCCCCAACAAGAAGATTATATTGCCTCTTTCGTTAAATTGCATTGCAGGAGGATTACGAGTAATTCAGTGTACAAATCAAGGTTCAGATGAACACACTTGATAGAATAGAACTGAAATGGGGCAAGCGCTGAGAGTTGTAAGAGTGCAACAATGCTTAGAAACCCAAGATCCTCAAATATTTTACCATTTATCACAGGTGATAATGTTGAATTATACACTTTAGGAAACAAACACAATGAGTTAAGCTTCCTATTGAGAAAGGAATCACTTGCTCATCTTCAGATGTTGTAGTAATTCTCTTCAGACTTAAGAATCCCCTTACAAGTAAGGGTTGTATCTTAAAAATTTATCTTTGTGGAGTTTAACCCCATACCAGAAGTATACTAATAATAACCGGTATTTATAACACTTAACACAAGCCAGTTTTACTGTATGCATGACATGCATATTAATTTATGTAATCCTCAGAATAATCCAGTGGATTATTATTAGCTCAGTTTATATATAAAGAAACTGGGAACCTCAAGTATGGGGACTTT
Source organism: Rhinolophus hipposideros (assembly GCF_964194185.1). NCBI lineage: Eukaryota > Metazoa > Chordata > Mammalia > Chiroptera > Rhinolophidae > Rhinolophus > Rhinolophus hipposideros. The sequence goes on from NC_138068.1 coordinate 33,068,463, forward strand.
AAACAAATTGCTCAAGGACACATGCCTAGTTAATATTGGACCTAGTTTTAAACATGTAGTCCGACTCCAGAGTGTGACATTTAATCATCATGCCCCAATGCTACTCTTAATTATTGGAAGAAGGAAGGAAAGAAGAGAAGCTTGGATGAAAAGAGAGGTGAAAAAAGTGATAGAAGAAGGATGGAAAGAAGGAGAGGATGTGGGGATATTGGAGGGAGGGTTGAAAGGATGAATGGAAAAAGGTATGGAAAGAGGACTGGAGGGAAGGGCTGAAAGGTTAGGTGGAAGAAGGAGTTGAAGAAGGGATAGAAGTCATGAAAAATGGATAAATGGATGGATGGATGGATAGATGGACGGATGGAAGAATGGAAAAAAAAATAATTTAACTGAATAGATAAATATAACAAATAGAAGTGGTTTTTTTTCTACCCTAATGGAGTTTCCAATCTTGCTGTTAAGAAAGCTCCCAACACCGACAAAAATGAAGATTCATGGTAAAGATAATCTAAACTTTCCTGAGAGCAATGCAGTTTGATTAGCAACTTTTCTCTCCCTCTCCTTTCTACGCATATCAAACGTGTGTGCTGTCTCCTGTGCAGAATTTCTTCCTTTAAGGCTACCCTGGATTTTGTAACAGGATATTATTACCTTCATAAGGAGTACTCAGAGACCCCAAGGTCTTGCCTTGCCTGTTTTCCCCAAGGATACAGAAAAAGTATCTTTAACATTATTTTGGGTTATTTCAGAGTAAGATTTTACACCCCCCTGGACAGAGATTTTTACTATTGAACTTTTCTCATGAGAAGGGATTCTGCATTGTAACACCCAGGCACTTCAACAACAAATTCCCAATTCAGTCCTCTCTCCACCACCTGATGTCAGGTGTTCATTAAACTTTTTTTTTTTTTTTTTTTTTTTTTTAAGAATGGTGTCAACACCATACATAAGTGCTGGGAGATTTGTAGAAAATAAGGGAACAGAGTGTATTTTGTTTACCATGTAAAGCAGCTTAAGTTAGTTAAGTTGGGTATTAGAGGACGGCCATGTGTCCAGACATATGTAATGATTAAATGGACATAAAAGTATCAGAAAAGATATTGTATCTGCCAAAGTGGCATCATTTACCTTTCCCACTGTGGTCCTTTCTAGAACCCTAGTATGGAGAGTATGTTAGGTTGTGTTTTCCCAGAAGCAGATAAGAGCTCAAGTACCAATTGAACATTTTGGAGATTATCAGGAAACACAGCTGGGAGGTAGGTGAAGTGATACAGGGGAGGAGAAGAAGCCAACACACCTTATCAGTTGAATTACACTATGGGTGCCTGGAGCTTACTGCCCCTGGAGAACTTTGAAAATCCCTGTAGACCAGCACCTAGGACTATCCCACCCAAGGCACAAGTGAGCTGGTGTATACTCACACCAATTTCTATTTGTTATTGTTTTAAGGCTGCTCTGGGGGGAATGGTTCATTGCTTCCAGTACTTTCTGTGTGCTGCACAAATGCCAAGGTAGGCTCTAACAGTCAGAGAAAGGCTTTGGGCAAAGAAGTGCAGATGCTGGGGTGGTAGTTGGATTGGCCTGCCCTGAAGCTATCAGGGCAAGGTTGTAAGGGCAGGATAATGAGTGGCACAGGTAGGGTTTGCCTAGCTCCATTCAGGACTGAACCAAGGAAAGGAATTACTGTAACCTTTTTTCCCATAGTGCCTTTGATGCAGTTAATCTCAGTAAAGTGTTAGCATAGCACTATGAGCCCTACATTATTAAATTCCCTTAAACATGTGGAGGCTGAGTCTTTGGAAGATTATCTGCCTCAGCAAAAGTCGCATAACTTCAAAGTGGTGGTGTCAAAACTATGGCTTAAATATTTTGCCTTTGCATCCAGTACTTTTTATATTATTCTTATATTATATTGTACTGTTTCCATGTCAAGGTCAAATGGAGGCAGACCAGAGCTTTCTGCCCTTCCCTAAGATCTGAATATGGAAAATGAAAGCGCTAACCCTTAGTCTCCCAAGTGTTGGCTGTGATTATTCATGGTGCACTGAGGCTGTGGGAATGCTTTTCTGGATTGTTCCATCTCACTGGTGATTGATTTACCACCTCTTAATAGAGCATCCTCTAATAGTTCTGAGCTCTGGGGAAATTATTTAATTTCAGTTTACATTTTAAATAGAAAAGAAAGTAAAAATGCTGTGAAACTGAGACATGAACCACCTTACATCTGCAGCTATTTATGGGTGTATTTCAGGAGGATATCGAACAGGGTAACTAATGGATAATAAGTGATATGGAGGTGGGCACAGGGTCATGGGAATGAAGCTGAAGAGAGAAGCCCCTAGGAAGTGTTCTATACTAGTCTCCCTATACTCTTTCCTGGTCACCCTGCAACATCTCCCAGACAGACCATTCAGGCCTCCCTGTCTCCTTGCAAACCCTCCTTCCAAACATACTTACAGATTTCCTTCAGAGGCTTGCTCTTGCTTAATAATTGGAACTCCAGCCCATGTGCATCACTCACTGCTTAGTTCCCTTGCTCAAGTATGGCTTAGCTTTACTTGATGTGTTATAGAGACGCAATGGCTCCATACCAAATAAGGACTGGAGACAGAGCTTTCTGAGGACAGGTAACCTTTAGCACTTTGAAATCCAATCACCTCCCAGACTGTAGGAATGCACAGCAACAGACTCTCCTGTCCCCCAATTCCACAACATTTCAAATCTTGAATAATTGTGATGTTTTCAATAAAGGTGATATTTTTTTCCACATATAATATAGTGGATTGATCTTTATACTTCTGTAGGTCTTCTGATGAAAAAAAAAAAACACATTAGAAGGATTCTATAACCAGGCCACCTCTTGATTTAGATGTGTAGAAAATCATTTCATATATATATATATATATATATATATATATATATATATATATATAGTCAACATACTTGGACATCCTCCCCTCCTCATCTTTCAGATTTGATTACCAAGCTCAGCTTTGTACTGGCTCACACATAACAGAAATCGTGAAAGTCTGGCAGGATGGAGAGAAGCCCAGCCTGCTGTCTATCTTGCACACGAACTGCCAGAAGGCTAACTTTACAGTTTATAGGTGTTAGAACGGCAAAATATGTAGTGTTTCTTGTGTACACTCAGCAACTCCTAACTACTAAAGAATAGGACAGATATGTGAGCCATATGTTTTCCTCAGTGCTCCAAGGAAGAAAAGAAGGAAAGAAAGAAGGAAGGAAGAAAGGAAATGAAGGATCATGGAAAGAAAGGAAGGAAGGAAGGAAGGAAGGAAGGAAGGAAGGAAGGAAGGAAGGAAGGAAGGAAGAGGAAGAAGGAAAAAAAGGAGGGAGGGAGGGAGGAAAGGAAGGAGGGAGAGAGGGGAGATGAGAGAGACAGAGAGAGAGAGAGAGAGAGAGAGAGAGAGAGAGAGAGAGAGAGAGAGAGAGAAAGATAGTATGAACTTTATTTCAGTGGCAGACTTCACACACCCATTCTTAAAACATAGGATTTGCCTCACTTGTCTTCTAAGGCCTGATGTTTTTAAAACTCACCTTATGTTTTCTTTTGAGAGATTGGACTTTAGGAAGACAGCATGGTGGTTCTGTATCCCACATGACTGCCTGCCAGGTGCTACTGGCTGAGTCATGGAACAGGTGAGCCATGAGCGTCTCATCTGGTGGATAAGCCAGGCTTCTATTTAGTTTTTATCTTACTGCTATGAGAACTCGGGTCTGTGACTGTTTTCTTTTAGGCTGTACCCTCAAGAAGATTGACTGAGAAAGAATATGCCCACGCCAACCTCAGAGTAATAACAGGCTTGAAAAACAATCTGTTTAAAGGAATATACTTTCCAATTATCTGGCGGCTTGCATGTCACCAATGGTCCTACTTGGCAATCATTGTTATTGGGATAATTCTGATAATGGTCAGATTTGCCTGTGATGATTCTCAGCTGAATATAAACAAATCTGCTGTAGGCTCCCTTTTCCCTCCCGATGGCTCAGTCTTGGGAATTCTTTGTAAGCGTGCAGCTGCATCTAGGCCAACTTGACAAAGATCAGGATGCCTTGGGACAGGTGCTGAAGCCAGGTGAAAATTATCCATTTTCCTTAAAGACCAGGTCCCTGTCCTCTAATAAGAGGAATTTCTCTTCCTCTCACTAGAGCACTGAGGACATTTGCATTCCTTTCAGAAGCAGGTGGGAAAGGAATGGAGAATGCCAGAGAAGAACCACCAGCAGCAAGGATGTCCCACAGAGCTCTGGGTTACAATAAAAGAGAACCTGCAACATCCACAGCAGGGAGATTGTAAAGCAAGGTCTCAGCTCCTGTTCCCCATACAAGAATGTAGGATATGGTGAGGCCAAAAAGGAACAACAATGGAGCCATAGAAAGGGGAGTCATACCACTATGTTCTCGATGGCGGCTAGTCGAGACACAAAAGCAAACATCTGCCAGTAGCCCAAATGAGGGGTCTTCCTGCACCCCAGGCTTGCCGGTGGCTGGGCGAAACACAGGAAGTAGGATCCACATGATCCGCAATCCGCCATCTGTGCTTGCTAACCCCAATTGCTAGCCACAATTTGCCATCTGCTTCTCTGCCAACCAACCAACCAACCAAACAAACAAACAAACAAACAAACAACAACGTCCAGCACAGCCTTGGCAGTTATATTATTGGCTAATGGCTAACCTGTCACAGCTAAAGGCCATCTACTACCCTAGCCAGCACCTTTCCACTTGAGGCAGAGAGGCTGGAAACGGCTCTCTGAGACTCTATCCCCACACTCTGCCCCTCCAGGGTCTCGCCTCACAATCTATGCAAAAAGCGTCTTCCATGAGGGGTCCTGTGTCAGGAACCCAGCTCACGAGAAAAAGTTTCAGTCTAGATCAAGTAATGTCAAAGGGGGTGTCCCTTGATGTCCACCCACTTTCCGGGCATAGCCAGGGCTTCTCAGGGCACTGCCGTCTTTCTGGGCAGAGCCGGACTTCCTGGGCACAGCCCGGTTTCCTCAGGGTACCATGCTGCAACAATACTGGCTCACACTCAAGGTGCTTACATATTTTCGATGGCAGCTGGTCAAGACAGGAAACAAACATCTGCCTGCACCCCAACAAGGGGACTTCCTGCACCAGTCTCTCTGGTGGCTGGGCAAGACCCAGGAAGTAAACATCTGCCAGTTTCACTACGTGGTGGTGCATTCCCAAGCAAAGAGTCAAGCAGTCCATTAAATCAGGGATGGAAAGCAATCCCCCATAGTCCACAGTCATTCTCCAGGGCTGTGTGTTCGCCTCACAATATGTGCCCTCTCCAAAGGGTGAGGGCTCAAAGTCCTCCCCAACTTGGGGGTGAGGGACGACCTTGACCTCACCTCCACCGAGGACTCAGCAAGTATTTCCTCCCGGGACTGCAAGTCCCACACCTGGACTGCCTCAGTAAGCAGTTCCCAGCTCACCTGGCCTCAATGACCTTCTCTTTCTCCGACCTATGCTGGTTGGAGAACTGTCCAAATCTTCCCACCCCTCCACAGGGGTCCAGCTCTTGAGAATAGTGGCCATCGGGCACCACAAACTATGTAGGGGCCACACGTCCTCCTGCCCAGAGTCAGACATCATTCCTACCTGGCTGGAATCCTGCTCATCGCACCAGGTATCTGAGTGGGTGGTGGCCCAAGCGCAAGATGTCCACAACTCTAGGAGCCTACAGCAGCAGTGGACCACCAAAAAGCAGGTGCCTCCTGCTATGGCTAATAGAGCGGTGTGGGGATAGAGCCAGGAGTGCAGATTCCAGGCTCTTGGCTTCACATGGAAAGGTGCTGGCTTAGGTAGTAAATGGCCATCAACTGTGATTGGATGGCCGTCAGCGGTGGCTAGTTCGCCATCAGCTGTGACCAATGAGCCATTGGACACTAATATAACTGCCGTGGCTACGCTAGCAGCAAATGGGGGGCTAGCAAGAAGATGGTGGCTGAGCTAGCAAGCATGGATTGCAGTTAGCATGTCAGGTTGCAGATCACGTGGCTCCTGCTTCCTGTGTCTCCAACGCAGCTGCCAGCGAGACTATAGTGGTATGACTCCTCTATCTATGACTCTGTGGGTGTTCCTTTTTGGTCTCACCATATCCTGAATTCTTGTGCGGAGAGCAGGAGCTGAGACCCTGTGTGACACCCTGAATGATAGGTGGCATGCCATCTGGAAGCTCGAGAGGACCACCAATTCACTGAGGGGTCATGTTTCTCCCAAGTAGATCACATTTCCTGCTCCTGGCACCACTCCTCATGGGCTTCCTGAGACTGTGTTCAAACACACAAACTGCTCCGCCGCCCTTTGGAGAGCTTTGGCCAGCACCATACCCTGCTCACTGCGCCATGTGTCATGCAGGGTCTCAGCTCCTGCTCCCCGCACAAGAATGCAGGATATGGTGAGGCCAAAAAAGAACAACAATGGAGCCATAGATAGGGGAGTCATACCACTATATTCTTGAAGTTTGCTGGTCAAGACACAAAAGCAAACATCCACCAGTACCCCGACGAGGGATCTTCCTGTACCCCAGTTTCTCTGGCGGCCGGGCAAAACACAGGAAGTAGGATCCACATGATCCGCAATCCACCATCTGCGCTTGCTAACACCACTTTCTAGCCGCAATCTGCCTTCCACTTCTCTGCCAACCAACCAACCCCACTTGCTAGCCACAATCCACTGTCTGCTTCTCTGCCAACCAATCAACCAACCAACAACCCCAGCGTAGCTTTGCAGTTATATCAGTGGCTGATTGCTAACCAGTAACAGCTGATGGCCAACTAGTCACAGTTGATGGCCATCTACTACTTGAGCCAGCACCTTTCCACGTGAAGCCGAGAGCCTGGAAACTACTCTCTGGGACTCTTTCCCCACAGAGATGGTGGCCTGATTTTGTTACCATGTTTCTATAATAACAGATATATTGATCAGTGGGAAGACAGTACAGGGTACCAGGGTGTGGGGACAGAGTCCCAGAGAGCAGTTTCCAGGCTCTCTGTCTCAGGTGGAAAGATGCTGACCCGGGTATTAGATGGCCATCAGCTCTGGCTAATTGACAATCAGCTGTAACCAGTTAGCCAATTAGCCACTGATATAACAGCTGCGGCTGCGTTGGTTGGTCAGTCGGTTGGTTGGCAGGCAGAGAAGTGGACAGCAGGTTGCAGGTCATGTGACTCCAACCTCCAGTGAGACTATAGTGGTATGACTCCCCTATCTACGGCTCCATGGGTGTTCCTTTTTGGCCTAGCCATATCCTGCATTCTTAATTGGGGAGCAGGATTAGAAACCCCGCAGGGTGGGACCCTGCAGGCCACCCTGCATGACAAATGGCGCAGCGAGCAGGGTCTCCCACACGACACAGGATAAGTGGAGGAAAAACACGAGTTAAGGACTCCAGCATAGGCTATTGGAAAAAACAAAACAAACAAACAAACAATAAATAAATATATATATATATATATATATATATATATATATATATATATATATTTATTACTTCTTTATCCTCTCCCTCAAAAAAGCACCAGAGCTAAAGTAGTGATGATGGTAGGGGAAGTAGAGGAGAGGCAGGGGCGGTGACCAGTCTAGTCTCACAGCTTAAACCACTTGGGGGAAGGCAGGATGTCCAGACCACACAAACTGCAAAGGTCAATGCTCTTGAGTCTTCCATTTGCAAAGCAGAGGGGACATGATAAAAACTGAGATGACTCTTGAATTGATTAAGACACTTACCAAATTACCGTTGAGACTCCACTTAAAATTTGCCTAACAGTCAAGCAATTGTGGTAAACTGAGGCCCATTGAGACTGGAGTATGATTTCTGTGAGAAAATGAAAAATAAAGATTTATTACCCATTTAGGGTTATTAAATGTCCCATGGCATTTGAAGAGAATTAAGGTTATATTTCATCTTACTAGTGGCATTTAGGGGTTAATTTAAAGACTCTTTGAAATCCACTATTTAAGCAACTTGGACTGCATAAAAAATAACACGAGTGCCGATATTTTAAACACATGTGCTATATTTGCCTCTACCCTGGAATGGTTTAGGTAATGAGTGAACCAAATCACCAGGTTGACATTCCAATTCAGTGAATGTGGTTGAGGGACTGACACTGTGAGTTCCAGAACCTACAGCTGCTATTATTATCTGACCTGCCTCATGTGCTACAGTGGATATTTGTCCAAACTCATAAAAATTTCTCTGCAAGGTCTATTGAATGTTGCTGGTATTTGTAACATAATAATCAAAATGAATTGTTGCTCTGGTGGTAGAATGAATATACAAGGCCCGATTAATCCATTTGCAGAACCTCTGAAATGAAGATGGAAAACATAATAACAGCCAACTCTTAGTATTAACCCTATGGGGATTCTGTTATTAATTGGTCTGGATTTGAGCACAGCTTTTAATCAACTTGCAGGGTTTTAAGCTTACACCCCCTGAACTGCTCATCCATCTCCAAGAACTGTGAAATAAATGTTGAACAAATGTCAGAGAAAGTCCTTTTAAGAGCTCATCTTAAGACATTTTATCTACATCCATATCTTGTAATAAAGCAGTGCAGCTGTGCTCCTGACTGAGCCCATGTCTGGAGAGAATCTGCCTGCAGTTTTTCAGAAGGATAAAGGGATACCTCTATGCCCCAGAGTGAACAGGTTATTGAATCTATACTTGGGCAGTTCAGGTCAAATAAGCATTCTTAGGGAAGAAGGGGGAAAGTAGATCTTATAAATAAAAGTAATAGATTCAAACATTGGGATAATAAACTGGCATGTAATGCTGTTCTGAGCAGGGGTCTTTAAATATTTGGTTTGCAAGGAATTTTTTGAAAACTAACTCTCCAGAACAGTGAAAACATGAGTATATACGAGTATGTCTCCCAAGTGTAAACAAAATCCAGGGGATTCATGACCCCCTAACGTCCATCCTCTAACTCATGGAAAGAATCCTAATTTAGATGGTTTTATGGTAACTAGCGCTTGCTGTTTTGCAACCCTCTTTACACCTGCTGTGATTGATTTATTGACTATCTTTTCTTTGCAGCCTAGAAGTTCCCTGAAGGCAGGAGCCCTGCAGTTATTTATTACTGAACCACCAACACATAAGTAACACCTGGGACATGGATAGAACTCAGTAAATATTTATGAAATTAAAAAGACAGAATCCTCATCTATTGAATGTTTAATGTTCTTGTCCTAGTCTAGATAATGCAAAGTAAGAAAAGTAGAGAATTTTTTTTCCAAAATTAGGAGAACACTGATTGTTCCCAGGCCTCCAGTCTGCATGGCTACCCTTTCATTGTACATGATTGACTTAATAATAATGGATTTGTGGGAAGCAGTGCTTGTAATTACATTTGATTCATTCAGTTCTCTAAGTGGTGCTGCTCAGACTTTAGCATGCATAAGAGTCACCTGGGAAGGTTGTGAAAACAGATTTTAGAAGCTCCTCTGCTCTACCCTTCGATAATCTGATTCTGGAGGACTGGCTTGGGACCTGAAATTTTGCGTTTCTAATAAGCTCCAGGACTACTGCTGGTCCGTGGACCCCACTTTGAGGAGCAAGGCACTAAAATCCCTGTGAAGTGATTCTAATGACCTCATCTTCCATATATAAGGGATCTTGAGAGTCAGATCAGCCCCAGCTAACTCAACACAGCAAGAATTCTAAAGGAAGATCTTCAGACTCTGGTTTCTGTTTGTGTGTGATTTTGTTATGATGCCACACCACACGTGGACCAGAATAACACCTTGATCACACCTCCACTCCATATTCCTCACAGGATCCTTCTTCAGGAGATATGACTACAAAGTAATTAAGCTCTTAATTTGTTTTATTATATAAACACCATTATAAAAGCACTAATGAAAATTTCCAGGAAGAAAAATAAATTTCCTCTAATTCCTCCATTTTATTATCTTTTTGCATTTTTGTATGAGCATGCTAGTTTTTAAATAGCTGTGCAATGTAAGAGTTTGACTCTTGGTAGGTTCCTGGAGTCAGTGAGCCCCAAAAAAGACAATGGAGCCATAGGTAAAGGGTTCATACCACTATATTCTCGAGACAGCAGGTTGAGACACGGGAAGCAAACCTCTGCCAATATCCCAACAAGACATCTTCCTGCACCACAGTCTCGATGGTGGCTGGTGAGACACAGGAGTAGACACGGGATATTGCGGATCTGCAACATCCATGCGTGCTAAAGGAGCCATGGCAGTTATATGCATACAGAACAATGGTGGCTGACGGCCTACCAATTACATAAGTGCTTGTATAGGGATGTGCCTGCCTTTCCATGTAAGATGTAGAGCCTGGAAACTGTTCTCTGGGACTCCGTCCCAACGAGCTGTAATCACGGTGAATGTGAAATGTGTTCAGGTATTATTTAATGCATTGAACATATTTCATAGTTGCGTGGTTGTTGTTCTTTTTTTCTTTAACAATGATTAAATGAATCTATGAAAATGTACGTGTGCAACTCTGTATTGTCTCTTCAATGTAGTCACCCTGAGAGGTTATATTTCTACTCCATTGCTAGGGAGTTGCTCAATTATACTTGTGATGCCTCTTTTGGAAAAATTCTCTGAACCAGTTCTAAAGAAATTCAAGAAGAGCAGTCTCATTTAGCCTCAATCCAGTTTTGATCTGAAAAGAGTTACCAAACATCAACCCTCACTATTAACCATGCTTCATTCTATAAGACATATTCCATTTCCAAAAAACCAAATGTGTCTTTAAAGAATCAATAATGGCCACCACTGAGGGATGTAAAGAAGACTTAAATGTCCTGGTGATTGCTATTTCATGATGTTATTCAATTCCTCCTACAATGACTTTTAATTCCTAAAAATATACTTTGTTTTACAGCACTGTATTCTTAACTTCTCATGGAAATATAAATATGTAAGAACAATAAACATAATTATGAGAAGAAAGTGAGTAACTAAGGGACCTAAATCTACCAGATTTTATGGGGCTACAACAATTAAATAAATTTAGCACAGAGGCATGAATAGAAGAAGCATTAATGGAAGAGAACAAATCCAAAAATGGGCTTGAATTCAGTATTTCCAAGACCAAGATTTTAAATCAATGTGAAATGATTGATTTTTCAATTCATTGAATTCAGAAAAGTCATTAGATATTTGAAAACATAATTTAGTGGATCTCCATCTAAATTGTTGCACACACACACACACACACACACACAAATCTAGATGAAGTAAACATTTAAGTATTTAAATAAAGCTAAATTATAAAATTACCTAAAGGAAATATGGAAGACTGATAAATTTGACTATATAAAATGCAAATTTTCTTTGTGGCAGCCATACCATATTGTAAACAAAGGTCAGAAAAGAAATGATAAACTTGGAAAAAAATATTCTTAGCATGTAAGAAATAAGAAAAAAATTTCTCATATAAAGTACTCTTTCAAATCAATAGCAAAAGACCAGAATCACAAGAGAATAACGTACAACACCTCTGACCAGAAAACAGATCTCTAAGTAGTTTATAGACATGTAAAAAGTTGTGCGACATCATTCCTATTAAGTAAAATTACATTGAGACAAAAATGACACATCATTTTTCACTTATCAAATTGGAAGCTACCAAAAGATGTAATAATTTATAATATTATTAATAATGGTTAAAGGAACCAGACAGTCTCATGTACTCTGAATGAGGGTATAAATTGCTGTAACCTCATTGAACGTCAATGTAATAAAATAAAAAAAAATCCATCACAAAATAAAGTGTATATACACCTTAAACCAGGATTTTACTTCTAGGAATTCATGCCACAGTTACACTCACAAATGTCCACTAAAATATATGTATAAATGTATTCATTACAGAAAGATCTGCAATAGTTTAAAAAATGAGAAGCAACCTAAAACCCATAGGCGGGGAAATGGCTACATAAATTATGAAACATCCATTCAGTAGAATAAAAGATAATTACACAGAATGAGGTAGAGCTCTGTGTGCTGACAAGGAAAAATCCCCAAGAGATATACTGTCAAATTAAAAAAAAGAGAAAAGGAAAGGCAAATTGTAGAATAGCATAGAGAGTGTACATATTATGCTTCTGTCTTTTAAAAATGGAATGCTCAAAGTTAAAAATAATATCTAACATTTATTTAGTTCTCCCTATTTGTAAGTACATATTTCATAAGAATATTATGAAGATGAAATGAGATAATGTACCTAACAACCTATGAGACTTGCTCTAGTTATCTATTGCCCGTAATAAAACACTCTAACACTTACTTAGTGGTTTAAAACAATAAGGTTTCTTTATCACAATAATCAAAAGAATAGTTTATTTCTTTTTGTTGCTGGGTAGTATCCCATTGTATGAATATGCTACAATTTGTCTATTCACCTGTTAATGGACATTTGTATTGTTTCTAGTTTTTGGCTATTTACAGACGAAGCTGTTCTGAACATTCGTGTACAGGTGAGGAGAATGAAAAGGCAAGCCATAGATGAAAAGAAAATAATTGCAGAGCCTCTGAAAAAGGATTTGTATCAGGATATACAAAGGACTCTCAAAACTCAGTAATGGGAAAAGAAACAACCTAATAAAGAAATGAGTAAAAAGATCTGAACAATCACTTTGCAAAAAGAAGATATAAGGATGACAAACACATGAAAAGATGTTCATCAGTCATTTGGAAAAATTAAAATTGAAATGAGATATCACAACATACCTATTATAAACATGTTTGGAAGTTTCTTAAGAAGTTAAATACCTACCACATAAGTCATCTATTCCACTCCTAGGTATTTATTCAAACTGATTTTTGACTTCCGGTTATTTAAATGTTTCTTTCATTAGAGTATAAGAGTGTAAGCATCTTGAGTTTAGGGACACTGTTCTTTAATCTTATTTTATCTCATCTCTTTATTTAATGTGGATATTCCTAGCATCACATATCATTTCTGGAACCTGATAGTTGTTCAGTAAATGTAACCTTGTAAGTAAAATGTAAGCAAAAAAAAACCATCCCTGAACTTGATTTTCACTGGAGGAGGATAAAACAACAAAATAAAAACAGTAAGGGTTCATTCATTCCCATACTTCTGTGGGTTTACTGGGTTGTTTTTCTGCTACTCCCACCTGGGCTCACTCATGTGACTACATTCAGCTGGTAAATTGGCCAAGGGGGGCACTCAGGTAGGAAGATTAGAATGGCTGGGCCTCTCCCTCCACATGGCCCATCAGCTGGGCTTCTTCCTGGTGGGCTTCCCCACATCATGGTAGTCCCAGGACAGCACTGTAACTGGAAAGTCCTCAAGAACTTAGCAAGATTCTGCTTGTATCACATTTGCAAGTCGCATGACTAAGTAGCAGAGACGATGTGGGTCAATATAGAGATATGGAAAGCAAAAGGTAAGATTCTTTGGGAGCCATTACTGTAATAAACTACAAGGTGTGTATAATCACCCTCATTTTACCAATGAAGAAACTGAGATTTAGAAAGAATTAAATGACTCGCCAAAAGTCCCCCTGCTGCTAGTAAATAGCAGGACAGAAAGTTCTCTCCTGTTCCCCTGACTCCAGAGCCTATGCTCTTGACAACCACTGTATGTAGAATACCATTGTTTTTCCTATCTCAGACTTCCTACATTCTCCTCATTTCTTTAATTTTAACTTCAGTTTTTGTTATGCCCTATTTTAAAGTAGGTTCAAAGCATATTCCAGCTTTTGTTTTATATCACATTTGGTGGGTTTACTTTGACTTTTCCTTGAGAGTTATTTATTTATTTATTTATTTTTTGATATGCCCTGCCTTTGCCCAACTCTGTCCTGAACTGCCTTCTGGAATGTCTTCTCACTTCAGAACTGCTTCTCAGTATCCCAGAAATACTTCCAAGTCTAGTCTGAACATCACACCTTCAACTACGCTTTCCTCATTCACCCCAAGGTAAAACTGGTTATTGCTAATGATTTAACACTTTATCTTAACACTTTTATCATACACTGCAATATTTAGGTATGAAGCTTCTATGTGACTTTCAGACCACAAGATTCCAGTTCTCTGGGTGTAGGAGGCTTAGAATAACACATCTCTGTGTGCACCAGTTTGCAGATCATAGCATCTTTTAACTGTGAGGTATTGACTGAATAACTGAAGCTGCCTCTTTTCTAATTTGTATTTCTTTTTTAAATATCCTATAACAGTGCTTCTCAGACTTTAGTGAGCATAGGAATCACCTAGGGATCTTATTAAAATGCTAGCAGTTTCTAATTCCATAGGTCTACTTAGGGTTCAAGATTCTGCATCTTTGGAAAGCTTCCAAGTGATACTGCTGCTTCTCCTCCAGGGACCATACACTGAGTAATAATACCCAAAAGGCACAGTTCTGAGGGCTCCATGCTTAAAAAATAGAGTAAGTATTTTGTAGAGCAAAATAATACCTATGAAACAACAACAGCAACAACAAACATAGTTAAAGTCAGAGTACCCAGAATAATTTGATGCATTTCTTATCACCAATTTTAAATCAATATATTTGGTCTTTGAACCATTCAGTAATGCTGGTTACTGTTTTAATCTGTTAAACCAAAGAAGTGAAAAAGCCCCGGTACCTAGACAAGTGCTGGGACATTTTGGAGCTCTTGATGAAATTCTATTGAAACCATTCATATATGGTATCAGCATTTCATTGTGTGAACATATTTATGTTTCATGATGCTTTGCTTTTACCTGAGGTTAAAGCCAGCTTGATAACTGCTACTAGAGAACAGAACTATTTGAGCTGAAAAAAAATAAAAACCAAGTGTTTCTTTTGAATAATTCCATACTGTATGGGCCTTATACTTTCACATGAGCTGAGAAGGAGAGCTACCAGCTACACTGTAAATAAGAGCAGGGTGGCTGCATTGGAGATACTCATATTTCATGACTGTTGAGAGGTGTGTTTGAGCAATGAGGTTCGTGGAGACAAAAGTTAATTTAATTCCTGTCAAAAGATGGTACAATGAGAATATTAGTATGTCTAAGAAAAAATACGGTGACACCTTTGGAGGAGACAGCAATGGATTGAAACATCCCATATTTGGTTGAGAGAATCTTTACTTTAGATTTTAACTTTTTACTAGAACTTATGTTGTTATACGATTACATGATATATCAAGGATCTTGGACATTTTCTGTGCTCCAATTTTAGACCTGTCCTTTGTGTTGATTTTTTTTCTTTTAAATCCCTTTGAAGCTGTGTGATAATACCCAGAAAACCAATAACAACAACAAGAACCCTTGATTACATTTTTCAAAAAATGTCATTGTTACAAATGACAAAGAAAGACTGAGCAGCTATTTCAGATTAAGATATAACGAGAAATAAAACTGAAAATTGTGCATCATTCCTAACTATATCCTATACGAAAATCAAAAATGTTTCATGAAGTATGACATAACTAAGAGAATTGATGAAATTGGATATGTGTAATAGATTATATGGAACTATTATATTTAATGTTAAATATTCTTATTTTGATAATTAGTTGTATCAGAAACCATCCATGATTTTATGAAAGCAAGAGCAAAATTCTGAGGCAGAAAGAAGGTGGGACAATCCAAGGAGCAAAAGGAAGGTCAGTTTGGCTGGAGACCACAAAACAAGACACGAGAATTTTATGAGCTTCGAGACAGAAACACTCTTCAAGTACTAGGGAATAAAAGATCGTGTTGTACCCAACATATTGTGTAATAATAAAGAAAATAATAGAGAGAATAATAAAATAAATGTAGCAAAATATTAAAAGTAGAAGAATTTGGGGAAAGAGTTCATAAAAGTTTTTTCTATTATTCTTATTAGTTTTCTGTAAACTTAAAATTATTACAAAAATTTGAAAGAGTTAAAAAAAATCAAATAATAGAATTTGTTAATGGGCCTGACAGGGCCCATTATAGGGGGCCCGCTGCGATTAGAAATCTCTAGACTACAACGGGGCACTAAACCCTATGTTAAAACAACTCCAAACTCCAGGGACTCTTGAACAACTTCAACAATCATAGGTCTGCTCCACACTGGAATAAGCTGATTATTCTCACTAAGGAAGAGCCCTGCTGGACAGTTGCTGTGAGTCCCAGAGTTTATGCTGGAACCATAGAGACTAGACCTAGAAAAGCACTGTTTCCAGAGATTCTGTATGACAGGAGTTTAGGGGCCACACTCTGGCTGGGGAGGCAGTGTTGAGCTGTGCACTGCTTTTACTTCTGGTGGGTAGTTATTTAGGAATACCTTGGAAGGTAATGAGATAATAAGGGGGGAAGAGCCTCTACAGACCACTTCTTAGTCCAGCTCCTAGTTCATACATCAGACTGGATGTGATCTCCTTTGCTCAGATATTACTATAAGGCCCAGAACAAAGAGCAGGGGCAGAACAATGTTCAGAGTAAGGAAGAAGTTGAGACTCTGAAATAGAGTTTGCATCTCAGAGTAATTTCATAAAATGAAACCACTTGAACAAAACATTGCTCCTAAATGAACAATAAAATATCAAATAACTTTAGCTCTCATTTTTTATGTATGCGAACACCCCCGCCAAATATGACTCTAAAAGCTGCATGCTGATCTGTTAGTAATTTAGGTTTTTTGTGTGAAACTGATCTGGAAAATTATTTAGCTCTCATCCTTAACTGTTTGCTTTCTCTAGGGTCTTTCTGCAAATAAACATTTTGCTTTACAGCACTTGGTCTGTGATTTTAGGGCTACGTAATGTATTAATATAAAAAGGTTCTATGTTGCCTTTATGCATCATTCATTTTTTTTTCTTTGAGATGGGTGATGTATTTATTCATTCAACATTTTCTCAATATCCACTCTAGTAGATTTGTTGGTGCCCTTGGCCTTCCTGGAGATTATCTGCAGATTCATTAAACAACACCCTCTTAAACATCTGGGGCCCTCCGCCTACAGGCTTTCTCTTGCTGTTGGCATAGAGTGAGGAATAGACCAGAAGTGCTGAGGAATTGATGTTCCCTGTAAGAAACATCAGCCAATGAGAACTGGGAGATAAACACCCCAGCTTCTCTTTGCCCTCGGCGGACTAATTCTGAGGTGGGTTCCACACAGTCTCTCAGGGGGTTCCCAGTGGGGTTAAGCTCCAGTTCCACCCACTGGTAACCTACTCAATGGCACAGCCTTTATTGGCCATCTTATCTTCACTGTTTATCTTTCCCAATCGTTCACCTGTGTTTCCTGATATACACCAGAAGAAATTACTTGAACCCGAATACTTGTCTCTGTGTATTCAAACCAAGATAACTTCTCTGCCTGAGGTGCTGATCTATGCACAAGGTAGACAGTGGTAACAGGCAGAAAAAGTTTCTCCTCTCATGGGACTTACCTTCTAGAGATGAACCAAGAAAAACTCAGAAATACATATGGAGTAAATATGTAAAATAGGATGATGGGATAGAACATGGGTATGGAGAGTCTATTGGAAGAAATATTTGAGCAAAACTAGAATACTGAGAGGAGTGAGCTTGGTCAAGATCTTTGGAAAGCAGACCAGGTAGAGGACCTAGCAAGAGCAAAATTCTGAAGCAGAAAGAAGGTGGGGCAATTCAAGGAGCAGAAGAAAGGTAAGTTTGGCTGGAGAGTAGAAAACAAGATAAGAGAATTTTATGAGCTTAGAGACCGAAACACTAGGAGCACTGATATATAGGAAAAAAAATGTTATATTTAATATTTATATTTACATTGTGATGTCTTTGTATGTTTTTGCACAGAATACAATATTAACTCAAGGGGGAATATATATTTATTCATTCAAAAAACATTTACTGAACACTTAGTAGGCATAGGCACAGTTTTAGAAATGTAGGAACAGAACTAAGCAAAGTCAAGTCACTATTCCCATGGAGCTGACATTTTAGAGCATGGGAAAATATGAAAACATTTCCCGTTTATTTTAAATGACTGCTATTCACCATGATCCTTTAAATTGCCTTTTCCTATGCCAGTGAAATTTTGGCTCAATTTCATAACTTTGCTAATAAGTTTCAATTTTAGAACTCAATACAATACTATTCAATACTTCAAATTCATAACCTATCTAAAGCTCTCTCCTTCCTCCAACTCTTCGAGATTCTAATTCTTTCAATGGAAAAGGAAAAAAGCAAGTCTCTTTACTGAATGGATACAGTTATCATAGTTGTTGGTAGGAACATGACTCTGTTTTTACTCTCAGTAGATCCCTTTTCATCTGATATAGCCCATCTTCCATTAGATATCTGTGGTTTTCTTAAGGTGATGTTCAACTGTTCCGTAGCTCTTCTACAGAAGAGACAGCTAAGAGAGAGACAGCTAAGACTACTTTTGGCCCTGCCAGTGGTCCATGCTTCCAACACTTTTTTCATGTTAGGGATCCCAGTACTTGGCTAGGAGCCCCACAATTCCTGAACTCTATTAACCTCCATACTCCTACACATGGAGTCACTGAAACTGTTAAAGTCCTCATTCTCACTCTCCAATGGTTACAGAAAACAACACAATTAACAATGCTTTCCAAGCCTGCTGCATGTACCACTTTAGAGAAACCCTTGCCTTCAGATATTACTAAACGGTAAGAGGACACTAGACTCTATATTCAGCCACAACTCCAAACCCCAGCAGACCTATGTCAAGAACCCCCATGAACTTTGACAGTTTTCTCTATTCTAATCAGAAAATTTCTGCAGATTTTAAACCTGGGTAAATATCCAATCCGAGATGAAATTAGCCTCCATTTCTTATAACAGTCCAAGACTTTATGAATCTTTTTTCTTAGAGGGCCACAAAATCTGACCTCAGATCTCAGGAAATAATACCTTTCCTCTCAGCCATCGTAAGAGAATTGTAGCTGATGCTGTAAGTGTCCCAGTCTCATGGCCTTCGCTTCCAGTACATACCCACAGCACCCTATTGCATATACTTGTGATTCTCAACTAAGGACCTTTCAGCCTCATGCAGTGTAGACTATAAATGTTCAGAAATTGGTGCTGGAATTGATTCCGTCGTGAACATTCCTCAGAAATGATGGATAGGAGTTGGTATATAAATATCCCAGATTCCACATCCTTTACATGGGACAACTCTAAGGTGTGTTTTGTGTTGTCTCCTGGTATTTCTCAACAGTACTGATATTCAACTGCTTTCAGTAACAACCTGCTCCATAACACACTCTTTTTCTTTTAAATAAATTTTATTTGGGGATAGTGTGTTTCTCCAGGGCCCATCAGCTCCAAGTTGTTGAGCTTCAATCTAATTGAGGAAGGTGCAGCTCAGCTCCAAGTCCAGTCACCATTTTCAATCTTTAGTTGTAGGGGGCACAGCCCACCAACCCATGCAGGAATTGAACTGGAAACCTTGTTGTTGAGAGCTTGCGCTCTAGCCAACTGAGCCATCTGGCTGCCCTTCGGAAGCTCAATGGCAGCTCATGGTCTTCAATCCAGTTGTGGAGGGCGCAGCTCACTGGCCCATGTGGGAATTGAACCTGCAGCCCTGTTATGGTTAGAGCATCTAACCAACTGAGCCATCCGGCCACCCCTCTGTGACACACTCTTTATTGGGTTTCCTTCCCTTTCTCACTCCCTCACTTCCCTATTGGGATCTCCTGGAATCACATCCCAAATAAATCACTTAAATTCAGAATCGGCTTACAGAGGGACCCAAACCAAGATGAAAAAAGAAAACCTTCTATCATCAACCCTTCTATTCTATCAACCCAATACTTCCCCAAATATCAACGGGGTATTGCATTTTATTTGCTCTTCTCAGCTTATGGAATTAGCTATAATTTGGCTGATCAAGAAAGATTGCGCTCAATACTAGATATATTTATTTATATTTACATTTATATTCATATTTATATAGCTATGTAAATATATGAATATTTAACATGTATCTGGATATTTAGGTCAGAATAAAATACCTTCAATCTCAGGGGCCTCACAAATAGTTATAGTTTTTCTGTGTCATGCTGTCTCATCTGTAACAAAGCAGTTGGACTTCATCAAGTTCAGTGTTTCTTCCAACAGAAGTTTCTTCAGCTCTATGAAATTTCTGGAACTTCCATCATAAGGGATGGAACATCAGTGTGTCTCTTTCCTGTACCATTCTTCCAAGCTTCAATGAGTGAAAAAACTGGGGGTGGGAAGGGAGCTAGATGTTCTCTTTCCAGCAAAATGCACTTTGTAAGCCAGTAGGCAAATAGTTTTTGAGCCTAACATTTCCTAACATTTCTGATGTTAGGAATGGTTAGGCAAAATTTTCTTTGTCTTGGTTTTCCTTGTAGAATACAGCCTTAATCTTTGACTTCATAGGGTGAGTTAACATATCAGTGATAGGCATGGAAACAATTTAAAAACTTCGTTTAAAAGACTTATATCAGAAAACAAAGAGACACATACTAAGGTCTTATTTTACAGCATTCTTTTGGCCCTTTAGGATACCAGTCGCAATGACTGAGCTGTTTTATACATATTCTCAACCTTGAAAGGAAATTCAGAAGAGTATCAGTGCCTTTACCTGAAAAGACAAAGCCAAAAACACTTTTGATTTAATTGGAGATGTCTCAAGATTAAGGGCATCTGCTCATCTCAAGATCAAGGATTTTTTTTTGTTTTATTCCACATCTTCAACTTCATTCTCACAAACTGATTACTTTCTTCTTGCCTGCGGAGAACCTTGGCACATGATTAGAGTTTCTGACTCTCAAAGCTGTTCATATCCGTAGTGACTTTTACACCCAATCTAGCAGACACTGGGAATTATTCACAGGAATCTCTTCTGCCCCTAATACAATGTAGTGTATCAGAGCAGTGCCCTTGAAGCCAAAATCCTCTCTTTTTCCAAAATCATAGCCCATAATCTCACCATCTTATACTGTTTGGATTTCATATTTAATACTTTTTCTATTGCAAATTTCCAAAATTTGTCTGTCTCATAGCAAATGACTTTGATTTGGAACTAAGTATTTAACTAAAACAACCAAGCAGCCATGGTTCTGCTAAGGAAATTAAAAAGGAAAAAAATAAGAAGTGAGAGCAACTCTTTCAAACAGATGACATGGCAGTTATATTTCCCTTTAATTTTTGAATGGATCTTTTTTTTTTTTTTTGACCCAGAAAGAGGCAAGCTAGAATCAAGATATCTCACAATTTCCTAGACACTAAGAACAGAAGAAAATATTTTATAGATCTTGTACCCCAGGGTCTTCACAAATACAGAGTCCAGTTCTCAGAAATCGTGAAGCTTGAAGCTTTTGATGAAGAAACAGATAAAGAGGCAAACAAAACCCCAGATTCAATTATCAATTAGATGGAAAAATATCTGAGGAGGCAGTAGGGGAAAGGGAATTGATATTTTAGTCATCAGTCCTTTGCATGGTGACCCTGATATAAAACTTCTCACACTGGCTATGACCTATGCCCTTCAGCCTGATTATGCCATTGGCCATCAGAGCTCAAGCCTCTCATTCGCGATCTCCTCAGTTAACACTTTGCATAATGATGATTTTCCTTGCTATTGGATGCCAGTGTCTTGTTCCTAACTCCCCAAAGTCTTCAAGTTCCTGATTAAAATATAAGAGACACATGTTTACTAGATGTTTCGCACAAGACTTCACATTGTTCGTGTAGTGCTAACTCATCAGCATCAAAGCCCAGTCTTCTGGCTCGCAGTTGCTCACACTGCTCTGAGTTGTCAGAGCAGAAGCACCTGAAGTAGGAAACGTTAAGGTTTAGAGGGCATGCAGGCACGGTCCTGTTTCTAATATTGTCATCCCAGCTGTGTCTTTCTCAAGACCTGACCTAGGAGAAAGTACCCTTGAGTCCAATCATGGTTCTAGGCTGGAAATATCAATTTGTGAAAGTGGAATATTGTTAGTTTTCACTAAACATGATGTTGTTCTTCCTCCGTAGAAACACTCTTTCTTTATTCTGAGCAGTCCAACCTAAAATCAATTAGCCATTTCTGATCATACCAGACAGGTAATAGAATGCTCCCTGTGGGTTTTGGCAAGCACTAGATTGGCCCTGGGTTGTGACTGGATGTGCCATCTGGAACCATTAATGGTACCCCCTTGGCTTGGAGAAGGCCACCACAAAGACCAAGTTATGACCCCTCTAAAAGCAGGCCAAGGCTCAGATAACTGGCAGTAGTAACTCTTACAGTGCTTCTTGCATAGAGAAATAGGGAAACCAGAATGGGAGGGCACTCCAACAGGGCTATTTGCATGAACATAGTGAGCTCATTATCAAGTATGTGCCATATATCAGACAATAGGGCCAAGTAGAGAGCAATACAGTGCCAATCAATAGTGTAAAACAAAAGAACCATAAAGCCCAGGGAAACAAACCCTTGTGTTGAATCCAGTAGAGAAGGTAGCTGGCAGGCCACCACGTCAGCATTTTGGTGAATGCCGTTATTAGTGGTATTCCAGCTAATTCTGTCTTTGTCTTTGTCAAAGAATGAGATTTGTCCAGATTGTGACCCTATAGCAGTTGGAAATTACAGAACAGAATTGGAGCAATCAACAAACTGCCTAAGCTTTTCTGTTAAACTGATTCTACCAGCGAGAAAAAATCACAGCAGTCCTCATTATCTGAGATTTGACTTCCCACAGTTTCAGTTACCTACGGTCAATGGTGGTCCAAAAATATTAAATGGAAAAGTCTAGATATTTTGAGAGAGAGAGAGAGAGAGAGAGAGAGAGAGAAAGAGAGAGAGAGACACCATATTCACATAATGTTTAGTAGAGTATATTGTTATAATTGTTCTATTTTGTTATTAGTTATTGGTCATCTCTTATTGTGCCTAATTTATAAATTAAACTTAATCATAGGTATGTATGTATAGTTTATATAGGGTTTGGTGATATTTATGGTTTCAGGCAACCACTGGGGGGCATTAGAATGTATCCCCTGAAGATAAAGATGGACCCACTATATGTACATGGGAAGCTCACTTAAAGTGCCTAAGTCTTGCTAATGGTTTGGGTTAGAGAAAGCCCCTCAAAGATGCCCCAGATCTTTATCCCACTGATGGACACTGATTTAGGGTTGGAGATAGTTCAGGAGGGGAAAGGAGAAAAGAATTGAAGTTATTCTTTCTGTGGGGTAATTCTTTGTTTTCTTCTTGCTAAATAAATTAATGGAAAACATACGGCTGACATTCACCTTGTTAAGAGGGATAGATTATGTATTTTAAGATTATTAAGTACTTTAAGAACCTCTATTATGACATACTAATTGTTATTGATTCTTATCTGTTTTCCATAAGGAATCACCTATAAACCAGTACTTCAATGCTGCTCTGAGTTTGTTTTACATACTTGAAGCTACATTAAACTGTCTTTTTAGTGCAACTTGTCCATAAGTCAGATGTTACTCTGTCACAGTACAACAGAATTTTATTATAGACTCACAGCTCAGAGGGCCAGTGGCTATTTTAGGATCCATCTTCCATCACACTTACCAGCAGCTCAAATCTTGACAAGTATAACATTTACTAAAAAATAGGCTACTGATTCCCCTTCTTACCAACAATTTAAGCTGAGTCCCCCTCCCCCACATTTCCCCCACTGCTAAGGAGCATGCCCACTGTTCTGTGTTCTGACAAGAAAAAAAAAATACCTGCAATCATCTCTGGGTGAGGCCCCCCAGTGTTTCAGGATTAGAGAGTTATAGAAAATAAGAATCAAGTTCATTAAATATTTCCTCCAGTGTATAAAGTCTGCTATCAATCCGTCCTAAAGCAAAGAAGCAATATTTGAGGTTATATGGAATGTAAATACTAAGCACTGTGTGAAGGAGCCTTACTGCACGCACAGGCTCTAAAGGGGCTGGAGATGGGCTGGTGTTATTGCTCTGACTGCCTGTGCAAGATTGCAACTAATAACTATGATTACATTCAAAAAGCCCTTGTTGGAAAATGACAGGAATACATGCCCCTGTGACTTGACATTATTGCATTTCACACTCTGCTCCCTGGAGCTGCTGCTTTTCTAAAGTCTGTTGGTAAGAAAATCTATACTTCTCCATAGAGGCCCACGTTTTACTAAATGAATACATTTTCTTTGATAAAATACCTATGTTGTGTTCCAGATAGACACTGTGATTTTTTTTTTAAGGTGAGTCAACATTCTGCAGCCTTTCTCATTGCCTCTCTTTTTTTATTCTGTTCACCCTTTTAAACCAAAGGAGAGACGTTGCAAACTACAAAGGCAGCATTCCCCCCACAGCTAAGGAGCATGCCTGTTTGGTTATAGCTGGTAATAGTACATTTTGTACAAGATTCTACAAAAGCATTTACAAAAATTATAGATCCAGAGACTTCTGTTTCAACACTTGTAAAATGAGATGGGCTAAACTAAACTAAACTTTAAGATCACTTGCAAGCTAGTTCAAAAATAATTTGGGGGAAGATAAAGTGCTACTTTGTCCTTCAATCATTAGGCATATTCTTGCTAATCTAATCCAAGATAGATGAATAATTCTTTAAAAAGAACTTGATTCCACAACCCTACTCAGAAACCCTCCCTAACTACCTTATCAAGGAGCCACCCTTCTGAACTGAAGTTTTCTTTGAATGATTTCAGGCTAAATGTGTTTTTTTAGGTCGTTAGAGAGAAGATGGAAAGCAAAAGACACTGTTTAGAAATTTCTCTTAGAAATGTCAATACAAAAATTCAGAAATATTAAGTGAATTTCTCAAGTTTACACAGCTGGGGAACAGCAGAGTTGGAATTTTGGACTACACGTCTACTTACTTCTTAATGAATTATGTATTAAATCTCTGTCTTGTGGTAGGCATTGCGCATAGTGTTAGGAATCCTAGGGATGTAGAAATAAGATCCTGATCTTAATGAATCATGATACAGGTGAAGGGACTTACAACAACAACAAAACCATGGGCAATTGTCATAGAGTCTAAGTGTTTCAAAGTGTTGGAATAGGTGACCTCAAGGTAGAGTGGTGCACATTAGTGGGGCACCTAAGATGGCCTGTGAGGATGAGGGAAGACTGTTCAGTGGGGGTAACATCTGAGCTGAGCTCTGAAGGGAAAAGTAGGACTTAAGGAGCTGAAGACAAGGACTCCAAGCAGAGATCGCACAAGTTTAAGGGCATCTGAGGCCATGAGAAGCCCAGCAGAAAAGACAATGCCAGCAGGTAGCCCTAGGTGAGCCACTGTGTTCACAGGATGAGGAGGCTGGTAAGTAATACAGCCAATGAGGTAGATATACAGCCCAGACCATGAGTAGTCCTTGTACCAGCTGCACTGGAGCACTTCTCATCCCCTGGACACAACCTAACCTCTGCCCACCCCTGGGACCTCCCTCTATTTATATCTATGGACTCAACAAGGGGGTTGACTCTAGTGGGTACATTCCAGAGATATAAAGACAGTTTTTCCAGGCCTAGGTAAATGATTAGATGAAAGCCATGAGGAATAGGAGAGTGTAATTGAGAAAATTATCAGCAAATACAGGAAGGTAAAATATTTTTGCTGCCCCACTAACTTCAATTTTCTCGTTGAAGTCGGTGAGGAACCCCCTGTGGATTAACTTGGGTGCTAGAGGAGAAAAGAGAAGGCTAAAAGTAGCTAATTTGGGACATGCTAGGGAGAACTGAGTAGAGAAACAAGACGGTGACCAGCCTAATTAATCTGGGATATAGCTCCTTATGCAGTATTTCAAGAAGGAGGTCATTGGGATTTACCCATGAGTGTAATAGGAAGACACACAAGCAGGCAAGGCCAGTGTTCTTGCCCCCACACCAGGGATTGGCCAACTTCTGACCCTGAAGCTAATAATACTTGCACTCTATTTACAGGGTGATGGGGAAATTAGAAGTATCGTTGTTCAGTGAGGACTGTTTTTGTTTGCTTATTTTTATGTTAGTTGGTTTAATAGATGATAGACACCAGCTACAGAACTCAAGTCCTCCCCACTTGCTCTTAATCACATCTTATTATAGAAACCACCCTCACAGTACTTCACCGTGTGTAGTAATAATTCCTGGGAAAAAAAATCTTTACAAGAAACATGTCTTCCTCTAAAGTGAATGAGAACTGTGTGTGACAGAATATTTACCCAGCAGCATTTACCCAGCAGATAGGGAAATTGGTATGCATTTCCCCCAGAAGTTCTAGCTATAACACAGGCTTCTGGTAACAAAGCAGTGACTGACATCTTACTGGGTGGTTTTTGCGGGATTCAAGCAAATGAAGCACAAGCAAGGACTGTCACAGGGTTTCTAATCGACAAAGTGATACCCCAATAATTAGGTTTAAACTGACTCAGATCCCGGTCTTAGCATTAATTGGGGGGAAATATGTCGATTGCTTATTAATAGAACAGTATTCGTTTCATAGTCATTTAGTTTTGTAGTCGTTTTCTTCCTGTTCATCAATTTGCTTGATTACTTGTGTGGCAAACACTTGATCTTCCCTGTATGTGTTTAGCTATTTAAGATTTTTTTTTAAATAGCCATTTATTAATTAGAGAAGTCTTAAAGCACAATTGTAGCTCCTGATGGACCATGGAAGATAATTTTGAACATTGAAAGCTTCCAGGGGTGACATGGTGTTTCAGAAAACGTTAACTGGGAGAGGGGAGGATAATGTGTCTTCCGTCTTTGTGAGGAGGAAGGAGAAGCAAATACTCCAAATCTTGAAATAAATATGTGTTCATGATTCAGAACACGATGTGCTCTACTATTTACACACTTTTAGTTAAAATTATTTGCCTAGTTAGGTTACAGATAATTCTGTACACCCTCAAATCCCACATACGTTTTTCCCCCCACATTTGTAGTTCTGATTAATTTTATTTAATGATATTTTTTCTCTTGTAACTTTCTGGCACTTCCAAAGAGAGTTCAAACAGGTCCTTCCTCCTTCCTGGAATTATGTCACTTGGTCTATGACTCCTAACTGGATCGGGGTCTACTTTTGTACCTGGTTCTGTGCTAGGGATATGTATACAGTAGGTACATGGCAAGTTGTGAACAGTACAGAGAAAACGTAGGAATAAAAGGTACTCGTAGGTTCATAGTCTGAACCAGGGGTCACAAAGTCAACTGCCTATAGGTGATGTGCAAGAGAGAAACAGACTGAGTGTCAAAGAGCAGAAGGTGTAGCAATAGTGAAAGAGGTGGTGGTTCTCAAATTGAAGCCTGCATCAGAATTGCCTGGTGGCCCTGATAGAGCCCAGATCTGGGGCCCACCCTTAGAGATTCTGCTTCAGTAGGTCTGGGGGTAGATGGGCCAGGACGTTTTCTTTCTACAAGTTTCAGGAGAATCTGCTTGTCCCTGGAGCACCCATTAAGTAGAACTAAATGTGAGAGCAGATGCTTCACAAAAGCATTCAATTTACAAAACTAAAAGTTTTCAACAAAATGCAGTTTTGAAACACACCCATAATATCTTCAGGGAAGATGTGATCCATTAGCTTCCTGTTTACAAATACTGATATAAACAAGATTAGGGAGGGGACTTATGAAGAACCAGGCAGTGAGCCTAAAACAAATCAGTGTCACTTTGGAACTGCCTTCTTTTACTTCTTCCTTGGTTCCCAGGGAAGCCCCATCGAGAGGTTTAAGAGCTGATGCTAACAAGCCTGTAGGAGGCAAGGAATAGGGCAAGGAATGTCATGAGACCCTCTGCACTCCCTGATATTTTTACAGGGATGACGTCATCACTCCCCAATATTTTTACAAAGATGATATCAAGTCAAGCCAACCATTCATCATTAAAAAGGGGGCAGCAAAAAGTTGCCAAAGGCAAATCTCAGGGGCTTAAAGATAAGGGGATGAAAGACGTCCTTCTTTGCCTGGAAATAAGAGGGTAAAAGACTAATTCTAGCAAAAACACCTCTGTGTCAGGAAATACATTTTCATTTCATAAAGCCACAGTTGTGATATTGCATGTGTTATGGAGGAGGTATTATATTAAGAATATTACTTCATTTAATCCTCACAATAATGTAAGCATTACTATTTTTTCACTTTACAGAGGAGAAAATTGAGGTTTAAGAAGGTAAAGAAATTTGACTAAAATTTTAAAAAAGATAATATATAGCACAACTGAAATTAAAAATCTTTGTCTCTTTCCTGTCATCTCAACTATTTGACCACTGTGATATAGTCCCCCCTCCCCCCACATCTTCATGATAATTTTGAGACTCCTTGGCAGCATCTCTTCCTCTGGCCTTAATTCCATCTCTAGTAACATAATAATACCCACAAAATGGTTTAAGAGTGATGGGCTGTATTAACTTTACGCTGGGAAAAATCTATAGACTTGTTAAATTTTTCCCATACAGGGCAATTGCTGTGGGAGTGAAGATAGTGCTATAAGAAGAGCTAGTGTAAGTTTTGAGTGCCTGATATTTCATGAACACCTATAGCGGCTCTATAGTTTTGAGATATTCTCTTATTCACATTTCTTGAATATTGATTTCACTAGAAAAACTTTATTTCCATTCTCAGAGCAGTACTGGGTCCCTTAGGACTTGGTTGACCACATGTAACATTAAACTTGACGAAACATGGCTTAAACCAAGAAGTCAGAAGGTAAAAAACAAGACGTCTGGAGGTGGATGGTCCAAGGAAGATTCTGTAGCTCAGTGATCCCATCCAGGACCCAGGTTCTTTCTAACATTTGGTGCCCCTCCAGCCCATTGCCATCACTTCTTAGGCTCTCTCTGCATTGTTGCAAGATGGCTGCTACAGCACCTCCTTGCTTCAATATGCCAAAAAGAAAGGAAGAACTGCATTGGGAGAAAGGGGGTGTCTTTTTATCTAGGGGTGGAATCTTTCCTGGATGTCCTCTTATATTCGTAGTTCCAGTAGAGTACAGGAAGGAAGTAGAGGGTAACCAGGATTGGCTCTAATCAATCAAGATCTATTTCCTTGGTTTGGGCACATAGTTGATTGGGAAAAAAATCTGCATTATGTTAAAAGGATGAAAGAGGGCATGGCTGTGGAAAGAAGTGCCACTGTGTTTACCACTATCGCTATTACCCCCAATATCAAATCCTTTCCCACATAAAATCCTTTGTTGAGGGCTGCAGAGAACATATTAAATAGGACAGCACTTGATTTCTAGGAATTCACAATTTAATCTAAATCCAAAAGGCACTGCAGAGATCAAACACAGGTGATGAAGGAGGAGACCAGAAATAATAATTAAGGGAAAGTTGGTTTTTTTTAACTGCATATACCGTAGAGAGAAAATGCCATATTCCATCTTCCCAGATTTCATCTTGCAGTAAATGCTAATTTGTGAGATGGCTTTGATATGTCAGACGAATATCTGATAGCAGAATTAGAATGTGGGCAAGCCACACATTTGCATCTGTTTTAATCTTTGAGAGTTGCTCTACTAAATGAGAGAAAGAACTTAATTTTATTCTAGCTCTGAAAATTATTATGAGTGACTCACCACGAATGTTGCATCCTTGGATATTAATAATAATTTTTTAAAAGTAGGCCTGCAGGCTGAATTTTTATTGGATTCTCTTCCAGTGCTATTCAAAGTTATTGAGAATGTCGGCTTAAGATAAAAGGACATTCATGAGTGATTGCTTATGCGCCACATAGATTCTCTGTAACTTGAAGCCCTTGGATTTAATTCACAACTACACTGCTATTCTTATTGTGCTCCCTACTGCTTCTCTGGTTATGGGGCTTTGGTGACAATGCAGACACTTCTATTCTGCATTATTTTAAGTAGGTTTCAAAATTCACGACTAAGGAAAAGTAATTTTTCTAACTTATCTCTTTTACCCCAAATAAAGAATTCATTTCAGGCCACTGGGCTCATTCACACTTTTAGCCAGTCGTCCAACCTACATTGCCATTTAAGACAATTCATTTAAAGCCCTTAGTATGGCACCTGGCAAAGAGACTGGGTAAGTGATAAGTAAATGTTAGTTATCATTAATTTTAGCGTGAAGATTCCTACTACCTCCAAACCTTTACTCAGGTACTCAAGTGGTTAGTATGCAGACTCTGAAGCCTGACTAGCCAGATGTTTATCCTGTCTCCACCACTGATAGGTAACCTGGACAAAGTCTTCCATCTCTTTGCACTTTCTTTTCCCCACTGTAAAACAGAAATAACAAAAGTGATCTCTCCATTTCCATTTGTTTAAGGATTAGGTGAAAGACTATTACTAAGACACCTGGATTAGATGTGTTAACTACTTACTAATTCTAGTACTTTTCCATTACTATCAATGCTACTACTACTGAAACTACTGCTAATAGTACTACTTCTACTGATACTATTTTACATCGCTTCTGGGTTTTTTTTGACATATATTTTCATCTTTTCTATCAACCTATATTCTCCTTATAGCCCCAAAGTCCTTAAAGTTTATGTAACAAATTGTCCAAAACACAAAGTGGTATAAAACAAGATTTTAATATTTTTTATGGATTTTATGGGTCAGGAATTTGAGCATAAATGTGAGGACAGCTCATCTCTGCACAATGAGGTGTGAGTCCTGAGCTGGAAGACTCCAAGCCTAGCTCTATGGGCATTAGATGGGCCAGGCCAAGGCTGGGGCTGGAATCACCCTGGCTCTCTCACATGTCTGGCACCTAGACTGAGAAAATTCAAATGATTGAAGATGAAACAGCTGGAGCTCTCTGGGCATCTATTTTCAGATTTATGATCTCCCCTTTTGGTCTCTTTAGTATGGAAGCTTCAGACACGTGGACTTTTTATATGACAGTTTGAGGATTCCATAGTGGGTTGAGAGAGCGAGAGCGAGAGCGAGAGCGAGAGCGAGAGAGAGAGAGAGAGAGAGAGAGAGAGAGAGAGAGAGATAGAGAGAGAGAGGGAGAGAGAGGCAGAAACTGTTACTTTTTAAGAAGTCATACAGCATCAATTCTGTCATAGTCACAGGCCCACCAGTTTTAAGGAAAGGGAGCATAGATCCCACCTCTCAAGGGAGAAGTGTCCATGTCTCCTTGTAAGGAAAGCATGTGAGATGGGCGCATAAGTGTAGTCATAGGTGGGGATCCAGATGTGGATATCTTTGGAAACTAAATTCTGTCATGCCCCAATCAAACCCAGTCTTTAATATGAAGAATAACTGGTCTTTCCCTTTGAAGTTCTCCATGTTTCTCTCACATAGTACATTAATTCAGAAAAGATGGTGCAGGGGCCTAACTCACAGGCAGATAAGCTAGCAGGCAGTCAAGGTCTCCTGTTCCATGGGGACATTACTTCTCAGATAGCCAGTTCTGTACACTGACCAGCAGTCAAGGACTCCAGCTTCTTGGGATGCTGTGTGCGTGACAGTAGGCCTGCAGGACCTGCCAGGTGACTTCTCCCACGGCACGTTCTTTGTTTTGCTGGACCTATATAACCTTGTTTCTTCTCCGCCTGGGTGTGGATCACTACCCCTCTGGCTGGCACCACTGCGGACTCTCCCTGGTAAGTCTCAATAAGCCTGTGTCTCACACTCAGCCACCTCGTGTGTTCTTTGGGCTTGCGGCTTCTCAAGCACAAATCTTGAAACAACTTGGGCTCAGTCTGAACAGATGGGTCTTCCCCTTAATTGTTGCTTAATTGTTGGCTTCAGCCTAGCACTCCCTCAAAGAGAGCAGGAACTATATTTTCTGGAGTGTGTTCCACAAAGTCTGGTCCTGAGTTGAGAGCACTGGAGGAGTTCAGTATTACTTGTTGTTTGTTTAATGGCCACTTTCCTTTTTTCCCCGGCTTCATGACTCATGGATACTTACTTTCCTGTTTCAAAGTCACATCCTCATTAACTGGATTTTAGCACTAGCTTTCTAGGTTTCTAGATTTCTGGAACTTTCTGTCATTCATCAGTATATTTATGACATTTTTATCAAATCATTCCAAACCCCACATATGGCTCCTCTTGTCTATTGTATACACCCAGATTTCTTAGCCTCCTTGTAAGAGGAGCCATTTAGTCAATTGCCCATCCTTCTCATAAGCCCAAATTCTTTACTTCTTCATTAAGGTTTTCTACAATAATGTTCCTGATCTTTACTCCCACTATAATATTCCACCTGGTTCCTTCCTTTACATTTTCAAGTTCTTTTTTACTTTTAAACCAGGTTCAAAGCTCTTACATTTCCATGAAAATCCTTTCATTTGTTCATACATTAACACTGACAACACTAACAACACACACACACACACACACACACACACACACACACACACACAGTACTTACAAAATCACTTTATGAGATTTTTAAATTACTGAAATGTTGCATCATCACTGGGCTTCCTTTGCCTATGTATACTCGTCCTGTTCAACCTAAGTATAAGATTCTTGATTTCTAATGTGGCTCTGGCATTTTAATGCTACAAGCACAATATTGCATCCAATATTGTATACCAAATATATTTACTGCCCAAATTGCTTGACAGAGATTCTGGATTATGAATGGGTAGTGTTAAAAACAAAATATAATAAACAAAACTCCAGATCAACTGATATAAATATTTTCCCAGAGGAAGAAACCAGAACTTAGTCTAATCATAAACCTCTAGAAGAAAATGTTAATGTTTAGAAATGTCACTACACAAAGACAAATGCCATATGATCTCACTTATATGCGGAATCTAAAGAAAAGAATAAGTGAATGAACTAATCAGAAACAGTTTTGGAGACAAAGAGGAAAAACTGAGGGTTGCTAGATGGGTGGGGAGGTGGGGATAAGGGGGAAGGTGAGGGGATTAGAAAACAGTTGGTAACCACAAGATGACCACGGGGTTTTGAAAATTAATTTGGGGAACGTAATCAATAATGATGTAAAGATTTTGTAGGGTATCCGATGAACATGTGTCCCTTTTGGGAGACCACCTCAAATGGGAGTGGTCTCAGGGGATGATGTAGATGCCTGACCACTGCACTGTATACCTGAAGCTGAACAATAATGAATGCCAACTATAATTTTATGTGTGTGTGTGTGTGTGTGTGTGTGTGTGTGTGTGTGTGTATACTTACAAGAAGCAGAGTACAGCGTTAGGAATAGAGACAGTGGAAATGTAAAAAAAAAGAAAAGAAAAGAAATGTGACTACAGGAAAAAACAAAACAAAAGAAACAAACAAAAAAAATGATTGCCATGTTTCAGAGAACTTGGATATGTTTTGCCTCCCTCCCTGTTCTTTATACAATATTAACCTACTCTGTGTTTGTGTGACAATAGCTAAAGTTGTATATTTTCCACTTAATTCCCAAGAGAAAACTAAGGAAGCATTAATGGGAAGAAGACGCATGATGGATCTTGTTAACTGTTGTGTAGAGTTGGTTATCTGATGAAACTGTGGGTCTGTCCTTGGATTTGGTCATACCACTTGTTTTGGGTCACTGGAATCACCCTCTGTCATTATTCAGTGGCTCAGGCACTAGTTTTATACTATACTTTGGAGTAAGGGTCAGTGTGTTTCATGAAGTTGGATGTGATGGCTTTGTAATGTATCAAGGTGGCTAGGTTGAATTGTGCTTTACAGAATTCCCTTCCTCTGCGTTTCTAGTTAAAAATGGGCTACCAAAGGTATTTTCATAGGAGATTTGGAGGCTGGATGTGACATATCAGCCACATGCTTTTACTTTTGGAAAGCTGGGGAAGATGCTTTTGTCACTGACACTTTGTCATTAATTTACCAATTCATCCTGTTTCTGTGGGGCAGCTTCTGGGCCTGAAACTGCTCCACGTTCCCCTGGACTCACTTTCACCTTCTCTGATTCTTGGGCCAGGTGTGTGTGTTTAGCTCATGACAAAGAGCTCCAGCTTCTGCAGGACACCAACATCACCAAATGAGAGACAAGACTGAGATACGTCCCAGTTCCTTCTTATGGGCTCTTGCTCATCCTTGATATCCTCTACTTTACCTCCATCTTCTTTTCCCAAATGTCCGCCCTGGAGACTTAGTTTTATAGAGATTGTTTAAAGAATTGTTGCCACACGAGTTGTTACACGTCAAATCCCTGTAACAAATCTATATACACACATATATATATCTCCATAGTGGCTTTGCTTCTCTCATTAAACCTTGGCTGACAGTGGGTTTTATGTATTATTTTTCATAAAACGGAAAATATGTCAGGTTTCAAAAATAACGTGTTCTTTCTAAGTGGAAAAAGGAGGATGTAGAGTTTGGTAGTTGGGTCTAATGTTGAGGCCAGTAGATGGGCTTGTTATAGGTCACCCTTTTAAAATATTCCATCTCTCTATCTGTATGTAGCAAGGGAAAAACAAATCCAAGCTAAGCCAAGCAGTATGCTATACTATGGTGATTCTCTTTACAGTTTCTCTTCAGGAGATGAAAATATTTTTCAGTAGGATTTTTTTCCCCTAAAGAAATTTATTCTTCACAGCCATTCCTCTCATACCAGAGAGATGTTCAAGGTCAGACAATTAGGTTCACGGACTTGTTGCAACGATATTGCTAACCTTTTTTGACATCAGAGGGATTATTCATTATGAATTTGTACCAACTGGATAAATAGTTAACCAAGTTTACTATTTGGAAGTGCTGAAAAGGTTGTGTGAAAATGTTAGACAAAAATGACCTGAACTTTTTGCCAATTCATGGCTGTTGCATCACAACAATGCACCAGCTCATATGGCACTGTCTGTGAGGGAGTTTTTATTATTATTATATTTTATATTTTTTATTTTTTTATTAAAGTTTATTGGGGTGACAATGGTTAGTAAAGTTTATTGGGGTGACAATGGTTAGGTTTCAGATGTACAATTTTGTAATATGTCATCTATATACCACATTGTGTGTTCACCACCCAGAGTCAGTTTTGCTTCCATCACCATATGTTTGATCCTATTTACCCTCATCTACCACCCCTGTCCCTCGTTACCCTCTGGTGTCTATGTCTATGAGTTTTTGTTTCTTTGTTTGTCTTGTTCCTTTGTCAACTCACACATATTAGAATGGTTATCATCAACAAGACAAATAATAACAAGTGTTGGAGAGGCTGTGGCGAAAAAGGAACCCTCATACACTGTTGGTGGGAATGCAGACTGGTGCAGCCACTATGGAAGGCAGTGTGGAGTTTCCTCAAAATAATTAAGAATAAAATTACCATATGACCCAGCAATCTGTCTCCTAAGTATCTACCTGAAAAATATGAAAACATTATCCATAAAGATATATGCGCTCCAATGTTTATTGCAGCTTTATTTACGGTGGCCAAGACATAGAAACAACCAAAGTGTCCTTTGATAGATGATTGGATAAAGACGATGTGGTATATATATATATATATATACACAATGGAATACTATTCTGCCCTAAGAAAAGTTGAAATAGTGCCATTTGTGACAACATTGATGGACCTTGAGATCATTATGAAAAGTGAAATAAGTAAGACAGAAAAAGTCAAGAACCATATGATTTCATGGATATGTGAGACATAAAACTGTGAGGGAAATTTTTAGCCAGTAAACAAAAAACTGTATTGGAACACCCTCCTTACTCTCCTGATCTGGCCCCCAATGACTTCTTTCTTTATCTGAAGGTAAAGGAAATATTGAAAGGAAGACATTTTGATGACATACAGGACATCAAGGGTAATACAATGACAGCTCTGATGACCATACCAGGTAGAGTTCCAAAATTGCTTTGAAGGGTGGACTAGGCATTGGCATTAGTGCATAGCTTCCCAAGGGAAGTACTTTGAAGGTGACCATAGTGATATTCAGCAATGAGATATGTAGCACTTTTTCTACAATGAGTTCACAAACCTAATTGTCTGACCTCGTTTTCCCAAACTCTGGCCCACTCCTTCTCATATCAAACTGCGTATCAAAGGACCCTATCTATGTATTTATTTATTGAGACCTTGCTTTTGAACTGAAAGTTTTTTCACTTTAAAAATAATTTTCCTGCACTGCACCTTGAGGAGAGATATCAATCTTAGCTTCCCTAACGAGCAGGGAAGGTTTTGCTGAACTGGTGGCTCTGAGAGCAGAACCAAGTATATTATGGGGACATTTGATTCCATGTTGTCCCCGCTCTCCCATGAAAGAGCATGACAGAGAAACTAAATAATCAATCCACTAGTTTTCCAAATATATTTACAATTTGCTGTAATACTGAAGGCAGTTTGGAAAGGGCATTTTCTTGCCATCTTTTTATTCCATAACTGGTGACTGGGAAGCCATTCATGGCAGCCTCCTGACAGAATCCAGTTACACTCAAATTCTTGTAGTCTTTGACTCCCACAGATTTCAAGCCATCATTTCCTCCTATCATATGAATAAGCGTTAACGATTTTCAGCCTGAATCATGGTAGTGCACGGTGTACCTATCCACTTCTACTAAATTTGTTTTTTGAAGTCAGTTGGTTATATGAGAGATGAAACCGTGGATGGAACTACGTTTTTGTTTCTTCATTTGTTCTTTGCTTATTTCTGTGTTGCTTTTGCTTCTGTTTCTTCAGTTTATAGAGCTATAATAGTAGCCACATTGGTGAGAAGATGAGGAAGCGTCATTACTGTTAAACAGAGACTGTTCAGGATCCCTCCTGAAATCTTGAATCTGGAAGGGGTCAGGAAGGGGTTCATTTATCCTCCTGACCACTCTTGATTTGCAGTACACAAAACAAGATGATGGGGACATGGGTATGCTGATATGGAGTAACTAGAAGTGAAATATCGGTGACCTGTAATCTAAGCAATAAACAACCTTCATTCTCAAGACATCCAAATAGGACCTAAAAGGCCATAGTTTCAGCAGGGTTTCTGAGGCTATTTGGCATTTTGGAAAAGAGCACCAACTTTGCAACGGGCCCTACCTGGCTCAGATCACTGTCCCAAAACTGCTTGTGGGCAAGTAATTCAGTCTCTAAGCCTCTATTCATTAATTTGTAAAACTGACATAGTAATGTCCACCTTTCAGGGTTGTTGTAAAGATAAAAAATAATATAAGAAAATCATCTGACCCAAGTCCCTCACATCCTAGGTCATGTTGTAGAACTTGGGTGAAATTATCAAAATATTTGTTTAGTTTGATCGTCACTAAGTGAGGACCTACAGACTGAATGGGAAAAGATGACAGGGAGCACCTGTGGCAGAAGTTTGTGAGAGTTATAACCAAGAATGAGTATTATGAAGCAACAATAGATAGGTCACTATTCACCCCATTCCATATGGTATATATTTGGTATTCCCTGACCCTTGCCATGTTAACCTGTCTCTCTGAATTGTTGAGACTATTCAAACAGTGTGCCAAACATCATTTACTGAAAAAATGACTTCCCTTAGATTATGTTGGTGAACAGAAAAACCAGACATCTATCTCAGATGGGGGAGGTCTCCCTGCCCTATTTTGACAATGACTCAAGTCACTTATTTTCAACAAGCATTCAGTGAGCCCCCTTGTACATAGAGCAGTATTGGTCATCTATAAGTGACTGGAGTGGGATTTGGATTATATCAAACCCCTAGGGCTTGAAGTGGGTACATTGCTCACCTCAGGAAACCCATGTTCATCACTTTCAGGTGATGGAGAAAGGAATTCAAATATTTTGACATTATTTATAAACTCAAATAACACAACGAAAAAAAAAAAGAAATGTCTTTGAATATCCATAAACTTGTTTTGCTTTGTGGAAAATTGCTGCTTATTTCTTGTGTGCTGCTTAGTAAAACAGGAAAGCATTTCATACTGGCTATTGAGTCCTGTATATACATGCCTCCTATAGCTTTAAAGTTTGTATTCTTGGAGTCCAACGGAATAAGTTTGATTCGTTGATTGAGTCATTCATTCATTTCTTCATTCCTAAGAATCTTGACACCTGACTGGTGACCTTAATCCCTGCTCTAACTCTTACCAGCATCATAGTTGACATTGATGTCTAGACTTTTCAGTTCTATAACCTCCTGAACTTCAACTACCCCCTCCCATGACAATACCAAGAACCTGAAGCTGAGCCACCTCTAAAATCCAATTACTAAATTACAAAATCAAAGCTTTTTCTCCCTGACCCTTTCCGCATCAGTTCTTTGACCTCATTATTTTGCTAGCTCTTCCTACCTCCCTAATTTCTGCCCGTCATCCTGACACCCCATTATAGATCCTTTCAGTTATCTTCCTTATTTTTAATGTCATCAACCCCTCTTGTAAATTTCAAATCTAGATCCCTCTAAACTTCTCTTCCTTTCTACCAAGGTGATATGGAACACCACCGGAGAAAGTTACACGGTTATTTTCATTCATGCCACTCAGCAAGACACTTGAAAGAAATTAAACACCAACTTAATTTGGTGTAGAATAGTTAGATTCTACTTTCTTAGGCTCTTAAGCCTTACAGGTTGAAGTGTTTTTACAAAAGGATAGCTGTGCTGTAGGAGGGTGTTGGTCCTTCTTATTTTCTCTATTGAGGAGTGGATCTGGGATTTCAGCACTGATAAATGCACAATACTACTAGTTCATGACCTCAAAGTACCTTTCTTTGAGGGTTTGCTAATGGTTCTATAAAGGTAAATGCTGTGTGTCTATGTTCCCGGGAGGCAATTTCTTTAAAAAGCAAAACTGGTTGATTCCCCACTGCCCTCTGTCCTTAATTCCTGCTATTTGGGATGACTTTGTAGATAAACCTGTCTGTAACTTGTAGCTTCTGCTAAAACTTATAAGCCTAAAATGGGAAACTGGCACAATTGATTATTTCTTTAGCTTTGTCTGTAAACTATACACTAAAAACGTCATCTGGTTTTTGTCTGGAACAGAATACACCAGGAAGTCTCTCTTCTTGAAGGCTTTCTGAGTTTGTCACCATACTGCTGATTTAAACCACATAAAAACAACAACAACAGTACAAAAAACATTTTTCAAATAAATGACCAGAAAACTGTAGTTCCAAATCCTTCATAAAATATAATTTTACTTTTGTGGAAGTAAATAAATGTTTATTCATTTACGTTATATTTAATATACCCAGAACATCAACCCTAAATAATTTTTTGCAAGTTATGAAATGTGGCTTCCATTATTTCCAGTTCCCATTATCTTAACTCTTTTTTTCTCTTCTCTTCATTCAATCTTCTATGTCAGTTAGCTAGTGCTATGTAACAAAGCACCCCAAAACTTAGTGGATTGGAACAACAACAAATTATTATTATTCATGATTCTATGGGTTCGCTGGGAAGTTTTTGCTGACCTGAGCTGACTATTAATGGATCTATTGTGTTCTGTGCGGTGTCCGCGAGACTTTGTTTATCTTGGCTGAGATCTTTCATGTGTCTGTGGCCTCAGTTAAGATATTTAGGTAGATTTAACTTTCCTCCCTATGTCTCATACTCTTTCAGGCTAGCCTGACATGTTTTCATGATGAAAATAAAAGAGCCAAAGAGAGAACAGAAGTGTGCAAGGGATCTTGTTTAAGAACATGCTCCACCATACTCTATTGGCTAAAGCAAATCACAAGGCAGCACAGATTCCACGGGCCCAGACCCCTCCTCTTGATGGGTAGACCTGCACAGTTACATTGCAAAGACTGTGGACACAGGAAAAGATAAAGGGTTGAGCCCATTTTTAAAGCAGTCTGTCTCCCTCAGCTTTTCACGTGTGCTGTAACTTTAAGATTTTCAATCTGTACCCTCCCAAACATGCCTTTTCATCCTTAAAATTTGTGGTTAGGAAATCATCCAAGGAACATATTCACAGAAAGGTGAATGTCTCTTAAGTTAAATGTGCTACCTTCCTATGGAAAATAATACTGAAGAACTATCCACCCCTTACCCCCAGCACACACATACAACATAGACTCTCTGAAATAAAGAACATCATGCATAAGCAAGTAGTTCCAAGAAGCATTTTAAGTGGCAAGGGGGAATTTTTAGTGAAATATTATATAACAACAGTAATAATTACAAATGATACAATAATAATGCCCATTAACATTTATTGACCACTTACTACGTTCTAGATTTTGAGCCAAAGTTTTAATTCATGATTTCATTTCTTTGAGAAAGTTACTATTGGTATGATACCAGTTTTATAGATGAGGATATTGAGACTTAAATGTATAAGTAATGTACACTCAGTCCCCCAGCTACTTGATGGCTGTGCCAGGATTTGCACCTGAACTTTCCTATCACAAAGTGAATGTCCTTTACCACTGCATATACCCATAGCTGGCTTTCTCTACAAATATTGTTCTCCACTGGTGGTTCTTAACCTTGGCTGCACACTGAAATCACCTGTTTAAAAAAAATACTGATGCCTTGATCCTATGCCCAAACATGCTGGAACTTGTACTGAGCATGGGAATTTTT
This sequence comes from Rhinolophus hipposideros, assembly GCF_964194185.1. NCBI lineage: Eukaryota > Metazoa > Chordata > Mammalia > Chiroptera > Rhinolophidae > Rhinolophus > Rhinolophus hipposideros. Next base: position 33,108,786 of record NC_138068.1, read on the forward strand.
AATTCTCCCCATGAGGTTCTAATATGCAGTTTTGCCAACGAAAATGTGATTTCTGAACCAGCAGCATCATCTAAGCATATTAGAAATGCAAATTCACAGCCCCTACTCCAGACCTGTTTAGTCAGAATGTCTGCAGTGAGGTTCAGGAATCTGCAACTTAAAAATCCCTCTAAGTGATTCTGATGAGCATGAATGTTTGAGAATTACCACTTTACACAAACGATATTCAACCTTGTGCATCAGAATCCACTAGAGAGCTTTATTAAAACTGGAGATGCCTGGGATCTGTCCCAGAACTATTGAAACTGTGTTTTCAGATCAGTCTTTAGGCAACTCTGATGCACCCAGGATTGAGAACCACATCTTTATACTAAATAGACTGTCCTGCTTTATATATTTCCAGTGTATGGAGTTTAGGATTTATTAAGCTTACATGGTTTTTCTCCCTCTCCCAAGATACATAAACATAATGAGCACATCTTCGTTCTAAAAAAAAAGTTTGGTGCTAAAACTAAAGAATCACACTCTATGCTGAGAACAGAGCCTGAATCTGTGGGATTCTAGAAATGACAGATTGATTTGTATCTCAGCTATAATTAGTAGAATATAATGTCAGAGGAATGGCTGAGCTCTGAGCACTGGGATGAAGCCACCCATGACCCCAGGACCCATAATACACATCCCAGTAGAATCCTGACTGTAGCCATTATCCTCTCTAGAAATAAATCAAAAGCCCAAGCATAACTGACTTTAAGATTAAACTCAGAAGCTGATGTCCGGTGTGGACATTAGATTTCCCATGGCAAATAAGAAATCACATTCTACTTCTTCCCAGAATTGCCATGTTCAATTTCTGTTGGCATATCTGAAAAATACTGGCCCATTACTAATTGGCCCCTTAGCTCTCTGTCCTAGAACAGAAGAAATGAGGTTCAGAAAATATTTCTATTTCAGGTTATCTGGAAACTTTTACAAAATGTATTCTTTAGTAACTTTCACTTTAGTAACTTTTACTGAGAGCCCTACATGTAGAACAGAGGATCTATATGTCTTCAGAGAACATACTTTTAAAATCAGATTAATTTTCAATCAAAATGCTTTCAGTTTCCACATACTTTGATTAGTTTATAACTCAATAACAGACATTTACTAAGTGGTTATTGTCTAGAAATGCTGTGGATGATTTAAAATAATTTGTGCATAGTAGGACATGCTATCCAAAGTGCGATTTCCAGACCAGCAGTATTAGCATCTCTTGGGATCTTGTTAGAAATGAAGATCTCAGGCCCCAACCCAATTCTACTGAGTCATTTTAATAAGATCTCCAGGAGATCTGTATTAACATTAATATTTGGAAAACATTGCAATAGAAGATGTGGTCTTATCTTCTCAAAGCAGTTGAAAAAAATACTACGTACATCTATGAAAAGTTATAAATCATATTAAACATTGAGGATGGACCAAAGCATGGTCCCTTCTCTCATGAATCTTAAAGATTAGAGATAAATTAATGTGACAAGTTGAATAATTATCTTAGGTCAAATCCCACAGAAGCAGAACCTGAGAAAGGGATTTGGTGCACATAACTTATTGGGGGGGTGGAGTTCTCAGGAAAAGGGATATGAGGGAATCAGAATGGGCCAGGGGAAGGAGATAAATCATGATGTGGTTCCAGCTGGAGTTAGCCTTTTGTAGTCTGTGTGAAAAAGTTATTTGGCTGTGGGCTGCCCCTGGATTGTGAGGACATAAACTCTTGGCCAAAGTGGCTTGCACAAAACTGAGAACAATTCTCTAAAGAAAGAGAGAAACTGTGAGATGTTGGCAGCCAACACTCACAGCAGCTGAGGGATGTGTGCACTGGCGATTAAAGGGAATCTGGACAGGGCACCAAGAGCATCCATTGGAATAACGTAACATATAAATCAGTTCAAGGAATTAAGATAATGGCTGCCATGGCAAAGTCCCTCATTTGTAGTATCCTTTATATATTGAGAGGAAAGACACAGTTGCTGTGTAATCAGTGGTCTGGAAAGATGGCACAGAGAAAGTAAAATCTAAACTGGACACTGGAGAACCCAGTCATCTTTCCCCTTCTAATAACAGCTCTTGATTTTCTCTGGGGAAATCTCACTTCTTCCACCATCTCCACATGTGGTTTATGACGGTCACAATACCTCACTTTAGGGGTGAGGTATTCACACTTCAGGGGTGGCCATAAACTCAGGTATACTCAGGGAATCATATCCCCTTGGTCACAGGTATTGGTTCTGGTATGAGGACTTGCCCAAAGTCCTCATCTCCAATGAGAGGGCCAATAAACTTGATCGGTGGTTAGGAAAGGGAGCTCTCTCTCTTGTTCTAGATTGTGGAGTCCCCAAATAAGTACAAATTGGTAGTTACAAAATAGTCACAGGGATATAAAATAGCATAGGGAATATAGTCAATAATATGGTAATAACTATGTATAGAGCCAGGTGGGTACTAGACTCATTGAGGGGATCACTCATGAATTATATAAATGTCTAATCACTATGCATACACCTGAAATTAATATAAAATAATCTTGAATGTCAAGTTCATTCCTCTGTAAGTCCATATGGGAGATGGATAATTAGCCAAAAAATAAAAAAATAAAAATAAAGAATTAGGTCAACTGAGAAGACAGCAAGCTGAAAGTGAGAGAAATTAAGATCTGATTATATGAAGCATGACAATCCCTGAGAATTTTCAGGATATATAAGCTGATAAACTGATAAATTCTCTCTCTCTCTCTCTCTCTCTCTTTTTTTTTTTTTGCTTAAGCCAATTTGAGCCTGTATATATTTATATGTATATATATATATATATACATATATATATATATACATATATATATGTATATATCAGTTAAAAAGTGTATATATATATATATATATATATATATATATATATATATATATATACCAGTTAAAAATATTTTAGGATTTAGGTATGAATACAGCTTTTCCTGTTTTTTATTTTCCTTGTGGTCTTAAGAAGATGGGTTTTCCAGTCCCCTTCCTCCTTATTATGAATCATTCACTTTTATTTATACCATGGCAGAAACACTATTTTTGATGTAAGTATGTTCTATGTCCAGATCACTCCTAAATCAAAAATGAAGCAGACAATCAAGATGGTACAGTAGGTAAATGTTCTGTTTACCTTCTCTCACAACCACATGAAAATTACAACTAATCTACAAAACAACCATTATTAATGGTTACCATTAATGGTACCATTAATAATGGTATTGCAACAGCTATATAAGATGTCAGAGAAGTAGTATCATGGGGGTGGGTTATCACTTTATGAGTGGTTTAAATGTCTAACTATTATGTTGCTTTGTATACCTGAAACTAATAAAATAAATAAATAAATAAATAGATAAATAAATAGATAGATAGATAGATAGATAGATAGATAGATAGATAGATAGATAGATAAAGCAATCAGAAATACCTTGGGGCTGGGTGAAACACTGAAAATAAGTAAACCTGAATTTTCAAAGTATCCGTAAGAACTAAAGTAGTAGAGAACACATTTTCAAAATTTATGTGGACTTCTAGGAGATTATACTACTCATAAAAACTACCATCAATTGAGTGCTCACCAAATAGGCACTTGACAAACCTTGTCATTCTTAATCCTCATAACCATACCTGAACCTTCATTGAAAAGATGAGGAATCTGATGCTAAGTGTAGTTTTTTTTTTTTTTTTTAACTTTTCCAAGAACACAGGTTGAATAAATAGTAGAGCTGGGATCCAACCCCAAGTCTCTCTAAGTCCAGAGCCTAAATTAATAATGACGCTACACTTCTATTTCATATCTGATTTCCCTTTCTCTTTTGACATAAACCTTGGCCTTCTGCAGTTCCTTTGAACTCAGGGTGGTGAAGGGGTTCACATTTACCTACAGTGACTTTTCCACCTGAGTTGGCTAGGGAACAGAATGTCAACACTGACAACAAAAGGAAGGCTGATTCTATTCCTTCCCCCTTCAGGTCTGCAGCAGGCAAGGCACTGAATTTGACTGGACAGTACCAGGAATGGAGGGCTTCTTATATTTTGGCAGGGGTGAGATACTCCTGTGACAGAATAAATCCCAAGTAGGGTTCCATTTATTAGAAAGGCAGTGAGGTGTGACATTTCAGCCACAGTTCTCTAGTTCTTCCTCAAACACAGGCTGTACAACAAAGCAGCTAACATTCAACAGTAGTTCACTGTATCATGTTCCACACTTGCCATCCACACTTATCATTTAGTATTTACCATTACACAATTGCCTTCCATCCTTACCATTCCACATACAACCATTTCATACTTGCTGTTCCACACTTATCATTTCATATTTGGCATGAAAATTCAAATGACTTTGCGTTATGCATGGAAGAGTTTATGGATCTAGGCCTGGATTTGCCAAACACTGACCTCTTTAAAGATACAGGTTAGTCACTGGAATGAATATCAATCTTCAGACTGGGATGAGAAAGCAAGGTTGTCCTCTTTAGGTCAATTATCTGTTTTTGAAAATAAGCAATGGGAAAAGCTATTCATATGGTTTTATGAATGATTCATATAAAAATTCATATAATTTTTAACTAGTGACACGTTAAGGTTATTTGTAGGCCACTTGGTCCTAAAATTATTTGTAGGCCACTTGGTCCTAAAATTTTTAGATAAACTGATTTGTATTTTTTATGGTCTTCCAAAATATTCTTATAAATGAGTTAAAACCATTGTCATATATGCCTCACTTCCAACCACTTAACATATTCCCACATGACTGTTCCTTATTCTTTTTTCTTTTTTGCTTGAGGAAGAGCATGCTTAATTGGGAAGAGAGCACTGCACAATGGTCATTCTACACATGTTCAGAAAGGTACACAGTACATAGGATGTTTTGCTAATTAAGATCAACTGGAGCATGGGTTTCTCTGGGCAACTTCCCCAGCTTCATCCCTCCAAAGAGTCAGGCACCCCCAACCATTTCCTTGAAGGAAACTGTGGTTCACTAAAGATAGTGCCCCTCAAGGGGTGCCTTCCTGTTTTTTTTTATAAAAAAAAAAACAAACCAATTTTCTCTAGATTTTTTGAAGTCTTCATTTGTTACTTTCATTCTACATTCTCTCAAGGCCATTAGACCAGCTTCCATACTGATTGCTTTGATGTCAGCACCAGAGATGTCATCTTTAGCCATGATCAAATTGTCCGGTGTCACGTCATCCGCCAGCATCATTCTGCTTGTGTGGATATGAAAGATGTGCTTTTTGGTCTTTTTGTCAGACAGGGAGATCTCAATCTTCCTATCAATGTGGCATAGCTGATTAGTGCTGGATCCAAAGTTGCTATTCAGTTTATAGACATGATAACTTTCTCATCTCTCCTTGAATCAAATCCATCCAACATCGTTTGCTGACTTTCTCTCTCAACATTGGAATTTGAGTCATCTCTTTTTGTCCCAATGGCAATAATTTCATCAATAAACACAATGGATAGCGCATGTTCTTCAGCAACCTGAAATAATTCCCAAACGAGTTTTGGCCCATGACCTAGGTACTTCTGAATAAGTTCAGAGCCAGCCACTCGCAAGAAAGTGGCCAGGGTTTGGTTTGCTACTGCTTTGGCTAATGAGGTTTCACCTGTGTCAGGTGGATACTAGAGAATGAATCTCTTGGGAGATATATATCCATCCTTCATAATATGCAGCATGAGTGAGAAGAATCTCCACAGATTCCTTAATTTACTGGATTAGGTTGTGCAACACCCCCAATGTCAGCATACGTCTCCTGTGGGAATTTTTGCACCTTCATCACTGTGTGTCAAGGGATCTGTATCATCCATCAGCACCCCACCGTGGCAGGCACCTTGTGTTTGAGCAGGAACAAACAGCCTAGTTCCAGCAGATTCTTGTCCACAAATGAAAGAATGCTGACAGAATGTTCTGAGCCCACAGATGCAGACACAATTGTGTGATTGTCATCAATGATCTCTCCCAAGGTTCCCACCAATATTGGGGTACCCTCAGGTCATCCACCTTTGATCTTCCCTCCTCTTGCTTTCCTTATAAAGTCTTCATTTGCTCCTGATTTCTAATAAATCTGTCCTCCATGAGAAGATAGTCTTTAGTTCTCTCTAACTTCAAAAATTTAAAGCGGCACTGAGTGTGACTTGTCACCAATGGCAGTTTGCTGACAACATCTGGTCCCTTTGTTTTCTTCGTTTCCCCCACAGTAGTTGGTACAGCAGGTTCATGTTTCTTCTTGTTGTCCTTTTCCTCCTTCTCGTCACCGGCAGGACCATGACCACCCCTCTGACTTTGACCCATCTTGATTCTGTTGCCTGAGCTGCTGCTGCCAGAAGTTGAATGTGCATTTTTCTTAAAGAGAACAGAAAAAGACACTGACATCATTCACCAATATTATATCCAATGTTCTTTATTTGTCCCTAAGCGTGTACACTGCCAATCAAATGAAGGGCCCTACTATGCATATAGGTGACAGGTTCAAAAGGAAAATTATCCTGAAACTCGGGGCTGTACATATTTTCTTGGAGCCTGTAATAGGCTTGTTTTTGCCAGCCTGATATCTATTTTTGGACAACAGGAGTCTTACCATCCACTTAGCTGAACACCTCCCTTTACTTTTCGTTCTCTTCATTGGCATTAACTCTACCTTGGCCAGGCCAATTCATCTTTAGCCTCACCAATTGGTAATGGAATAGATGCATGAGCCAAGGCTGGCCAATGGGAGCTCTAAGCAGGACTTTTGGTACAGTTACCAGAAAAGAGGGTCTTTCTTTTCCCTATGTTGGTGGCGCATAAGTCTGAGCTGCTAGAAGACATTCTTGCCATTTAAGATGATTCGGCCTAAGAGTAAATTAAACAGAGAAAAGAAATAAGACTGAGAAGAAAAGAGGCTCTCCTATGACATAGCCATCACTGTTTCTAAAGTTAGGCAATTTTAGACTTTGTATAAGCCAACACATGGACTTTTTGTTCAAGTTTATTTGAACTAAGTTTTCTGTTACTTACAAACCAAAGGCATCATAATCAACATAAAAATTCTAACTGAAATCTACCCATTTCCATACCCTATTGGAAATTTCCTTTAGGAGTAGCCTATTCAAGGAAGATTGATCTGAAAATGAGCTGATTTAGAGGCTTCTTCATGTGTTGGAATTTTTCTGGGTCTCTCTGGCATGAATCCAGACTTTGTAAATACAGGAGATATCCTAGGGTAGACCTGATATGTGGGGATAGCACCCACTTTCTACAGGAACCACACTGAATCCAGTGAAAACCTGCTCTCCAGAGATTGGTGGCTTGACAGTGTCTCTCAACTTCTGAAGGTCAGAAGTATGATGGAAGATAATTGGGCTAAGATGGGATGTAGTTTCTGATATTTACCTGCCAGGTCCATCAGAATCCTGAATTCTGTACTAAAGTAAAACCAACAGCAAATTTTTAGTCTGGAAGTCCTAGAGCACTGAACCCTTCTCTGTGTCTTTATAGGTAAGTAAGAAGGCAGATATCTGATACCTTATAAGGCATTATTCTATTCCATTTGTTCTCAAACTGTAGCATGCCTCTGAATCACCTGGAGGGTGTATTGAAACACACAATCTCTGATTCAGTAAGTCTGAAGTAAGGCCCCAAATTGTGCATTCTAACCAGTTCGAGGTGATGGTGATTCTGCTGGTCTGGGGAACCACAATTTGAGAACCACTGTTCTATAAGATTACTATTCACCGCACAGGTAACAGAGTTGGGTGGACAGCTAACACTGATCGGGCAACATATGAATAAGATGACAGTTCCCCAGTAGAATTCACTGCTGATGAAGAAGGCGAAAACCATTTGCCCGGAAATGTTGTTAGGATTGTTTCTCTCTTTTTGGAGTGCAAAGATGCATTTATGTACCCTGAACTTAGCATCTTTTTTTCTACGTGAGTCAAGTTCCCTAAGCCGCATATGCCAGTGATTTCAAGTCATCTTATTGCCTTCCTGTCTTTCTGTGGCTTCAGCAGAGTTTTCAACGGCCAAAAAAGTCATCAGTCACGGCACAAGAGCTTTTGTAAATATTAGGCCAGACAACACCGATTAGGAAAACTTCAAACTAGATAATTGGACAAGAAAAATAAATACTCTTTAGCAAACACCATAATAACCACATTGAGCTTCCAGCTAATCAATTTACTGGGCCATCTGTCTAAGAAAATGGGATAGGAGTCAGTGCCATTGTGTGAGTCTGCAGGGAGCTTGGAGGAGACTGGATGATGATGGGAACCTCTTCCTAACCTAAAGGAACCTAACGGATAAGACTTCTACCCACAGTCTTTCTGCCTGGAAGCTGTCATGAGCTTCAGCTTTCAGAGCACATCTCCGTGGGGGTTCCTGGACATCCGAGGCCCATCCTCAGGCCATCAGCCTGTTTGCATCTGAGATGGCCTAAGCCTGTTAATCTTAGGATCCTCTATTGTATCAGCAACCTTTTTTAAATTGAATTCTTATATTTAAATCATTCTCATAAGTGATAATTTTTTAAAAATTATTGTAAGTGTATTTTTAAACAAATATAATTTATTCTTCATCAATTAACCTTACTGGGCCCTACTATGTGTAATCCTCCATACACAAGGATTAGAAATGAACTAAATAACTTGGGCTTTAAGGAACTTGTGGGATGGTTAAAGTAAGAAGACACACAAAGAATGTTATTTTCATAAAGACTCCAGCCACAGCCCAGCTAGAATTAGATGTCCTCCATCCAGGGGCTCCCCATGCATGGACGTCATCTCGTCATCTGACTGTAGTTCACTGGACTGGAAGCTCCCAAGGGAAGGACGAGGTCTCATTTGTATGCTCAGCATCTAGTACAGTGACTGACACAAGGTAGACATTCTATTGGTGTCTAATAACTGAGAGAGAATGCACTAAAAATACAAGGTGGTATATAATATCTACATCAGCACATAGGGCGATTTATAAAGCGTGCACATGGAAAGTTTCTCCAAACATGAACTCTGTGTAAGTTTTAATTAACAAGAAAACATATGTTCTATGTGGATGGTGCAGAGTTAACAAATACACAGGGGAAGGATGGTGTACCCAGAGCTCTAGGATACAGATGGGACTGCACACCTGCAGTGGTGACTCCATCTTGTTGAAGTAGGAAAAGGTGATGGTGAAAGTCATGCTAAGTTATTTGTATGGATTATTTCACTGGGCTCTCTCTATAACAAGCCCATGAGTTAGTCACTCTTATTTGCTGTTTTATAGATGACAAAATAGAGGCTGAGAAAAATAAGCATCTGTTCTGTATCATTCAAGAGATATAACACGGCTAGACTAGGGATGCAACGGGCTGTACTCGGGGTCTAAATTAGTAACACTGCAGTCCACTGCCACCTTATAGGATCAAGCAGAGACCTTGTCCATTTGGACCAACAATCACCTCATTTTGAATGGGTTGTGTGTTTCTCATTACTGAGTTTTAAGTGTTCGTTGTATATTTTAGATGCCAATCTTTTAACAAATATGTTTTGCAATGATTTTCTCCCAGTTTGTACCTTGTCATTTCATTCCCTGAACAGTGTTCTTCACAGAGCATGAGTTTTTAACTTTAATAAAGTGCAATTTTTCAATCATTTCTCTCATAGATTGTACTTTTGTTCTTGTATCTAGAAAGGCAACACCAATCCTAAGGTCACCTAGATTTGTCTCCTATATTAGCTTCTAGGAATTTTATAGTTTTGCGTTTTACATGGAGGTCTATGATCTATTTTGAGTTAAATTTTGTGTAAGATAAGTGTCTAGAATTTGTTGTTTTTTGTGTGTTTTTTTTCATGTGGATGTCCTGTTGTTCCAGCATCATTTGTTGAAAAGCTTTTATTTTTGAATTGCTTTTGCTCCTTTCTCAAAGATAAGTTGACAACATTTGTGTAGTCTGAGTATGGGATCTCTTTTTTGTTTCATTGATATATTTGTCTATTTTTCATCAATAGTCCACTGTCTTGTTTACTGTAACTGTATAGTAATTCTTGAAGTTGGAGAATGTCAATCATCTATTGTTTTTAAACTCTAAATCTTGCATTTTGGAAAACATGTGTTTGTCAATACTTATAAATTCACATTGTGGTGTCAGGGTCTGCATAGGTAATAGAGGTTACCACTCCCTTCTTCCTATCAATACCGCAATCTATCACCAGAGTGTAGGGGTTTGTTCTCTCCAACCACTAGCTAGCCAGCGACAATCAAAATGAATAGACCAAGCATCCACGCTTTACTAAATGTTAAGAAATACTGTAGAGCTTTGCACAGCCTTGGGGCATCTCTGAGGCAGAATGTGGTACCTGGAGGACCCTCAGATGACACGGCCAGAGTAGAAGTAGACTGGGGGAAGCAATAGTAGAGTGACCACCTGTCTACTGCCTGTTGAGACATATTCAGAGCTCAGTGCTAGGATGGGGCTTCTTAGTCAAGGACTGATTTCAAGCTCTTACTAGCTGCGCATCCTCCAAAGTCTTTCACTATGCTCACTGACCCTAGCTTTCTGGGGTCAGTACAAAAGTCATTGTCTGCTAGTACTTAATTTTCTCTATTTCCTTCTTATAATACCACAGCCCTTCTTTTAGATCTCTGAAGTCATCTCTCTGAAAATTTTGTTCCTTTGATCCACAAAGACAGATTCCCTTCTCCTCCCCCCCCCACACACATACACATTTTTCCCTCCTGTCACGGGTGATGTAAAGAGATAGATTTTGTGCCCCCAAATCATCTCTTTCTAGTCATGGCCAATAAAAAGAGAAATTTAATCTCTAGTAGATCATTCTCCCTGTTGTATACATTTTTATTTGCTAGTAATCCAGATATAATCCACACTACATAATGAAGCACTCATCTCTCATTTTCCCTGTCTCATGAGCATACACTCCTGGCTACAGGCAGAATTGGTTTTATATTGGCTTTTACATCCAAAGCCTTCCTCTATCAAAACTCACACAAAAGAAATAGCCAGGTGCCAAAATGTGTATAGATGAATTTTACCTCTATCTATGGTAGTCATGCCTCAAAACAGCACAGTCTGATAATGTGTTCCATCAAAGTAAGAAACTCAAGACTTTTGCCCCATTAGGCAATTACACACAAAGAATAAGGAGTATTCTGCTCTCCTTGGAAGAGAGAACAGTAGTTACTAGTTCTGTCTCTCAGCCAGGTAACACTCCCACTCCCAATGCCAATATCATACTGGATAAATTGCTCTATGTAAGATTTAATAGTCAACTGATTCAATTGTAAGTAGCGTTCGATAGAAAATGGAAGCAATTATTTTGCACGATCACTAAATATCATAGAAATCCATGTTCTCTGTAAAGAAATGTTTCATGGCATAAGGATATATTTCCTCAAAAAGAAGATGGGCATGATTTCCAGATAACTATTCAGTTCATAACTCTAAATTATAGGTTGTAAGTAAAGAAACAGTTTTTCTCATGTCATCACAATGAATAGAAACTTTTCATGCTTATTTTTCTTAGCAAATAGTCATGGAGGGTGATGCATTATCTTGTTCATAAGTGCTTCGTGCCAGTAGCCATTGAAAAGATATTCATTCCCAACTTGAAGCACTGACGATTTTTCACTTTTTAAGCTGCCACAAGAGGGTAAGATAGACAGCAGGATAAAGGGCATATATTCAGTTCACACTTTTTTAAGCACTAATTAACTAGTTGTAGATCCTACTCCTTTCTTCTCTTTTTACTTATCCACAATTTGGCCATTTTGTTTTTCATCATGCCAGAAGAGAGATACAGAGAGGTAATAAAATTCAAAGTAATCTGTTCAGTCACCTTTTAATATGTCTTGTAAAAGACTAGATAGAATGGAGTTTGAAATTACTGACTAAAATTGTAACTCAGTAATATTTGTATTTTATTTGGTTCTGTGTTCTCCTTCTGCCTTTGCTAATTTTTTTAAATTAATTTTTTCAGATACTGTTGCCATTCAATATTAATTTCAGGTTTACAGTATTTATGTAATTTATGCAGTGATCCCCACCCCCTTCATTAGTCTAATACCCACCCGATACTACACATAGTTGTTGCAACATTATTGACTACATTCCCTATGCTGTACTTTACATCTCTGTGACTATTTTGTAACTACCAATTTGAATTTCTTAATCCCTTTGCTGATTCATAACATAATTGTGAAGATGTATCTTGCATACAAATAAATATTAATTGAATGAATCAATATGTATAATGCTTGGGCTTGCCCTTTTTTTCTCATATCTCACCAGAGTCTGTCTTATATCTCTATTCTCTCTCTCTCTCTCTCTCTCTCTCTCTCTAATATTAATATGCAGAAGAATTGTTAAAACTCACATTTATTACTGGGCCCAAGATCAGATTTTCTGATTCAGTTGGTTTGGTAAAAGACCCAAGAATTTGCATTTCTAATATGTTCCCAAGTGATGCTTATGCTACTTGTCCAGGTGACCATATTTGAAAATCACTGCTCTAATGTACATGCCTTCTCTTTTTGGTGGCTTCTTTCACTCTACTCAGGAATGCTTTGTGTAGCAAACAACTTTGTTCCCCCTTGCCGCATCCCCTAGGGATATCTCAGATTTCAGCTATGCTGGACAGTTCCATGCAAGACTAAGCTGCCAGAGATCCCATTCATTTGGGTATTTATCTCCTGTTCCATTTTTGTCCCTCCTCTGAAACTGTAGGAACCCACTCAACACACAGTCTAGAAATACAGAGGAGCTAAAGTCCCTGAAGGATGAGAGCTTGAGATTAAATGCCCAGCATCATGTTTCTCATGGGGTCAGTGCTGAGAGTAATTCTGTAGGTGTCTCAGAGGTCCCACAGAATTGAGTCCCCATTGACTACTGTCCCCATTGCCTACCTCCTGAGTCATGTTTCTGTAAACTACCAGCACCAGTATTTTTGTCCCAGGGTTTGCTGTAGGCAAATCTAAACACAAACACCTTCCTTGGTTTTTAGTAACGATGAGCTAATGTCCTATTTCTCCCATTCCCTTTATCTTCAGCTATCTATATGACCATTTACTCCGTTACTCTATTTCTTTACCTCTTAGTTGCCTCTTCTGAAAGAAAAGATGGCTTCCATTTGCTGTACTTTTCCAAGATCCATCTCAGGTAAATCACTTTCTATGTTTCAGATTCTACATACTTTTTCCAGGCCCCTTTCTTTGCCACTCTGCAGGATTTAATCTGTTAACACTCTGTTCTTGAAACTCAGATGAAGAACCATCTCTCCTCTGTAGCTGGGCCATCTACTCCATGTGGACTTTTTCAGAACTCTATAACACTTTATTTTGCTTGCTTAGTTATATGTCCTGTCTCATTCTAGCAAGTTCATTGGTCAGAAATTCCCAAGTTTTCTACATTCACAACATCCTTAGTATTTCAGTAATTTTTTCACAACACCCTAGGGCCAAAGGAAATACTAATAGCTCCATATATCAGAGAGTTATGTTCAAACAACTTAACAAAATGTTTGTATTGACAAATGATTAACCATTTGGAAACGTGACACACATAAATATTGACTACATTGTAAATAAGCACAATTACTAATAGGATGTGTGTGCCTTTTGAGCACTGCAGAACTTCTAAAAATTTTGTATCAGATTGGACACTCTCACAGTCATTTCCTTTCCCACATTTATTTTTATACATGTTTATCTGAAAACTCAGGTTTGAAAAGATATAACATCATTAAAAAGAATGCAACATAATCTAATGGATATTGAAACTGTGAACTACTTTTATTTAATAATAGACATATAGATCAATGAAATAGAATTGAGAACCCAGAAATAAAGTTACACATTTATGGTGAATTTATATTTGACAAGGGTGCCATTACAATTTAATGGTGAAAGAATAGTCTTTTCAATAAATGGTGCTGGAGCAACTAGAGGTCCACATGCAAAAGAATGATCTTGGATCACCCCTTCAAACCACATACAAAATGAACTCAAAAAAGACCTAACTATAACAGCCAAAACCCATAAAACTTTTAGAGGAAAACATAGGTGTAAATAAATGTTCATGATCTTTGAATAGGCTATGATTTCTTAGACATGATACCAAAAGCACAAGCATCCAAAGAAAAAAATAAATAATTTGATTTCATCAAAATTAAATTTGTTTGTGCTTTAGATGATATAAACAATGAAAGGACTACCCATAGAATGGGAGAAAATACTTGCATATCATATATCTGATAAGGGACTTATATGTAGAATATATGTAAAGAACTCTTACAACTCAATAATTAAAATATACATAGTCCAATTTAAAAATTGGCAAAGCATTTAAATAGCTAGACCTTTCTCCAAATAAGATGTACAAATTGTCAATAAGCACACAGAAAGATGTTCAGCATCATTAGTCATTATGGAAATATCAATTAAAACTTCAATGAAATATACTTCATACCCATTGGGATGTCTATATTCAAAAACAAGGAATAATAATAATTGTAAAAGATGTGGAGAAAATGGAACAACACCTACATTCCTGGACAGAAGGTAAAATGGTGCAATCCTTTGGTAAGCATTTTGGCAGTTTTCTAAAACGTTAGGCATATAGTTATCTTATGATACAGCAATTTTACTCCTAAGTATATATACCCAGTTAAGAACATATGCCCAAACAAATAACCTGCAAATAAATATAATAACAGCATAATTCATAATGACAAAAAATGGGAACAACCCAAATGTCCTTCAACTGATGAAAGGATAAACAAAATATTGTATAACTTTACAATAAAATGTTATTTGGCCTTAAAAGGAAAGAAGCATTGATAAATGTTTGGTTAGATGGATCTTGTAAAATGGATGAACCTTGAAAACATTTTCTAAGTGAAAAGTTAGGCATAAAAGGCCTCATGTTATATGGATACATTTATATAAAATGTCCAGCATAGGAAAATTAGTAGAAACTAAAAGTAGATCAGTGGTTTTCATAGAGAAATCCAGTCTTCTGAGAGACTGGATTGACTGCTAAAGGGTATAGAGTTTCTTTGGGGGTGATGAAAATGTTCTAGTATTAGACAGTGGTGATTGCACAAATGTGTGAATATATTAAACACCAGTGAATTGTCTACTTTATAAAGGTGAATTGTATATTAATTATATCTTGATAAAAATTGTCAAATGAGCTACATTTTAATTCTGGTCCAGTAGTTCAACCAACCCCTTCCTAATTCTAAGAGAGAGACTTAAATTTTCAGCTAAGCTTCTGCTACAACTCACAGTCTGAAGTGGTTCCATCAATGTGTGGTGAGTGAGAATGAAGAAAAACTGATAAATTAGCCCAACCTTCTTGAAGAAAATGTTTTTTGAAGGACCAGAAAGTGTTTTGCTTTGCCAAATTCAACAAAATCTGCTAAAATATGAGCTGAACTGTTTTTGTTAGCTTCTACCTTTAACTACCAAAGAGGAAAATGGAAGTCAGGATGACGAGTAGCTTAGCAAAGCAAAGTTGTTAAGAGCACAAATTCAGAAACCAGAACTCATAGATTTAAATATCAGCAGAACTAATTCTATGTGCAGAATATTCAGGAAATCACTTACCATTTTTTTGTGCCAGTTTCTTCATTTCTAAACCCTGGCAGTCAATTCTACACACTAGGATTATTATGAGAATTTAATGAGTTGATATTTATAAATCATTTACAACTGTGCCCAGTATATAGTAAGCATGATATAAATGTGTTTTAACTAAATATACCATATTAAATAAAGATAAGAAGTGATGGTGAACACAGTTAGAACTTAATATAAAATATCAAGATACACACAAAAAATGCAGTGCTTATTAAAATATAATATAATCCGTTGTTTCTTGGACCTTATACCTTAGCCCCCAGTTTTGGGACTCCTCTGAGTCCAATGCCCTTGGATGATCTCTGAATTTCTGAACCTACATCCCCGTTGTTCTGTCTGTCTCCTTCCCTCTTTCTTTGGGGCTTGTACCTGAGTTTCATCTCCTGCCTACCCCCCATACTACATAAACCTTGAACAAAACTTCCTTCCACTGCTTCTCTGCGAAACACAGTTGTATGGAGAATAGCTCTCATTTCTTAAACTTGGGTAAGCAAGGAATGTTACACTTGCTTATTTTCTCATTTTCTTTATAGCTCAAATTGAATCTAATCCCAAACCCCTAATCTTTTGAGCCGGCAAGAAACTTCGGGGAGATGGGGAACTCTCACTGTCTCTCTTCCATCTGGTTTCAGATGCAGGACCCAACCCACTAATGCTGTCCACAACATATTTTGTGGCCTCAAAGTCTGACAGCTCTGCAACTTTGATGCCAGGCTCTTGTGTGAGAATTCTGGTAGAGACTGAAACTGTAAGAGCTTGGGGCAGACTCCTTAGGGATACCAGTAATGGTTTTTGAGTTTGGTGACTTCCCAAGATGCAGGGTACAAACTGCAATTCCTGGTGCCCTCCATGTTAAAGATCTAACCAGAAAAGACTGGCACCTACTAGTCATCCATGCCTGGACCAGGGCTCCTTGATGAAACCTTGCTGGCCATTTGGTCAGATTCCTTGAAGATTGTCAGTGCCACAGTGCTGTTTATTTCTCTCAAATGAATGAGGGTGCCAGGATCCTCTCAGATGATATCGAAATTATTCATCACTCCTCTTGTAACTAACTCCAGTCAAGCCTAATTTTCCAAAGTATACACTCCACCTTGTGTCTGGCTTGCTACACACCTTTCAAATCTCAACAGATACGTGTTTTTACCTTCCTGCTGATGTGTGATCACCAAATAGATACACGATCCAACCAACTCTTTCAATTGCCATTTCCGCAAAGAAACTGAGGTGTTTAAAAGTTAGAGAATGAGGAGAAGAGCTATCCAATAGAATTTTCTGTGATAATGGGCATTTTCTGTGTTTCTGATGTCAAATATGGTAATCTCTAGCCATCTGTCGATATTAAATCCTTGAAATTTAGTTAATGAACCATTGCAATTAAGACGTTTGAAATGTGGAACTCCGGGACTGAATTTTTGCTTAAAAAATGTAATTCATTTATAAGTGTGTTTAAATAGCCCCAAGTAGCTAGGGGCTGCTCTGTTGAGCAGTGCACCCTATGCAAAGAATTTCCACTGTGAGACTACACAGCTTTCCCAGCACCTTCTCCCCAGAAGCCTGACACTCTTTCAGCATTTCAGTGACATATTCTAAACTAATATTTCCAAAATATAAACAATGCATAGATATCTTTTCAAAGAAAAATAAAACTTCTGGATCCAAATGCTGTCTGAATTTGATATGTCTGTGGTGTTTGTAATCCACGATAGCTCAATTTTTTCACCATGTCTCCATTATTAAACAACCACAAAACCTCTATTTGTACCATGTAATGACATCTCAGAGCCTTCACTTGGCTCCACTGAAATTGCAGGACAAGATTTATTTATAAGGGGCCATCTGGGCGATCTGAGATAGGCTTTAAAATATCACTCTTTTATTCACTTATCCAATAAAAATCTTGAAAGCAAAATTTCTCCTCGAGAGTTTGTAACCCCCAGTTTGATAGACACTATCCTAACATTGACTTTAAAAAGTTCTGTTTCCTGACACTACACTCCTGACAAATATCTCCAGTTTCTGGAAATGAGTCATCTCAACCTGGATTCCAACAGTTGCTGACAGCCAGCCCTGGGATCAACACAGGCTAGTGTCTAGTGTGCAGGGAATCCTATCTCCACAAATCAGGACCCACTAAATGGAGTTCCTTTCCCTTCTGGAATGGTCTTCAATTTTTCCAGAAAACAAAACAAAGCCATCATCAACATCACCATCATCAACTGCCAGTGTGAAATTTTATGAGAAAGTCCCTTTGATCATTTCAAATTATTCTCTTGGCTCTCTCATGAGCCTGGATCTCTCTGCAACATTTAGTCTTGGAAATGTTTTCCCTTGAGGCTCAGCTGTCAATCTCAGAGTAGTTTCCAGATCTCTCCCCTTATAAGGAGCACCGTGCCCTTGATGGATGGATGTTTACTACCTGCCTAATGAGTTGCACTTTTGTAGTCAGGATTTGGTGCATGTAAACTCAGTTCAAGGGGAATGATTTAATGATACAAGCTACACATTGTTCCCTATGACCCACATGCTGGGAAACATTCTACAACATACCTTGTAAATAACTCGGAACCCTCCTACCTGTCAGAAATTAAGGTAGTTTTAATTGGACCATTCACTTTCACATTGCGGGTGGTTCCAGGCCCTCCCCACAATTTCACAAAGTCCTTCCCCGCAATTTCACAAAATCTCCAGAGTTATTATCACACTGTTTTCTCTCATCTCCATACTTAAGATCACATTAGCCAATTGATATATATATATATCAATTGATATATATTGATATATATATATATATATATCAATTTATAACTGATATAAAACTCCACCCCTTACCTACTTCCTCAATATATAAAATCACAAACTGCTTATGTTTGGGGAAGTTATTTTGAAGCATTGTGGTGTTACTGAAGGATATAGATTCTATAACAGCGGTCTCCACTCTCCACCATCTTACGCACTCGCTCCACTTTCTGACCATTCTTGGATAACTTCAAAGACACATATCCCTCTCCCGGAGACTTCTCACCAGGCACTATGCCATGGGGAGTCTTGTCCAAAATGCTTACTCCATATTTGTTTTTATTATAAGGAGAAAAATAAATAGTCCAGCCAAGAATCAGCTTGCATGACCTGTAGCTCCATTCGTTGAATCAGAATTTTTAAAGCAAGTATTTCTATAAGGACCCTCTTTCTTAGGTGCATATATGAAATAGGATCCTTATGTTTTCAAGTCTATAGCATGGCCAGTGTCACATGACATAGCCAGTGTCACGTCATCTTCACATGTAATGCTAGCAACATTAAAGCAGGCACAATTTCCCTGAAGAGGAATGGAACTCTAAAGAGTACTCCGATTGTGATATTATCGCACTCAAATTGAAATAATATCTGCAATTTGTCTGCCAGGGGATGAAGTTTAATGACCAAACACAGATCTTCAGAGGACATAATAAAACGGTGGAAACATTCTGAATTGATCAGAATCACTGAAGATGTGATACCTATATAACAGGTTTTCTCAGTATGGAGTTGAAATTGTTTTAGAACCTTGAAAACCAGCTGACTTCATTAAAAGCATGTAGAACCAGACTACATAGAGCCTCCCACATTCTTAATTTTCAGTATCGTCTAAAGTTAAATCGTTTTTCTGGGCAAGAAGTATGATTTCAATATTCAAGTAGGCGTATCACTTAAACGTTAACAGAGGAGCTAATCAGAGTAGTTATCCAACCTTAGAAATTTAGATTCTATTGTGTGGGAAGGAAATAAAAGTATTAGAAGACTATCAGTTAGTTTTTGCTGCACAACAGACCACCCTAAAACTTAGTGGCTTAAAATAGTAATCATCAATTTAGCTCACGGTTCTGTGGGCCAGTAATTAGGGTTGGGCTTACCTGGGTGGCTCTTCTGGTCTCAGTGGGATAACTCACATATGTGTGGTCAGCTGCCAAGTATTTTGGCTAGCTAATCTAGGACGATCTTGCCTGGGATGGTTCATTTCTGTTCCACATTTAAAAAGTATCTTTCCTCAGTATAGCGTGGGCTTGTTATGTTGGTTGCAGGATTCCAAGAGAAAAAAAATTAGCATGAAAGGTTTCTTGAGGATCAGACTCAACTTGTACAGTATCACATCTGCTGCATTTGTCAAAGCAAGTCACAGGCCAGACCTAATTCAAGGGATAGAGGAAGACTGTCCACCTCTTCATGGCAAAACTGCAAAGCCACATGGCAAAGGGTCATGGATACAGGGAGGGGAATATTTGTGCCATTTCTGTGAGCAATCTACCACAAAGGTATTTCCTGACTTCAAAGTATTTAAAACCTACACGGATCAATCAAAAATTCACCCAGGAAATTCCTGAGGAAAAACACCAGCCTTCATCCATAATTACTATAAATTGATAATTAATTATTCATTGTCACGTCTCTTTGAAGAGACTTTCCACTGACTTAGTTCTTTCTCTACTTCAGTTACACTTGATCTTCTTTGTGGTAGTTGATGTACACAGCGAATGTTCATGATATTTGACTCAGGTGGAGAAATTTTACAACTCTAATGACTTCATAAAAGACCTATAGTGTTCCCTAAGGGACACTGTCCCTAAAGTTTGGCACACACTTGTCCAAGAAAAATAAAACAACTTATAAAATGTTTGTATAAACAGTACTGCACTTGAGATGCAAGCTTCGGTAAGGACTTGAAGCTCCTATATGTCCAGACAGGAAGCTTAAATGCCACTCATCAAAGATTCCTGACAATGGACATATGTGGCCAGTAAACAACACTAGTAGTGCAGCCCACCTCTGGACTTTAACCCTGTGAGGCTGAAATGCAGGCAGGCAGATCCCTCCAGACCAGTGTAGTCCCATGGAAATATAATGTGAGGCACTTGTGTAATTTTAAGTTTGCTAGCAGTCACATTTAAAAAGTAAAAAGAAATAGGTGAAATTAACTTTAGAGTATATTTTATTTAACTCTATATCTTTAAAATATTACATCTTTAACATAAAATAAAATGTAATCTTCATTTTTCCTTAAAGGGCAAAAAGTATATCATGGTTTTTATGCTTTGTGTCTTGCTCAGGGCTTGGCACATATTATATGATCAATAAATATAGGCTGAATGAAAAAATAATGCACAAATCGACAAATAATCGTTGGGTACCTGTTATATGCTATTAGGTGCTTCAGTCTTTAAAGACTGTGTTGTCATTGCCTAGAGGCATAACCATTTCTTTCCTTGCATTTGTGGTTTTAAATTCTTGAAACTGAAGGTCAGCCATCAACTAGCCTAATCATGTTCTTCATCCTTAAATTATATAAACAACTTACATTGTGTCTGCATTCCACTTGACAGCTTATCTAAGGATAGAAATTCTTTAGATATAGAGTAAGTTTGGTATTTATAATAGCGTTAGAGTAACCTAGAGAGCCTAGTAAGGGCAGTTCTTGGCTACCTGAGGATCCTTTGTAAGGACCTATAGTAATCTCTTCTTACCTACAGATTTACTTTCTGTGGCTTCAGTTGCCTGCATTCAACTGAGGTCCAAAAATTTTAAATGGAAAATTCCAGAAATAAGCAATTATTAGTTTTAAATTGTACATTGTCCTGAGTAGCGTGATGAGATTTCATGTTGTCTGAGTCTATCCCATCCGGGATGTGAATTAAATCTTTGTCTAGAATTTTAACACTCCATATGCTTTCCGCCCATTAGTGAGTTAGTAGATGTCTTGATTATCAGATCGACTGTCATATTATTTTACTCAACAATGGCTCCAAAGTGTAAGAGTAGTAATGCTGGAAATTTGGATATGCCAAAGAGAAGCCATAAGTATTTTCTTTAAGGGAAAAGGTATGTATGTATAGGAAAAAAACATAGTATATATAGAATTTGATACTGTTCACAGTTTCAGGTATCCACTGGGGGTCTGGGAATGTAATACCCTGTGGATAAGGGAGGACTATTGCATATATATTTTCAGTAAATGGATTTCATGTAGTTTACACTTACAATTCCAATTTGACTTTGTGTTTTATGACAGCTTTTTTTTTTCCTGCTATAAAAACATTTCGTTTCTTAACTCTACTTGATGGACAGTACTTCAAATATTCATGAAGTTTTCTGTAAATGTTCAAGTTTCCTTTCTGCATCCATAAATATATCGGTAAGAGAAGAATCATATATCAAGCCAAGACACGTTTAAACTTTAGCCTAAGATTCTCTTTGAAGTTAACAATCTCTAAAATATATGTCACAGTTTTGAAAAATGTTTTTTCTAGACAAAGTAAGACTGGGTATGAAAGGACAGGAAATGTGAGTGAAAGGAAGACTTCTCAGTGGCTGGTAGACCAGCAAAACTGTACCTATTAACTTGACCAACACAAGTAGCATATTTTAATGAGCATGAATCCACATACCTAAGAAATCAACATGGGATCTCGCAACTTTTTATCTCCCCAGTGATTTAGTCAGTAACCCAAAACTTATTATTTACTATTGAGCAGTGTGGGTGAGGGACAATAGGGAGCTCTACAGGAGCATAAATCATGATCCTTTCCTTTAAATTGTTTAAATTGTATTTGGTAAATAAGGTGAAGGTCACCTCAATGCCACTATTCCTCCTTATTTCCTTTTTACAGAATCCCTTCACTGGAGCAAGGTGGCCTCCTTAAGAAGATGTTCTTATCAACCCAATAATATACTGTGCCAACTGTGGGGACAAAGCCCCAAAAAGCAGTTTCCAGGCTCTGGGACTCATGTGGAAAGGTGCTGGCTCAGGTAGCAAATGACCATCAACTGTGATTGGATGGCCATCAGCTGTGGCTAGTTGGCCGTCAGCTGTAACCAGTGAGCCATTGGCCACTAATATAACTGCCGTGGCTATGCTAGCAGAAAAAGATGGGGGCTGGCAAGAAGATGGTGGCTGAACTGGCAAGTGTGGATTGCAGTTAGGATGGTGGGTTGCGGACAGTGTGGATCCAGCCTCCAGTGAGACTATAGTGCTGCCAGCAAGAATATAGTGATATGACTCCCCTATCTATGGCTCCGTGGGTGTTCCTTTTTGGCCTAGCCATATCCTGCGTTCTTATGTGGGGAGCGGGAGCAGAGACCACGCCTATCACCCTGCACGACAAATGGCAGCAAGCAGGGTCCCCTGCATGACACATGGCACAGTGAGCAGGGTCCCACACACGACACATGGTGTAGTCGGCAGGATATGGTGCTGGCCAAAGCTCTCCGAAGGGCAGTGGAGCAGTTTGTGCCTATGAACACTCAGTCTGAGGAAGACCAGGAGGAGCAGCTGCCGGAGAGCTCGATCCCCATGGAGGAGTGGAAAGATGTGGATGGTTCCCCAACCAGCAGAGACTGGAGAAAGCGAAGGTTGTTGCTGCCCTGTGGGCTGGGAACTGCTTGCTGAGGCAGCCCAGATGCAGGACTTGTAGTCCCAGAAGGAAATGCTTGCTGAGTCCTCCGTGGGAGATGAGGGTGAGGTCAAGGTCGTCCCTCACCCCTAGGACAGCCCTGGCGAATGACTATGGACTATGGGAATTGCCTTCTATCTCTGATTTAATGGACAGCTTGACTGTTTATTTGGGAACATACCACCATGTATTGGAACTGGCGGATGTTTGCTTTTGTGTCTTGACTGGCCACCACTGAGAATATGTAAGCACCTTGACTGCTGTTGTTCCAGCACAGTACCCCGAGAGGCCCAGGAGAGTGGCAGTGCCCTGAGAACCCTGGCTGAGCCCAGGAAGTCTGGCTGTGCCCAGAACAGGTGGTACCCTAAGAAGCCCAGGAAGTCTGGCTGTGCCCAGGAGTACTGGGGTGGTGCCCTGAGAAACCCTGGCTGTGCCCAGAGAGCCTGGCTGTGTCCAGGATATTGCATTCACCTCCAGGCTCCTCGCACAGGGCCCCTTGCGGAAGACACTTGTCACGTAGATTGTGAAGCGAGACCCTGTAGGGGTGGAGGGTGGAGACAGAACCCCAGAAAGCAGTTTCCAGGCTCTTGGCCTCACATAGAAAGGTTCTGGCCCGAGTAGTAAATGGTCATCAACTGTGATCAGATGGCCATCAGCTGTGGTTAGTTGGCCGTCAGCTGTAACCCATAAGCCATTGGCCACTAATATAACTGCCGTGGCTACACTAGCAGAAAAAGAAATGGGGGCTAGCAAGAAGATGGTGGCTGGCGAGGGCAGACTACTGTTAGGACAGCGGATTGCAGATTACGTAGATCCTGCTTCCTGTGTCTCCAGCCCAGCCGCCAGCGAGAATATATTGGTTTGACTCCCCTATCTATGGCTCAATGGGTGTTCCTGTTTGGCCTTACCGTGTCCTGCGTTCTTATATGGGGAGCGGGGCCAGAGACCCCGCAGGCCGCCCCGCACGACACCAACCTTGCTTTATTGTTTTTAATTATTACTATTGTTACTATACTACTACCTGGAAAATATGATAGATAGATAAATGAAAGATAAATAACAGATGATAGATAGATAGATAGATAGATAGATAGATAGATAGATAGATAGATAGATAGATAGATAGATAGATAGATAGATAGATAGATAAAAGCTCAAGAAAGCTGAGAGCAAAACAATAGGTGGCATGTACTTGCACCTTCCAAAATGAGATATTAGGCTACAACATGCAGAGGATATTGGGGAAAAGAAACGTTTTTCATAGCCTGAGCCCAATAGTCACCTCAAGTGTATAAAGGTTTCAGAGTAAACATTTTAGAGAAAGAATTTCAGAAGAGCTGTTGGTCTGCTGTGGATTTTTCCTCCCTCACCCAGTATTTATCCCCAATCTGAAAGAGGCTTCAGGGAATCTTTTGGAGACTGTGTCCCTTAGGTGGTGCCAAACACTTAGATGTGAAGGTCTCATGGAGAGAAATCTGTAAACTGAGGAGCTTTAGCTATAAATGAAAGTAAGAGTTTTTACTTAGTCCACGGGACTAGATACTTACTTCTATTACTTAAAGGAAACTGCTTTGTGCCCAAAAGTGATTAGAGAAATTTTCATTGTTGGAGTGATGATATGACTTAAAGAAGCTCTGCTAGTTAACTATCATTACATCTGGGAGACAGGAAGAACCAGTTTCACAGAGAGTTCAAGTAAGTTACAGAGAGGAAAACAAATGTTGTTTTACGATCGTTCCTTCCAGATATTGCTTTTTCAACATAGTAGTTACCTGTATTTATGTGCTTGCCTATTTACTATCTTCCCCATTGGAACATAAGCTCCCCAAGGGCAAGGACCTTATCTCTTTTAATCATCATTGATTCCTCAGAGCCTAGAAAAAATGTCAAGCACCTTGTGAGTACTTAATAAGTGGTTGTTGAATTAATGCATAAATGGGTAGTAGTGCATGGGGAATTAGAAGCTCTTCTACATGATTTTTCTTGAGGATAATATGTTGGCTGAAATGAAGAAAAAAAAAAAAGGAAACACAAAAATACTTAGATAATCCTCCTGAAAAGAATAGGAATAGTGCCTTTCCAATCTAGCCATAATTTACACTGGATTCAGTGGAGGAAGCTCAAAAGTCACATTAAGGCTTCTCTTGTCAAAATATCAGCTGCTAACGATATTCAGCTTGTGTAACTAATTACTGCTGTGGCAGCTTTCCTGCCTCCTTTGTGTTTTCTTGTGTGATATTCTATTGCTAATAAAACTGTCAATTTTCTTTTACTTCAATAAAAGGTCACACATGACAACAACCCCCTTTGCCTACTAACAGCAAGAGTCTTTATTAATATTTTAAATGTACACAGTGATATTTCCAAAAGGTCAGATTTTTTAAAAGACATAAAATGTCAGTCCTAATTCTTTTCTCTCCTTTTCTCAGCCCTGCATTATCATCATTTTGCTGTTCACCCTCAGATATCGTGCTTATTATGAATTATGCTCAGCCAAGTAAACATCAGGTGGGGGAATCAGGCGACAGGCATAGCACAGGAGCACATGTCTTTACCATCCTTATTTCTCCTATGGCTACAATACAACCATAATGGGCAGCTTTCTGAATAGAAAGACTCTAATAAGCCATCACCAATAGGTCTTAGGATTTTAGTTTTTTTTCTAAATCCGTATTAGTTACATACTGCCATGTGAAAATAACTCAAAATTTAGTATTTTTAAAACAACAAAAAATTATTCTGTGAGTCAGAAATATGAGTATGGCTTAGTGGGTTTTCAGGCTCTAGATATCTCAGGCTCTGAGACAAGATGTTGGCCTGGGTTATGGTCATCTCAAGACTCAAATGAGGGGAGGTTCATTTCCAAGCTCACTCATGTGTCTATTGGCACAATTCAGTTTTTGGCAGGCTGTTTGATCACAGGCTGCATTTTGGCCAAAGTCCTCACCCAGGTCCTATGCACTTTGGCATCTCCATAGGGTAGCTTACAACATGGCTGCTGGTCTCTGTCTGAGCAAGCATGTGAGAAGGAAAGAGTGGCAAGCAAAATGAAAATCACTGTCTTTTTGTAACTTAATCTTTGAAGTATTATCTCATCATTTTTGCCATATTCTGTTCATTAGAAGTGAGTCACTAGGTCTAGTCTACATTCAAGGGGAAGGGATTATAAAAAAACATGAATACTAGGAAGCAAGTATCACTGGATCAAATCTTATAGGCTGCCCGCCACAATACTAAGCATGTATTTGCACCAAACACTTCAAAAAAAGAAGAAAAAAAAAAAGACGAAAGAAAGAAAGAAAGAAAGAAAGAAAGAAAGAAAGAAAGAAAGAAAGAAAGAAAGAAAGAAAGAAAGAGAGAGAAGGAGAGGAGGGGAGGGAGGGAGGGAGGGAGGGAGGGAGGGAGGGAGGGAGGGAGGGAGGAAGGAAGGAAGAAAGAAAGAAAGAAAAGAGGGAAGGAGGGAGGGAGGGAGAGAGGGAGGGAGGGAGAGAAGGAGGGAGAGAGAAAGAAACTTAATTATTTATTATGTAACACCAAAATGCTAGGATTTTACATGAAATAATATGTTACCTCACAAAAATTCTTAAACTGGGTGCTATCAATATCCACATTTTATAGATGAAGAAATTGAGGTTCAGAGACATAAGGAAACTTCTCCAAGATTTCATGACTGGTCTGGGGCAAACCTTGCCTCAGAATCACTACACCACAAATCTTACTAGGCTCCCTTTCAAGTCCTCCTTTGTGATCAGTGATAGACATTCACAAAAAAACCTGGCTAGTATTTTGGGTCACATCTGTTGCTGTGAGAGTATGCAATGAGCTAAGCTAGTCAAGAAGAGAACTATAATGAGCAAGCAGACAGACAGAATGCTGAGCAGCGAGAGAAAGTCATTCTTACCTCAAGAAGCAGGGTTGGGAGGGCCCCAGAGACCATTGGTCCTACCCCTTAATTCTCCAAGGGAAGCAGAAAGAAGAAGTCTTCGCACTATCCAAAGCCTCACAGCCAGTAAAAAACCAACCCCAGATTCCCTGGCTCCAAATGGGTGTTCCGCTGAATCAATTGGCCTCCACAAAATTAACTGACATGCAGATGTATAATACTATGGAGCTGGTGGAGGGCAAGAGAAGGGGAAAAGCCAAAATCCATTCCAAGAAACCTAAGTCAAGCTACGAGGACTAAAATATGTGAGGCAAGATAGAGAGAAAGATTGTGAAGATCTGCCTTGGCCTTGGATGAGCTATGGGCACAGCCCAAAGAGCTTGTCCAGAAATGAAAATTTTAAAAATTAAAAATAACAATCAAAATATGGTTCAGTGGATGAATCGAACCCCAGACTGGAGGTGATGACAGACAGAATCAGTGAATCAGAATATGAAATCTTATAAATTACCAATCTGAACAATAGAGACTAGATGGAATAAAAATAAAGATAATCTCAGGGACCTGTGGCACTAAAACAAATATTTATTATTTATGTCATTAGAGTTCTGGAAGAAGAGGAGAAAGAGAGCAAAGTTGAAAAAGTATTAAAAGAAATAATGGCTGAGAACTTCCCAAATTTGATGAGACAACCCTATAGATTCAAGAAGTTGAGTGAATCTTAAACAGGAAAAACTCAAGTAAATCCATACTAAGACACGTAACAAACACCTGGAAACTAAAGACAAAGAAAAAAATCATCAAAATTACCAGAAAAAAATGTAGCATACATAACCTACAGAAACACCTTGAATGACAGTGGACTTCTCAGCAGAAACCATGGAGGTCACAAGGAAGTGTCACAATAATTTTCAAGTGTTGAAAGAAAGAAATGTTAACGCAGATTTCTATCCAAGTGAAAATATCCTTTAAGAATATAGAGAACATAAAGATCTCAGATGAAGGAAAACTAAGAGAATCTGTTGCCTGGAGACATACCTAAAATAACCGTTAAGAAAATTCTCTAAACAGAAGGAAAATAATAAAAGGAGAAATCTTGGAAAATCAGAAAGGATGGAATAATACAGTAAGCACAAATGTGCACAAACACATTGGACTTTTCTTCCCCATCCACCCAGCAGCAGAATGCACATTCTTCTTAGACATTCGTTAAACATATAGCAATGTAGACCATATCTAGGGCCATAAAAACAAACATCAACAAGTTCAAAATAATTGAAATGATACAAAGTTAATTTTTTGACCAAAATGGAATCAAAGTAAAAATCAATAACAGAAAGACAACATGAACATCTTCAAAACTAAATAACACACTTTTAGTAATCCACAGTTCAATAAAGTCTCAAGAGAAATTTAAAAATACAAATAAATAAAATAATAAAAATAAAACATATCCAAATTTATGGGACCCTTCTATAGCAGTTCTGAAAGGAAAATTTTTAGACTAAATACATACATTAGAAAAGAAGAAAAGTCTTAAATCAATAATCTAAGACCTCACCTCAAAATCTTAAAAAGAGCAAAATACCTTCAAAGCAAGCAAAAGGAAGTAAATAATAAAGATTAGTTAATCAATGAAATTGAAAATAGAAATGCAATAAAGAAAATCATTGAAACAAAGAGCTGATTCTTTGAAAAGATTAGTAAACTTTACAAACCCCTTGCAAGATTGACAAAGAAAAATACAGGAGATATAACTTGCCAATATCAGGAAAAAAAAGACAGGGGATATTACTAAAAAACCTGAAGAAATCAAAAAGATAATAATTGGGATACTGCAAAGAACTCTATACATCAATATGACAACTTAGACAAAATGTTTTCTTTTAAATTCACTTCAATCATTATGAAATAAATAATTTGAATAACTCTATTAATATTAGGAAATTGTGTTATTAATTTAAAAAACTCCCCAAAAAAGTAATCTCCATGCTCAGATGGTTTCACCTGAGAATTCTACCAAACATTTAAGAAATAATTAATGCCAATTCTATATAATCTCTTCCAGAAAATTTAAGAGGAAATAACAATTTCCAATAGTATTTCCTTGATACCAAAACAAAGATAGTACAAAAAGAAAAAAATATATAATCTAATATCTTTCATGATTATAGATACAAAATCTTAAACAAAATATTAGCAATCAGATTTCTATAATATATAAAAAGAATTATACACCATGACCAAGTGGGGTTTATTTTAGGGATGCAGGGCTGGTTCAATATTCAATCAACATAGTCTAACATATTAAAAGGCTAAAAGAGAAAAATCATGTGATTACATAAATCAAAGTAGAAAAAAAATTTGAAAAAATTAGTACTCATTTATAATAATACTCTCATAAAAGTAGGAAAAAAGCATATTCTCAAATTAATAGAGCTCATCTATAAAAATTCTACAGCTAACATTATAATTAATAATGAAAGACTGAATGATTTCTTCTTAAGATTGAGAATAAGTCAAGTATGTCGTCTCTTACCAAGTTTATTCAACATAGTATTGGAAGTTTTAGGTACTGCAATTTGGCACGAAAAATAATTAAAGCTACATAGACCAGACAGGAATAGATAATACTCTCCCTATTTTCAGATGATAAAATTATCTATGTGAAAAATCCCAAGGATTATATAAAAACATACCGACAATTAATAAATGAGTTCAATAAGGTTTCAGTATACATGATAAACATACAAAACTCGGTGGTATTGCTATGTACTATCAATGGCCATGTGGACACCAAAATTTAATATAATACCATTTAGTTATTAAAAAATTAAATACTTAGAAATAAAAAAAAAATATATATATATATATATATATATATTTACAGGATTTGTTTGCTAAAACACCACACAACACAGATAAAAGAAAGAAAAGAAGATGTAAATAAATGGAGAAAAATACCATGTTCACAGATTGGAAGACTACAATTATATGAGTTCTCCCCAAATTAATATAAAGGTTTAATGTAATTACTATCAAAATTGCAAGGGTTTTTTGTTTTTGTTTTTGATTTTGTTTTAATAAACATATGTAACCACAAGATGGCCTCAGGGTTTTTTGAAAATTAATTTGGGGAACTTATTCAATAATGTTGTAAAGATTTTGTTAGGTATCCAATGGACATGCGTCCTATTTGGGAGACCACCTCAGAGATACTGTGGATGCCTGATCATGGCATTGTACACCAGAAGCTAAACATTAATGAATGCCAACTATAATTTTATATATATAATGTGATGGCTCGGTGTGAGGTCGGAGGGATAGTGGATAGGGGGGGATCACAGTGTGAGGGATATAAATGATGAACGTCTAAGTATTACCTTGTCTTGTACACCTGAAACTAATAAATTAAAAAAAATAATAAAAAAATAAAAAATAAACATATGTAAAACTTTTCTAAAATTTGCATGGAAGGAAAAAGGTAATGTAAAGGATACAGAGGATCTCTCTGTATTGTTTCTTACAGCTGCATGTGAATCTATAATTATCTCAGAATAAAAGGTTTAATTTATAGAAATTGGGAGGAAATCAATCAAAGAAACAATAAGGATGGCATCTTTATCTACAATGAAGTCCCAAGATATATGCAGTCCTACAAATTCAGAACTATGGCTCCCTCCAGATAGAGTGAAGCTGAGCCCTGCAGAATAGGGGCTTTGTTTTGTATTTCTCTTTGAAAGTAATGAACTTTAGGAAGTTAGACATCATTGAATCTACAGGGTAGCCACACAAAATGATGACATGAATGTAATTACCAACCTAGAGACACCTTACAGAGATTGTAACTGAAATTCAGTGCTTACAGAGATTCAGTAACTGTATACCTTATACCTCCACATTTTTTTCTTTTACAGAATATTAGAAAATTCCACTTTGCAGTAGAGTAGACACCATGCGTGGCAGTCACAGAACAAATATTAACCACTCCAAGCTTTTGGGAACTGCTAGCTAATACCATCTAATTAAAGACTACCTTGGAAATAATTTTAAAATGTGTGGAGATAGAGTCCTAAGTAGACTAAGTGAGTAGGCTTTTGACATTGAAGGAAAAACCTAAAAGGGAAATGGGTTTTTACTAAAACACATTTATTTTGAGATGAAATGTCATGAAATACATTTCAGGAGAAATGTAGAAATAGCCAGTTTACATATTTCAATCGAAGTGTCAGGGAACTAAGATTTTACCCATATTCTGTCTTTTGTCCCGTCCCCTTTCCACAGTACCATACTCTCTCTCTTCAGAGGCAATAGTAGGGCATATTCTATTGTTGGGTCAACCTATTTCAATTTCTACTGCTTCATATTTGAGAATAATTTATTTTAAAATAAACAGATGAAATATATGTTAAGCATCTATAGCCTGACATAAAGGAAACAAAAACAAAATATAATAAAAAATAAAATGGGCATGAGAAGACCTGAAACCAAATCTCATTAATATTATGAATATTCTTATGGCTTTAGTAAGGTCCACTCTCTTTCAGGGTCTTGGGTTCTTTGAGTGGGCTGTTCAGGTCTTCATTTCTTATGTCAGAGCTCTTGTTTTAAGATCATATTAAATGAAACAGAGGAAACTTAAAGGTTTAAAAGCACCAGAACTAAAATACATATGTCATTATGTAATCACTGTTTCAATAGAGAAAAATTAAACCACCAATTGTCCAATAAAGAATGGGTCTTCTGCCTAAGCACGCCTATTCCAGATCATGCCTGAATTTCCATCTTTCTTTACCTGCCTTGTAAAGTCTTTCAGTTGTAAATTTCAATAAAACCTTCAAAAAGCAATTTGGAAGAAAAATGTTTTAGGTAAATGCCTTCTGCAGTGATATGTTGAGAGGATTTAATTCCTCCTACTTACGTTTCTCTCATCTTACAAGTATACTGAATACCCAAATGGCCCCTTCTGGATGGTTCCTCACGCAGAACAGAGTTGGCTTCAAGTCGATGATCAATCCAACTCCCATGTACACTAACATGTGTTCTCAACAACCGCATTATTTTTTTTTTTAAGTAGGAAAAAAAAGGGTGGAGAAAACCTTGAAAGAATTAGTTTTTGTTTTCACCCATTTCTCAAGAACTCAAATCTGTTTTTATGAGCAAGGTTTAATGGATGTGACATTGCACGTCTTGTTGTTTTTGTCATGTATGTTATCTAGAGCTGATATGAGCCAAATAATCAGCCAAATAATCCAACAGAACCCACACTAGGAGTCTGATAAATAATTTTGCAAAGGTGCAGGGGGTAAAATAGACCAATTGGGGCTTATTAGGAGAAATGCACAAGGCAAAGTCAGTATAGTTTATGGTAGCTGTTAATAAAAATTGAAGAAATAGAATTTGGAGAGATAATGAAAAGGTTTTATTTTCCTGTATCTCTCTTTTGCCTTGGACAGAGCTATGGAGATGATTAAAAATTTTTACAATTTATAATCCTCCCTGGAAGAATCATTAGTAAGAGCATAAATCCAGAAATGTGGAATTGGGTAAATGGTTGCTATCTATTTGTTGATGGAATGATAACATTGAAGACTTTACAAAGATGGAAAGTACCAACTAGATACCAGAAAACAAGTTTAAATAGTAAAACCTGAGAACTATACGTTCCCCAAAAATGGAGTGACTTCACCTTGTTCTAACACCTCTCGAGTTTTTCCCTGTTTCATGCCCTTTGAGCACCATCACTCCTCTAGAGACACAGGAAAAGAAATTTTCTTCCTCCTTAAAAATTCTATATTACAGAATTTCCTCCTGTAATATAGCAAAACTGGTATTCCTTTCTCTCACTGACCCCTCGAATTTGCACAGAACAAATCTGTCATCTCTTCCACATGGAAGTCTTTCAAGTATTTAAAAAGAACTATCACCTTCCTTTCTGTTTTCTTTCTCACATGTGTACAAATGTACAAGAATGTATATACATTACAATTTTGAATACATAAAAATAATTTCATAAGAAAGAATGTGACACACTAAAATAGAAAGGAGCAGATACAGATCATTTTTTCTTTTTTATATTTTCCAAAGTTTTTGAAATTGCTTTGGTAATGGGGAAAATTATATGAAAACGAAAACGACAATATCATCTTATCCTAAAATATGTAAGCAGAAAGAGAAACAAATAAATTTGGTGAATTTGGCAAAAGAAGAGATCATATAATTCAGACTTCTACTTGTTTACTTGGTAAAACTGAGGCAAGGGGAGGTGAGGAGAAAACCATGGTTACTGCTGTAAATGGGCAGGTCAAGGACTCAAAAATATATCTTTTGTCCCCTGATCTAGGGTGCATTTTGTCACACCAACTTACCTGGGTTGCCTGAAAGTAACAGTATTGAATTGCTTCAAGTTCCCTAGTCCAATTGGTTGATATTTTTTAGGTTGCTTCTCTAGATTTATTCTTTGATAATAGAAATTAAAGAAATGGATTTTGGAGAAATTATGAAAAGGTCCTGTTTTGCTATGTCTCTTCTTTGCTGTGGGCACAGCTGTGGAGATATCTAAAGGTTTACACATTTGTGTCCTCTCTAGAAGTGTCATTAGTAAGAACATCAGTTCAGAAATATCAAAATGACTGCTGAGTTTGTTAATGAAAGATAACACTAACAACTTTATAAAGATAGAAGGTGAAGGTGGCAGTCAGTAAAACCTCTTTTGTTTCTATGGTTTGCGTCACCGTGATGCCCATTTTAATGCCCAATGTCGAGAATGTCAAATAATAACTGAAGCATTTCATCCAGCCCCTATAAGTTCTGACTCATTAACCAACCACAGATCTTCACACTCACATCTCTCCTGAAAAGATGGGTAAATACAGGAGTGAAATAGCCTGGATATACAGTGATGTTACTAGCACTGAGGTTGGGATAACCTTAAGCTACATGCTCTCCTCTGACAATACACTACCTAACTTCCCCAGAAACACTGAGCTGTCACAGTGATAACCCTCTCAGTGATGTTCTTTATCCTTCCCTTATCATTTCCTCACTTTCCTTCTATTGCTTCTGGGGATCACGTTCCAAACAAGTTGCTGGCACTCACCACTTTATTTTAGGGTCTGCTTCTTGAAAACCCAATATGACAACCCTTTCACATAGACACCTACCTGCACACACAAACTTAGAACCAGAAGGTATTCTATCATGTACATCAGATAGAAGTAATCCAGAAGGTATTTGGGAAATAAATGTATCATTTATTCTTGAGCATGACTGAACAGAACCCTGTTGAGTCGAGTTCCACTGGAATTTGACTAGAAAACAAATGATTTATGGAAAGAGTTAAGCCATCCATCTTAACAACACATCCTTGGTTATTCCATCACCCCCTTACATGTATAGCTTCCTCCCCACTGTACTATGAAATAAATTTATTTACCAACTTGTGTAGAAGACAGATTTAGCCTGTCAAAACAGTCATTATAGGAGCCTCAATGGAACTTGCAGGAATAAACATAACAACAAGGCTTGTTGTATTAAATAGTGACACATAACCCTCTCCCTTCTCAGGATGTGTCACTTTACTGTGATTCATAGGCTATGTTTCTAAAGTTTTCTATTGAACACCTGGGTTTTGAAAAGAAGTGAGCTGACTTGACATTAAAAGTCACTTTACTAAATCAGTCCAAGAACATTACTTAAAGTGTCCAGCCTTCCTAAATAATGAAGAGATATTAACCTATGAAATTCCCACAATGTGCTGCCTTCATTGCCTCCCAAAGTGTATTGGAACATAGTCCCTTAAGGAGTTAAAGAAACTATACAGTTTTATTAAAGGATAGACTAATAACTTCTGAAATTATATACTGATGATCTGGAAGACTCTTGTCCATAGGTGATATTCCAAACCTTCAGCCTCCATGGAAAAACAATGAACAATCAGATCAGCAGCCAGAAGCCTGTGGGGAGATCTAAAGAGTCCTAGGAGTGGGCTTGGGGGAACCAGAGTGGTCATGAGGCACTCAGGGGCCTAGGAGAAATGACTCTACCAATCTGCGACTGAACAAAAGGGTTTAAATATCTAATGACCAGCTTGACTGCCCTTGTGTTTACCAACTGAACATCATGCCATGAGTAAGGCATACACAGCTCTGGCCAACGTGACTGCCTCCAGCAATTGTGCTCCACTCTGCTTCTGGCTGCTGCCATATAATGAGAACTGGAAAGTGCCAAAACTGACTGGCTAATAAGAAAAGCCAGTTCCTTGTCCTCCAGGAAGCAGATCCAGAGCTTCCATGGAGTCAGGCTGAGGCAGGGACTTCTAATACTGTGCTCTTGTGTGACCTTTGCCCTTCCCTTTTTCTGTCTTAGTTTCCTCCTTATCCTTACCAGTTACTCCTGAGAGCACGTGAATCCTAACCCCAGGGTCTGACCTTCGGGGACCTGACCTAAGCAACTGTCCAAGCTACACTTACAGTTGACCCTTGAACATCATGAGGGTTAAGAGCACCAACCTCCCACATAGTCAAAAATCCACTTATAACTTTAGACTCCCCCAAAACTTACTGTCCCTTGGTATGTAAAGGGGACTGCACCCAGACCCCACCCCTAACCCCAGATATTAAAATCTGCAGATCCTCAAGCTCCCTATATAAAATGGTTTAGATCAGTACACACAGTCAGATTTCTGCGTCTGTGGACTGCCAACCATGGATCAAAAACTGTACAGGTATTTATTGGGGAAAAATCTGAGTATAAGTGGACCTGCTCAGTTCAAATCCATGTTGTTAAAGGTTTTACTGTATTTTTCAGCTTTTAATATCCTGGATTTAATTTTTTTTCCTCCTCTGCCTTTTTATGCAGCTCCACTAGTCCCTGTTCTATGTCGGTCCTTACAAATTAGAATCTTAATATTTACTTTTGATCCAGAACACGTGTTCTGATTCCAGAGGACATCGCGTCTCCAAGTCTCAGAGCTCAGTTTTGAAAAGTCACCAAGATTGTGTCTATTGCTTCAGCTACTTTTGCTCTGAATTGTTACTGCCAAGTTCTAGGCAAATGTGGAAGTGCTAGAAGCACAATATTACTTCAGAGAAAATGGTTCTCCTGTAGTGTTCTTAGCCAATGTCTGAACATCTTTCATAGTTGTGGTACCGCTATCACTAGTAACAATGATAGCTATCAATTATCAAGCACTTACTCCATTTGTGTCTCTGGCAGAAATGTTTTATGCATTGTATCATTTAAGTCTCAGAGAAACTTTAAGATGAGCATCATCAACACCAATGCACTTGGGGGGAAACTGAGGCAGGGAGAGTTAAGGAGTTCACCAAATGTCACACTGCTACCATGTTGAAGAGCCAATCTAGGACTCTTATCTGGTATTGTCAAAATTTATGACAGACCTTAACTAAGTCAGGAATCAGGAGGGCCTGTGGGAGGAGCTCTCACACCCTGTATGGGTCACAAAAGCCCTACAGGAAGAACTCTTATGTTTACAACAGAGTTCTATGGTTATAACAGCCTCTCCCTTTAACTTCCTTTTCACCTCTGAACAGAAGTTCTTCTTGCTCTGGCTTTATGCACACAACTCATCCTGTCTGCATGTATTGGATTGCAATCCTTTCTTTTTCTTGAATAAATCCTTTTTGTTGATGGTGGACAGTATAAAAACCAGTTCTAATCCCACTGCTGATAGTGTCTTCCCATAAAGAAGACTGGACTGAGCTCCCTGGCATTGAGGGGACAAAGGTAAAACCCAGGTTACTTCCCCCAATAGTTGAAAGCCTCTTAAACTTAGCTAAGCCTTGCCTCATGCTTCTCATTATTAAGCTCCCTGGCCTTGCTAGAGCAATTTGGGGCTCAAGCTGTCCATTTTCTGCACTGCTGGGACCCTATTTTGTTACCCCCTCTCACTCAATTAAATTTTTCCTTCATGTAGTCTACTAAGGAAATGACTTTCCTTATTCTTTTCTGAGATTCTCAAAAACAAACAAACAAACAAAAACAATACGCAAAAGCATTTGTGGGTAATATGGAATGTATTGAAGTATCTTAACAACAATTTATATAGGATACAATGTAATAGGCATCGGGGACTTCTCCCTCTATAAACTCTCCCCATACTCGTTGCTTTTCCCATAAAGTTATGAAAGTTCTCTTTTGTCTGTTATGTGAATTTAGAGGACAGTCTGAAATTGACTTCCATACTATAGCCCGATATCAAAGGTATTTTTCAGAAGAGCTAGCCTTCTCTCACAAAAGAATTTCTTGCATCTGTTGCTAAGAAGTTTTTCCCCTCAGGTTACTTATGTAAAGTTAAGAAAAATTATCTAAATTGGGTAAACAGAGCACCATTTACATCCCTCTCCTGACCTGAGAAAATGCAGTTAGGGAGATGTGTAGTTTTTGAAGTCAATAGAAGGCCCTGCCATTCTTGAGGTGTTGTGTATATTACGCAACAATCAGAGTGCAAAAAATTGTGGTCAATAATATGTATTTACATTGAAAAAACTCAACAACTTTAACATGTACATACAAGTGCATTACAATGCAATGATGTTATACAAAAGACACTCATAGAATTAAGTTTTAGTTAAAAAAATTGTCATGTACTATAACTTTCTGTAGTGATCAGATCATGAAGTGTAGTCTAAAGCTTTGTGATATCAGTTTCATTGGTGCTAGAGTATCTCTCTGAGTATAAATATGAGCTCCTTAGTGAAAACTTCCAGTTCTAAACTTAAGACCTTCCATGAATATAAAGCCCTAACTAAAGGACCTCCCTCTCCCCTACCTAACTAACTGTAATATGCCTTTGGTAAGTACCAGCCCAAACAGCAAGACCTATTCCTATTTGAGTAAAAGCATCCCTTACATGTATATACATCAATATATGAGAAGGTATACATAAAAGACAGAACATTAAAGGAAAAATATGCATCCTTATTAAATTAATGGAGAAACATTTAAACAGATCAGCTGCTTTCTGGATTATCACTAAGCAATGAGTCAGTCTGTCCAATTACTGCTTTTATTCAATTGTGTCAGCAAATAAACCCTGAAACTTCCCCAATAGGTACCGTGTCTTGCTGTGTATACTGCATGCATTTGCAGAATTGCACCAATTTGAATTAAGGAAATACTACAACATATCATCCAGACTGTATGATATGTCATGGTTGATATGGTTACATAAAACATTGGTTTACTTGACAAGAAAGTGCCACAGAAAAATTAAACAAAAGCAACCTCAGGCTATTTTAAATGCAACTCCTCTTAAAAAGAAATCAGAGTACACCCAAGTTTGTAGTTTTAATTTTTCCACTGGAAACAGTGAATAGCACTAATGCTTTGTCAATTAGAAATTAAAATAGATAGTGTCATCCCTTTATTCACCATACACTTGGAATGGTAGAGCTTCTTAGATGAGTAGGTACCATCCAACCACAGCTGGAGTGTGGAATATAGACTAAAGGTAATGGATACCAATTCCTTTCTGCTCATGTTGCACCTCACATCAGGAAGTGGGACTTAATTTCCCTCCCTTTGAGACCACATCTGGACGGACGACCCAAAGTGAGAACCACCCAAGTGAGCACAGTTAACCCACAGAACCATAAGACATACTAATACATGATCATATTTCAATATAATTTTAAGCCAGTAAGTTGTGGTGTGGCTTCCACATCAAGGAGGGAAGAGGAGGGGAGAAAGCAAAACAGAAGTTTCTAGAAGGTCTATCAAATTACACATGAAGGACTAACCTCACAACTACAAAATTTGAATCTCAAAAGAAAGTATCCAACCAAGAAATGTGTGTTTTGAAAAAATTTACCACATTCATTGACTTTTTGACCCAGTTATGGTGGGACAGAGTTGCAGCTTGCAAATCTTAAGTATTTAAATTACCACATAATTTTTAAACTGTCTCCTTAAATGAAGAAACAGTGAGTTCAATCTGCTTATTTTATAAATAAGAGACTATAAGAGATGATACGTGATTCTATGGGAATACAAATTATTCAATCGGTATAGCATCAAAATTATTGTTGAGTAAATTAAAGCTAATTTTTACTTTATTCCATGAAATGCTGCCTCTTGATATAGACTATGAATTTGTTTAAACCTTTAAGAGCTACTTGAACCCTCCAATCTTTTCATTGTCATGCTTTACATTTCAATAATACAATTTTGAATTATTTAGAGGAGTAATCTTTAAAACGAATTATCTCATTATTTATATAATTTATATATTTTTATATAATAATTTTATATAATAAATAACATATATTTATTTAAATTGTGTTAATATTTTTGGTTGAGATTACCAGGGTTAGGCAAACTTTCTCTGGAAGACCAGAGAGAAAATATTTTAGGGTTTAAGGTTCACATAAGGCCCCTGTTATACACTGTTCCTTTTTTTCTACAACATTTTAGAAATGTGAAAAACATTCTTAGCTCTGGGGTGTACAAAAAAAAGGCTGTGGATGTACTTGGTTTGTGTGCTCTAGTTTTCCAACCCCCAATTTAGAAAAAAAAAACTAAGTGTATACATAGAATATACAATAGCATGAGAACTCTATAGTATTACATGAATAAAAAGAAATATTGTTGGTCAAATATTATTTTGAAAAGGCTGAATTAAACAAAGTTCATCAATTTCTTTATTGCAGGACTTCTCAGTGCCTTAATATGTAAATGTGTATTGCAAATTATCAAGAAATGAATGTAGTATCCAACATTTCTTAAATACATTTTCAATTTTAGAGATGTCATTTGCAAGTTCATCTTAAGGGCATAGTGTTTTCCACAAAATTCTTTTGAAAACACATAATTGGGCTAATGGAATAAAATTTGATTTCTAAGAAAATGACTGCGGGTTATGTATAAACTAATGAGAAAGCTGGAATGTCAACTTTCTTTTAGTTCAGCAAGCAGTGGGCTCTGTTTGTGTGGTACTAAAGGTAGTTGTTTCCATTTTAAAGTTTAGTTCCTGAAACCATCCTGGATTAAGTGCCCATTGTACACCATTATAAAGTTTATCTTTTCACAGGAAAGTCTTCTGAAATGTGTATGAATTTCTTATAGATGGAGGGTGGGTGTTTAGGTCAGACCAAAATAGCAGCATTAACACTCAAGAACTAACTGCCTACTAGAAAATTACCGCTTTAACCAAAAACTTGCCAAGAACAAAGTCATAATTTTTCTTCCTCTTCTTTTTTTAATGTCAAACAGCTTCAAAATAGAAACTAATAAGAACTTTATTGTTCCCTGATGTGATAAAAAGCTTCATAAAGAAAGAATTAAAATGATTGGCTAAGATGTAACATTTTAGTGACCTTAAGCTTTTGTTGTTCAGGAAATTTCTTAACCCCTTTACTTGGGATCCCTAATGTTTTACTCTGCCAACAACACTTTTATTTTTTTGCAGCCCTTGGTTTTCTCATTTGAGTTTAGGATAGTGTAGTAGAAGGAACATAAGTTCATATTAAACCTCAGATACGCATTAATTATGTGATTTTAAGAAAGTCATTTAACTTCACTGAACCACCGTTAGCTCTTTGTGAAAATGAAGCGATAAAACTTAAATGACATGACATATGTAGAGTTTTTATCAGTTCATATCCATAGTAGGTGATTAAAAATGACTTATTTCTTTGCTTTCTTCCTTTGCTTCCCATTGTCTAATTAATTCTTAGAGTCTGTGCAACACAATATACTTGGAATAACACAAAAAACAGACACTGTGGGTGTGAGCCCATGATCTGAGATGATAAACAGAGGTCACTGTGGCTATGGTTGGTCAGTTTTCTACATGCACAAGGGTGTGTCAATCTTGGTGAAGAAGATACCGAAATCAGTGACCTCCAAGGGTGAGAGGCTGACTTTTAAAATAATAAATGGTGGGGAGATTCATTTCTGCCAAGCAACTTTCTCACGAATATGTCTCTACTTTTGTGACTCTATATTTGTGAGGTATCCAAAAGGCTTTCTAAAATCTTTAAAAACCTTCCCTGCCTTTTCTTTCTTTTTTTTTAACTCCTCAGATATGATTTTTATTGAGCATAATGTGAATTAGAAACAATCTTCAATCAACCATCATATGCACAGTTCGTTTACTATACAATTCTAATAACAGTCTTCAAACAACTTCCATATAAATTGATGATATTGTTACGTTTACGTATGGAAGAGTAAAACCCAGAAATTAGTAAACTGTCATGATATAAAGGTCGTGTATTTTTTTTAATTAGTTTCAGGTGCACAAGACAAAGTAATACTTAGACGTTTATCATTTATATCCCTCACACTGTGTGGACCCCCTCCCCCCATTCACTAATCCTCTGATATCGCACAGAGCCATTACATTTCCACTGTCTCTATTCCTAATGCTGTACTCCGCTTCTTGTAAGTATATACATACACACACACACACACACACACACACACACACACACACATATAAAATTACAGTTGACATTCATTATTGTTCAGCTTCAGCTTCAGGTGCAGTGATCAGGCATCTACATCATCCCTGAGGTGGTCTCCCAAATGGGACACGTGTCCATCGGATACCCTACAAAATCTTTACAACATTATTGATTACATTCCCCAAATTAATTTTCAAAACCCCGTGGCCATCTTGTGGTCACTGACTGTTTTCTAATCCCCTCGCCTTCCCCCTTATCCCCACCCCCATCCCATCTAGCAACCCTCAGTTTTTCCTCTATGTCTGCAAAACTGTTTCTGATTAGTTCATTCACTTATTCTTTTCTTTAGATTCCACATATAAGTGAGATCATATGGTCTTACTTTCTCTTTCTTTGTCTTTCTCTGTCTGACTTATTTCACTTAACATGATGTTCTCTAGGTCCATCCATGTTGTTGCAAATGGTAAGATTTCTTTCTTCTTTATGGCTGCGTAATACTCCATTGTATAAATGTACCACAGTTTCTTAATCCAGCCATCTACCGATGGGCATTTCGGTTGTTTCCATGTCTTGGCTATTGTGTATAGTGCGGCAATAAACATAGGAGTACATACAGTTTTTTGAATTAGAGTTTTGGATTTCTCTGGCTAGATACCTAGGAGTGGAATTGCTGGATCATAAGGTAGTTCCATATTCAAATTTTTGAGATACCTCCATACTGTTTTCCATAGTGGCTGCACCAATCTGCAATCCCACCAACAGTGCACAAGTGTTCCTTTTTCTCCACATCTGCGCAAGCACTTGTTTGTTGATTTATTGATATCCATTTTGACTGGAGTGAGGTGGTATCTCATTGTGATTTTTATTTGCATTTATCTGATGGTTAGTGAGGTTAAGCATTTTTTTCATGTCTGTTTGCCATCTGTATGTCCTTTTTAGAAAAATGTCTCTTCATGTCCTCTGCCCATTTTTTAATTGGGTTGTTTGTTTTTTTTTAAATTGAGTTGAGTAAGTTTTTTATAAATTTGTGATATTAACCCCTTATCAGATATATCACTGGCAAATATATTTCCCATTCAGTAGAATCCCTTTTTGTTTTATTGATGGTTTCCTTTGTTGTGAAAAAACTTTTTAGTTTGATGTAATCCCACATGTTTATTTTTTCTCTTACTTCCCTTGAGCAAGGGAATATATCAGTAAAAATCTTACTCCGGGTAATGTCTGTGAAGTTTCTTCCTATATTTTCTTCTAGGAACTTTATGGTTTCAGATCTTATATTTAAGTCTTTAAGCCATTTTGAATTTATTCTTGTTTATGGTGTAAGGAGGTGGTTCAGCTTCATTTTCTTACATGTGTCTCTTCAGGTTTCTTAGCACCATTTATTGAATAGACTGTCTTTACCCCACCATAAATTCTTGCTTCCATTGTTGTAGA
Organism: Rhinolophus hipposideros; assembly: GCF_964194185.1. Lineage (NCBI taxonomy): Eukaryota > Metazoa > Chordata > Mammalia > Chiroptera > Rhinolophidae > Rhinolophus > Rhinolophus hipposideros. The sequence continues at coordinate 33,151,628 of NC_138068.1, forward strand.
TAAAATGGTCATATAGGCATGGATTTATTTCTGGACTCTCTAGTCTGTTCCATATAATGGTTGTTTTGATAAGATCTCATGTGTCATGTTTTTGATACATAAATTCTAAGATGATAATGGGATTAGAATTTATGCTTTCCTGCCTTTTCTTGCCACTCAAGTATTACTGCCAATTTCAATGATTGGAAGGCAGCAGAACACATACAGTCAGGATACTTTCCAGTACTTGTTTTAGCAACTCTGTGGCACATGTCTTGAATTTACATTTTTTATGTCTCTAACTCTATAAAAGCTCACCAAAGAAATGTAAGTGCCCAAATTGCTGTCAACATGCTTCAAAAAAAAAAAAATGATTTGTCTGTAGTTAACTGATCCTCAGTAGCCACTGCTGAGCAAAACTTGACCAGAATCAATTCCAGAAAATATAGGGAATTTAAGCAATCCAATTGCCATAGGGATAAAATTATTTCAAAGAACTGCCTTCCTGAAAAAGTATCAAGCACAGGTGGTTACCCGGGGAATTTAGACTAGAACAGATAATACTGATGTTTATTGTTTTAACTTTGTCTAAAACAGAAAAAATTCAAAACTTTTTCTTCCTTTGGAAATACTGTGACATTACTACCAAAACCTGATACAATTTGCACCATAAAAAAACTCCAGATCAATTGTATAATGAGAAGTCCTCTGCCCATTTCTCTGCCCAGTCCTCTGCCATAGATACAAAAATCTGTGCAAATATTCTAAAGCAAAAGGCAGCAGTACATTAAAAAATAGATAAAATATCCAGGTGAGATTCAATATAAAAATGCAAGAAGATATCAAAATTAAGAAATTTATAAATATTATTCATCCTATAAACAGACCAAAAGACAACATCTCTCATAACATATAACGTCAGACAATTAACTTCGCGAACTCATCCTAAAATAAGTGCTACATATCTCATTGCTGAATATCACTACCGTCACCTTTGAAGTACTCCCCTTGGGAAGCTATGCACCAATGCCAGTGCCTAATCCACCCTTCAAAGCAATGTTGGAACTCTTTTTCTGGAATGGCCATCAGAGCTGTCATTGTATTACCCTCGATGTCCTGAATGTCATCAAAATGTCTTCCTTTCAATATTCCTTTATCTTTGGGTAAAGAAGTCATTGGGGGCCAGATGAGGTGATTAGGGAGGGTGTTCCAATACAGTTATTTGTTTATTGGCTAAAAACTCCCTCACAGACTGGTGCATTGTGATGGAAGAGCCATGAACTGGCGAAAAGCTCAGGTCGTCTAACTTTTTCACGCAGCCTTTTCAGCACTTCCAAATAGTAAACTTGGTTAAATGTTTGTCCAGTTGGTACAAATTCATAATGAATAATCCCTCTGATATAAAAAAGGTTAGCAACATTGTTGCGACAAATTTGCGAACTTAATTGTCTGACCTCATATGCTATAATGACTTTTAATAAAAATCAAAACGTACTCTTATTAAAAAAAATAATAAATAAGAATAAAATAATGCTATGAAACATAAATGATCACAACCCAAAGTCAACACTAGGCTTATTAAGGAAACACTAAAAAGCATTTTCATTAATGTTAGAAATAAAATAAGGATGCTAATAAAACCATTATCATTTAATGTTGTCCCAGAAATACCAACCACTACAATTAAGTAAAATAAATAAAGATTATAGTGAGAAACCAAGAAATAAAATGATTGTGTGCAGATATTTATATGGAAAATTGGAAAGAGTCTAATTAAAAACTACCACAAACAATTCAAGAATTCAGAGTATCTGGGCAGAAAACTAATACACAAAATCAGTAGCCTCATGCATTAAATAATCAGAAGATACTATAGAATAAGAGATACCATGTACAAGGAACCAAAAAGAAAGATACAAAAATAAATATAACAAAAATATGCACAATCTAAAAAAAGATATTATTAACACTTATAAGATACAAAAAAAAAGGAGATTAAGAAATGGAAAACACCCAAGATCTTAGCATCATAATGATATTAGGTACTCTTGGGTTAGCTACAAATAGAAGGTAATCCAAATAAAAATATGAATAGTATTCTATATGAAAAAAGACAAACTCACTCTAAACTTCATATGGAAACGTAAGCAAGCACAAATAACCTTCAATATTCCAAGGGAACAAGGAGCCAGCAAATATTTATTTTTAATTTACAGGGTGACAATTGTTAGTAAAATTACATAAATTACAGGTGTACAATTCTGTATTACATCAACTATAAATCCCATTGTGTGTTCACCACCCAGAGTCAGTTCTCCTTCCATCACCATATATTTGATCCCCCTTACCCTCATCTCCCACCCCCCACCTCCCTTACCCTCTGGTAACCACTAAACTATTGTCTGTGTATATGAGTCTTTGTTTCTCATTTGTTTGTCTTGTTCTTTTGTTGTTTTCAGTTTATATACCACATATCAGTGAAATCATATGATTCTCTGCTTTTTCTGTCTGACTTATTTCGCTTAGCATCATACCCTCAAGATCCATCCATGTTGTCACAAATGTTCCTATACCATCTTTTCTTACCGCCAAATCGTATTCCATTGTGTATATATACCACAACTTCTTTATTCATTCATCTATCGAAGGACATTTTGGTTGTTTCCATGTCTTGGCCACCATAAACAAAGCTGCAATGAACATTGGAGCACACGTGTCTTTATGTATAAATGTTTTCAGATTTTTTGGGGTAGATACCTAGGAGAGGGATTGCTGGGTTATATGATAATTCTATTCGTAAGTTTTTGAAAAACCTCCACACTGCCTTCCATAGCGGCCGCACCAGTCTACATTCCCACCAACAGTGTATCAGGGTTCCTTTTTCTCCACAGCCTCTCCAACACTTGTTACTATTTGTCTTGTTGATGATAGCCATTCCGACTGGGGTGAGGTGATATCTCCTTGTGTTTTTTATTTGCATTTCTCTGATGATTAGTGATGTTGAGCATTGTTTCATATGTCTATTTGCCATTTGTATGTCCTCTTTGGAGAAATGTGTCTTCAGGTGCTCTGCCCATGTTTCAATTGGGTTGTGTTGTTTTCTTGTTGTTGAATTTCATGAGTTCCTTGTATATTTTGGATATTAGCCTCTTATCAGAGGCACTGTTTGCAAAAATCTTCTCCCATTCAGTTGGTTGCCTCTTTATTTTGTCAATAGTTTTTTTTGCTGTGCAGAAGCTTTTAAATTTGATATAGTCCCATTCATTTATTTTAGCTTTTACTTCCATTGTCTTTGGAGTCAAATTCATATAATGCTCTTTGAACCCAAGGTCCATAAGTTTAGTACCTATGTTTTATTCTATGCAGTTTATTGTGTCAGGTTTTATGCTTAAGTCTTTGATCCATTTTGAATTAATTTTGGTACATGGTGACAGATAGCAGTCCAGTTTCATTCTTTTGCACGTGGCTATCCAATTCTCCCAGCACCATTTATTGAAGAGGCTGTCTTTCCTCCATTGTATGTTTTTAGCTTCTTTGTCAAAAATTATCTGTTTATATTTATGTTGTTTTATTTCTGCAATCTCAATTCTATTCCATTGGTCTATGTGTCTGTTTTTCTGCCAATACTATACTGTTTTGATTATTGTAGCCCTATAGTATAAGCTAAAATCAGAGAGTATGATACCTCCAGTATTCTTCTTTTTTCTTAAGATTGCTTTGGCTATTCGGGGTCTTTTGTGGTTTCAAACAAATCTGATGATTTTTTTGTTCTATTTTTTAAAAAATTTGCCATTTATGAAAAGAATGATAGTACATGGAACTTCATGCTGTCACCTTCGAAGAAGAAATTTCTATTCCCTTTGTACCTTTTGAATTTTTAACCATATATAACTATCATCTATGAAAACTGAGAAAAAGTTTTTAAAAAACAAGATAAGAAAAAGTCAAATGTTTACTTTTGGTTATTAAGCCGATTTTTTGGTTACAATTATGAGCTAGCAAAGTCCTGAGTTCTCAGAACCCACCACATGAGGCAGAGTAGAGAAAGGAAAGTATGGCCTTCATTCTTGTTTGCACTTTAACTAGAGTGTTTTTTTCAGGTTTACATATTGGTTTCTGAGTGGAAATTTTCAATAAAAATGGTTTCTGCTGCTACAAAAGGTTTAAGACCCATTGTGGCACTGTTTATGGTATAATGGAGGGACTATCAGGTAATTGTTTACCCGACATCTATGGTTATTGAAGTATAATTTTACTTTTAAAAATTGTTTCCATGGTTTCCAGTTGGTACGTGTTGGCTAGTAACAACTCTTTTTGATGGTTTTGAGAATCACTCAGTTCCGAGCCTTTAATAGGTAATAAAGGCCTAGTTTTACCTCTATTACTTTAGAAACTTTTATTCTGTAGCTGTCAGTTCATTTACTATTGGGGCATTTGTGAAAACTTTGTGGTAAAATTGGGAAGTTGCCTTTATGACGCCTAAATTTTAGAAGAAATTCCATGGTCTAATGAGACATCGAATACAGTTATACATTGAGTTTTGTATCACCATATTTTCTTAATATTTGCCTTAGTGGCCTCAGCAAATAATTATACATTTATTATCAAGACAGCCAGCATTTTATGGATTGCTGTGTTCTGGAGAAATATGCCAATCAGACTTCTTAAGTCAATGTGAAAATACAATTTATAGAACTCAGTGGTTTCAACCAAGGAGTGAGTACTCTAATGTGGATGGTCAATCTGAAAAGTAGAGTTGAATAACATTCAATCTAAATTTGTAGTTTTCTAATTGCTACCTTATAATCCTCTGAGAGGCATAAAGTCCAGGGAAGTTGAGAACAAAATGGGGTTTGTAGATACAGCTGTTCTGATTCCTCATCAAATGCTAAAAGCCTCCGGTTTGGTGTTGCAGGTGAGGACTAAAGAATGGACAGAAGAGATATCATCTCTTCTCCTCTCCATTCTATTCTGGTATTCATTTTAGCATTCACAACTTCTTCATTGTAGATGGGAAGCATGTCAGAAGTGACTATACTCTCCATTAACAGAAAAAAACAGAAAACAAAATACCACCAGAGCTGATCAATCTTGGATTTACCTCAAGATTCTTGGTGCTATGTTCCAAAGAATGGTTTCCTTTACTCCATTTACTTCAATAAATATCTTTTGAGCATCCACCATGTGGAATTGTGCCTACTACAGGAAGAGGACCAGATGATCAAATGCATCATGATCTATATTCTAATGCCCCATAGTCTAATATCTAATAGACAGCCATGGAAACAGCATTAGAGGAATTCTATCTGTTTTTTTTCCTGGGAATGGTGGTAGCACAGGTGGTGTTGTGATGGAATCTCCTGGGAGTGGTAAGGGAAATCTTCCCCAAAAAATAAAACAGATAAGCTGGACTTAGAAGATAAGTAGACATAGGATATAAAGAAACATTTATATTAGGTAGCCAAGGCTAAACAATTACAGAGAGAACTCTGTTCAGTTGGGCAGAAACACAGAAAGCACCCGCAGAGCAGCAGGAAATGAGGTTAGATTGGAGTCTCTGGTCAGGTCTGTACCCCTTATAGCAGAAAGTAAAGGGAATTTGTAGAGTCTGTTTTTCTTCCTCTCCTATTGTAAGGCAGGGAGAAAAATGGCAGGGGCTCATTGTTTCCCAAATTAGTCCATGCTCAGCAGTCATTGCTTAGCTGAAACTTTCTGACATATTACCCCAAACCAGCCTAAAGTTACATCAGTTTTAAATTCTGGAACTAATATCAGCATGGCAAAGAGAAAAAAGACAGACACAGAGAGAGAAAAACAGAGAAGTAATCTCATATGACTATTCTTTCTTTAATCATCACCTGCAGCACCAACCTGGGAGCTTTAGATTTGATGAGGAATGTGCAGATACAGAGATGCTGTATCTGAAGACTGAATCTTGCAATCAGGTTTGCTGTGTTACTCTGGGTTTCACACATATTTGGTGACTATAAAGCAACAACTGAAAAAAACTTAAATTCAGATAAAATTTTATTCACCTCTAATTTTCTTATTTTTCTAGATGTCTACATCATAATACTCAGTCTTTGGTTGAAACTGCTGAGTTCTACAAATCGTATTTTTTGGAGATCATCTTTTCTAAACTACACATTTAGCACTTTCATCTTAGGAAGGAGTTACCCAATATTAAATACTGCCTTTTTTGCAAGGCCCAATTTTAATCACCATTTTTCAAAATCTGTAAATCCACTCTTCAGGGTAGATTTATTTAATCAAATATCCAGGTTATGTTTGCCTATTTGTGTATGTGAGGTGCATTGCATTTCACTGGTATTTTTCTCAGCACACAGAAAAAGAATCTTTTGCACATAGTAGGAATTTAGTAAGTTGAAAAAATAAAGCACGTGGTTTTCCCTGTAAAATTAGGCAGTCATATTGAATTAAATATATGTAACCATCTGGATCCAGAATTAGCCATCCAGGGTAGATACCTAGATACTATCAACTTAACACCTACAATGAGGAAAAAGGCACTTCGGGGACTATCCAAATCAGTTTCCAAATTCCTAAACAGGACTGAAAACAGAAATGTATTTTGTCAAACTAGAAAATGTCATTTTGAAAACTAGAATTGTGAGCTGCATTTTCCCAACAAATTATAGTAGACATCTACAAATAGCTGCTTGAGGCTTCATTGAATGCAAGGACATCACAGAAAAAAAAAGACAAGCTAACCATTGTGTAGTCTTCTCCAGGTACTGTAGCAACTACCTCTAGCAACTACCTCTAGATTTTTACCATCTAACTTGTAAAAATCCACCCGAGTGACCACTTGAAAAGTGATTAGGGATAGCCAGTAACTGTCTTTCAGGAGCTCTGCTGAGCTTAGCTAATAAGATTTTGCTAGAATTAAAATCAAATTTTAGTTTATCCATTAAGAGATAAAAAAGCTAATATATCTTAAACTCATCTTGTCTCCCTCATCACATCACTCTCCCTGCTGTCCTGGCCAAGATTCTCTTACAGTAATGGGATAAGAGTCAGCATTTATTATATTAGGTTCTGAGTTCAGACAAAATTTCTTTTCCTTTCTATATCAGGCTACTTTGACAAATATTTGAAAAGAACTCTACCTGATTTGGCAGAATTAGTCCCTCCATTCCGTTTCATTTTCTTGTCTGTGAAGACTCTGTCTTCTTATTTTATGTCTTTCAGAGACTGTAGTCCAAAACTTATACTCATGATATAACAGAACAATTGTCATCTCCTAAATCCTTTCTTATATACTACGGTACTTTGTCTAGTAAAATGCTATGGAAACTATAAGAAAAAATACTAAAAAAATAAAATGACTGTCATGCGGGGTGTCATGCGGGGTTTCAGGTCCTGCTCCCCACATGGGAACGCAGGATATGGTAAGGCTAAAAAGGAACACCCACAGAGCCATAGATAGGGGAGTCATACCACTATAGTCTCACTGGCGGCTGGGTTGGAGACACAGGAGGCAGGAGCCACACGATCCGCAACCCTCCGTCCTCTTGTCTCTGCCAACCAACCTCACTTGTTAGCTACAATCCGTCTCTCTGCAATCCGTAATCCACACTCCACCACGCCAGGCCACTACACTACCCTTTGCTAGCTTAGCTGCAGCAGTTATATCAGTGGCTTATGGCTAACCAGTAACAGCTTGGCCAACTAGTCACAGCTGATGACCATCCACTACCCGAGCCAGCACCTTTCTATGTGAGGCAAAGAGCCTGGAAACTGCTCTCTGGGGCTCTGTCCCCACAATGACCTCCTCCACTTTATTATTTTTTTAATGTAGCCACTATGATATATCATAGTGTTATTAGTTACTATAGCCCATTATAAATTTACAAGGGGTTTCTTAATTAAGAAGTAAATGTCATTGCTTTCGTTACCAATTGTAACAAGAAATGCTTGCAAAGAATGTAAGTTAAAACAAGTTGTCAAGAATTGTAAAGCTTAAAAGCTTTACAAATGCTTTCATACAAATGTAAATTCTTTATATGGAGTCCATCTGAAAAGTAACTTTATATTCATTAAAATATTGTGAAAATTTGAAAAGTTCTTACCTACAGTGAATAATATCCCTGTCATTGGTGTCTAAAATTGTGTTTAGTTATTTGAATACTTTATTAAAAAAATACTTCTTTACCTGTTGTGCTGTATATAGACCAAGTATTTTAATTACAAAGAATTATTTTAGAAAGAAACCCAACTTGAGAAATTTCCAGCTGGATTGGCATGCCTCCATTAACATACAGTAGGTCCTGTAGTTCATTGTAAAAGGTAACATTTATTGCTTATTTAGTGTATGGCAGAACTTGTCTTATGTGTTGTATACATATTATTTTGTTTATTTTCACATCAACCTTATGAGATAGGTGCTATTATTATTTTGTCAATTCTACAGATTAGTGTATTGAAACATAAAAGTTTGAGGAACCCATAAATGATCTCATAGACAGCAAGTGGCCATGCTGATAGGCTGTCTCTGGTCCCAGTCTGTGTTCCAATCCATTCTAATATACTGTGTTTATTTCAAATGCAGCCTTGCTAATGAGTGACCTACAGTCATCATTGGTTGACTCTTCAGAATGATGTGAGGAATGCCTCAGTGGACAAGGCTAATGGTTCCAGGATTCTGGATTTTTTCATACCAGCAAAATATCTGCAGCTTTTCTTAAATGGAATTGCATGAACTTTCTAATTGTTTATTTTGCTTTGAGGGAGAATTTTTTTAATACCCTTTCATTAGCATTATTGTTGCATAAAGAGAAAATGTCAATATCAAAATCTTAGAAATATGTAATATCAGAGTAGATTTAGCTTTTTTGAAAATCCACTAAACTGTCCTTTTATTTTTCTTTCCTCCATGGACTAGGAAAACCGTTATCACAGTTTAGCATTAATTTGTAGATCCATTTTCAAAAACTTTGTGATCTAGGTTATGTAGTCGACATTATCTTTTGTTTTCCTCCTCCATCCTAATATTCTTCACTTCTTCCTCCTCCTTCCTCTCCTTCTCCCCCACTGCTCTTCCTTCTCCTTCTTCTTTGCTTGACCACCATTGATGACCATCAAGGAAATGATCAAATAAAGGTCAACAGGAAGAAACAAAGGAACAGGGCCTGGCAAAACTACATGCTGATAACCATTCTGTGGATACTTAAAAAATTAATAATGGTGTATGATGATAACCAAAGTACCCTTCCTCACTACAGAATCAATGTATCAAATGTTCTGCCATCCTTGTGATATATTTTTGTCCCCCTCTCTTTATCTTCCTACGCACAAGATTTCCTCCTTCTCTTCCCAAACTGATCCTAATCCCCAAAGAACTTTCCTGAAATCATTTCCTTCATCACGGTGTCCCCAATATAGCACATCCTGTCACTGCCTCCTATATACCTTTTGCTTCATTTATCCTCAGCCTTCACATGGCGTAACTCTGAGGCATATTTCACACCATTTCCTAGAGCTTCCCAGTGAGACTGAGCTCCAGGTGCCTCCAGTGGTAACTTATTTCATAACCCATGATTTATCAGTTTTCCCCCACCCCCATATCTTGGTTTTTCCTGGGTTTGCCTTCCCAATAAACCACTTGCTCTTAAACCTTACCTCAGAATGTGCTTCTGAAGTCAAACTAAGACACTATTTTGATTGATTTTAGAGTGCTATTGGCCATTACTAAAATCACATGCCTAGAAAACAAGTACCGCAGCAAAAGAGCTTTGTAAAATCAAACAAAGAAACTGCCTTCCTAGGGGAAATGAACAGAAGTCTAGAAAGTAGGTTGGGATTTCATCCTGGCATCCCAGCAGCTACCTACAAACCACTGCTCTTTGCCAAAGTTAACTTATCATTGTCTCTTGATATTGTTTTATTCCAGGCATTACACAAAGAACCAGTTTAAGAACATTGTGTCTAGACCCTGTGTTGGCTGGTGTGAAACACTCCAGCTACACTAACATGGTCCCATATAGTGAATAAGCATTTCAGAAAGTCTGGTGTCTGTGAATATAAATGAATCCTTAAAACTTTTCTAATTCTGTGCAGAGTGATTCACAAAAGGCCTTCCATGAGCTTTGATTCACTGCCCTTCAAGGATGAATTTTCATGATGAATAGAAGCCTCTATCTAACTTTTCAGCTCTAAATGAACAAAATGGGTGTCCCAACTCTGGACATACTTGGTAATTCAAGAACTTAAATTGTGATGCCCTTATTAACATTCACTCTTGCTTTGTGAATGGCACAAAAAGTCAAGAGGTTTTGCCTACCTTAAACTGGATCCATCCATCAAAATTTTACCTGGGTTGCTAAGTTTCAAAATACTTCATCTTCTTTGCTTTTTAACTACATAAAATAAATGAGATAGTTCAACTAGAAGGACAGAATCCCAAAAGAGAAGGGAAAAAAGGACAAATTTTGCCTTTTCTCTTGGTCATTATTCAATTTGGATTTTCTTTTGTAATTCCTAATATATAACCCATTTTATCTAGCTGTAAAGACTAACACCCTATTCAAAATAAATGCATTTCTTGTCATTTTTCTACTTTATTGATTACTGAGCAATTCATTAACTACTGACCTGAATATCCATTAACATGAAAGAGTGCCACATCAGATTTAAAAAAAAACAGAGGAAAATAAGTGATACAACATTCTAAATCTATAATAAGACTGAAGGGATGTAGGTGAAGAAATAGGGCACTAACATGGCTTCTACTAAAAATCCAGCTTCTGAAGATGAAGACAAAAGTGACTAAACCAGAGTCTAACACGATCGTGCTTTTACTCCTGAAAAGTTGGTTTGACATGTAATCCTGATTTAGTCTTTGTGTTTCCTCTTTTGCATACTGTTGTGGATGAAAAGCCAGAGGTTATGATAGTAAGAAGCTACTAAAGAATAATATAAGAATATACACTGAAAATGGGGTGGGAAAAAGAATTGTTACATTGATTCAAGTATTAGTAAACCGTGTCCCATAATTGTCCTAAATTCAAATTGGTCACTTATGACCAATCAGCAATACTTTGGAACAAGTTTTGTTCTCCTTTCTAAAACTCTAACATTTGGCGAAACGTGCCATCTGTTAGTTTTGACGTTAGAGCAATTGGAAGAAGGAGGCTTCATGTTCTGCAGTTGTCAAGAGGAATACAAACTACTTGAACCTGTGACTAGTTACCAGCTGAAACCTGTTATAATAATCCCAATCTTTTGTGAAAATCAGTTAAGTGCAAGGCATTTTAATTCACTATATGTAACCCTCATGGCAACAAAGCAGGTAAGCATTATTATCACTCAGTCTTAGAAACCAGCAAGTTACATGTGCCCCAAATCAAATACCGTAGCTAATAAATACTGGAGTTAATATATGAAGTCAAGTCTTATTTTAGAACATGGGTTCTAAGACCCATGTTCAATCTACTACTATAATGTTCTACCTTTAATTTATAGCACACTTTAATGAAATGAAACTTACCTAAAGCCCTGATATGTAAAGCGGATAAAAAAGGAGGGACTCTGGTTGAATTGGGAAGACAAAGCCTGAGATTCCTTCCCAAATTTCCAGCCCTCTCTGCAGCAGCCCCAGGTGCTTTTATGGAAAGTCAGGGCTCAGTGGAATCCCTGTGTTAGGCCTTCTATTGTAGCAACATCCCCCACCATAAATGTCAGCATCCTTATGCATATCAGACACCCCAAATTCAGATTCCTGTGGGTGCTCCCAACACCACTCCATTGTACCTTTGAAGTAAATGGAAGTTTCTTTATCTCCTCCTGCCATTAGCTTTAAAGTTATAGGTCTTTGTGGACTAATGTGATTGATTTTTATTGAATTTTCATTTCTAAATCCAAATTCCAATTCAGAATATTAAAGAACATTAATGAAAAACCACATAAACATGACAGTCAAGAGAAAAAAAGAACTCATTTTACAGACAAACATGGTGTGGGGATAGAGTCCCAAAGAGCAGTTTCCAGGCTCTCAGCCTCACATGGAAAGGTGCTGGCTCGGTTATTAGATGGCCATCAGCTGTAATCAGATGGCCATCGGCTGTGGCTGGGTAGCCATCAGTTGTAACCAGTTAGCCATTAGCCACTAATATAACTGCCTGTGGCTACGCTAGCGGGTTAGTTGGTTGGTTGGCAGAGAAGTGGATGGTGGATTGCAGTTAGCAAGGGGTTGGTTGGTTGATTAGCAGAGAAGCGGATGACGGATCATGTTGGTCCTACTTCCTGTGTCTCGCCTGGCCACCAGCAAGACGGGTACAGGAAGACCCCTTGTTGGGGTACTGGCAGATGTTTACTTCCTGTATCTCCAACCCAGCCACCAGCGAGAATATAGTGGTATGAACCCCCCCATCCATGACTCCTTTGGTGTTCCTTTTTGGCCTCCCCATATCCTGCATTCTTGTGCGGGGAGCGGGACCAGAGACCCTGCATGACACATGGCACAGCACCTAGAAAGGTGACACTATGTACATTTTTATATATTTATATCCATACATAGTATATATACTATATGTATTTCAAAATATAGTACACATGCACACAAATATAAAAAGTAAAATTAAATTTCCCTATCTTTCTCTATGCATTAAATATGAAAAGAGGGAAACTATCCACTAAGGAATTCTTCCTTGGCAATGGTGCTCAGGGCAGAATGATGTTATTTTAAACTCTTCTCTCATTAGAAGAAAAAAAGTTTGCTTCTTCAGAGTTTCTGTGTATTTATATCAGGGCTTAACTGGCATTTTCATCGAGGTGTTTATGAATTGTAATATGGTTCCACTGCTGTTTCTGACACACTCATTAATTTGTTCCCGGCGGCAGTTCATTACCAACATCACAAGCAAAACACGTGCTTTCCCTGGGCATTGAGGGTCCACCGGAAATTAAGCAGACGTGGCTGCAGAGCATCTCAGAGCAGAGCCAGCCAGCTTCATCTCCCACAGCAGGCTGGAGGCAGCGGGAATGAAAGGCATCCAAGCCCGCCGTGTACCTCTGTGCCTTCGGAGTTTAGAGCTGACAGAGCAGTCATTCCTTGAAAAGGATGGGACCTTGCTGTCTCGATAATGTGCCTTCTCTGAACAGCCTGTTACAGATGGCTTGGAGCAACAGTTTCAGATTTTTAGTGCAGAGAAGACTTAAGACCTTTACATCCCTTGACTGAAGTTCTGCTTCCTGTGCTGACCCTTCCTGTCACAATGGGGAGTTTTAAACTCTGAGTTAGACTCTGCCACAATCTCTTCTGAGAAGTGTTAAGTAAGTTAACAGATTCCACAAGCACAAACAGAGTCTCCTTGAATTTTGCCTCCCAGAAAGCCCTATTTTTAAAGAAACTGAGTGCATGAACACTCTAGATTGAAAATGAAAACTTAAACAAGGAATTGTCTGTTTGTTCTTTGTTATTGTCAGCAGTGTCCCAGGTCACTGGACCATAACATGCAGTGCTGTGCTGAGTCTGAGAAGACCAGGTCTGACCATGAGCAGGCCAGTGTGGTATCCAGGCATCTAAATACTATGGCGCTTTACTTCCCTCGTTCACACTGTATAGCTGTTTATATGTGTTCCACATACGGGCAAGGCCATTGGGAAGTGTGGTGAGGAGGAAACGTGGAATGACTTGAAGTTCATGTAGGACATTGTACAGTGAGGCATGGAGAGCAGACGGTTTGGGTTCAAATCAGAGCTGAGTCACACTGGAGAAACCATGTTAACCCTTAATCCTACAAAATCAGGCTAACAAGAAGTTTCAGGATAAGAAGATCATACAAGGTCTCTCTGAGTAGTAAATGAATTATTTGAATGAGGGTAACTATAGTTCAATTCTAAAATAAAGTATAAATATGAGTTTTGTGATTATCTTTGAGCGGAGCTGGAGGAGAGAGGTCTGGTGACCTAGTAGCCAGATGGAGACATTACATAGCAGGCCCTCTCCAGAGCTTACTCAGAAGTCTGACATGCAAAATTGCCAACCCTTTCTCATTAATGAGGCCTCAGGATGTAGATCAGGAGACTAGGAATGTTTATAAAAGGTGCTCTTCCAAGGTCTCAGCTAAATCCAGGGATGTCACCCTCAAGTCCGGTTTCTTGCCTCACTTCTGAAATTTGGTCAGTCCATCTTCAGAAGGTTCTAAATTGGACCACTGCTTGCTCCCTCCACAGCTTCCGCCTGGTCTAAGCCACTGCAATCTCCCCCTGAACCCCTGAAAGCTTTTTAACAAGCTTTCTGCTTCCACCTTGCCTCCGTCTGTCCTCTTTACAGCAGCTGGAGGGATTCCTCTTAAAACACTTTGATCTCATCAGCCTCCTACTCAAAAACTTCAGGTGCCTTCAAGCAGAGTAAAATCCCAAATCCTCATCACAGCTGGAGGAGCCTCAGAAGGAGATACAGTCATGGAGGCAGGTGATTGGTTTCATGCTGCCTCCAGGAATGTAGGTCCCTGCTCTCTCCATCCCATTCCCTCTGTTTCAGGTGCACTGGCCATCTCACTTTCTCTGGGGACACACACACACACACACACACACACACACACACACACACACACACACACACACTCCTGCCTTGGAACAGCCTCATTTCTTTACCTGAAACCCTCTTTTCTGAAGGCAGCAATGCTGTGAGTCCTCCCTTAGCGATGGTGCTGGGGAAACATCATCTTCGCACAGAGGCTTTCCCTAGCCACCTTATCTTACCACCTCATTTAAAACATCTATGTGCATGCCTACACACAAATACACACCTGTGTATGTACTCTCCATCACTTTACTTGCTTTATTTTTCCTTACATACTTACCATCATCTTCCATATATCCGTTTATTTATTTTTCTATTGTCTGTACTACACCCCAGGCCCAGATTAGAATATAAACTTTATAAGAGAATAAAGTTGGTCTATTTGATTCCCTACTACTCTATCCCCAGTGTCCAGAATAGTGCACAGTACATATCAATTGTTTAATAAATACTTGTACGAATAACAGTATGAGTGAATTGGTTCATATATTGGTAGTCAACAAAGCACACTGAGACAAAGCTATTAGAAAAATAATAAATTGATTTGATGATGCAGAAGATAGTCATGACCTCAGCTGGCAGGTCTCATGGGGCAGAGAGTCATATTGACTTTGGTGTCATGAAAACAATCCTAGGTGATGTGGCTAAATCTTCCAATGTCTAGTAAAGAGGCACCTCCCCCAGCAGGAAAAGCCATCCTTTAAAATTCAATATGAAGCAACCAGGCTAAGTTAATAATTTATATTCTGTGTTCTTCTCCATCCCTGTGCTAATGTGCTTTCAATATTCCATCCTTCTTGCTTCCTCAGCTATGCTTCAGACAGCAATTTTATGCCACAAAGGATATGAATCTAACAGGTGAATTTCCATCCAGGGTACAGTTCTCTTATTATTGGTGTGGAGAAAAATATAAACAAAGTTACAATAAAGCCTTCCTTTGAGGCTGAGAACAGATGACAAAAAAGCAAGAGAAAGTTATAAAAACTTATTTAGGAGATATAAAAATAAACATCTCTAACATATTTTCTTTAAAATTGTGTAATGTTCAATAGAATGTAGGTACCATAATTTATTCAACCCTTACATACATTGTTAATGTATTTTTCAACTTACTTTCCTTTTTTTTTTTTCATTTGCAAAGCTGCAATAAATATTCTGCTAAATATACCATTACCTTCTTGGGCTTTTATTTCAGCAGGCAAAATTCCCTAAAGTGGAATTACTTGAACAAGGGGTATCAACGTTTTTGTTTTGTTTCGTTGTCTTAATATTAAGCAATATTATTACATAATTTCCCCAAATGTGGTAGCAACTTACTCTACCACCAGAAATGTGTGAGTGCCCCTTGCCTTCCTTTCACCCCTGCCAAAAAAGAGTATCTCACCACATTGGATTGCAAATCAAATGACTGAAAAAAATGGTGTCTTTTTTTTTAATTAAAGTTTATTGGGGTGACAATTGCTAGTAAAGTTACATAAATTTCAACTGTACAATTCTGTAACACATCATCTATATATTACGTTGTGTGTTCACCACCCAGAGTCAGTTCTCCTTCCATTGCCATATATTTGATCCCTTTTACCCTCATCTGCCATCCCTCTCCCCCCTTACTGTCTGGTAACCACTAAACTATTGTCTGTATCTATGAGTTTTGGTTCTTTGTCTTGTTCCTTTGTTGTTTTCAGTTTTATATCCCATGTATCAGTGAAATCACATGTTCTCAACTTTTTCTGTCTGACTTATTTTGCTTAGCATAATATTCTCAAATTCCATCCATGTTGTTGCAAATGGCACTATTTCATCTTTTCTTATGGGCATTTTCCTGCATGTGATTGAGCATCTTTTTCTAAATGTATTGACTCTGCCCAGTCCTTCTCTGAATTGTCTATTCATACATACTGGCATTATTTACCTTTGGTTCTAATTTTATCAATGGAGAGTTCTTTGAATAGTAGGGCCAGTACTCTTTTCTTGTCACTTCTGTTATAATCATGTTAACAATCTATACAGTTTACATTTTCACTTTACTAATGGTATATTTGAAATACTATTTTTAAATATTTGTGTATAGTCATGCACTGCATAATAATTTTTTTGATCAACAACAGACCACATATAGGAGGACAGTGTTTCCATGAGACTATACTGGAGCTGAAAAATTCCTATTGCTGAGTGACATGGACGCCATTACTCGCGTTTGTTGTGATGCTGGTGTAAACAAACTTACTATGCTGCAAGATGTATAAAGTATAGCACATACAATTATGTAGAGTATGTAATACTTGATAATGATAATAAACAACTATGTATTTGCTATACTATATACTTTTTATTGTTATTTTACACTGTAGTTTACACTAAGAGCAGCCTCATACATCTGGTGTTTACCAAGTCTCTTGATTATATCATTTTCTCTTGCGCTTTAGTTTCATATTGTTTTGTAAATTTAGTGTAGCCTAAGTGCACATTGTTTATAAAATCTACAGTACTGTCAGTAATGTCTTGGCTTTCACATTCACTCACCACTCACTCACTGACTCACCCAGAACAACTTCTTGTCCAACAAACTGCATTCATGATAAGTGCCCTATACAGGTGTACTATTTTTAATCTTATATACATTTTTACTGTACATTTTCTATATTTAGATATGTTTAGATATCCATTAGTTACCATTGTGTTACAATTGTATACAGTGTCCAGTACAGTAACATGCTATACAGGTTGGTAGCCTAAGAGTAAAAAGCTATGCCATACACCCTAGGTGCATATTAGGCTATACCATCAAGGTTTGTGTATGTGCACTCTTTGATGTTCACACAATGATAAACTTGCCTAATGTTGCATTTTTTGGAATGTATCCCGTTCGTTGTTAAGTGCTTCATGATTGTAGTCAAATATCCCTATTTTATAATGGTTTCTGAAATTCCTGCCTTGTTTAACAATGATCCATCATTTCTCCATCAAGATGCCAGAGCAGGTAAATGCTGTGTTTACCTCCTCTCATAACCATATGAAAATTACAACTAAATTACAAAACAACCATAATTGAGAATCACCTGAAGTCTAGCTGAACAGAAGTCCTATAACTAAGGATATACAGAAGAAGCCATGTTGAGACTGGTAGGAGGGGCTGGTCCAAAACCCACATGTGTGCTTAAAATTTGGGAGGGATATCTCATCTGAAGAGGTAATCCCCTGAGGAGCAAGGGGTCCCAACACCACACCAGACTTCCCGGCCCAGGTTTCCAGTGCATAACTTATGGATCTGAAAACCAGCAAAAATTGTGGCTGATGAGACGAAGGGCAGCTGGAGTCTCAGGTATTCCTCTTAAAGAGCCTGTGCATGAAATCACTACCTGACGGACTCACTGGCTCTGAGCTTCAGCACTGCGACAGTAGCTTGAAGGGCATCAGGGACATACAGGGAGGAACTGAATTGTCTGGCTTCAGGGCAAAGGATAAAGTGGTGGCTTTCTCCCAGACAAAGTTGGCAGAACCCATTGTTTCTTTGTTTAGTCCACCCCTACCCAGCTTGTAAATGCAGGCAATGACCATATCTGAGTTTCTATCAACATAGTTAACACCATTCACCCCATCCTGAGGATTTCCTGAGACCCCTTCCCATCTGACTTGCAGGCCCACTAAGCCACTTCCAGTGACTTTTCCATACAGATGGCCTGTTTGTCTCAATCTATGGACTTTCCTAAAACCTCTCAAAGGTTCACAAACTCCAAACAAGCATCATTAGGTCTCACTGTGCCCCATATCTCTTTCTGAGCAACTCCAAGCCCAGCATTGGTGGCAGCCCATCTGCATTCAAAGCTTGACCTCTCCCAGCCACCTCCAAGCTCAGCCCAGGTGGCAGCCACCTGCGGATTGATTTGTGGCTTTTTCCAGGTGGTCTGGGGCAGGGCATAGGCTATGACTAAATTTGATTGTGGCAAAGCCCCACCAAGAAGGCAAAGGGAGCCAGAGCACTATCCCACAGCTTCTGTGGATGACACACCCAGGGCAGACAGGACAAGCACCAAGGCTCTGATAGAGTAAACTCTGTTCTGTAGAGTCAGCCCCACACAACAGCTCCACCACTGTAGTCATGGACAGTCCTCACAACCAGTCAGATCGAGGGTCAATCCATCTCACTGATATATAAAGAGCAACCAAGGGTCAACAACAACAGAAGGGCACATACAACTCACACAAGGGACAAAAATGCAGTACCCAACTCTGGTGAACAGGGAGACTGTGTCACTGGGCCCCACAGGACACATATATAAGGCCACTCTACTAAGACCAGGAGACATAGCAGCTCTATGTAATACATACAAACACATTGAGGCAGCCAAAATGGGGACACAAAGAAACATGTCCCAAATGAAATAAGAGAACAAAGCTCCAGAAAATAGTTAAGTAAATGTAAACAAGCAAACTACCAGATGCCGAGTTTAAAATACTAGATATAAGGATCCTCAGTGATCTCAGGGAGAACTTCAACAAAAAGATAGAAAACATAAAAATGGAAATAGAAAACATAAATAAAAACTGTTCAGAAATGAAGAATACAATAACTAAAATAAAGAATACATTAGAGGGAATAAATAGTAGGCTAGATGAAGCAGAGGTCCAATCAGCAATTTAGAAAATAAGGTAGCAGAAAACTCACAATCAGAATAGCAAAAAGAAAAAAAAAATCTCAAAAAATGAAAATAGTTTATGGGGCCTCTGGGACAACATCAAGTGTATCAGCCTTTGTGTTATAGGGGTGCCAGAAGGAGAAGAGAGAGAGCAAGGAATTGAAAACCTATTTGAAGAAATTATGAAAGACAACTTCCCTAACCTATAGAAGGAAATAGGCACATCATAATTAAAATGCCAAAGCTTAAAGACAAAGAGAATCTTAAGAGCAAGAGAAATGTAGTTAGTTACCTACAAGGGAGCTTCCATAAGACTTTCAGTTGATTTCTCAACAGAAACTTTACAGTCCAAAGGGATGGGCACAAAATATTCAAAGTGATAAAAAGCAGGGAACTACAACCAAGATTACTCTACCCAGCAAAGCTTCATTTAGAATTAAAGGACAGATAAAGAGCTTCTCAGACAAGAAAAAGCTAAAGGAGTTTATCATCAGGAAACCAGTATTATAAGAAATGTTAAAGGGACTTGTTTAAGAAGAAGAAATAAAGATTATAAAATATGATAATAAAATGGCAATAACTAATTATCTATCAACAGTTACTTTCAATGTAAATGTATTAAATGCTCCAGTCAAAAATATAGGATGGCTGAATGGATAAGAAAACAAGATCCTTACCTACAAGGTCCGACAGCTAAGTTCATGAACTCATCCTGGAAAAAGTGCTACATAGTTCATTGCTGAATATCACTACAGTCACCTTTGAAGTCCTCCCCTTGGGAAGCTATGCACCAATGCCAGTGCCTAGTCCACCCTACAAAGCAATTTGGGAACTCTTGTTCTGGAATGGCCATCAGAGCTCTCATCGTATGTCCTGAAAGTCATCATGTCCTGATGTTCTGAATATCATCAAAATGTCTTCCTTTCAATATTTCCTTTATCTTTGGGTTAAAGAAAGAAGTCATTGGGGGCCAGATCAAATGAGTAGGGAGGATGTTTCAAAACAGTTATTTGTTTCCTGGCTAAAAACTCCCTCACAGTGTTGTGTGAGCTGGTACATTATAGTGATGCAAGTGCCATGAAATGTTGGTGAAAAGTTCAGGTTGTCTAACATTTTCAGGCAGCCTTTTGAGCACTTCCAAATAGTAAACCTGGTTAACTCTTGGTACAAATTCCTAATGAATAATCCCTCTGATATTAAAAAAGGTTAGCAACATTGTTGCAACAAGTCTCTGAACTTATCTGTCAGACCTCAAACAATGGAATATTACTAAGCCATTAAAAAAGAGTGAAATATTGCCATCTGCAACAACATGGATGGATGTAGAGGGTCGTATGCTGAGTGGAGTAAGTCACACAGAGAAAGACTAATGCCATATGATTTCATGATTTTCGTTTATATGTAGAAGCTAAAACAAAAACAAAACAGAAACAAACTCAAAACATTTTGATGGTTACCAGATGGGGGGTGGGGTGGGGGTGATGCATGAAAAAAGGGAAGGGATTAAGAAGTTTAAATTGGTAGTAACAAAATAGTCATGGGGATGTAAAGTATAATGAATAGAGTCAATAATACTGTAACTATGTATGGTGCCAAATGCATATTAGATTTATAGGGCTGATCACTTTGTATTAGGTTGGTGCAAAAGTATTTGCAGTTTAAAAGGTTAAAAATAATTGCAAAAACTCCAATTACTTTTGCACCAACCTGATAAGTTATATAGATATCTAGTCACTATATTGTACAGGTGAAATGGATACATCAACTCTAACTGAAAAGTAAATATATATATATATATATTGCTTCATCATCGCGAAGTTATGAAAATATCCCCCTCTTATTTTTCCAAGACCATTATTTTTCTTTTTATTAGCTCTTAATTTCATCTGGAATTTACAAGTATGTGTGAAGTAAGGAAGTGCTTTCCTGTTTTCTTCTATATAGGTAGCAATTATTACAACATGATATATTCAATGAACTACCTTGAATTAAAATGCAGTCCTCTTCACGTGATAAATTCCTATATATACCTGGATGTGATTTGTTTTTCCCTAGGTTCTCTGCTGGAAGCAGCTTCCTTGAGAGCCATTAAGATTACATGAAATAAGATATAATTTGTGACAGAACCTGACAAGGTAGTGTTCCATACACTTTGTCAAACTTCCAAGCAGAAAGTTCCCTTACTTAGTTTTATGATTATTTGAGCTCCTTGATCAGATATCCATTGGGCCCTTACAATGTACCAGACACATTCCTAAATTCTATTTATAGATTTTTTTCTTTAATATAGTATATTAACCCTATAAGGCAAGTATAACATTTGTCCCCATTGTGCATATTAAAACAACTGAAACTTAGAGATTTTAGTTGACCAAGATTATGAAGATGGCAAATGTTGGGGCTGACATTTGTAGCTTCCAGTGTGATCCTAGTGTTTACTCTTGATAGCTAGAGTCTACTATAGTGCTCTTTTGTTTTTGTATCTTAAACACTGCACTGATTACAACACAGAAGGTACACAACAAATATTTGTTCAACCGTGTTAAACAGAATTCTTCTCCCATTACCCATTAGAATAAATTTATCTTCATATACTATCTTTCACGAAGACTAAAATAACCTCTGTCTTTCTTCTGGTGCCTGCAAAAATGCCATTTTAAAATTTAAATGAGTCAAATTTTTATAACAGAATAAATGCCCAAACCTTCATGAATGAATTAGATCTTCAGTTAAAAAAAAAAAAAGGATAAAACAGTTTTTTCATATTATAGTCTATAACATTTGGAAATAATAAAATGAGTTTGCTTCTTGAAAACCCTGAGTAATTTCAAAACAGGGTAATTTCAGTAGCTGTGAAGGAACAGCTCTAATGAGCTCTGCTAGAAAATCTTTTTCTCACCAGGAAATGATTGAAGACAAGGAGATAACCTCTCATCAATTCCTTATTAACTATTTTAATCAGGATTACATCACTGTCTCACTCAGAGCAAGGACAATTGCCATCAGACTTCGGTGCTCAAATTCATTAAGCTGACATAGTGGAAAGGTCTGGACAGCCAGGGGGTTGTTCCTGTGGCCCCACTCCCACCACAGAAGCAGCATTTGGTGAAAACGTGACAGGTTTATTTCTCAGAGTGGTGATTTCCACTTCTAGTTTATTGCCTCAGAAGACTGACACAAATGGCTTCTTTCAGTGAGTTCTCAAATGCCTGTGCTGTGGTTGGGAGCATGAAAGCTCTGTCAAGAAGGCTGGCAGACAGACACTATCAGCTCCTACACTGGGATCGAGCCCCCTTTCCGCATAACCATGGAGTGCCCTCACTCCCAGAGTCACGTAGGTCATCTTCAGGTCCATCCCCACTGCTCAGAATTTTAGGAAACCCGTTGAGGCTCTCTGTGGGGAGGAGCCCATTCTGTCCCAGAGAGAATGACCAAGGGAGACCAAAGCCCAGGGTGGCTTGAGTGTCTTCCCTAGTCAACACTGTAGTTTTCAGTCTACTCAAGTAATAACCCTGCTGAGACCCACCTATCCCCAGTTTTTAGTCTGTGCTAGGTGAACAGGGCAATATCCTTCAACTTCAGGATGCTACACACGACTCGGGATAAAATGCAGGGACTGAGCTCCTGCTCCCCACAAAGGAACGCAGGATATAGTGAGGTCAAAAAGGAACACCCACGGAGCCATAGATAGGGGAGTCATACCACTATAGTCTCGCTGGCGGCTGGGTTGGAGACACAGGAAGCAGGAGCCACACGATCCGCCACCCGCCGTCCACTTGTCTCTGCCAACCAACCTCACTTGCTAACTGCAATCGTCCTCTCTGCAATCCGCAATCCACACTCTACCACGCCATATCACTACACCACACCTTGCTAGCTTAGCCACAGCAGTTATATCAGTGACTAATAGCTAGCTGGTAACAGCTGATGGCCAAGTAGTCAGAGCTGATGACCATCTACTACCCGAGCCAGCACCTTTCTATGTGAGGCCGAGAGCCTGGAAACTGCTATCCGTGGCTCTGTCCCCAAACTCCACCCCTACAGGGTCTCGCCTCACAATCTACGTGACAAACGTCTTCCATAAGGGTCCCTGTGCCATATTAGCCTACAGGCACCTACGGACAGAAAGAAATGGTAGTCTTAGGAACCAACAATGGCAAATCCCTTCCGTCTGGGAGGATACACGCTAGTTATTTGTCCCAGGAAAGGACGGTCTCTGCCACTGGCACCTTTCCCGGTTTGTGGTACCAGACCTTTATGGCAGTGCTTGGGTCCCTGCGTAGTTTGAACATGTAGCAGAACAGGGGACACCATAATAGGCCATAGTGAGAGCACATGGTTTCCCCGCAAAATCATCCCATTATCGGGACCTCCATATACTACAGTCACTTGCGGTGGCCATTCGGCCACAACCCCGGGCGTCATTTGCAGATCATGAGTCAAACCGGCCCCCCAATGGGGCTATCACATCCAACCATCAACAGTGGGGACTTTTCACCCACCAGCGCCAAGTCCATTGCTGCCGTTCCCCTGCTTTCAAGGATGTGGGTGCTGGCAGCAAAATGTTTCCATTTCTGCAGTAGCCTGGCTTTAACAGAGTCTCACTGGTAACTTGTAATTGAATGGGAGGGGCCATCCAATGTAGCAGAGCTTCTACTGGTGCCGGTCCTCCCTTCCGTGGTCTCTCATTCAGGATTCTCAGGACATCACATAGACGCGAGGCCCAGTCGCGCATCATGGGAGGGTGATTTGACACCCGGAGATCTTGCTTCAAAAGGCCATTGTAGCGTTCAATGATGCCAGCTGCTTGTGGGTTATACGGAACATGAAACAACCATTGCACGTCCGTCCTGGCAGCCCAGAACTGCACTTCTTGCCCCGTAAAATGGGTACCCCTGTCACTTTTAATGACATGGGGGAGCCCATAGAGGGCGCACAGCAGTGTAAGAGTGACCACTGTATGCCGCTGATCTGCAGCCGGACACGGCCAAGCAAACATCAACCCCGTAGCAGTGTCCACTGCTGTGAATGCGTATATCGCATTGCGGGCCTTAGGCAGGGGTCCAATATAATCCACTTGCCAGCGAGTGAGGGGCACCCTCCCTCGCGTAATCTGCTGTGTCTCCCAGGGGAGCCTCCGCCATTGGGGACTGTCCTGGGCACAGACGGCACAGTCATAGCAGGCATCTGCTATCTCCTGCCATTTCAAAGGCAGACCCCAGCGTCTGCTCACCTGCCACATGGTTTGGCTTCCAGCGTGCTGCAATTTCCGATGCAACCAATTGGCCACATCAGTGGCAGGAGCCCGTTCTAACCATCGGAGCCATGCTAGGGCATTTGCTTCATCATTACCTGGGGACATTAAGGGGGATTGACCTGTGACATGCATCAGGGTAACCTCCTTTCTCTGTCCTAGGTCCCAGAGGTCCTGCCACATGGCTTGACCCCACAGTGGACGGTGTCCTACCAACCAGTTTTGGTGTTTCCATGTGGGGAGCCACAACGTTAGGCCCCAGAACATCGCCCAGCTGTCAGTACAAGTAACTCAGGGCCCGGGCTCATGGTTGATTATCATTCACACAGCCCGTAATTCAGCCCACTGGCTACTCTGACCCATGCCAGTATCAAACCAAATGATGTCTGTTTTGGGCTGCACACCAATAGCCATCCAAATGGCTTCAATTTCTCGGCTAGTACCATCGGTAAACCAGGCATCCTCAGGTACTGGGGGCTGTCCTTCTCTGTAGGGAGAGGGCTCTAAGTCCTCCCAGCTAGGCAGAGTGCTTGGCTCAGCCTGGGCTACAAGCTACCTAGGTAGGCCCCAGGACCTGTTTTAGCTCTGTGCTCAAAGGGCTTGAACAAAAGGTGCCACGTTGCTCTAAGTAAGCACCCCACTTGGCGAGGGTGGTGGTCTGTGCCACTCCCATTTTGGGTCCCTGGGTCCTTGTACAGACCCTCCCCTGGACGGGATAGTTTGTTCGAACCAACACACATGCCATTCCTGTGATGGCTTCTGTGGTCACTAGGGCTGCATACACAGCGGCCAGCTGTTTCTCTATTAGAGAGTAGTAGACCTCCACTCCTTTCCACAATTGGGACCAAAATCTCACTGGCAACCGGAGACGCTCCTGCCATTGCCAGAGGCCCCAACCATACCCCTCTTGGCAAATGACTGTAGACTATGGGGAATTGCCTTCCATCCCTAATTTAATGAACCGCTTGACTGTTGGCTTGGGAACGTACCACCATGCAGTGGAACTGGCGGATGTTTGCTTTTGTGTCTTAACCAGCTGCCATCGAGAATATGTAAGCACCTTGACTATGAGTCGCTGTTGTTCCAGCACGGTACCCTGAGAGGCACAGAGAGAGACAGTGGCAGTGTCCTGAGAGCCCTGGCTGTGTCCAGGGAGTCTGGCTGTGCCCAGAGAGAGTGGCAGTGCCCTGAGAGCCCTGGCTGAGTCCAGGAAGTCTGGCTGAGCCCAGAAGGACTGGTGGGGCCCTGAGAAACACTGGCTGTGTCCAGAGAGCCTAGCTGTGTCCAGGATATTGCATTCACCTCAAGGATCCTCGCACAGGGCCCCTCGTGGAAGACGCTTGTCACGTAGATTGTGAGGTGAGACCTTGTAGGGGTGGAGTATGGGGACAGAGCCCCAGAGAGCAGTTTCCAGACTCTCGGCCTAACATAGAAAAGTGCTGGCTCAGGTAGTAAATGGCCGTCAACTGTGATTGGCTGGCCAGCAGCTGTGACTAGTTGGCCGTCAGCTGTAACCAGTGAGCCATTGGGCACTAATATAACTGGCATGGCTACGCTAGCAGAAAAAATGGAGGCTAGAAGAAGATGGTGGCTGAGCCTGCAAGCGGTGCAGTGAGGGTTGCGAACAGTGTGGCTCCTGCTGCCTGTTTCTCCAACCCAGCCACCAGCGAGAATATTGGGTGTGACTCCCCTACCTATGGCTCCGTGGGTGTTCCTTTTTGGCCTCACCACATCCTGCGTTCTTATGTGGGGAGCGGGAGCAGAGACTCCGGCTGACATCCTGCACGACAGGCATCTTCCTACACCCCAGTCTCACTAGCGGCTGGGTGAGACACAGGAAGCAGGATCAACATGATCCACAATCTGCCATCGCTTTTCTGCCACCCAACCCACTTGTTAGCTGAAATCCGCTGTCCACTTCTCTGATAACCAACCAACTCCCTAGCGTAGCCACGGCAGTTATATTTGTGGCTAATGGCTAACCGGTAACAGTTGTTGGCCACCCAGCTACAGTGGATAGCCATCTGATTATAGCTGATGGCTATCTAATAACCAAGTCAGCACATTTCCACGTGAGGCCAAGCACCTGGAAACTGCCTCTGGGACTCTTTCCCCACACGGGATTAAGCAACCCATAGCTATGAGGACTGGTTCAGGGATTGATGCATGTGACCCAATCAGAACCAATGAAATACATACATTCTGGGAGATCACCTGGTGTAGTAAAGTGGCCACAACCTGGGGAGCAGCTGCCAGGGTTCAAATCCCCACTCATCCAATTACTATATGTGTGGCCTTGGAACATAGCCTGTTTCTTGCCTAGTTTCTGTATTTCTAAAATAAGAATAATCTAAGTATGTCTCACATGGAAGTTGTAAAAATTAAAGGAGTTACGACATGTAAAGTACTTACGTATTAAATAGCAAATTTAAAGCCAATTCAAGTATTAGTTATTGTTACCATTTTCCCCTCCGAGACCCTGTTCCATGGGACTTGAAGTCCCCAAAATGTAAGGTCTGGAAGTGTCATAGTCAATTTAAGACAGTGAGGGAAGCAATTGTCTGAAAATAAAGCCAACAGGAAGCTTTGTTATTTAAGAGAAATTAAGAGACCTAGAGAGAATGAAAATTGATCTTGGTGGTATCATTTGAGGTACAGATCAAACTGTGCCTAAAGCAAGCCCTTTTCCATGCATCCCCCCTCCTCTCTCTCTCTCTCTCTCTCTCTCTCTCTCTCTCTCTCTCTCTCTCTCTCTCTCTCTCTCTCTCTCTTCCTCTCCAGTTTGATTTGGGTTTGGGGGAAATTTTACCTCAACGAGTCTTAGCTGCTTTTCTTTCTGTAGCGAGGCTCTGAATAGTTCTGGACTGGCTATGAGGGGGTCTATGTGATTCAAGAAACCCAAACCTAGAAAAAAAAGAGACTGGAGTTTTTCTTTCACACACTTATCCCTAGAATCTAAGTGTCTGAAAGCTGAAACAGAGGGAGTAGGGCTTTTGAATATAACAGAGGTGCCCAGGACTCCATTCCTTCTAGTCTGGAAGAATAATATTTCACAGCATCTGAAACTTCTGCATGAATTAGCAGGTGGGCAGATTATGCACTGATGAGCTAAAAAGAAGCAACCTGCAAGGAATTGCAAAGCACTGGGCCTGAGTGCTCACCTAGGGGGCATTCGCATAGGCCATAATGACCTACAGGAAGCACATAGACACTCAGGGGCTCTTTGTGGGTGGGGAGAAGAAGAGGCAGCCAGGCCACCCTGGGGCTAATTCAGGAACATGGCGCTAATAAGACTGGTGTGGGTCCATATGCATTAATTTTCTGTTCAGAAACCCAGAACTTTGCTAAAATCCCAACATCAGCCTGCAGAAATCATCTTTATCCCTCTCTACCTTTTTGAACTACAAATGTTTCCATTCGCAGCACCTAAATTCATTTAAATGTCTCAGTTTTCATTTCTTTGCTCATGTGGTTGCTTTGAATAAAAATGTGCATATGTGCAGGCATACACACACACACACACATGCACTCACACAAACATACACATATCACTCCCCTCTGGTTTCCAAATCTTTTTAGATATGTTTCTCCTTCAAATCTTCTTAAATGACTTCAACTCACAGGTTTTTACTCTTTTCATGAAACGTCATCGATTAAAATAATATTTCTTCAGCAACGCATATGTTTTAGATCCTGGTTCCGCAGACAAAGGGAGAACAGTGGTGAAAATACAAGTTCCCATTCAATGGTGTGTTGGTAATGTATAGGACTTCCTCCAACCATCCCAAAAGAAAGCCCTGACTTGTAGCATTTGTTAATGTCCATAGTGTAAATACATCCACTACAACCAATTTCAATCTACCAAAACAATGCTGGTAAAAAATAAATAAATAATAAAAAAAACAGTAATTCACCATTATGTAGTATTTCCAACCAATAAATGCAATAAATATGAATAATTTCTAGAGCACTGAGAAGAGTAAAATGTAAACAAATGAAAAAAATAGAAAGTGATGAGGATTGAGTATTTATTAGCTTTTTTCTCCAATATGATTAACTTACCTTTTTTTAAAAAATTTATTTATTGCGGTGACAATTGTTAATGAAATTACATAATTTCAGGTGTACAATTCTGTATTACATCATCTATAAATCCCATTCTGTGTTCACCACCCAGAGTCAGTTCTCCTTCCATCACCATATATTTGATCCCCCTTACCTTCATCTCCCTCCCCCCACTCCCCTTACCTGTAAATGTATATATTTTAACAATATCTGTTTTTAAAACCAGTTCTCAAAATTCTGGAAAATTTAAGAGTTGTCTCTTGCAATTCAGTAGGAGCTAGATACAACTTACCACTGTTCTTTCTCTAACGGCACTTACCTTCGAGAAGAAAATACTAGAAATAAACAGATAACAACACTAGACAATAAATGAAGTAACAAATAGTTTTAAATTAATGTATAATAAAATGATGGTAATAAATATTATGAATAAAAACAAAGCAGGATAGGAAGACAATGAGCATCAAGAAGATGGAAATTTATTTTAGGTAGAATGAACAAAGAAGTCTTCTCAGAAGAGTAGCAATCCTTCATTTAAGTGAAGTAAGGGAGCAACAAATAGGAAAATCCAGAAAAGTGCATTGTAGGTAGAGAGAATGGCATATGCAAAGGCCCTGAGAAAGGGTTAAGCTTTATGTACTCTGTAAATAGCGAGAAGTATAGTGTGTCTAGAGTGGAATGCACAAGTGAAGGATACCAGGACAGATGGTTGAAGAGACCATCAACATCAGGTCATGTAGAGCCTTGAAGCTGTGGTAAGGATTTGCTATTTCAATCTGAGCAGTAGGCTAAGAAACCATTGCAGGGATTCTCATTAGAAATACAATATGGGCCACATTTAACTTTTCTTGAAGCCATATTAAAAAGCAAAAAGAAATAGGTGAAAAAATTTTGCTTCACAATTTTTCAATTACAGCTGACATTCATTGTTGTTTTATATTAGTTTCAGCTGTATAGCATAGTGGTTAGACATTTATAAAATTTAAAAAGTGATTCTCCCAATTAGTCTAGTACCCACCTGGCACTGTACATAGATATTACAATATTATTGACTATGCTGTATTATATTTTCCTGTCACTATTTTGGAACTACCAATTTGTACTTCTCAACATCTTCACCTTTTTACCAGTCCCCAACTCCCTTCCCATCTTGCAAACATCAGTTTGTTCTCTGTTATCTGTAAGTCTGTTTCTGTTTTGTTTGTTTGTTTATTTTGTTCTTTAGATTTCACATATAAGTGAGATCATATGGTATTTGTCTTTCTCTGTCTGACTTATTTTACTTAGCATAATACCTTGTAGGTCCATCCATATTGTCGTAAATAGTAAGAATTTTATGGCCAAATAATATTTCATTGTATACATGTACCACCTCCTCTTTACTCAATTGTCTATTGTTGGGCACTTAGGTTGCTTACATATCTTGGCTACTGTAAATAACCCTTCTATTAACATAGGGGTACATACACAAGGTCAACCAATTAAGTTTGCGAACTCATCCTAGAAAAAGTACTACAAACGTCATTATTGAATATCATTATGGTCACCTTCAAAGTACTCTGCTTGGGAAGCTATGCACTAATGCCAGTGCCTAGTCCATCCTTCAAAACAATTTTGGAACTCTTTTTTTGGAATGGCCATCAGATCTGTTGTTGTATTACCGTCAATGTCCTGAATGTCATCAAAATGTCTTCTTTTCAATATTTCCTTTATCTTTGGGTAAAGAAAGAAGTCATTGGGGGCCAGATCGGGTGAGTAGGGAGGGTGTTCCAATACATTTATTTGTTTACTGGCTGAAAACTCCCTCACAGATAGTGCCGTGGGAGCTGGTGCATGGTCATGATGCAAGTTATGAATTGTTGGCAAAAAGTTTAGGTCGTCTCACTTTTTCATGCAGCCTTTACAGCACATGCAGTAATAAACTTGGTTAATTCTTTGTCCAGTTGGTACAAATTCATAAGGAATAATCCCTCTGTTATCAACAAAGGTTAGCAATAGTATTGCAATGAGTTCGTGAACTTAATTGTCAGACCCCATATATCTTTTTGAATTGGTATTTTGGATTTCTTCAGATAAGTATCCAGGAGTGAAATTTCTCGATCATAAATTAGTTCCTTTTCTAATATTTTGATGAACTTCCATATTGTTTTCTATAGTGGCTGCACCAATTTGCAATCCTACCAAGAGTGCACAAGGGTTCCCTTTTCTCCACAACTTATACAACACTTGTTTGCTGATTTATTGATGATGGCCATTCTGAAAGGACTGAGGTGATATTTCATTGAGTTTTCAATTTGCACTTCTCTGATGATTAGTGGCAGTGACGTTGAGCATCTTTTCATATGTCCGTTGATCATCTATCTGTCCTCTTTGGATAAAGGTCTATTCAGGTCTTTTTCCTATTCCTCCCTCCCCCCCCAATCCCCCCCCCCGCTAATATCACTTGTATTCAACATAATCCTGGAAGTCCTAATTAGCAAAGTCAATTTTTAAATAGGAAAGAACAATGATTTGAAAGGAAGACACAAAACAGACAACCTTAAGAAATATAAAAATTTAACAAGTGTGTCAGATTAAAAAATTCAATATACAAAAACAATGGTTTTAATTTTAAGCAGAAAGCATCTCACTCATTTTTAATTATTTACTCTTTAACAAACAGGTCCTTACCCTCAATTTTACTTTATTCCTCTTCTCTACTAAGGCCACAGGTGGTGGCGTTCAGTCTCCTGTCTGCTATATTTTCCCCCACCTCTTCTGTACCTTACATTCTATAAATTGATTCACATATTGGCTGGACTCCATCTAAGCCCATCTCAAGTGAAGGTAAGTTCCAAGATGGCCACCAAAATTACCTGCAGCAGGGCTTGGTCACCATTTTCTGTAAGCGTCAGATAATAAATAAGGCTTTGCTGGCCATATATTTGTGGCCAACTACTTGACTTTGTTCCTGTAGCACAAAAGCAGCTACAGATGATAATTCGTAAGAAATGGGTGAGACCTGTTCAAATAAAACTTAGTTTACATAAACAGTGGCAGTTTGTTGGCCCCTGGCCCAGAGCATAAAATACCAATTCTGGTTTTCAAACACCCCAAAGTAGCCAAAATAATTTCAAAGGCTACTTTGAAATACAAAATTCTAAAAATTTACATTTTACTTTTAAATAACAGAAAGTAACCTATTATGTTGGAAAAAAAAAAACAGAGAATGAGGAAAACTTAAGTTCCTTCCTTATTTTTCAGCAATCAGTTTTAATTTCCACGAATTCTTCCTCTTCTAAAAATTTGTTGCAATTTGTATTTGGCTTCCTCTCACTTTACAGCATTACAAACACATAGTTTTTAATTGGATTGTTTGGGGGTTTTTTGGTATTGAGTTGTATGAGTTCTTTATAAATTTTGGATATTAATCTCTTAATGGATATATCATTAGCAAATATCTTATTCAGGAGGTTGTTTTTTGTTTTGTTTTGTTGATGGTTTTCTTTGCAGTGCAAAAACATTTTAGTTTGATGTAGTCCTATTTGTTTATTTTATTTTTTTGCTTCCCTTGCCCAAGGAGATATATCAGTAAAAAATATCACTAAGAGCAATGGCAGAGAGTTTACTGCCTATGTTTTCTTCTAGAAGTTTTATGCTATGGGGTTTTACATTTAAGTCTTTAATCCATTTTGAGTTTATTCTTATTTATGGTGTAAGAAGGTGGTCTATTTTTATTTTTTTATTTTTTTTGCAGGTATCTGTCCAGTTTTTTCAACACCATTTGTTGAAAAGACTCTCTTTACCCTGTTGTGTATTCTTGCCTCCTTTGTTATAGATTAATTGACAATCGAGGTGTGGATTTATTTCTGGGTTCTCTATTCTGTTCCACTGATCTATGTGTCTGTTTTTATGCCAGCACCATGCTGTTTTGATTACTATAGCCTTGTATAATTTGAGTTCAGAAAGCATGATGCGTCCAACTTTGTTCTTTCTCAAGATTGCTGTGGCTATTTGGGGTCTTTTGTGGTTCAATATAAATTTTAGGATTATTTATTCTAGTAAGAAATAGATGAAATTAATGTCAATTATATTTAACCTAACATTTCTAAAAGATTAGTATTTTGACATTATCATGATGTTTGATCTTGACAGTTTTTAACTGGTATTTGAAAGGAAAATAGGTCTTTAGCTATTTTATAAAGGACACCGTTTTCCCTTCATGTTTTAGTCAAAGGACGTCAATTCTATCTTAATCCTCATCGGAAACTCCTGTTGATGTTATTCAACATATTTCTACCTCCAGATTATGTAAGAACTTTAGGGACATGATTTTCTGCCCATATTGTACCAAAATATCAGCTTATGGCAATAAAACTCTGTTGGAGGGAACACAAAGTCATTAGGCACTTTAAGTCCCCATGGTGAAGTGAGCAATAATAGGCATTATCTCTCTTATTTTGGCATAATGTCTCGCTTTCTAGGGTATCACTGGAACATGGGTCATACACAGGAGCTAAATCCTGCTTTTATGATGTATGATTATAATAAACACTTAACTTAAACAGCCTCTTCATTCTCTTCTTCATAAAAAATACAGCACCTTGGCACCCGTCTTTCTATTGAATTGCTGTCAGGTAAGGCTTTGCCCAAGGTCAACATAAGAATTCTCTCTGCCAGCTCCCACAACTGACTTTAATACATTCAGAGGATTTATGTCAGATTCTAACCGCTAAAGATAGAGCTGATAATCATAGGTATTTGGCAAACGCATTAGCATTTCTGTCTGTGCAGATTTCAATGCCCTTTTAACTATTCTAAGGAATCATTTACCCAGTGGGCAAAAGTAGCAAGTTGAGTTAGGGATTCCTCACTGCCCACCACAGGCAATGTCATAAAAATCTCTATTGCTTTCTGCATGGAGAAATTAACCAGGGTGGCACATCACTTTGACTCTTAATGAATACAAATACACAAACAAAGATTTCAAAAAACAGCATTAGTAGCACAGAGAGAAAAATATGCTTCCGTGTGAGATCCCTTTGTGAAGGCCCCTGTGAATAATTTTCTTGGAACACAGTGAATCATTTTTCGTACTTCCAAAGAACATAAAATCTGGATCATCCTCCAAGATGTGTCCCAATAGTACCTCCAGTGTAGGCCTCCTTTAGGAAGGTTGCTTTCTCTTTAAGAGAAAATAGCCACAAAAAGAAAACAATGTTGAAAAGTAATCACTCAGTAAAGGCATGCAGAATGTGTAAAGGGGATCAGAAGGGTCAATTTTTTAAAAAATAGCCAATTTAACTATTTTGAACAGAAATACAGAGCTCTTTTAAGTACCAGCGTCAGAGAAAATAGATCATGGTTTGCTGACTCCAAACACACTTTATGATTATCAAATGATAAGGCTATTGTTTATTTCTAGCCACTAAATTCTACAAGGAAAATAGAGGCAACTACTGTAGTAGTAATTTTATAGCTAATAAATATATGATTATAAACACATGATTCTTTTTAGAAAAAAGTAGTTAACTTTTCCTATAATGTCAAGTAATCATCAATTACCCTAAGAAAGAATTAACATACTCTGAATTGACAACTTTTAGAAGGTAAATCAGTTGTTGTAGGTCAGCAGGCTGACCCCACAGTGGCATTGTGTGTTCTTCAATGACATTTTTGCCCCACAAGACCCTAAACTCCAACAAGACAACATGAGAATCGTTTATATATTTCAAACCTCCCAGCACATTGCTATGCACAAAGCAAATTCTTCACAAATATGTCTAACGCAAAATTATTATTAATATGGAAATTTCCCATAGGAATTATGAGAAATGGATCTGAGTTTTAATGGTTGAGCCTCTTATTTTTTAAGGCCTCTTTTTTCCACCCATATCTTAAGTCAGGACTTCTATGTAAGACACAGATCCTGACCATGAACATTCCAAAATCATGTTGCTACTAGGGATTCTAAAGGGTGTAAGGTGCTCTGTGCCACAAAATATAGCCTTTCTGAGGATGCATTTAGGAACCAACCCAATTTTCTGCTTTGCAGAAAGAGAAAAGGCAACTATGAAAAGCAAATATCTGTTACATACATACCAACTGTAGAAACTTAGAAATGTTTACTCTTTCTTTAACTTCAGTCCATCAGCCAACATGGGAAGTATATTTTCTTCTAATATTTCAGATTCTGTTAGGAACCCCCCTCCCATTTCAGCCAATGCATATTGAATCCCTTGATTATTTAAAGCTGCGTGCTTGACATTTCAGTGTGTTCAGAGGTGAGCGCCTCAAAGTCCCAAGGACACAAAGTTAGCCATTCAGTAGGGATAAGACATGAAAGCATGTTACTCCTATACAAGGGCATTTGACAAAGGGTGTTCCTGAGCAAAAGAAGACTAACTTAAAAATGTATGTTATAAAATTTTATTAATATGATGTTCTAGAACAAGCAAAACTAATATATGGTTAAAAAAAAACATATGAGAGCAGTAGTATCCTTTGGAATGCAGACATAACTGGTTAAGGGTGTAAAGGCACTTTCTGTTTTCTATCTTGGTAGGGGTTTGGGTTCTACAGATGAATGCATTTGTCAAACTTATCACATGATATGCTTTAGATGTGTGCTTTACATTGCATGAAAATTTTACCTCAAAATGAAACTGTAAGTAAATATTCACTCCAGTGAATAATATATTACTGCAATATTTAGTAAATGTACTAAAATCTGTAATTCATTTTGAAATGCATACAAAATAAGATGAATTGATGGATGGATAGAGGATGGATGGGTAGGTGATTACATATGTGAATACAATAAAGCATTAATGGTAGAAACTAGGTGAGATATAAGAGGTTCACAGTATAATTTTTCAACTTCTGTAGAAAGTTTTAATAATAAATGTTGGTGAGAGAAAAAAACAGCTTTCTTTATCAGGAGGAATTTTGAAATGCTTCTTAATAAACACAAGAAGAATTTTGAGTGGTAGAAACAGAAATAGAGAGTATTATATTTCACTGAGGAAATAACAAAAGCAGAGGTCTAAGAAAGTGAATGGCATGTTCAGGGAACAATAAGATGTCCTCACGATAGAACATTAAAGGGAGAGAGAGAGAGGGAGGGACAGGAGTGTAGCTGGGGTCACACCATTGAGAACCTCGAGGCCAATCTGGGACATTTCCTTTCTCTGGATACAATGACGAGACATTGTTGAGGTTTTCTTAAGCAGAGGATCAGTGGGATCCAAATTTCCATTTAAGAAGGGGACTTGGGTAGTGGAAAAGGACTAGAACAGAGCCCTCTTCTAGTAATTGGCAAGTAATGGGAGTTTGACTGGGAAGGAAACAGAGGAGCTAGAAACCAGGTGATACCTGGAGGTGAAAAAAGCAGGAGATGAGGGTTGGACTGCTCACAGGGTTAAATGTGAAGGAGGATTGAAACCTAAGCCTGAGGTTTCAGCCCCATGACAAGGAGAGATTCACTGATGATCTGCTTCACACACAAAAAAATTAAAGACAACTAAGTTACAGGTAAAGAGTAAAAGGCATTAAGCTTACTTAATAAAGGAAATCCCACCCCCCCAAAAAATAATAATACTCCAAAGACCAGTAACAATATGAAAAGAATCCACTAGTAATCAGGGATATATGAGATCAGATAAGAAGAAAACGTTTTCAGCTATCATACTGGCAAAACATTAACAAGAAGGATAACACTTAGTGCTGAGG
Source organism: Rhinolophus hipposideros (assembly GCF_964194185.1). Taxonomy (NCBI): domain Eukaryota; kingdom Metazoa; phylum Chordata; class Mammalia; order Chiroptera; family Rhinolophidae; genus Rhinolophus; species Rhinolophus hipposideros. The sequence continues at coordinate 33,187,821 of NC_138068.1, forward strand.
AAGGTGAGAGGCAAAGGGCAGTCTAATATGGGACTTTAAGTTGGTAATGCCTTTCATGAGGAAATTTGGTATTCTAAAACTTCATATTCTTTGATGCAGAAATTCCGTTTGGGGGTAAAGTATTCTACCAATTACTTGCAGCTTATATACGTACAGATGAATGTTGAAGGAGGTTCATTTGCAGCATTGTAATAGAAGAAAATTAGAAATAACATAGTTGTCTATCAATAGACGGGATATGTTGTGGCTTACTATGTATATTAGTTTTCTATTGCAGCCATACAGAATGCAACAAACTTAGAGACTTAAAACAACACAAATTTATTATCTTACAGTTCTATAGATCAGAATTTTAGTATGCCCACCTAAGGCCAAAATCAAGATGTCAGCAAGCTGTGTTTCTTTTTGGAGGTTCTAGGGAAGAATTGTTTCCTGCTCCTTTCGTTTGTTTGCAGAATCCAATTTCTTAAGGTTGTAGGACAATTTCTTGTTTTCCGGGGGCCAATCGACTGAGGACTGTCTCCAGCTTCTAGAAGCTGCTGCATTCCTTGAGTTATAGCCTCTTCCTCCATCTTTAAAGCCATTAATAGACACATTGAGTCTTTCTCATATGGTTTCTCTCAGATCCATCTTTATGCCTTCCTTATATTGAGCCCAGTCAGGCAATATAACACAACTTCACTATCTCAAAGTCTCAAGGTCATGTCCTTAATCACATTTGCAAAATCTCCCCCCCACACACATATTATATTTAAAGTAATGTATTCACAGATTCTGGGGAATAGAGTGTGGACATTTTGAGGGGTCATTATTCTGCCTACCACACCATCCTTACTGTGGAAAACACTGTAGTCTTTGAAAAGATAGATATAAACCTAAATTACTGAGGCTGAAATATCTAACACACACTATAAAGTGAAAAAAAAAATTCAGAAGTTCATCTGATATTGCCTTATACCATAATAATAGGTGTCTGACAATTAAGATCGCAAATAGAAAAAGTACTACATACCTCATTGCTGAATATCACTACGGTCACCTTCTAAGTATTCCCCTTGGGAAGCTATGCACCAACCCCAGTGCCGAGTCCACCCTTCAAAGCAATTTTGGAACTCATTTTCTGGAATGGCCATCAGAGCTGTCATCGTATTACCCTTGATGTCCTGAATGTCATCAAAATGTCTTCTTTTCAATATTTCTTTTATCTTTGGGTAAAGAAAGAAGTCATTGGGGGCCAGATCAGATGAGTAGGAAGGATTCTCCAATACATTTATTTGATTACTGGTTAAAATCTCCCTCACAGACAGTGCCATGTAAGCTGGTGCACTGTTGTGATGCAAGAGCCATGAATTGTTGGTGAAAAGTTCAGGTCATTTTTGTCTAACCCTTTCATGCAACCTTCTCAGCACTTGCAAATAATAAACTTGGTTAATTGTTTGTCCAGCTGGTACAAACTCATAATGGATAATCTTTCTGACATCAAAAAAGTTAGCAACATTGTTTTGACTATTGATTTGGAACTTTTTTGGTCGTGAAGAATTGGCTGACTTCCACTGTGCACTTTCATGCTTTGTTTCAGGGTCGTATTTGTACACCCATGTTTCGTAACCAATGGTAACATGCCCCAAAACATCGTCTTGGCTCTCTAAAACATCTTGGCAAACTTCGACTCTCCTTTGCTTTTGTTCATCGGTGAGCTCCTTCAGGACCATTTTTGCACACACCTTTCTCATGCCAAGATTTTCAGTTAAGATTTTCTTAACTGTTTCTCTATCGATGTTTACTTGGTCTGCTATGCTTCTCACAGTCAGCTGATGACTTTTATGCAAAATTTGATGAATTTTTACAGTGTTTTCATTGGTTCTGCTCATTAGTGGTCGCCCTGACTTCTCTTTATCAGTGACTCATTCTCTCCCTTCAGAAAAAAACATTTAATCCATTTGTACACTGCCATTTTCTTCATGGCATTATCCCCATAAACTTGGATTAACATGTCTCTGATTTCACTCCCACTTTTGCCAAGTTTAACAAGAAATTTAATATTTGTTTAGTGCTCTAATTCAAGCTCAGACATTCTCACGACAGCACACAAAGCACGCAACAAGAATAATGAACGCTACTCAGCAAGACACCGCCACATGTCGACACAAACACAGCTGTGAGACACTGATATACCAAGGTTATTAAACCTTACTGAGCTGTTTGTACAGTGCTACCAAGGTAAGCACATGGTGGCAAGATCATGAACATAATTGTCAGGCCTCTTATATTATATTACAGGATCATGACCTCATGAATTTAACAAAACAAAAATTATTGTAAATTAAAAACAGATTTTATACCCAAAAATGGGACTAACAAATGAAAGCCAAAATATGGACATAGAATACATCCGAGAAGGGGACTAGGCTTATCAAGGGGCCTATGGGGCTTTCCATAATTCATTCCAAACACATGTACATTTTAAATTTATTTTGTTAGGAATATATATATATACACATATATACATATATATATATACACATATATATGTACGTATACATGTATATGTACATATGTATATGTATATATTTATGTGTATATATATATATATATATACACACTACGTTTCCCCAAATATAAGACCTAATTGAAAAATAAGCCCTAGCATGATTTTTTTCAGGATGACATCCCTTGAACATAAGTCTTAATGCATCTTTTGGAGCAAAATTTAATATAAGACCCGGTCTTATTTTCAAGAAAACACAGTATGTGTATATATACATATATATATATGTATATATACATATATATGTATGTGTGTGTGTGTGTGTGTGTCTGTGTGTATAGTTTGAACCATCATATGTCAGGGACTATACTACTGAAGGAAGTCCCATTAAAGAAAATTTACTTCCCATACAAGATGACAAGGGCCATTTGCAAGTTCTGCTGCACTGGAGTCCTACCATCTTACACATTGTACCTGTGGCCAAGGCCATTTACTGCTTTGCTTGAGAAACACACTGCTGCCATCATGTCGCCAAAATAAGCATGTACAATAATATTGATGCTTAATAGGGTATTTTTAAAAGGGCAAATAAGATCCTGCGCAAAAACGAAAATTTGGTGGTAATGATGGTAGAAAGATTGTGTGGAATTTTGCTTCCATAATTTTGTTGGCCTAACGTTGACCTTTGAGAAAGGTATGTGTTATTCCTGTTTCCTCAGGAAGAAGCCCAAGGAATCGTTGCAGGTTGACAAAATCAATACAGATGCTGGAGAGAGACAGAACTGCTTTTAAATATTAAATCCTGATGAAGTTATGTGACTTTCCCATGCTGCATTTTTCTTGTGTGTAAAGTGGATATGATGTTTTCAATTTTTCTAGGTCATTTTGAACATTGTGGGCCTGTATATAGAGCAGCCCATTTGCCACACATGGTTATTGAGCAACTAGAACACGGCTTGTCCAAATTGAGATGTGCTGAAAGTTTAACATACATATAAAATTTTGAAAGCTTGGTAAAATTGATTTCATATGAATTACTTGTTGAAATGATACTAGTTTGGATATATTGGGTTAATTATATAAAGTATGTTATTAAATTTAATCTCTACTGTTTCTTTTAGCTTTTCTAGATGTGGCTACTAGAGATGTTTTTAAATTATGTGTGTGACTCATATTTCTATTGGACAGTATTCTTATAGGTTATAACTTATAGCTATATCTGTGGCTGAGAGTACTCCACTGTCCCACCTAGCATGGCAGGTTCTGTTTGTCCCATTTTGTTAGAGCACAAGAAGACAGAGAAGAAAGGGAGGACAGCATGGTTCTCATTTTATCCCCCCAACTCCCACAAAGAGATTCCAAGTTACCCACCCTCTCTGCAAAGACACTGTGGGTTTTAAGAGAAGTTCATCCTCATTATTCCTTTTGCTACTTGTCCTATGCCCCCTCATGGAAGGTTCTTTTTTGATTTCCCACTTTAAGTGCACCTAATCCCTCCTGCCCATTATCTTTTGAGTTCAAGTGGCCCGACAGATGCTTCACTAACTTTTTATCAGCCCCAGGGTTACCTTGTCTCGGGGAGAGAAAAAACTGGTAAATAGGACATTTACTAAGCACTTAGGTCTTTAAATGCTTGTCCCTGTTTGATGTGCCTGAATCTCTGTCTCAAAGTACCCATGAGAGAAAAAGCAAAGGAGAAAAACCAGAAAATGTTCTGATTTATAACTTAAGAAATAATGTTGTTACAAAGCAATCTTTTATAGAGTGCTGATCATATGTCAGGAGTAAGCTAACACTGATTGAAATCCAGTCAATATACAAAGGGCATTTGATATATTATCTTATTTATTCTTAAACTACCCAATGAGTTGGTGACCGTTAGTATCCCCGTTTTACAGGCGAGAGACTAAGGCTTGAGACCTCTAGGTACCCTCTTCTGCTAAGATTAGAGCTCTGACCATCTGACACTAGAGCCTACTAATTTAATAACCACACTTTACTGCAGTAAGTAAAGCTTCCAGCACAATGTCAGGAGCACAGTAAGGATTTAAAAAATGGTAGCTTTAACACAATCATGGTCACTGTTCTTAATAGCATGGGCCAATAAGTAAGAAGCAAAGCTGACTGTTAAGCCTGATTCCAAACCTCTTTTTCTTCTGTCCCTTCCACCTTCAAGTCCACCTTTGATATCCTGATGGTCCTTTATCATGACTGGAAGTTGTGCATAATTTCAACCACTTGCCAGCTCCCATTGATCAGTAGTGGATACTAGGAGTGTTGGCAGGAGTCTGAGGACACATCAAAACTTAGAGAGGGGTACCATAGTTGTGGAATGTCTCCCATTTCAATGGGCATGGGAGGGAAGAATGGTGGCAACATGGCCACATATTTGTCATCTCTGCCTTTGACACTTACTATATTCCCATTACTCAGAGGTGTCCAATCACTGAGTCTGTCATCATTACCTACTCCCACAGGCTCTGGCTTTTCTAATCTCTTTTAAAAGAAAACTACTTTTCAGCTAAAATAAGCTATTGCCGTAAAGAATAGGTCACAATTCAGAGGGACACTTATGACATTATAATAGGGAATTAAGTCCAGGGATGGTCTTCTCTAATCTACCTTTCCTAATAGTTAAATGTCATGTACTTCCATAGGCCTGGGGAGGGGAACAGGGAGGTGTTGAGGAGAGAGGGAAATATTTGGAGGCAGCCAACCTTTCCTTGTATTTCCCCATTACAATGCATCCACTTGTGGATGGAGTGTACTTTAGTAATAAATAAGCTGGAAGTCCCCTAACAAATCCCACATGAACGGACTTTCAATGTTTATTTGTAAGGCTGCTCTTATATTCAAATTCAAAATAGAATCCCTTTTCTTTCCATAATCGAGATTACTGGGAAAACAGATATTCTCCTCCAGACCGGCCCAACTATTATCACATGGCATAAACACAAAGCATTGATATTTGTTTGAAATATGCCCTGAAAGCCTCCAAAGAGGGAAAAACTATGTGGAAATGGCATGAATTAGAATAGGCTGTAATACTCAATGTACAGTCTGTCCTCAGCCTTGCTGTTTTGCAAAAAACACCTAAAATGTATGCTCTTAGATTTGCCAGTTTAAAATCATGAGCTGTGTTAGGCTAGTAAAATAGTTAAGGCATCACTGTAGATAGGAGAGTGGGGGTGGGAATGTAATACATCAACACATTAAAGGCCTTGTGCGGACTTTATAAATTCCACAAGATTTTTATCCCATTTCATTTGTGAATTTCAAGAAGCTGTGCACAATATCTTTTATTCTCCCTTTAAATACTTAGGAAGGGCAACAAATTATATTATTTTCCTGTCACTGTTGGAGGCATGCTGTTCATGAACAAGCTATAAATAATGTAATATTCTTAATAAATAAGTGTGGACAAATCATTTTGCAAGACAAGGTTTGAAAAGACGTGATAGGTGGTTGATGACTCATGCCAAACTGATAAGGAGGCATGGGGATTGAAGTCCCTGTGTTATCTCATGGAGCAGTATTATTACAGTTGTCTTTGTTCTGAAGCACTGTAGATTTAACAGTTTCAGCATCAAAATCTACATTAATCTTAAAGGAAAAAAACAGCGTTAAGTGTTGGAAAGGGAAAATACTTCTGGGTCTCATTTAAACCACTACTGATGCCATTCACTTACAGAACATCTGGGTGGTGAAAAAGGGTGATCTCAAATAAAATATTAAAATAACCTCATGTTACACCTTAAAAAACTAGAAAAAGAAGAACAAGCGAAACCCAAGGTCAGCAGAAGAAAGGAAATAACAAAAATCAGAGCAGAACTAAATGAAATAGAGAACAAAAAGACAATAGAAAAAATTAATGTGACAAAAAGCTGGTTCTTTGAAAAGATTAACAAAATCGACAAACCCTTGGCTAGACTCACTAAGATAAAAAGAGAGAAGACACTAATTAACAAAATCAGAAATGAAAAAGGGGAAGTTATCACGGACACCACAGAAATACAAAGGATTATCCAAGAATACTATGAAGGACTATATGCCACCAAATTTAATAACTTAGAAGAAATGGACAAGTTCTTAGAAACATATAGCCTTCCAAGGCTGAATCATGAAGAACTGGAAAATCTTAACAGGCCGATCACCAGTAACGAAATTGAATCAGTCATCAAAAACCTTCCCAAAATCAAAAGTCCTGGACCAGATGGCTTCACCAGTGAATTCTACCAAACCTTCAAAGAGGATCTAATACCAATCCTGCTCAAACTCTTTCAAAAAATTGAAGAAGAGTCAGTACTCCCTAACTCATTTTATGAGGCCAACATTACCCTGATATCAAATAGAACATTGAAACCAGGAATCCAACCTAAAACATATTTTTATTTATTTTATTGTTTTCAAGAGATGACATCCCAGGCAGACTTTGCATTTTGCTTCTCTTTTCCACAAGCCAAAACCAAGGTATCTTTAGAATCTGCATGGGGAGCATGGCTAGTCTTATAGCCCTTAGCAATAAACTTGAAATGAACTTGATTAAATCTTATGTGATTATATGATCACTTTTAAATATGTCAAGGTACCCTTGTGTATGAGTGAGTATGAGTGAGTTAGTTCTATTGAATACTGGAGAGAAGCTAATTGTGGGAGAAATTCTTTCTTAAAAGACTTATGTAAGCCTGTCTAATTGGTATATGTGTTGCTCAAAAAGTCATGCCCGACACAATATTCTTTTAAGAAACAGCTTTCATAATAGGTTTACTATTTGCTACATGCTTTTCTATTTCAAAACATATACATGGAGATAAGCCTTGTGTCCTTGTTAAAACCAAAGGCGGAATGCCACCTAACATCTTGGATGAGGGAACAACGTTTAAGCTACTCATCAATTGGGTTTCGTTTTAGCTTTCTGTTATCTGAACCGTTTTATGTTTTCTTCTGTTCCTTGACATTAATTACATCTATTATTGAACATTTGACATGTACCTAAGGAGGTTTTATTTATGCCAGGCATTCTGCTATGTGCTAGGAATATCATGGGAGTATTACCCTCAGAGGTCTGCCAGCCTAATGAGGGAATGTGTGGCATCTTACTCAAGCCATTTTGTTATAAACCTGGTCCCCAGGTGTGAAGGGCAAGACCTCAATTCAGTTAATCCTGACTACCTATTATGCAAGGCACCATAAAAACATACGCATTTCAAGTATATGGTTATAAGATTCAAGTGCTACAAAGCCAGCATTCACAATCTCTTCTGTTCTCAACAGAGTATCAGCATTTTACTTAATAAATGGGTGTGTTCTTAACTCTGCTGATATGGGGCTGCCAGCAACAGGAAGTTACTGCTGATGTGAGTAAACATCACTCTGAGAAAGAAGTCTGTGTATTCCCAGCCATGCTAGAACATAGGCTGACCCTGGCTCCAGGTGAGAGGTTAAGTTGAAACATCTGGATGGAATGTGTGGAAGAAGCAGCAGAATGAAGAGAAACCTCCACAGTTGGGGGAAATATCACATAAGCACTTGACCCTGGCTTCCTACACTGTTTATTTTTTTATCTTTCCCTCTTCTAGAAACAAGCATTTTTCCTCTTAACAGAATAAATGGGAGAATGATGAAGAAAGAGTTTGTCATTACAAGTCACACCAACAAACAGTGGTTTCTTTTAGGATCCATTCCATCCTGGAAAATATGCACTGTTATGAAACTCTACTACATTTCTTTACCAACGGTTACCAAGATGTGGGTGGGGCTGATGAAGGTAAAAGTTAATTGTGAAAAGTACACAGATCGGTATGTGTATGTCAACTACTTGACACCAAGAGCATAAACTTCTCTGCTCTACAATGTGTGTGGATCCAAGAAATATTTTGACTTCCAAAAGGGCCTTAGTTTACAAATGAGTAAGTAAACGTACTGCTGGTGAAAGCACAAGTTAATACAATTAATTTGGATAGCTTTTTGGCAGTACTTATACTAAAGGCAGGACAAATACATATATCCTATGATCCAGAAACTCTCCTCTTGGGTATATGAGGTGTGATCAAACAATACAGTAAATGTTTAAATAAATAAATATATATAATACAGTAGAATACACAGTGCCATTAATCCCATTCAAAACACTCCCCTTCACTTTGAACACATTTATCCCATCGTTCTTGCCCCTTTCTGAAGCAGTTCTGGAAGTCCTCTTTCATGAGTGTCTTTAGTTGCGCTGTCATGGCTGCCTCTATGTCCTGAATCATTTTGACTTTGGGGAAGAGCCAGAAGTCACACGGTGCCAGATACGGTGAATACAGTGAATGAGGACACACTGTAATGTTTTCATTTGACAGAAATTTCTGTATACCAGAAGCAATATGTGACCTGGAGTGTTGTCATGATGGAGGGTGACTTATGGCACACTTTAAAACACACCTTCACAAAACCATAGCTCACACCCGACTGACCGCACCAAACAAGTTGAAACTTGTCACGCACTGTTACTAAAGTTCTACGCACCACTTCCTGTATTGAAGACCCCTGCCTTTCTGTTGGATGGCACTGGGCAGCAGCATTCACCATATGTTTTGATCACAACAGAAAGGCTCCATGTCACACATTGCTTGTGGTAGGGCAATTTCTGTCAAATAAAATTACAATGTGTTCTCATCCACTGTATTCATTGGATTTGGCACCATGCAACTTCTGGCTCTTCCCCAACGCAAAATGACATGAAAAGTAAACGTTTTGAATCAATTCAGGACATGGAGGCAGCCATGACAGAGCAACTAAAGACACTCATGAAAGAGGACTGCCATTGTGCTTCAGAAAGTAGCAAGAACGAAGGGATAAGTGTGTTTGAAGCAAGGGGAAGTATGTTGAGGTGGATTAATGGCAATGTGTCTTTTACTGTAATATTTTTTTTTAGTTTAAACATTCACTGTAGTTTATGATCACACCTCATATATCCAACAGCAACAAATGCTTATCTTTACAAAAACATGTGTACAAAAATGTTCAGATCAGTATACTCAATGACCATCAAGAGTAAATGGATAAATAGCAGGTATTCTCACAATGTAATATTCTATGCTAATGAGAATGAAAGAACCATAGCTACATGCAACAACATGAATGAATATCAAAAAACACAATGTTGAATAAAGGAAACCAGACACAAATGAGTACACACTATATATAAACTTCAAAAAACTATCGTTAGATGTCAAAGTAATGGCTACCTTTGGGGCAGTAGTATCTGGAAGAGGACATAGAGGGGCTTCTGGTGGACTACAATGTTCTTGAAACGAGTGCTGCTTACATGTATGTTCACTTCATGAAAATTCACTGAGTTATATACACTTATGATTTTTGCTCTTTTCTGTATGTATGTTATACTTCAGAAATTATAAAAAGTGGTAGTTTATAGACCACTGTAAGATGTATTATACATCAACAGCAATCACTATAAGTAACTTAAATGTCTTTTGTTATTAACCAACTATTTATTGAGCACCAATATTTGCCTGACACTGTTAAGATTTAGAGAGAATTTTTTTTTGTCCACACCTACATATTATTTTTTAATTGAAATTTATTAGGGTGAAAATTGTTAGGTAAAGTTACATAGATTTCAGGTGTACAATTCTGTAATCCATCATCTATCTATGATATTATGTGTTCACCACTCAGAGTCAGTTCTCTTTCCATCACTACATATTTGATCCCCTTTACCCTTATCTACTACCCCCTTACCCTCTCGTAACCCCTAGACTATTGTCTGGGTCTATGAGTTTTTGTTTTAAAAAGTACAACACACGGGCTCTTCCCAGATGAATGTAAAAACTAATGAGGGAGACAAGCCAAATGAACTATTAGAAAATTGCATAGGACAATATAAAGTTGAAGCACCAACAAATATGTTTGGGGAAAAAAATTAGGTCAGAGTTCAGACAGGCAGAAATAGGTCCTGGCTCTTTCCAGCTTATGATTAACGAGTAAGGCCTGCTTCCACTTCCATCCCAGCTTTAATGGCACTTCTTTGAGAAGTTTTCCCTGATTCAGCTCTGTTCTATATTCTCATCATGGCCCAAAATAATGCTTGGTAGCCCACATCATGATGAGTTTATTAATCATGTACTGTATCATTTATTCTACATCTCTCCATGTGCTGAGGACAGTTCTGTTAATGCCCATTTCCCTGGAACTAACCCAGACTCACAAAATTTGCTTGAATAAATAAGAGGGAAATAAAGAGTTTAACACAAGCTGACATTGTGAATAAAGACTTTACAAAGGGGCCTCATCTAAGCTAGATTTCAAATGATATATAGGAAATGAATCAATATGCAGTGTAGGGAAAATTAATATTAACCGAGCAACAGAGAATGTCTCAACTATTTCCGTGTGAGTCTCATTTAATTATCAGAATAACTCTATGATACTGGCCATGTAATTGCCAGTTTATTTATTCCTCTTTAATATTCAGAGAGGCTAAATAACTTGCTCCAACTCACAGTCAGTGAGTAATCAAAATTTGAAACTTTAAATGGATCAATGCCTTTAAATGGCTTATCTTAGAAAAAAAGGCAGCTTAGCATATACACATGTGTTCATCTGGATCAGTAGAACTCCCTTCTATTATTATGTGCATTATTTGGACCCTTAGAGATTTTTTTGGTAGATATTTATTTTGTTCCATTAAGCAAACAGTAGGATGTTTTGTTTTATTTTTAAAGAAGGCCAAAAGATTTCTCCATAGGCATAATCCATTTAACCATATAAATCTCAGCCAATTGTTAAGGCTTCAAAGAGTTTGTCCATACCTAAAAGGAGAAATTTGGGTATAAATCAATATAAGCAATCAAAATGCATTTCTCAAATTAAATCTAGGGGGACCTGCAGCGAGGAGAGGGTAGAAGTGTAAGGCCAGAGTAACTACTGACCTTGATCTGAGAGGTAACCAGGTTATCTGGATCCTGCACTACTAAGAATGCTCTCTGTTCCCTCCATTCATACCTACCTATGTGCTGCATGTATGTTTCCAAGTGCCTAGGTGTTTATACACACATACTGTACAGCTCATGGCCATTAGCTCTCTATTGTCCAGCAGATCAATATATCCACATGGAAGTCTTTTGTTTTAGCTAAAAACCAGAGAATGATGAAGTTAGGGGAAAAATACACAGAACAGTAAAAGCCTTAGAAACTAATTTATTTAGTCCTTTTCTCCACAGATGACAAATTTGAAGCCTAAAGATGTTGCATTAGTTAGCTTTTGCTGCCTAACAAACCACTCCAAAATGTAATAGCTTAAAATATTAAAGTTGTTTGTTTGCTTGTTTGTTTGTTTTTATTCTCTTGAGTCTGCAAGTGAGATGGGAGGTTCTTCTTGTTTCATCAGAATTGTGTTCTGCATGTTTGGTCAACTGATGGGTCAGTAGGGGTAAGCTTGTCTACAGTGGGCTTATTCACATGACTGGCTGTTAATTGGGGTTGTCTTCCAGCAAGCCAGCCTGGACTTAATCACCTAGTAGTAGGGGTTCAAGAGAATGAGTGGAAGTGTGCAAGTCCTTTGTAGGCCATCACTTCTATTTCATTCTGTTGGCAAAAGCAAGTCACAAGGCCAGACCAGATTTAAGAGAAGGTGGAATAAACATCACCTCATGATGAAAGGAACAGAAAGGCCCCATTTCCCAGGATGTGAATACAGGGATAGGTGGGGCGCAGGGACAGATTTTCATTCAATCTATCACAGAAGTAAAATGGACGAAGAGATCAAATGTTACTTGGTCATTAGAGTCAAGGATCAGACGAGCTCAGTGTTCCAAGCTGCTGCCATGGTCCTCCCATCATACTGTGTGTTTTGTGTGTATTATGACTGAGGTCCTCCTCTTCTGGGAACGCTAGCATGTTGTCCCAGTGTTGATTGAGTATGAAGAGAAAAATGCAAATGGTGTTTGTTTCACCTTCATATTATCAGGTTTGATTGTTGAAGCTAAAAAAAAAAAAAAAAAACAAACAAACAAACAAACCAAACCAAACCAAACAAAACTCTTGGCTTTTTTTTTTTTTTTGGTAGGATGAAAAACCTTTATAATGATTAATAATCACATCTTTAGATTGAAAACAAAGGGAAAAACGGATGGCTGCCAGACTCAGAAGCATCTAATAAATTGGTAAGATAGGCCTTCTAGAAATCTAATGCTAGAGAGGCTAGAAGCAACTTTTCATCTAAGTAGAGAAGGATCTGGTTGGTCACTGTGATTCAATGACCTTGACTTGGGGGCTGTTCATAGTATCTGATCCTTCAATTTGTCTTCAATTTGTCCCAGGTTTCATGGGAATAGTTTCTATAAAGAGAAGGAGTGATTTAAACAAAAACTGATATTTCTTCAAGATTGGACAGGACTAATTGCCTTAGAATTCTCTAATAAGAGGTGTGGGCTTTCTGGCATACAACATGATATGGCGGCATCCAGTAGATGGATCTGTGCCTGGTGGATGAGATGGCATTCTTCACATGACTGGAAAAGAGTTTGAGAAATCTGGATGTTCCCCTGCACAGCTGGAAGCCATGGCTGATAAAATGGTATTTTCTCCTACTAATATTCTCAGTTGTTGAGGACTAGGGAAACAATTTCTGCTATGCACCTAAACCCAGTGATGGTCTTTCATTGCCTCCATGAATCTCTCAGTCTATCCTGGATGTCATCACAGGCTTGGGGATAGTTATGTTAAATACATAAACAAAATGTATTTAAGCAGCAAAAGTGAAATAGATTGAAGGAGAAGAAGAGCCCAGAAATAGACTCATGAATATATGGGAATTTGAGATTTCAGATCAAGATAGCAGAGTAGGAAGAAATACTGAAGAAGGTTATTTGACTTGAAACAAAAAAGCAAAAGAATACAAAACCATGAGTAGTATTATATACAGACGACAGAATAGGAAGTGGCAGCCCCTACACAAAATAGGTCATTATACACTTAAACATAATATACAGGGTAAAGAAGAAAAAGAAAACACTTAAGAAAAAAAAGAGGAAAACAACAACTTGCTACTGCAGCGCAGAAATCAACTTACAGCATGAATAGGGATAATTTGTGACAACAAAACATTAAAGGGGAGAGAGTAAAGGTCTGAAACAGCAAAAAGGAATGGAGAAAGGAAGCGTGCTGAAGAAAATGAAATATGCTAAATATGAAGCTTTCTTTTACATAAACTTAATGGTAACCTCTCAAAAAAAAACGAAAAAAAAATCTAGAACTGAAATAGATCACATAAAAAAAGAAGAAACAGAGGGAAAAATCAGAGAATACCACAACACTGAAATAATAGACAGTAATAAAAAGGCAAAGAAACAATGAAGACACCATCCTAGCAGAAAACCACAAATAGAATGAAAGGAAATCATCATATATCAATAATCACTGTAAATGTAAATTACTGAACTCACCAATAAAAAGGCACAGAGTAACAGATTGGAACAAAAAATAAACCACATCATATGCTGCCTCCAAGAGACACATCTCAAGGACAAATATTAACTCAAGTGAAAGTGTGGAAATGAACACTCCAAGAAAATGGTATTCAGAGAAATGCAGATGTAGCCATACTGATATCAGATGAAACAGACTTTACGATAAAAAACGTAACAAGAGACAAAGATGGACATTTCATAATGATGAAGAAGACTATACAACAAAAAGACATAACAGTCATCAATATTTATGCCCCCAATCAGGAAGCACTGAAATATACCAAGCAACTATTAACAGAACAAAAGGAAGAAATTGACCAAAACACAATTATAGTAGGGGACTTAAATACATCACTGACAGCTATGGATAGATCATCCAAACAGAAAATAAATAAAGAAATAGCAGTCCTAAATGACACATTAGATGAAATGGACATAATACATTTATAGAGCACTTTATCCTAGAACATCAGACTATACATTCTTTTCTAGTGTACATGGAATGTTCTCAAGGATAGACCATAAATTAGGACGTAAACTAGCCTCAGCAAAATTAAGATTAAAATCATACCAGGCAAATTCTCTAAACACAAGGTTTTGAAATTGGATAACAACTGCAAAAAGAAAGCAGGAAAAACCACAAATATGTGGAGATTACCAACATACTTTTAAAGAACAACTGGGTCAAAGAAGAAATAAGAAGAGAGATCAAAAGATGAATAGAAACAAACGCGAATGAAAATACATCTTACCAAAATTTTGGGGATGCAAAGATAGCAGCAGTTTTAAGAAGGAAATTTATGTCACTACAGGCCTACCTCAAAAAAGAAGAAACATCCCATATAAATAACTTCACGTTACACCTTATGAACTAGAAAAAGAACAAATGAAACCCAAAGTCAGCAGAAGGAAGAAAATAATAAAAATCAGAGCAGAACTAAATGAGATAGAGAACAAAAATACAACAGAAAAAATTAATGCAACACAAAGCTCGTTCTTGGAAAAGATTAAGCAAATTGACAAACACTTGGGTAGACTCACTAAGATAAAAAGAGAAAAGACACAAATAAACAAAATCAGAAATGCAAGAGGGGAAGTTACTAAGATGCCACAGAAATACAAAGGATCATCCAAGAATACTATAAAGGACTATATGCCACCAAATTCAATAACCTAGAAAAAATGGACATGTGCTTAAACACCTATAGTCTACATAAGCTGAATCACGAAGAATTGGAAAATTTAAACAGACAGATCAACAGTAAGGAAATTGAATCAGTCATCCCAAACATTTCCAAAAGCAAAAGTCTGGGACCAGATGGCTCACTAGTGAATTCTACCAAAAATTCAAAGAGGATCTAATACCTCTCCTACTCAAACTCTTTCAAAAAATATTGAAGAAGAGACAATACTCCCTAACTCATTTCATGAAGGCAACATTACCCTGATACCAAAACCTAAGGATAACACACACACACAAAAAAAAAACTGACCAATATCGCTGATGAATACAGATGCAAGTCCTAAACAAAATACTAGCAAATTGAATGCAACAACGCATTAAAAACATAATGCATCACGACAAAGAGGGGTTGATTCCAGGGCCACAAGAATGGTTCACCATATGCAAATCAATCAATGTAATACAACACATAAACAAAATAAAGGAAAAAGATCCTGTGAATATATCAATAGATGCAGAAAACAATGTTTGACAAGATACAACATCCATTTATGATTAAAACTCTTAATAAAATGGGTATAAAAGGAAAATACCTTAACATGATAAAGGCCATATATGACAAACCCTCAGCTAATGTCATAATTAGCAGTGAAAAACTGAAACCTTTTGTTCTATGTTTAGGAACACAAAAGAGCTGTCCCTCATCACCTCTGCTTTTCAACATAGTATTGGAAGTTTTAGCCAAAGCAATCAGGCAACAGAAAGAAATAAAAGGCATCTAAATTAAGAATGAAGAAGTTAAATTGTCGCTTCTTTTAGATGACATCATGCTATATATAGAAAACTCTAAAGACTGCACCAAAAAGCTATTAGAAACAATAAACAAATACAGTAAATTTGCCAGTTACAAAATCAACGTACAAAAGTTCACTGCATTCCTATATATTAATAATGAAATCTCAGAAAAAGAAATGTAAAAAAAAAAAAAAATTCCTTTTTCAATTGAAAAAAAGAAATAAAATGCTTAGGAATAAAATTAACTAAGGATATTAAAGACCTATACACTGAAAATTATGCCATCTTTAAAAGAAATTGAAGAAGACACAAAGAAATGGAAAGACATTCTGTGTTAATGGATAGAAAGAATCAATATAGTTAAAATGGTCCAAAGCAATATATAGATTTAATACAATCCCCATCAAAATTCCAATGGCATTATTTAAAGAAATAGAACAAAAATCATCAGATTTCTATGGAACCACAAATGATCCCGAATAGACAAAGAGATCCTAAGGGAAAAAAAAGAAATGCGGACGTACCATATTCCCTGACTTCAGCTTGTACTACAGGGCAACAATAATCAAACCAGTATGGTATTGGCAGACAAACAGACACACAGACCAATGCAATAGAATTGAGAACCCAGAAATAAACCCACATAAATATGGACAGATAATTTTTGACAAAGAAGCAAAAATCATACAATGGAGAAAAGATAGCCTCTTCAATGAATGGTGCTGGGAAAATTGGAAAGCCACGTGCAAAAGAATGAAACTAGACTGCTATCTGTCACCTAGTACTGAAATTAACTCAAAATGGATCAAAGACCTAACCATAAGACCTGAAAAAATAAACTGCATAGAAGAAAACATAGGTACTAAACTTATGGACCTTGGGTTCAAAGAGCATTTTATGAATTTGACTCCAAAGGCAAGGGAAGTAAAACCTAAAACAAATGAAAGGAACTAAATCAAACTAAAAAGCTTCTGCGCAGCAAAAAAAACCCTTGACAAAATAAAGAGGTAACCAACTAAATGGGAGAAGATTTTTACAAACAATGCCTCTGATAAGGGGCTAATATCCAAAATATACAAGGAACTCATGCAGCTCAACAACAACAACAACAAAAAAAAAAAAAAATTTAAAAAATGGGCAGACAACCTTAAGAGACATTTCTACAAGGAGGACATACAAATGGCCAATAGACCTATGAAAAAATGTTCAACATCTCTCACTAATCATCAGAGAAATGCAAATAAAAACCACAATGAGATATCACCTCACATCAATCAGAATGGTTGTCATCAATAAGACAAATAATGACAAGGATTGGAGACGCTGTGGAGAAAAAGAAACCCTAGCACACTATTGTGGGGAATGCTACTTGGTGCAGCCACTACGGAAAATAGTGTGGAGGTTCCTCAAAAAATTAAGAATAGAATTACCAAATGACCCAGCAGTTCCTCTTCCGGTTATGTACCCCAAATATCTGAAAACATTTATCCATAAAGACATATGTGCTCCAATGTTCATTTCAGCTTTATTTACGGGGCCAAGACATGGAAACAAATAAAGTGTCCTTCGATAGATGAATGGACAAAGATGTTGTGGTATATATACACAATGGAATACTATTAAGCCATAAGAAAAGATGAAATAGTATCATTTGCGACAACATGGATGAATCTTGAGATTATAATGTTGAGAGAAATAAGTCAGACAGAAAAAAGTAGAGCACCATATGATTTTGCTGATATGTGGTATATAAAACCAAAAACAACAAAAGAAGAACACCAAAAAAATAAAGAAAAGAAAAAAAACACTCATTGACACAGACAATAGTTTAATGGTTACCAGAGGGTAAGCAGGGAGAGGTGTGGTAGATGAGGGTAAAAGGGTTCAAACACGCGGTGATGGAAGGAAAAATGACTCTGGTGGTGAACACACAATGTGATATATAGATGATGTATTACAGAATTGTACACCTGAAATCTATGTAAATTTACTAACAATTGTCACCCCAATAAACTAATTTAAAAAAGAAAAATATAAATAATATAAATATAAATAGTGTTGGGATCACTGGGCTATCTCCTTAGAAAACAAAAGAGCCTAGTTTCATTTTATACATATTTAATTCCAGATTGAGTGAATAGATAAATCAAGTAAAAATAAACAAAATAAAAAATACAAAAGAGTAAAAAACAAATATGGAAGAATGTTTTCATAGTTATGAGTGTGAAATGGAGCCTCCTAAATATCAGTAAGATGAAGGTAACATTCTAATCTAAAAATGGGCAAGTCAACCAGTTGATTCCTACTTTCCAGCCACCGTTTTCAGGCAGTGAGCAGCCCATGTCATGTTGTTTCTCTCCTGGAGCTGACATTCTAGTGGGAGAGACAATCAATTACTTTGTTAGAAGTAAGAGACCAGGATAGTCCCGGTGTACACCTATTGTATTGACGTGGTTATTGATAATGTTCTGTTTCATTCCCAGAAGGGTCCCAGTTAAGTGATAAATGCATGGTCATCATACTTAGCAGAGCATTGGGAAGTGGGGCGCCCAGGTAAACAAGACTTTATGCTTCCTACTCCAACTTTCATGAGAGAAAATTTATTTCATCTCTCTTTCCTTTGTACAATATTTTCTTTTGCACAAATAACACTTTTTGAAATAGCATTTTACTTTTGCTATTTGCTTTTGCACTTTTTGAAATAGCATTTTACATACATGTGGACTGCAAATTAAGTTCTCAAACTTGTTTGCAATGATGTTGCTAATCGTTTTGGATATCAGAGAGACTATTCATTATAAATTTGTACCAACTGGATGAATAGTTAACCAAGTTTACTATTTGGAAGTGGTGAAAGCGCTGCGTGAAAAAGTTAGACAACCTGAACTTTTCACCGATTCATGGCTCTTGCATCACGACAATGCACCAGCTCACATGGCACTGTCTGTGAAGGAGTTTTCAGCCAGTAAACAAATAACTGTATTGGAACACCCTCCCTATTCACCTGATCTGGCCCCCAGTGACTTCTTTCTTTACCTGAAGATAAAGGAAATATTGAAAGGAAGACATGTTGATGGCATTAAGAACATCAAGGGTAATACGACGACAACTCTGATGGTCATTCCAGAAAAAGAGTTCCAAATTGCTTTGAAGGATGGACTGGCATTGGTGTTGGCATTGGTGCATAGCTTCCCAAGGGGAGTATTTCAAAGGTGACTATAGTGATATTCAGCAATGAGCTATGTAGCACTTTTTCTAGGATGAGTTTGCAAACTTAATTGACAGACCTCGTGATTCTCTCCTGATTCTGGACATCAGCACTAAGATTATTTTGCCCAACTGTGGGCTAACAGATTTTGTCAACTGTTTAAGGTAAACTAAGCTAAGCTATGATGTTCAATAGTTTAGGGGTTAAATTCATTTTCAACTTATAATATTTGCAACTCACCATGGGCTTATGAGGACAAAACCCCATCTTAAGTCAAGGAGCATCTGTACAGAACTCTCAAAGCTACTTCTTAAATGGCTAGAGATTAAGAGGTGGAGGAAGTACAAGATTGGAGCTGTCTCTGCAATGCTGCCATCTGTCTCCATTGTACATTTAATTTCACTCCTTTGCTCTTCTTCCATTTGAGCCAGCAGAAGGAAACCCCACAATTTTGATTTAGAACCTCATTCAACCTTTGCAAAGTGATGTATGTATACACACACACACACATGCACACACACACACATACACACACATATATACAACAAACTCAAGAGAAAATTTAAAAAATATATAAGAAATCAAATCTCATTTTATTCATTAGAAAACTTTTATAAAGTAGGTCAATGCCCCAAGATCACATAGCCTGTAAGCATAAAAGAAGTACTAGAAATCTCTTGATTTGCAAAATAAAACTGTCAACTCACAGAATGGAAGAAGTTATTTATAATACATATGACTGATAAAAGAATCATATTCAGGATATATATATATATATATATATATATATATATATATATATGAACATCTCCCATTAATCAATCAAAAAAAGACAGATAATACAATAAAAAGGGAAATGAGCAAAAGACCTGAACTTTTGCTTCATAGGCATTTCATAAAAATGAATATACGTGTGCTCCAATGTTCATTGCAGCTTTGTTTACTGTGGCCAAGACATGGAAACAACCAAAATGTCCTTCGATACATGAATGGATAAAGAAGTTGTGGTATATATACACAATGGAATACTATTTGGCGGTAAGGAAAGATGATATAGGAACATTTGTGACAATATGGATGGATCTTGAGAGTATAATGCTAAGCGAAATAAGTCAGACAGAAAAAGCAGAGAACCCTGTGATTTCACTGATATGTGGTATATAAACCAAAAACAAGACAAACAAATGAGAAACAAAAACTCATAGACACAGACAATAGTTTAGTGATTACCAGAGGGTAAGGGGGGTGGAGGGTGGGAGATGAGGGTAAAGGGGATCAAATATATGGTGATGGAAGGAGAACTGACTCTGGGTGGTGAACACGCAATGGGATTTATAGATGATGTAATACAGAATTGTACACCTGAAATTATGTAATTTCATTAACAATTGTCACCCCAATAAATAAATAAATAAAAATGAATATAGGAATTATCATTAAACAATTTGGTGAGCTATGTTCACCAAAACCACGTATAGAAATTTTCATAGAACCTTTCTTGATAGTTGCTAAAATCTGGAAACAAACCACATATTTATCAATAATAGAATGTGTTAAAAATAATTGTGATATGTTCACACAGTGGGAAAAAGAAGCAACAAAAGTGAATTAAGTATGCAACACTGATGAATCTCATAAACATAATATTGAATAAGAAAAGTCAGAAACAATAAATGTAATGTACAATTCTATTTATATAATGTTCTAAAACAAGCGAAACTAACCTATAGTATTAGAAGTTAGGATAGTGGTTACCCAGATGGGAGAGATAGGTAGTGACCAGAATGGTGTATGTGTTTGTGTGGGTGATTATAGGGGACGAAATGCTCTTTTTTGTTACATGGATGGGCTTTTTTCCACAAATGTATCAAGTTGTACATTTATAATATGGGTACTTTTCTGTAGGTATATTTCAATGAAAGCATTTACAAAGAGAAAAGAAAATTACCCAAATTCTTCCCTAAATCAGATGCATGTCTTATCTAATACATTCGGGGAATTTCAACATTTCCTTGCTTCCTACCTTTCACACCTACTTCTGTTGGCCATGACAGTGGTTCAGAAAACTGTCTTCTGGGTAATTAGAAGCTCAATTTAATAAAATACCTCAGTGAACATTTAGGGCAAGAGTTACAGTGAGGTCACCCAAGCCTGAAAGTTCTGGTGAAATTGTATCAGGGTGATGTTCATATTTAGAACATTTTTTCTTTCCTTTCCTGTGACTCAGAGCTCTTCCCACATTTCCAAACGTCTGAATCAGCTATTTTGCACAAATAATGCAATCTAGATCCATTTTATTGCCCCACTTCCTGTATCTTATATAAAGAGGAATATCAAAACGGCATTTAAAAAGGAGGCCAACTTCAGCTTTGAAGTTGCAACATCCCCCCATGCAACACGGGGATGCAACATCCCCATGATGTTGTGAAAGCAAACGGTGCTGTTGACAATATTTAGGAGAGCCCCCATCCCAGGGGAAGTCTCTGTAGCACCAGGACAATCCTCTAATGTCTAGTTCTGAAGGCCTCCAACAGTGGCCAGGCCTTGGTATATTTACCAAAGAAGGTGTAAGTGTTGGTCCTCACCCCTACAAGAAAAAACAACAGTGGTGGGATAACATGAAACAGAATAAACTGACTTGTGTCACCCTCATTTCCTTTTCCCAAAGTCCTTTCCCCAGCCCTGGCACTTAGATCATTTCTTTTTCATTGTTGTTATTGTAAAATGAAGACAGAAAGAGAGAACAAGTTAATGCTCAGCCTTCACTTTTAAAACAGACCTTGGAGGAGAAGGTAGAGTGGCTCCAGAGAGTGTTCTCCACCTGCACATCAACCTAGAGCTGCTGGAATGTGTCTATCAGGTGTCATCCATCTCCTGGGGGTCCCCTACATAGCTATCCACAAGAATAATGCCAGCCAATCCATGTCACAAGCAGTTCTACTACCAGCTGTCAATGGTTGTAGCAAGTGGAGGCTCTGCTGCGCCCCCTTAGTACATAGGAAATATATGGTTGTGATCTCCAAGGCCATTAAGATGGGCCACTGGAAGACCCACCAGTCTCTTCATCAATAAGATGAACGGTGAACTGTGAGATGGTTCTCTAAGGCTGGTCAGCAAGATGTAGCATGAGTCCCTGCACACCTACAGCAGAAGAGCTTAATATTTCATCAGCATGGGGACACTTTCTGACATACATATTAGAGCTGGACCTGCCTTCTGTGCAGTCCCACCATCAGCAAGATGAGCATGAATGAGGAGCTCATGTATTCTGTGGCCCAGCAGTCACAAATGGTGTGGCTCCCCACACCAAGCCCTAGCCCAGCAGACACTGTCCCGGCTGCTGGCTAAGAAGCTAGGCATCTGGACGAGAATAAAGACTGGGTGTTTGATCACAACCAGGACACTTACAGGGGCCCCACTTCTGAGACCTGAAGGACGACCTCTACAAAAATGAGGACTATACATGCTAGAGAGGTGGTTGCCAGTATCAAGTTCAGACAGTCTATTGATCGCCCCACTTCTGTCTCCATGGTCCAGACCACTAAATCTGCAAGCACTAAACCAACATACTATATCTCTTCAGATCGTAGTTGTTAAATGTCTA
Organism: Rhinolophus hipposideros; assembly: GCF_964194185.1. Lineage (NCBI taxonomy): Eukaryota > Metazoa > Chordata > Mammalia > Chiroptera > Rhinolophidae > Rhinolophus > Rhinolophus hipposideros. Next base: position 33,210,573 of record NC_138068.1, read on the forward strand.
TGTAGAATTAAAAAAAAAGAAAAAAGAGCTACTTTTCCCATTCCTTATGGATGGACAAGAGAGATGAGATGTAGACATCAAGTGGCATGTCTTTAACTGTTCCTGTGCTACTACTTATAATAACACAGCTGCCCTAAGATCCTGTCTTTAAAATACTCCACTTTTAACAACTTTATTGCACTATAATTGACATACATATACTGAATATATTTAAATTATGCAATTTGATGTATTATTACATATGTAGACATTCATGAAACTATTGCCACTATCGTAGTAATGAACATATCCTTCATGTGCAAAAGTTTCCTCATGACCTTTTACAAATCTCTCCTTCTTGCCCCATCCCTACACAAATGTTGATCTGCTTCCTGTCCTATAGATGGGTCAGTTTGTAGTGTGTAGAATTTTATACAATGCGGTCAAGTAGTATGTTAGCATACTGTATTATTTGAGATTTATCCATGGTGTTGCATTTATTGATAGTTCATCCCTTCTTATTGTTCATTAGCATTGTATTATAGATATCACACACACACACACACACACACACACACACACACACACACACACACACGGCCTTGAAGTCTGTGACAGAGACATTAAAAAAACAAACAAAACCCAGACAGAAACTTCCATTCCTTCTTCTGTCAGCCTAGGCAAAAGTTCCACAGCCAATGGAGAGTAAAACCTAGGAAAAATCAAGAGAATTAAACCATTGGTTACTCTCCACCACCAGAGGTAAGACCAAGGTGGGATTGGAACAGATAAGAGAACCCTGAGAGAGGTTTGGGGACCCCAGAATACAAGGGCCAGTGTTCAAAGTCCATCTAGAAACCCAGACATCTCAGGGACACTAGCACAGGACACCAATGACAGCCAAAGGCACCCCCATTAATGCCAGCGTGTGGATAGAAAGGTGCAGCAGGATATTCCCACCATGAGAAGAAGCAGGAGAAACCTCTAAATTGCATGAGAAGGCAAGATTTACCTTAGAAAATGCCACATGATTTAATTTACCTTGGGATTAAATTTAACCGGGATTAATGGTTCTCTAACTAGAGATTAAATTTAATTATATAAAAGAATGAGTTACATCATGCACAAGGGACCACTTAGCTTATGCAAATTCTGCCTGCTGCATGATCTGATGGTGTCCCCCCCCACACACACACATATATATACATATTATATGCAGCAGGTGTAACTTTTCATATATCTGGATGTTGATTTCTAATGATAAAGTTCATGAGATACTGATACGCAAACTAAAAAAATGAAAATAATTTTAGTCCACATTGTCCTGCCTATCCCATGTATCATCGTTACTTTCTAATAGCTTCCTCCCTGGTTTTCTTGCCTGCACTTCACACCCCTGCCTCTATACAAACAGGTAGGTCCAGAATCCTGCGAGACCCTTAGATCAAGTGCTTCCTCTGTTCAAAATCCTCAAATAAAAGTCCATGCTCTTGCGGTGAGTTCCAGCCCTACAGGTTCTGCGTGCCTGTTTCCTGAATTCTCCTCTAGTCACTCAGCTTCCCACCATCCACCTGGGCTTTCATACTTGCTTTTCCCTCTGCTTGCATTTATTCCAACAGCTCCCTAAGGCTCCTTTCCTCACTTCTTATAGGATTTACTCAAAAGTCCTCTTCTCAAAGAGACTTCTTGATCACTTCTATCTAGAATTTCAACCTCTGGCACTTCTTCCCTCGATAGATAGATAGATAGATAGATAGATAGATAGATAGATAGATAGATAGATAGATAGATAGATAGATAGACAGATGTTTTTTTTTGCTTGGCTACCTCAGTAGGATAAATGCACTAGGAGGCCATGGCTTTGTGATTGTTTTAATCACTATTTTATCCCCAAGTGGAACAGTGCAGTTCACAGACTGGGCCCTGAGTAAAGATCTGTTGAGAGGCTAGAGTGAAATACGTCTTCTGGAAAGATGGATACCTCCACCCACCAGTGGATGTCTTTCCTTCTTCTAAACAGGATTCACTAGTAGATAAATTACACACTGTAGGAGGGGCTTTCTTGGAGCCCAAGGACCAACACTAGAGTCAAAGGTGGATTAAAAATAAGACTCTTAGGGCTATAAATATCTGTCCCCATCCAGAACAGATAGGATTCACCAGATAGGTGTCTGTTCTGGTTGCACCCCTACACGGAGGCTTTCCCTTCAGAAGTTCCATGAGCAGGTTTGCCACACTGCCTTCTGTGTCCCACCCCCACCACCAAACAGCCAAAGGGAGTGATTTCCAGAGGGGGAGAGGCATGGTGCTTCTAACACCCAGGACTGGATTGTGTGCTTCGTGCCCTTTTTTGAACTGGATTCTTCTTTCCTGGTGCTTCCAATATATATATATACATACATATATATATATATATATATATATATATATATGCATGTGTGTATGTATATATATGAATATATATATACATACATACATATATATGTGTGTGTGTGTATATATATATGTGTGTGTATATATATATATATATATATATATATATTATCTGGTGGATAAAAATTCTCTTTGGATATAACACTGTACTTGATCAAGTTTCAATCAAACCTTGGGGCTCTGGATATCATTACAATGCCTACATCTCTATACTCCAGTTCATTATAGTAATTAGTTTAATTTTGAAAAGGCCTATTAATTTTAAGCTTGTAGGGAAATATCATTGTAGTTCTAGAGAACATTTTCTCTACCAAGATATACAGAGGATACCAAAAAAATGTATATACATTTTAAGAAAGGAAAAAACTATTAATTGTAATACTCAATATATACCGATAACAAAAGATGAATACAAGTCACGTTTGACTTCTGCAATTACAAGAAGTGCTCAAAGTGGTTACCATCAGTGTGCAGACACTTCCGTTTTTGGTGAACTACTGCTTGAGCATAGATAACATCTCTTAAAATTAGTATATATTTTTTGTCACCCCCGGTATACTTGCAAATAATAATATAGGGAAGCAGGTACAAGGGTTAATGAAAATAATACTAATTGAATTTAATTAGCACCAACCATGTACCAGAAAGTGCCCTAGCCCTTTTTATATAGCAACATACTTAATATAATAATTCCAACATGTAAGTCCTATTATCTATTCCATTTGAAGACAAGGTAAAACCTGCATAGACAAAAATTGCACAGTGAATGGGTGGCAGATCTATTGTACAAACAAGTAGCACAAGTGAATTTGAAGAGCAACCTACACCAACCACACCTGGTTTTCCAATCATCATAGGATTAAAATGTAATAAAATACAATCAACACCAACACATGACTAGAAATTATTTAATCCCCAATAATTAGGAAATGATGATCAAGGGATAGTGTCATCTATAGAAAGCCAGGTAACAGAGTTCACCATGGGTTTAATGTGGAATCGTAACAGCACCACTCCACCCCACGTTTTCCCATTTTAACCAAAAGATACTTGAAAGGAAAAGATTGATCCCATTTCAACTTAGACTTTATCATTTGTAAGAATGTAGCTGATTGCTCCTCCCTGAGACCCCAAAGCTCTCCTGCTGGCCTCTTCATCCTTTGCCTGCGTCCTGTAATATGTGAGATTTATCTTCCGCACGTTCTCACAGAGGCTAGTCTATGGGTTTTGTTAATGAATCAAATTACCATGATCTTCATTAGCAGATGTTTACCAGCTTCAAGTTTCTGATTCCTTAGGTCTTAACATCAAGTGTTTTATTTTTTTATATATTTTTAGAATTAAGATAAATTATCTTTATTAAAGCAATTTTCACAAAAGTATAACATTAATATGTATTAAATAATGTTTTCTTCATGATCACTGCTAAGCACCATTAACCGAGGGTGTTTTCTTTTTTTTAATTTATTGGGGTGACAATTGTTAGTAAAATTACATAGATTTCAGGTGTACAATTCTGTATTACATCATCTATAAATCCCATTGTGTGTTCACCACCCAGAGTCAGTTTTCCTTCCATCATTATATATCTGATCCCCCTTTTAATTCAGTAACTCAGCCAGTCGTCACGTTTGTTTTTTTTTTCCTTTTTTAGATCGTTGAGTATTCTGATAAAGAATCTCAAAAGACATCAAGCTCAGTTTACCTGAATTATTACACATCAGGCTTCTAATCAGGATGTGCTACCCAGTGAGATGGAAATAATGTGCTTTTATCATGTGTCTGTCAGATGAAATATTGTGCTTGTTTTGTAATAAATGGTGTACTTAAAACTAGAAGCATTTGCAGTACTGAGGGGTAGTAAGTTCTATTTGTTTACCTAAACACGATGTCCATTTCACAAGTTTCTCCTTACTAAGGAAGTCAAAAGCTGCACTGTATTGCTAAATCAACTATAACTGGAGAGCCCAGTGAACATGCATACTTTTATATTTTATTACTTATTGTCATTTTCATTTTACAAGCTTTATTAAGAGATGAAAACAACGTAAACATGAAGGGCGCTGACTAACCACTGAGGACCCCCCTGTTTTCTCACAACTAAAGTTTCTAACAAAAGTTTTTTTTGAGTCTGATCCAAGCATTGTCTTGGCACAGTGCCCATCATAGCTCCATTTCAACTTAGTGGTGCTAGGAGAGACACTCACAGAGCTGGTAGGAGGTCAGGTAGTGGCCGAGGTGAAGCCCAAGGCAAAGGAATTGAGCCCTGGATCAGGACTGTTTACATAATTGGTTCAGTGCAAAATAAAAATTTTGGGTCCCTTATTCAAAAATGATGAAAAATCTCAAGAGAGTGATGATTGAGCATTAAATCAAGCTTAGCTTTTCTAAGCATTGGGGTCCTGCCTGGACGTGCAGGTCCAAACCCTGGGACAGCATCATGCAGGTCAGAGCTCTGCTCAGTGTCTGAATTGAGAGGGCTGAGAACCTCCCACTGTGAAGATTTACAAATGGACTTCTTTAAATAGCCTGGTCAGCCTCAAATAATTTATTTATTTTTTTCTTTTATGAATGGGGAGGCAAAAATCTGGAATACATTAAAATATATACAGGTATAAAGTTATTTATTTATTGTAGGTGCTAGAAGATATTCAGCTAAATGCATAAAATTACCTATCTGGGGGAGGGGAGAAGGAAGAGGTTATAAACTGATTTTCTACTGATACTGAGAACAGAAATGAGGCTTCTCTAGAAACAGCTGGTGTCCATGGTAAAATGGTAGAGGGAATTTTTCTGATTTGGAAACACAAAACCCGAGGAGAGAGGTTCAGAGGAAACTTCAAGCAAAATAGTTGCACTTTGACCTCCTGTAAAACAGCAGGAAATGATCTGAGAGGAAGGGTTAGTTGAGGTGTCAGGGCTCACCTGTGCCTCTTGAAAGGAGAAAGCAAAAATGCAAAGCAAAGGATAAGGGGGAAGGTGAGGGGATCAGAGAGCACAATCTGTAACCACAAGATTCTATGGGGATACAAAAGTCAATTTGTAGAATTTAATCAATAATGCTGTAAAGATTTTGTAGGGTATCCGATGGACACTTGTCTCATTAGGAGACTACCTCAGGGATGATGTAGATGCCTGATCACTGCACTGTACACATGAAGCTGAAGCTGAACAATAATGAATGTCAACTGCAAGTTTATATATATGTATACAGTTACAAGAAGCGGAGTACAGAATTAGGAATAGGGACAGTGGAAATGTAATGTCTGCATGCGATGTCAGAGGGATAGTGGATGGGGGAGGGGAGTTATCACTGTGTGAGAGACATAAATGAGAAATGTCTAAGTGTTTCATTGTTTTGTACACCTGAAATTAATTTTTAAAAAGTTTTAAAAAATGCAAAGCTCAAAGAAACCTTTAAAATTTGGGACAAGATTACAATCACTGCTTATTGAGCATGGATCTTATGTCCAGAGCTATACCAGGCACCTTCTATACATCATTTCATTTAGTTTATATTTTCCTTATAGCAAGCTAGCATGGCAAGTATTATCATCCTCATTTTGCAAAGGAAGAAACTGAGGTTAGAGAGGTTACATCACTTGGCCAAAGCTGTATTGCTATTAAATGGCAGACTACAGCTCTGAATCTTGATAGGGCATGTCCTGTAAAAATAAATGAGTGCACAACATGGAGACATGTTATAGAAATTGTGGAGCTTATAACAATAACACAAGTGTAATAAATAATAAGAGCATAATAAACTAGGACACGATTAAAAGTTTAATTGGAGTTAATGGTTTGACATATGCCTTAAATATTTTTGAATTGATATTTATGTTTCCTTGTTTCTAATGAAACAAGTTGCTTAAGGTAATTGGTAAAGGTTCATATCTCAGTTTTTCATCAAAAGGGAACCTCTTTAGTTTTCCGAATGACAGAGAAGCAGATGCTCCATCTAATAGCAACATGAACAGATGCTAAAGTCATGTCATACTTTTAACCCACAGGAGACAAAATAAGGAGGTGCTCAGGTAGGCTAAGTGGTATATAGTAAATGTTTAATAAATACGTATTGAATGAATGACCACAAAATGGGGAGACAGGGGAATAAAGGAGTGTAAAGGTGTATGTAGTATGAAAATCAAATTATTCTTTTTTCTGCCAAATTTGTTAGTATTAAATTTTAATAATGCCAATTTGTATTTCTAAACATGTTGCTGTATGCTAAGTAAGGGTTATAAATCTTCACCCAATGATATGTGCTCCTTAACCAAGAATATATTTATAAAACTACCATTGTCATGATACTTGCATTTTATGGTAGAAAGAAATTTGGCAACCCTGAACATTCATTGCAAATTCTTTCCTTCTATTAATGTGTTTCATTCACATTGGTTAAGAATTCTTCAGACAACAGGAGAATTTCTGTTTTTCAGCACTCTTGATTCCTCTCCCATCCCATAAGTGAGCCTAGGATGAAAAGTATCCATTCTATCTAATTATGGTACAAGAGGCCAAGGAACTACCATGGAGTGAGGCAATGTGGGTCTTTATGATGCCACCTCTCCTCTCTCTGCCCACTTCAAGTTTGCCTCGGGAACCCACAACAGTGGCTGATCAGCTCCCCTCAGAATGGTTGGGAAGGAATTAGCACAGTGCCTAGTCCATGGTACATGCCCAGCAAATGTTAAACACTCTCTTTTACAGCCATTGCCTGTACACTGGCCCCTCTCCACCATCTCCCTGTCCATAACTAGAGTTTTGCATCTTATGCCTTTGGGATTGTATTCTCAGGCAGCTGTCATAGTTGAAAAAGGATCTGTCAAGCTAAACCCCACTGAAGTGTTAATTGTTGACAATAAATAATGTTTCACCTAGTCAAAGATATTTGCATTTTCTGGGGTGGTCTTTGAAACAGACAAGTCTTACCTAGTGCATAACCCTGTGACTGTTTCATGAACCATAGTCAATAAATTGTTTTAACTGAACTCACCAAAGGAATAAGTCTCTAATAGTAGGACTTTAGACACCAATGTAAGCCGATAGGGAAGATGTTCTTGGACAAGGAGGTTTTCCAAATGTAACTAGAATCCCACATAGAGCTAACTTCAGTTCTGACTCTTTGCGCTAATCGAAAGATCCCTGCCCTACATCTGGATGGAATTCCTTCCAGCAAAATTTAACCTAAATTCTTTCCTACTCTGCTCCATGGAAGATGAGAAAGTGCATTGCTTTCCTTCACACAAAATCTTGTCATGTATTTGAGGATTATAGTACTGAGGAGGGGAGAGAGACTCATTTATTATCCAAGGGAAATATTTACCCACAAGATGTCCTTCTATAAAGTGTATAGAACAATCCAAATATATAAAGCTAATATTGTTTCACATTAACTTGTACATATTTAATTGCTTGTGCCTTTTCACTAATTTACTGGTAGTAATTATATTTTTAAAACCTTCCAATCTACATTATAGAATATGTCTCAAAAAAATGTGGGCTCTTGAATTCAGGTTGTTTTTGTTGTTTTAATTGAGTCAAATGTAACAAAAATCACACTGTACTTTGGTTCCAAAGAGCAGCTTTCAGTTTTACAATGTCTCAGTTGTATGACCTTGGTCAGTGAATTTATCATCCTTTAGCTTTATCTTCTTTATTGGCAGGATGGCGGGATTTAATTATTTAACATAATGCAGCACCTACTTTGGGCCATGTGCTGGTCAGAGTGCTTTGCAAATGTGAACTCACTTAAGTCTTTATGGTAACCTCAAGAGAACAATGCAATTAGCGGATTGGTTTTGTAGATGAGCGAACTGGAGAAGAGGAAGGTTAAATAGGGTGCCCAACGTCATATGGCTTCCAGGTCATAATTAGGACTTGAACCTGGGCATTCTAGCTCCACAGTTTGGAACATTGCATGTCAGACTGCCTCTCACAAGCTGGAATCTTGGGTCATGTGATAGCAGGGGGATTTAGGGATAACCTGGTCCATATCCTCAGCCCAGGCTTAAATTGCTTAGGGAATGTGATCTGCTAGACACACAGAGGCCATGAACAACATGTCAGGGAGGAGGTGGGTCTTTGTTACATGTTTATGAACACTTGGGTTCCCCTAGAAGCAGTGCATGAGATAAAAATGCAGCTTATTTGTGAGGTGATCACAAGTAGATCTCTGGTAGAGGATCCCTGGTAGAGGAGGGGAGTAGAGAAGTGTTACAGGGAAGGGATGGAAGTTAGTAAAGCATATACAGCGGGTGCCAAAAAAATGTATACACATTTTAAGAAAAGAAAAGCTACTAAAATTGTAATACTCAATAAATACTGATAACAAAAGATTAATACAAGTTACGTTTGACTTCTGTAACTACAAAAGATGCTCAAAGTGGTTACCAGCAGTGTCCAGTAACTTCTGATTATGGCGACCTACTGCTTGAGCAACATTGACCAAAGTGTCCAATTGTATACATTCATTTGGCACCCCGGTATTTATGAACAGGTCACCACCTGGGCCACTGGACTTGAATGCCCTGCAGCCTCTGGGACGCGGTTAAACATGACTGAGAATAGTCTCACCAAAGGGTCAAGGAAGCTAAGATGTGCATCCAACAACTCCCATGTCTTTTCATTTGAGGATTCTCCTAGGGGCATTTGCTCCCTGGCACTGTGAGCCCATTTCGGCACATGGGTTGCTCATATACTTCTATGGACAAAAAAAGCTTTCAGGCAGAGATACAGGTGCTGAAGCAGGGGGGACAGCAAACACCAGTACACGGGAACGACACTGACAGCACTCATTGCAAAGTGCATGGGACAAATACCAAATTATGAATGTCTCACTCACTTAGGAATAGTTATGTAGTTTTCTGTGCATAAAAATCCTTCCAATATGGAGGAATTCTCTATTCTTGGACTTTCACTGCTGTCAGTTATTAACATAATGTATCCAAGAGCATGAAAATAAATAAATGAGTTTCAAGGATTTATTACTTCATTTAATAAGTTTATATCGGACACCTGTATAAACCAGGAGCTCAACTAGGCACTGGGAATACAACAGTAAATATAGATATAGATAGATATAGATATAGATATAGATATACATATACATATACATATACATGTACATATACATATAGATGATATAGATATAGATATAGATAGATATAGATTAGATATAGGTATAGGTATAGGTATAGGTATAGATATACATATAGATAGATATAGGTATAGATGATATAGATATAGATATAGATATAGATGATATAGATATTGATATAGATATAGATAGATTATAGATATAGATATAGATACAGATACAGATACAGATATAGATACAGATATAGACATATATATATAGATTAGATATAGATACAGATATAGATAGATATATAGATTAGATATAGATATAGATATAGATATAGATATAGATATAGATATAGATATAGATATAGATATAGATATAGATATAGATATAGACATAGATATATATATATAGATAGATTAGATATAGATTAGATATAGATATAGATAGATATAGATATAGATGATATAGATATAGATAGATATATAGATTAGATAGATATAGATATAGATATAGATATAGATATAGATATAGATATAGATATAGATATAGATAAAGATATAGATATAGATATAGATATATAGATTATATATATCTATAGATATATAGATATATATAAGATATAGATTAGATATAGATATAGATACAGATATAGATAGATAGATTAGATAGAGATAGACATAGACATAGACATAGACATAGACATAGACATAGACATAGACATAGACATAGACATAGACAGGTACAGATACAGATACAGATACAGATACAGATACAGATATAGATATAGATATGTATAGGCAAAGGTTCTTGCCCACATGAATCCTACATTCTTATAGGGAGAGTCAATAAAAAAAAATTGATATGTGAATTGCGTTTATGCTGGGAGTCCAGTGCTATGGAAGTAAAAGGCAGAATAAGGGGATTGCAAAGTGCTGTGGAGTTGATGCAATTTTAAATATAATGGTCAAGAAAAGCTTTGTCAAGGAGGTGACATTTGACATTTGGAAGAAAGTGACAGAATCAGTCTTGCACATATCTTGGAGGTGGCGGGGGTCAGGAACAAGAGAGAAGAGCCTCCCAAAATGGTTAACAGCTTGGAGATAGGTTGAGGTGTGACGTAGGAGGAGGGTGGCTATATGGCTGGATGGAAATAATCACGTGCAAGAGGGTAGGAGATGGGATCAGAGAAATAAACCCAGGCTAATCCTCAGGCTCTATGGGGTATTATAAGGACAGGGAGAAAAGGGGAGCCACTGAGGGAGAATTATGGTGAGATTTTAATAAGATTATCCAATCCTCTGTGTTGAGAACAGCCTGTTGGGGGCAGAAGAGAATGTAGATGGCTCAGTTCAGAGGCTGTTGAGATAATCCAAGTGAGAGATAAATGAGGAAGATTGGACCAGGTGGTGACAGTGGAAATGGTGAACAGAATCTGGCTAAATCTTAATTAGAGAGATTTCCAGAAGGTCTAAATAAGGGATACAAGAGAATTACAGAGTGTCAGAGAATACAATGCTTTAGAACTGGTGCTCTAATCCCAGACTCTCACGTTATAGTTGAGGAACATGAGCTCAGAAATTCAGAGAGCTAGAAGTACTTGCCCAGAGAAACACAGCTGAGCTAGGAGTAGGTGTCAGGACTCCTAGTTTCAATGTCCTCTGACTCCAACTGATGACGTTCAGTGATGGAAGCTATATTTCAGGCCAGTCAGTTCCACTGGGAGGAGCCATGACTAAATAGCTTGAAAGATGTGTACACCTCTCTCAGGCTCCACTCCCACCATAACTGGCCCCTTCTTTCTTGAGAGCAGTGACATTTTTCTTGGTAGAGGTACCCAGTCCTAACTAATAGCTATGTTCTTAGGGAGAGTGTGAACAACAGACTTTCTTTTTTATTTATTGATAAATATTAACCTCTAGTTAAAGTCTTGGAGTCTCCCATGTCAGTAATGGTGCATATGCTGATGGGAAAGTCCTCACCACAATGAGCAACATGCTCTGTTCTCCTTTCTTTGGTTATCACTTTGACATTTCTCACAAATGGACCTTTTACTCCAATAATAATAATAATAATAATAATAATAATAATAATAATTCTGTGAAACTACTTGACTGTCAGCAACAAAGTCCCCTTGGGTAATCTAAAAAGCCCTATAAAAACAAAACTTTGGTTTCACACACTTCTCACAAGTCTATTCAGTATCAGTAGAGATTCTCTGCCAACAACACCTCTATTTAAATATTATAAAAGACATTAGCCCAGGTACATTTTGTCATATGAACCAATATAAAAAAAATACCTAAAGACTGGTTTTCCACACAATTGGGGCTGAATTAAGGACCCTGGCTCTGGAATGAAGCCAAAGTAATTTGGAGGAAAGACTATTTATCTCATCTATTCCCTATGTATCCCTCTACCTTCTTACTGAATATACTTAATTGGTGGGAGCACCAATTACTCAAATTTAACTTACATTTGTATACAGAGTGCAATGTGTACAATTGTTTTACAAAATACCTAGGTTATTGGTTGGATTTTTCTTAATCTAGTAAAAGAATTAGTTTACATTCCCTGAGTACATACCCATCAGCCAGCAGGAGAAGACTCCAGAAGCCGGCTGAGGGACAGGAAGAAGTCTGTCTTGACACAAAAACCAGCTTTGCTCATTCCATGAACAAAAAGCTGCTCATTCAGCTTTCATGGTGACTTTAATATAGGGCCCATCTATGCCAAGTATTATTTTGAATATAACATTTTACTCCAAAGACTAACTTCAAGCACTCTCTCTCCAAACACTATTAACAGAAAAACACACTTGAATCTAACAGATTTTTTAAATTATTCTTTCCTGTTGTTTCCTATAGCTCTGACACTCGTCATCATGTCCTTTCCAGAAGCTATAAAGTAACCAGTGTTTTTCTCAAGTTATAGACATTGAATCCAGTGCTTCTGAAATTTGATATCACATTTGCTTCTTAAAATACAAATACTAAGTTTCCATCCTTATCTTCTGCCTTTCACTTAAGACCTAGAGAAGGGGTTCAAGCAGGATTAGGCATCTCCCGTTTACCTCCGCTGATAACAGATGCTCTTGGAACCAAGAAATGCCAGGTGTGCTTGACTAACTCTTGATTAGAAGAAAGGAAACAAGAGAGATTCAGTAAGGATGTGCTAGAAAAAGGGAAGCATTCCCCGTCTCAACATGAGAAGTGATTTTGAAGAGAGGAGTTTATGAGTATGTGGAGGCAGAATCTGGATTTGAAAGTGACATGTTTACTGGGAGATGTGTGATTATTAATAATCCTCAAACATAACAAACTCATAAGGCATATGTTTCAGTCACAGTAAAACCAAGTCACTGCATCATAGGCCGAATAACATGTGAAGATTATCCTGAGCCACACAACGTTGTCAGGAAGTAGCCAACTTTGGATCTGGGTGAACAATGGTGCTGCTTCAGTTCCCCGGTGCCAGTACCCAGGAATCTGGCACTGAGGGAAGGAAATACATTAGATCACAGCCCAGGTGAGATAGTCATCTGTTGGGCTGCAGGGTGAGCCCCAAAAGAAAGTATGTGCCATTATTCTGCTGATTCCGGGCAGAGATGGGCTATGTTGCAGTAAATACTTTCAATAAGACAGATTTGTGATTCCAAATCCAGGGAAGAGAGAACTTCAAGACAGTGGGTATCTGTGACACTTGAAGCAGTTACTCCATCTGCCTTGGCACTGTCTTCTCACATTGCTCATGCATCCCCCCATTAATGATCCTGCTTTGGGCTCAGCTTCTTTTTCATTCGAAACTCAGTTTAAAAGTAAGGAAGTTTTCTTTAAAAGTGTGGCATATTTAACCATCACCACTTTAAGCAAAGGTGGCATGGTTTTCTACTGAGAAGGAGGATCTAGGCACTGATGATGACCTTTGACTCTAGGTTCCTGCTACACAAAATGTGGTCCATGAATCAGCACCATCATATCTCCTGGGAGCTTAATAGAAATGCAGGATCTCAGATCCATCCCAAATCTGCTCAGTCAGAAACTACATTTTAACAAGATCCTCAGGGGATTCATATGTACAGGTAACACTAGGAAGTAGTGTTCTAAGTTACATGGGATCATTAGGTTCCAGAAAGCTATCTTCATAAACATAATGTTGGAAGTTGCAGAAAACTAACTTATCTTACTTGATCTTTTGGCTTTCAGAGACACACCCTTGCTTTCTATTATCCTGCTAAATGGTACCATCTCTCAAGAATCTTTTGGATGCAAAGGACAGAAAGGGAAAAAAAAAAAGGAAACAATGATATAATGAATAAAAGAGAAAAAACAATAAATAAAAATTAAACTGGTTAAAGCAAAAATAGAAATGTATTGGGTCATATGATAAAGTGTCCCTGGGCATATATTTTTAGGCATGGTTGAACCAAAATTTGTCATTGGGGATTTGCCTCTCCCCTTCTTTTGGCTCTTTCTTCTACATGAGCACCATGCAAAAGCAAACTCTCTCAAGAGGTAATAGTAAATGTGGCCAACAGCAAGTTCAAACTTGCATCCTGACAATTTTGCTGTAGTAACAAAGGAACAAACTTCTTTTCCAATTATTTAACAAAAATATCCAGTATTTGCATTAGTAAACCCAGGTGGGCCATGTATCCATCTCTGGAGCAATTACCATGGGTCTGATTGACCAGGTTACATCACATGCATGCCCCTAGCCCAATGGAGTAAGGTCAGTCCCCATGACTTTCTGTTAGGAAGACGTGATTTCCAAAGGCAAACTCAGATGCTCTTACTTGAAGGAGACAGAATGAGTGCTAGGCAGGCAACAACAGCAGGTATCCAGTTCTTTGGTGTCTTTCTAGTTAATATTTCTGTTACAATTTACCGATATCTCACTTGGTGTAAGGCAAACTGCTAGAAACTATGGGTTACACCATGATGAATACTGCCAGTCTTCAGAAGAGAGGGGCAGCAGACCTCTAATTATTGTGCAAGATTAAGTGGAAGGACAAGACACGTTCTATGGATTCCAGAATAAGGACCATTTAATTCTTCCCCAAACACACAGAAAGGCTTTGTGGGCTTCAAGGATGGCTTGGCTTCTAATATATGGAGCCCAAAGAAAAGCAACAGCTAAGTTTTGGAGATATGTGAAGAAATCTTAGAGTTTAGAAAGTGAATCAATGGGGGATTGGAGCCTAGAATGCAAAGGGCATCTTTAAGTGTGAATTTGCTGAAGTTTAGACTTTATTAAGTGAGAGGAATCTGATAAAGGTCTGGAGAGGGAAATTATATCTACAGAGAGTTTTAAGAAGGTCATTACAGGGGGGAAAATGTTGCAGTATTAAAACCATATATGTAGGATGAATTTCATGAGTTTAACAAAACTTCTGATGAAAACAAATAAAGATTCCATAGCCTAAGTGCTCATATCTAAACTAACTTTCCCCGGCCATAAGTGTCTCCAAACAATAATAGACTAGTTATTAGTTAAAGATGGTTCTCTATTGGGGAAAACTGGGAGAATTAGTTATAAGTCAATAATCAATGCCTATTATTTGACTGAATACATTTTATAACAATTTTGAAACACAATCCTCCTTTTAACAACTGAACATCCATCTGGTGTGGATTGTATTTGAGTAGAAGCCTGCCATATACACTTCCTCATGGAACATAGTACATTTTCTCTGATCTTTATTTAAAAAGCCGCATAGAGAGGAAAGGAGGATAGTAAAGCAGAAACAAGGAAGGAAAGAAGGAAGGGAGGGAGGGAGGGAGGGAAGGACGGAGGGAGGGAGGGAAGAAAAGAGGGAGGGAGGGAAGGAGGGAGAAAAGAAGGAAAGGAGGGAGAAAGGAAAAAAGGAAGGAAGGAAGAGCAAGTAAGAAGATGAGTAGGGATAGAAGAAAAGGGGGGAAGGGCAGAGGCAAAGGTGAGCAGTAAATTTATTTAACTAGTATAGTATGGTGCTCAGTAATTTCCATGAATTGATTTTCTGTCAGAGCTGATTTTAGATAGCCCTTAAATTTGTGAAGTCAGATGTCACACTAAGTTCAAGCCTCCTCTGCGTTTGACCTTCACACTCACAGTTTTGACAGTGGTCTGCAGTACATATAGGCTGTTTTCAGAAGGTGACACTGGGGAAAGGACTGTTTCACTACAGAATGTGAAAGTATGTGTTGCAGATCCCATGGGAATGCCTGGCTTTCTGCTGAACAGGGTCTCTGTTATAGTGTGTTGACATTTCTTTGACTTTTTCCAAGCTTCGAGCTGGCCTCTGTCCAGCTGTCTATGGGCTGTTCCAAGGGGTGAGGGCTCTTGGTCTCCCTGTAAGTATCATTCCAGGCAGTGCTGGTTCCCTCAATAATCAGTCTGTGGGACGCTTACAATCAAGCACAGCCCAGAAAAACTGCAAAACAAAGGGGAGCCTGAGAATGATAGGGCCAGCCATTCTAGAGAGCACTTCCCTGAAGGACTGTCTCATCTTCCCCAGCGATGGACAACCATATCATCGGAGAGATCTCTTTTTTTTTTCATAATACGTGGTACATTCCCAATACATTCTGAAGTCAATACTGCCCTCCTCCAAAGATATTGATAGCATTGATACCATCACTCCAAAGATATTGATATGTGTGTGTGTGTGTGTGTGTGTGTGTGTGTCAGATACTCTGATTTTATCCTTGAACTTTTGGCCTTGATCTTTCATTAAAATTGAGGAAGAATGTGTCTGAGTGTGCACAGACAGGAGAAATTACCAAACAGGCGCACCAACAAAAGAAAACCACCGCTTGGCCCCCAAAATCTGATTTCTGGAAAGTTACTAAACTTTCTTCAATAATCTTGAATTCCATTCCAAAATATTTCCCAATGTATATTCCAAGATACATATTTCCTAGGGTACACTTTTACTTGAGTTTATTTATAAACTTTTTCACTACTCTTTTGGGTGGGTTAATATTTTTATTCATCCTCACACCACAGGGTAGTCATGGACTTGTGGTGTTTGTGGTTTGTTTGTGGATCACGTGTCTATGTGTGTGCATGTATATGCAGTATATGTATTAATGTATATGTGTTTATGCTGTGTTTGGAGGAGTGTGGAATGTATGTGATTGTGGTGTGTGTATTTGAGGTTGTGTGTATATATGTAGTATGCATATGATTGTGTGGTACATGTGTGTATTGATGTATATATGTTCATTCATGGTATGTGTGTGGCTTGTGCTTAGAGTCCTGTAGGATATGTGTATATTTGGAGTGTGGATGGTTGTATATATGTGGCATGGTTGTGAGGCCTATGTGGAGTGTGTGTGTTCACATGTGTCTATGTACATTGTGTTTTGGAAAGTGTATATAAAATTGTGTGTGTGTACTCTTGTGGGTGCACACACTGGGTACCTTGAGCATGCTCCGATCTAATAAAGAGATAGTTTAAGAATATAAGAGGATATTGCTCTAGATCTTTTTAAAAAAATCTGTATTTGAAGTAGACATTGAATATTTGTTTTCACACCCAAAGCAACTATTCTAGTTCATAGCCAAAGGCATCCATCTTGGACTTTTGAAGAAATGCCCAAAATAATATTTCCTAAAAGCAATTTAAAATTGGAATGGACATGCCATTTTTAGGTGTCCAAAGGGATGACAGAAGATAGTTGATGGTGCGTTATTTTAGAGGGAGGAAAACTGTTAAAATATTTCTGACTGTAGCAACAATAACATACTAATGAACCAAAGGAACAGATGGAAATTGAAAAGCATGTGCAATGTCAAAACCCAAAATACAGTGATTTGTTAAATTACAGGGTTTTTTCTCCCAAGAGAAGAGCTGCAGTTTGCTGATAACTCAATGACAATCAGGATTATTACTGTAACACAGCAACGCCATTTTCCACCTGAAACTTGTGAGAACTAATTAATTATATAGCTTTGGTTACTAGGTTAGAACCAAGCTTTGCTGCCCAGTTTCCAAAGACTGAACTTTCTAAAATGTCAGAAGAACAGCATTTGCCTAATTATCTGCTACTATTGCAGATAGTTACAAAAACTGCTACCATTGCTGTAAGGAAAATGCTTCATGATAAATTGTTTGCTTTTTTGAACATTCGGAAAGACTTTTCCTACAGCTTTTAAAATTCTTGAGTCACCCTGACTTCCTTAGTGAGTGAAATTTGTCATGTTGAGTTGTACCTCTAAATATAACATGAGAAAGAAGGGTTTTATATAATGCCAGCTGGGTGCTAGGTTAGATAGGCAATGGGAGAAAAAATCTCTCTGCTCTAAACAAAAAATCCCAGTCTACTTCCCAATAAAAAACTGAGATTTTAGAAGCCACAGACAAATGACAAATAATGTTTTGTCCATTAAAAAAGAAAAGGATCTCCTTTGTGTTATTTTTCCCCCAGAAGTAGTTGGAAATTGGAAACCAAAAAATAAAACACAGGAGGCCCTATGAAAACTATAAAGGAGCACATATTACCTTGAGTCTTCCATGGGTCTCAGAAAGCTTTCCTCTCCCCACCACAACTTGTCATTTTCTCCCAGCACTTGCTGCATTTCTGATGCTGGGGAAGCCAACCCCTCTCATGGCTGGTGGGAGTGTGAACTAATAGAGCCCCAGTGGAGAGCAGCTTGCTGGTAATATTACAATTGTAACTGCACACCCTTGATGGCTCAGCAAGTGTAATTCTCAGCATCTTGCCTAGGGAAACACTCATACATGCTTACCAAGAGGATTGTATTAGGGTGGCGAATACAACCTTGTTCACAATACTGGAGAATTGGAAGGGAAGTTAATGTTTATCAATAAGAGCTTGATAATAGTATTATTGAATAGGTTATTGAATTATTTGCCATGTTTTATATAAGACAGATTTATATTAGTGATACCAAAAGACTTCCAAAATATAGTGTTGAATAAAAGCCAATAGCAGAACAAAATATTAGAGCATTTTAAAAAAAGACAACCTGCACACATATACAATACAACATTATACTTTTACAAATATGAATATAAGTACACAGGGGATGGTCTGGAATTAGTTCCATTGGATGAAAAAAGCAATTATTCTCTAAGAAGAAAGTGGGTGTGGACGTGGTGGTCAAGATGGATTCAGACTTATCTCACTAGCTGTGTGCTCCTGGAAAAGTTATTTACTCTGCCTTGGATTCTTCATCTATAGTATAGAAATTATAAAAACAAAAAAAGTCTACATTAGAGAGTTGCTGTGAGGATTAAATAGTTAATAATAAAATAGATCATATGTATGTAGCACTTACTCAAGGCCCACTAATGTTTTAAATGTTTTACTTATATTATGAACTTTAATATGAAGCCGGTAGAATTATTATGTCCATTTCATAGGTCAAGAAACTGAGATACAGTGAGGTTAAGATAATTTGTCGATAGTCTCATAGCTTGTCAGCGGTAAAGCTAGAGGACCTGAGACAATGACAGCCTTCAAAGGGAGGCAGCTAAGTGAAGAATGAGAAGGTTTAAGAAGATTTAAAGGTATTTCCTGAAGTTCATACATATTTTTGCACATGAGGGAGATGATTTTGTATCCATTCATTCTCCAGCTAGAACAGAACTCAGATCCTAATCTTTAACACACATTTTTGTGGTCAAATAATTCAACAAAATAGACATTTTTCAGTTAATCAGATTCTA
Organism: Rhinolophus hipposideros; assembly: GCF_964194185.1. Taxonomy (NCBI): domain Eukaryota; kingdom Metazoa; phylum Chordata; class Mammalia; order Chiroptera; family Rhinolophidae; genus Rhinolophus; species Rhinolophus hipposideros. The sequence continues at coordinate 33,229,745 of NC_138068.1, forward strand.
AATCTTGGGATGAATTTGACTTCACTTTTTCTCAAGCCCACTGCTACAGATTAAATGATGTCAGTACCTCAACCCTGTGTTCCCTCATGGTGGGCAGAATGCAATTTCTCACTGTGATAGTTAGTTTTCTGTGTAAATTGACTGGGCCACAGTGTGCCTAGATATTTGATCAAACATTATTGTGGGTGTGTCTGTGAAGGGGTTTTGGATGAGATAATCATTTGAATAAGTAGACTGAGTAAAGCAGTTTGCCCTCCCCAATGTGGATGGGCCTCATCTAATCAGTTCAAAGCCTGAATGGAACAAAATGGCCAACTCTTCTGCAAATAAGAGGAAGATCCTTCTGCCTGACTGAATTGAGCTGGGACATGAGTTCTATCCTGCCTTCAACTTTGAACTGAAATATCAACTATTCCTGGGTTTTGAGCCTGCTAGCTTCTGGACTAGAACTCTGCCATCAGTTCTTCTGAGTCTCCAGCTTGCTGACATAAGATTTTGGGACTTGTCAGCCTCCATAATCATGCAAGCCAATCCCTTATAATAAGTAAGTGAGTGAGTGAGTGAGTGAGTGAGTGAGTGAGTGAGTGAGTGAGTTAGTGTGTGAGTGAGTGAGTAAGTGAGTGAGTGAGTAAATAAGTAAATATCCTATTATTGTTCCTCTGGAGAACCCTGCCTAATATATCTACCCTTTGATTTTGGATTTGTCCATGTAAATTGTGTTATCCAATGGGATGTCAGTAGTTGTGATGTGAGCAAAGGCTTTCCATATGCTTGCAAAGCTGGGTTTGACCTCTTGTACTTGTGCCATTGTCGTGGAAAAAATCATATACAGAATGGCTACTGCTCCTCCAATGTAGGCCTCAGAATGAGACAAGTAGAACAGATTTGAACTTGACCTGTAGCCTAGAGCAAAGCCCTGCTGAACCCAACAAAGATCAGCCAAATTTTAACTAACTGTCAGTCTTATGAGTTAAAAAGATGGTGTGTCTGTAAGCCACTGAGTTTTTGATGGTTTGTTTTTCTTGTTGTTACTGTTTTGCAGCATTATTATGGCTATAGCTGACAGTTACACTCATCATATATAATGCTTTTATTTTTTTTCAATGCCTCTGAGATGTATCTCTTCCTCTCACTCTGGAATAGATACTTTCACTCTGTATGGAGATAACATAAGAGAGCCTTTCTACTGCTTTGCTTGTTTATAGCAACATTCTTTTCCAATCACTGATTGGTGCTGATGATTGCATAATCTTTCTAGAGCCTAACTCTGCTTTTATCATCCCCCTACTCCAAAGTCTTCAATGACTTCTTAGTATAAGAGTGAGAAGTCTAGCCCTTGTCAATACATGCGCTCTTATACTTCTGTACATTTCACATGCAATTTCCTCTGTGTAGATTGTCTTATCACTGTACCATTTTCATCTCCCCTTATCTACATGGCTAAATTTTACTAATGATTTGAGATTCTACTGAAGCTTTAATTCCTCTTTGAGTCCTTCCTTTTTGGGTAACCCCTCTTTGACATGCACTTCACCCCTCCTCCAAATAAATACACCTATACAATAATCACACCTGGGTCTCTTGAGATCATCATATTCTTTTCTAAGCTCTCACAAGCACACTGTCTTTCTACTTAACCATATAACTCTCCTATCTGTTTGTCCACAGGAATGTCATAGGCCTGTGGGTCTATGAGTATTTGTCAAATTAGGTTTGGTTATACTACAGAAACTAATTAATCCCTTAATCTCTGAATTTATTCTGAGGTTCAAGTCTATTGCACATTTAAGCCATGTGATATTTTCAGAGCACAACATGGATTCATTTCACACTCATGTCATGGTGCGGTTCAGTGGTAGTTCTGTTCCACATCATCACTCAGGGATCCAGGCCACAGGAGGCTTCGTCTTAGCATTGGTTTTCACACTTTCACAGTGGATGACTGGTGGAGCTGGTATTTGAACAAGGCAAGTGACTCCCAAATCCATTCTTTTAATCACTATTTTATATGCTTCACTACTCAAATCAGAGGATAGAAAAGGAATTATCATCTAATTAATAATATGCAAAGCATGTTGCCTGTCTTACTTAATTTGTATAGTGGTGTTAGAAGAGAAGTATTTTCTTAAGGTTAAGTAATTTGCTGAAGTTCATATAACTAAATCATGCCAGAAGCAGGATTCAAGGCCAAGTCTGCTTAACATATTCCCAAGATCTTACTTAGGACATAGCACTTAAGAAATAGAAGAAAAATAGTTTTTTGTTTTTTTTTATTTATTTTATTTTATTTTTTATTTTTTATTTTTTTTAGAAAAATAGTTTTTATAAGACAAGGGAAGTAAGGGAATGCCAACAAGGAGAGAACTAGTGAGGAGAGATACCAAATAAAAAATACCTATTCCAAGAATTTGCTTACACAAACCCTGCCCTTTAAAAGCATTAAAAGTACTAATGAAAATTCTGTTTGAATTACCCAGAAGTGGTATATTAAGCAGCAAGTAACAAGAATACACAGTTCATCCTCATTACTCCTGGATTACATATTTGCAAATACACCTACTCACTAAAATTTGTTTGTAACTCCAAAATCAATATTCGTGGAACACTCAGAGACATACACAGAGCAGTGAAAAATTGGAGCTCCCTGACATGTATGTTTCCAGCTGAGGTTGAACAAGACAACTCTCTGTTTTCTCGTCTCAGCTCTCATAACTTAAACACGTGTCCTTTCCACGGTCTATTTCGTGTCACGTTTTTTTCACATCTTTGTGCTTTTTGCTGGAGATTTTGCTGTTTAGAAATGTCCCCGACAAAGTGTTGAAGTGCTGTCTAATGTTCCTAAGTGCAAGAAGGCTGTGATATGTCTTACAGAGAAAATAGGTGTTAGATAAGTTTCATCCAGGTATGAGTTATAATGCTGTTGGCTGCGAGTTCAAAGTTAATCGGTCAATAACTTGGTACATCAAGAAAAAAAAGAGAGGAAATTGGCTAATCTGTATGTGAGGTCATTCTAGAAAGTTCTAAAATAACATCTATAGCACTTTGAAAAAGATAGAAAAGTAGCTGAATTTGTGGATTTGTAAGATGATGACTGATTAAAAAGATATGTAGTGGACGACATTGATGTGAGGCTGAAAATCAAGAAAATTTCTGGTCATCTTACACAGGGTTAGGAAAATGTCAAACCCTTTTGAGCTCGTGCTGGCTGGAATTCATGTTTTTAAAAGTGATATAGCATGAAGAAATGTTCAATTTGCAGATTCTGTAGGTCAAGAGGCTATAATTTTTTTTTTTTTTTTTTTTTTTTTTTGCTAAGTGTTATACAGGAAAAAGTTAGTGGAACAGAGATTTTTAACAATGGTGAGACTGGCTTGTTTTACAAGAATGTTGGCAAACGAACCTATATAAATGAATGGTATTTTGTTTGACCAAAATGTGTGACCAGAGGCATGCAGGAATGTAATCCTGTATTTTCTCTAGGGGCATTAGTTCAATATTTGCTAATTCAGTGTCTATGGTGACTTTATAGACTATTGACACTATGGATAGTAAGAATCAACTTGTGTGTGTGTAAATTTTTAGGACTAACTGAAAGTGATTCCTTAATGAGTGAGATTCAGTCTGACCTTCCCCAGTTTCTCCAGTCAGGAATTTAATACTTTCAGATCAAAGCCTCCTATTGCATATGTTAGCCATGTGGTATCTTCACGTTTGTTTTGTTTTTGTTTGTTTTTTAAGCTTGGTTTTAAATCTGTTAATCCTTTGTCAGTTTCAAATGAGTTTTTAAAATCAGCTAACATGGGAATTATAATTGATGCTCTTTTTTCTAATTGCTTTAGATATTTTTTGAGGTTTTGGAGTATTTGTTTTCGGATTTTGTTTTCTTAAATAAAAATAAAGAGTAATTAGATACTTACTGTATCCCCCCACAAATTATCATAATTGGGGACATATGCTCAAGTCTCAGGTGATGGGTAAGAGTTTGTGATTTCCTAAATGAGAAACTGGATTTTTCCTCCTTCTGCAAAAATCCCACAGGGCTCTTTGACAAAGAGACCATTTACAACCTTTTTCGGCATTGCAATGTGTGTGTTATTAACAGAAAATCTGATAAATAAGTAAGGCTCCTGTTATTCACACAAATTCTATTCTCTTCTAAGAATCTCAGAATTATTTTTTTTTATTTTTCAATCACCTTGGAATATAAATTGAAAATTGAAGAGCAATAAAAAGAAAAATAATTTCTACTTCACTTCCACACAGGTTTCCCATCTCCAGGCAACTCTTACTGTGGTTTAGGGGCCTGTACAGTAATGTAATTGTTCTAGTTGATTGCAAATCACAGGGCATGTGAGGAGAAGATGAATCTGTCTTGGCAAATGTATTATTAAAATCTTTTAAATATGCTTGCACAGAAGCAATGAAAATCTACTTGGAGGGCAAGGAAGTAGGCAGAAAAAGAGTCTCTGTGCGGTCACCAGATCCTCTGGATTGTAATGCAATAAGACTGCCATAAATATGCAGTTATCCTGGCATGCTTGGTAAGGGGACAGTGGGAGGAGGGTGGATGGACCTTCTGAAATGAGAGCAGAGATTTCATATGCATGAATGAAAAGCGATACACTGCCAGTTCTATGTGTTGAGGTTATAGAAACCAGGATTCTAGGATATAGGATTCTAGGGACTAGAGACCTGGGAGTAAATGTGGAATATGTTAATATAGGTGCCACTATTGTTGCCTCGCTTGCTCTCCCCTTGTTGTGCCATTCTACTCATACTGCTTGCCTTCCAACTGCCAGCATCTGTTTCCATTTGCCTGAGAAATCCTCACATCTCCAGAGCTCACTTTGCATGCAAGTATGGCAGCCATCACATGGGGAGTGATGGCTGCCCTTCCCCAGCAGTCCTTAAGCAATGAATGAGGCTTCCCCCACCCCACCCCTGCCGCTGCCCATTTAAGCGACAGATCCCTGAGGTCTGGCTCCCAGAGTTCCCAGTTAAGGGTGACCTCTACAAGCTCCAGATGCCCATCTAGATACATCACTTCATTGGACTCTTTATTCCCTGTCTTTTTTCCCCACTCCTCCACCTCATTTCCTGGGATCACCCCCAAATAAACTAACTGTACTCACACCCTTATCTCAGGGTTTGCTTCCAATAAAATCCAAACCAAGGAAATAAGTTTCCCAGATTCTAGAATTCTCTAAGTGAGTAGTTGTGGGGTCCTTATATTCATCATGGATGCCTCATTAGTCTCAAATGAAGGAAGAGAACACCCAGAAGCAGGAATCAAGAAAGTATTGTCAATGAGTAAAGCAACTGGGGGATTGTGGTGAGCTCTACATCTAACTTGGGTGGCTACAACTAGCTCCATTCAGTTTGATTTCATTTGACAAAGTGACCCTTTGTTTGTCTCTGTTAGGAATTTGACACAAATACAGACAAGCCAGAATCCCTGTCCTGTTGACTCGACAACAAGTCCTGAATCCGTAAGATTTATATAGGTCTTAGCTACTTCTTACCCCTAAACTAATTGCTGAGGACAGGACATGTTGGATCAGGCTCATTTACTTATGCCATGCAGAGGCTACCTTTTCAATAGAAACTGAGATTGATCCCACACAAATCTTAGGACAGCTACTGTCCTAGAGAATATACTACAGATGATAAAGGTGGAGCATTAACAGCATCTGCTACAACTACCCAGTGAGAGGTAGTTTCTTAAATGAAAATTTAGATGAAGTTAAGAGGAAAGAGACAAAATGAATGCAAGGAAGGTACCCATCTAGTGTCTGCTACACACTCAAACTAGAAGTCAGTCATCAAACGATAAAACAACCACGTGTAAAAATAGCTTGTCTCTGGGTCTTCTCCAAGGTCAGCCCACCTGCATATCTATACTCATCTTTGGATAACTAGATTCCCAATCTAAGCATGGTAAATGATTAGAAAGAAAGTGACCCTAGAATATCTGCTTAACTGTGGAATGCAAACCAAAATAATCTCCACTGGTGCAGCAATCCAATCTTCAGGGAGTCCAGCAGGTATCCCAGCAGCCTCTGTGTGATTCTTCCACCAATAGAGAGCACACTCTCTCACAGTGAAACCTCTTCTGTAGTCAGACACCTTGCTTGTTATATACTGATGGCATGATATTCAAATATGCATCCCCTCTCTTGCTCTCTGGCCCATTCTCCATCCTCAGCCCATCCTGGACTTCATTCCCAGCTCTGAGGTATCACTTCAGATATAGCCAAAGGGCCTTGGACCAGGCATTGGGTTCACAGCATGGGAGGTGATCGGTAAATTTTTCTTTCATTCAATCTTCACTACAGTAATTTTCAGATTAGGTCAATGAGACTCAGAAAGGTCAAATAATTTGGCCTGGGTCATACAGTGACAACTGAGAGAAGTAAGGTTAAAATACAGAATATCTGACTCCAATATAATGTTTCACTCACAGATAATGCTTCTTTCACAGAGTACCTTTGGGGGAAAGTGTGTGTGTGTGTGTGTGTGTGTGTGTGTGTACCTCTTCCCCCCTCCACTTCCACTCCCAAGTCCAGTGACCAATCCTCCTTTCCTTGCACCTATACCAGACCCCAGTTTCCACTGCTTGATGCAAAAAGACAAACATCAAATGAGTAGCACTGACTCTCCCCTCCCCCCTGTCAAAATGCACTTCTTTGGGTCCCGGCCTCCAGAGCCTTGAGACCTGCCCACAATAGGTTCTCCCAATGAAGCACTAGAGGCCCAAATAATAAATGACTGGGGTTCCTCTCATGGTCATAATCAACACTCAGTGGATGATGCCTTAATGCAGAGAGGCAGCTGAGGTGAGAATATTTATCTGTCATTGGAGTTAGGCATAGGAGAATTGGACTTGCTTTGGGAATTTGTGGTGCAACCCAAATCACACCAGATGCCCACCTACCGGTCTGTGGCTAGCCTTAGCCTGGGATCCCGCCTATAGGGAGAGTGGTTTGCACTAAAGGACCAAGATGCCAGTCCACAGTGAAGACCAACATGCCCTCAGTACTTTGGGGAACACTTCAAAGCACCACCTACCACAATGTCTGGGATTCAGTGTGTTCCTTGTCTTTTAGAATCAAATAGCCATGATCCTGCCTTGTGGATTTCCCAGATAGACTTTCTCACCAGACATTGCAGGCCAGTTGTCTCTTTAAAGAACTGTCACCCTTCTTGGAAAGTAATGCAGAATGCAAGAACTAGAGCTATTTTCACAGGAGACTGCTTGTTTTCACAGTAAGAGCAAGGAGTTTTACTCAGACTGCTATGTGTTTAAAACTAAGCTCTGTCTTAAACTACTAATAGGACAATGGGCAAATGTCTCAAGTTCTTTGAGTACCAAGTCCCATCTATAAATGAGAATGTTATAATATCATTTCACAGGCTGCTATGAGATTAGGTACTATGACACCGTTCTATGGATGTTCCTTGTACGCAGTGAGTGCTCAGTAAAAGTTGTTTTTCTTTCATGCTATCAAAGCACCCCTCAATATCATTTTAGTACAAAAAAGAGGGGGTATTTGGGATCAAGACTGTATTCTCTCACTCTGTCTCTCTGTCATAATTTCAGAAGTATTGTATAAGACAGAAACACAAACGTTCCTTGGCAGCATCAGCTAGTGACAGCAAGGAGTTTTATCAGGTGCACAGAACTCCCCAATTTCTCACCATGTCCCCTCCATGGTCCTAGCCATCGCTTATTTTTGTGTTGTATCTGCTCATTCACGATCTGCCAGACATCACTGCAAAATCTGCTTTCATTCCTGCCAAAATGATCATTTTCTCTTTCCTTGCCTCCTTATGGGCTCTCATGTTCATTCCTTATGTCAATTGAAAACTTATCTTTCCCTCCACAGTGCATTCATCTTAAATTCTCCCACTGTTATGATTTTTCTTCAGCATCTGGGTTGTTTTACTTCATGCCATGGGGGATACAGATGTGCAGCAGATGCCAGGCTAAGTGGAAGGAATGCTGTGTCAAATGGAAAATGCATTCAGGTTGTCATGAGGATGGTAGTGTTATGTTCCTTAAGACCTTGACCTTGGAACATTGCTGAAAGTTAAAATATATGTCAATATCTTACTGAAGCATAACGCACAAGAATCAAAAATGTACACATCATAAATATATAGCTTGATAACTTTTCACAAACTGAACACATCTGTGTAACCAGTACTCAGATCAGGTAAAAGAACATTACCTGAACTCCACTCACCCATTATTACCACCCCACCCCACCCCACAAAATAACCATTATTGTGACTACTTGACAGCATTTTTTTTTTAATTTTGCATAAAATTATACATGATGTACTCTGTTCTGTCAGCCTTCATTCCTTAAATATTATACTTATGAGACTTATTCATACTGCTTCATGTTATAAAGTTTATGTTTTCTCATTGCTGGGTAGTGATCCGCTCTGTAAACATGACACTATTCATTTATCTTTTCTATTGTTGATGAGCATTTGAAAAGTCTCCAAAGTGAGGTTCTCATGAAAAGTTATGCTATTATGATTCTTTTATAAGCCTTTTGGTGCACATATGTTTTCTCTTTGGTATACATTTAGCTGTGGAATTTCTGGGTCATTGGAGAGTCATATATTCAACTTTAATAGACCACCAGTTTTCCAAACTGGTTGAATTATTTTATGCTCCCACCATAATAGTATATGAGTTCCAATTGTTCTATATCCTCACCAACACTTGGTATTGTCTGTGATGTTTTTGTTTTCTTTTGTCTTGTTTTTTGTTTGCTTTTTGTATTCTGGTGGATGTGAAGTTGTACTTCATTATGGTTTTAATTTGGATTTTCCAAATGATGGAAGAAGTTGAGCACCTGTTCACATATTTATTGGCCACTTGGATATCCTCCTTTGTAAAATGTCTATTCAAACATTGTGTATATGTGTAAAGCTTTGTTATTTTCCTTTTCTTATTGATTCAAAAATTTAAGATTTTATGTGAGACTGAAGTTTACCACACTTCAGACTTTTCTGCCACTCATCCTGATTTTACAATAACCCCATATCTATCCAGTTATCACTAGTGGCGTTTCAAATTGTCAGGAGTTTCTCTAAGAAATTTAATTTTATTCAAAATAATGTACCCTATAGTAATTTTAGAAGCAATGTATATGGAGAGTCATAAATCTGTTTTTTTGTTTGTTTGTTTGTTTGTTTTCAGTGAATAGCTCTGTGACCACAGGCAAGTCTTGGTATCCCCATCTGAAAAATAAAAAGGCTGCACCTGAGATCTGCCAATTCTAAAAGTCTACAAAACATCACTAGGGTCTATAGTTTGGAGGGCCGAGAAACAAGAGAAAAAAGAGAATATAAACTTAAACAACTTCCACAAAATTAGTAATTCCTGCTCTTAAACTAAAAAGACACTGAACACTCTAACTTCAATGTCGTAATTCTTCCATGTTCTTGCATGACTTAGTTTTTACCTGAATTTTGAGTTGTTTTCCATGTCAAAGGAGGAGAAATTTCATATTATTTTATGGAAAACAGTACCTTGGATCAGAATTGACCAGAAAACATAAAAAAAATAAATTAAAAAACAAGAAAACCTTCCTTATGTGTGTCTGAAACCAAGAGAAGTGAAAACACTTGCTCTCTTCCATGGCCCAACCACAGACCTTCTCCCAAGATTAGCCTATGGCATCAACCCTCCTTTCTATATACATTTGCCTCCGTGCAGATCCTCATAAGCCTTCTAAGGTAAAATGTGTGCTACTAGCCTGAAATCTATATCTCCTTTCTCCCTCCTCACCAGCAACTCAGCTCCTGATGCCTGATAGTGAACTCTGTAGAGTCCCCATCCTTACCACCAGCTTATACAAAATGGATAAAGAACGTGTTTACAACCTCAGAGAAATGAAACATTCATACAAGATACAAAAAGCCCTAAACAAAGAAGAAATGATGAATAAATCAGACAACATTAACATTAAGAGCTTATGGTCACCAAAGTCAGCATTAAGAGAATGAAAAGCAAGGCACAGAGTGAGGAAAGATATTTAATGCATATATAACCAACGAAAGGCTTGTATCCAGACAATATTTTTTAAATCTTATATATTAATGAGAAGAAGACAACCAAATAAAAATGGGGTATAGCTTTGAACAAACACTAAAAGAAGATAAATAAACTTATAAACAGATGCAATATATTTAAAATGCGTATTAACACCAGTGATATACCACTGTATGTATACCAGACTAGTTAATATTTAAACATATCACAGTATTGAATGCTGGAGAGGTTATGGAACAACATAAAATCTCATGTTGTTAATGGGAGTGTGAATTAGAACACCTATTCCAAAAAAAAAAAAAACAAAGAAAGAAAAGAAAAATCTTGGCAGCATCTACTATAATTAAAGATATATAAAATCTCTGACACAATAATTCTTCCCTTATATACAAAACCTACAGAACTGCATACATAAGTGTACCAAAACGTGTACTTTGTTTATAGATGCCCTGTTCTCAAGGACAAATGGCTAGAAACAACCGAAATGGCTGTCAGTGGTACTGGTTTAGGTCAATTATTATATGTTCATACACAAGACCACTATACACTAATGAAAATAAATGACTAAAATTTTATGGAACAAGATGAATCTTTAAAATATGATTCTGACAAAAGAAATCAAATGCAAAATAATACATACTATTTTATTCCATTGACATAAAATTCAAAAACAGAGTAAACTGGACTATATTATTTAGGCATTATTAAAAACAAAGAAAAGCTTAGAAATAATTGCCTAAACACTGGAATAGTGGTAACCTGTAGGGGGATGAAGAGAGAGGAAGAGGTATGCATGCAGTTTCTATGTTGCTGGCAATGTTCTGATTCTTGGTGGTAGTTCATAGCTGTACCCTTCACAGCAAATTCTTACACTACGTAATGATGGTTAGGAACTTTTCTATACATGTTCTATTTCACAATGTAAAGTATAAAATAATGTGTGTCAGAGTTGGCATATAGTAAATACTCAATAAATATTAATTATTATTGTTATAAATATACAATAATACTAATTTTATTCTTATACTACTTTGCACTTTACAAAGTGTTTTTCATGAAAATCACCTCATTTTAACCCAGGCATTGTTTTTATGTCTATTTCACAGATGATAAAACTAAGGCTTAATCTTGACAGGCACACAACAAAAAATAAATAAATAAATAAAAACAAACAAACAAAATGAGAAGGAGCACAATTGGAACCACAGCTCTGATTCTGGTTTCAAACCCCATCATGTTTTCTAGACTCCCATTGGCCATGTTGGTTAATGGAAGAAGAATGAGTCAAGAGCCTGAAGATCCAGAATCCCACCCGTAGCAAGTATTATTTAACTGTGTGACCTCAGTCAAATTTTCTGACATTTGTGTGAGCCTTGGTTTTCCCACCTGTCTGCACAGAACTGTGTGAGAAGCTCAAATGGTAGAAATTGAATAATGAGCAAATGTTAAACATATTCATTGAATGTTATTTTCATGTATATTTTCCTATACTTTGAGCCTGAACTGATTCTTAACAGTCAATGCTAAACTAGTTTTGATGTTAGTAGTCCCTCACTCCTCCTCTCAATGCTCCCACCAATCCCCCCACCAAAATAAATAATAGAGATTAATCTAATTGCAAGATCTGGACATTGGACCCAATTGTAACCAAGTTGCCTATGCCCAACACAACCCAATGTAACTGGAAACAGCAGAAAGAATACATCTATTTTTCATTAAAAGGTGATACAAAACATTTTCTCACTGCATCAGTCTGAGAGGTTAAAGTGCAAAGTCTGGGAAATTAAGCTTATTCGTAGACTGCTTTAACAAAAAACAATCTCTAAGACTATCTTGTATGTCTTCTGACAAGGGGGCTTCAATTGGGAAGATTATGTCTGTTATCAAGTAAAGCAATGAACTTTCCATTTACATTGGACTTCTATAATCTGATGAGAGAAAAGGTGCATTTATCTAGTCTTTTTAAAAGAGAAAGGAAAAGCTACAAATCTGCCCATTATACCCGCCGAGAATCTAAAGTGAGGTCAAGACAAAAGCAGATTACTTTTGATAGTGTTAATAAGAGTTTATTGCCAGGCCTTCAAGCCAGATCTCCCTCTGTGCACTTCTGAATGGCTTTGGGAGCTGGGCTATTCTTACAGTAATGAGAAAGAGCTTATCTCACACCATAGGAAATTCAAAGATCCCTATGGCTTCAAAAGTCTTATTGATGCATTTTAGGAGCACTAAAAGCCAGGGTGGTCATTCATGACAAATATCTGTCCAATGGGGGGAATGTAGGAGGAAACTTAAGAGGCACAGACATGCAGCTCCCAATGTAGCATATTAATAAGAGCACCTAAAGGGACCTTCATGTGACTGTGGCTATTTCCATGACTAAACCACTTTCTGGGGCAGTATTTGCAGTATTGCTATGAATGAATTATGTTACAGGCATCAAACACTGATTCTGACTCATGTAAGTAATAGAAATACCGGGGGTGCCAAAAAAATTATACACATGACTTGTATTCATCTTTTATTATCAGTATATATTGAATATTACATTTTTAATATGGTTGGTCCTTTCTTAAAATGTATATACACTTTTTTGGCACCCTCTGTATATTTGAAAAATATTGGGACCTCAAAGAACGGGTGAGAGCATTTTGGAGGAGGTAAGAGCCCAGAGAGTGGAAGAGAGCAGGAAGCAAGTGATACAGCAACAGTCTCCTGTCGAATAACTCTAGTCAGGTTTAACTTTATCATGTATGACCTACAGTCACCGTGTTCTTGGGTCACTGCCTCAAAGTTTAAAGTCCTAGAAGAGACCAACTCATTATCTCAGCTTGGGCAGAAAGAGATAAAGTTATGGTCCTACTCATCTTTAACAGTGGGCGCTGTATAACAAAATTTCCTCTCCCACCAAGGTTATACATGGGCTCTTAGGGAAAAGAATAGATGTGCTGTATTGATCAGTTTTTTTGCTTTAATGATGCTGAATAATAAGTATTCCAAACTTTAATGCCTTACAGCAATAAATATTTATTTTTCCTGGGTCTGCGAGTCAACTAGGATGGTTTTGCTTCAGGTGGCAGAGTGACTAGGGTTACCTGCAGGCCAGGGATCAGTTCCATATCTGCTCCACATCCTCCTTGGACCAGTGGCTACCCCAAGAATGCTCTTCTCATGGAATCGCAAGAACACAAAAGGGTAAGTTACTGTTCACCTTACAGGTGCTAACATTCCTTTTGTCAAAGCCCATCACATGCTCAAACCCAAATTCAGTGGGGCAGTCAAGTATACTCCACTCCAATAGGGAGGAGGAAAGAAGTAAACAATATTGGTAACAGTAATACACAGATGCAAAGCAAGCATCCTCTATACATAAGCCCTAACCACTTCACTAACATCTTCTCTAAAACATCCCTTTTCTGTCTGAGCAAAAACCTCAAATGAAAATTCATGAAAAGGTCTCGGTCACTGTTGCTGGAGGATATACACTAATTGTCCCTACATGTGTCCCTTAGATCCCATCCTCACATTCTCTGCTAATTACAAGCGTGCTTGATTTTCACTCTTAGATAATGAATGTCTTGAAGGCAAAGCATGTATCTTTGTGAGGCTCCTAAGGACACTTGGCTAGTCAATGAAACAGTGGGTACTATTAGTCTTTGCCAGTCACTGTTCCAACAGGGCTCATCAGCCTGAGAAGAGGACAGGCCCAGAGCAGAGCCAGTGGGATTAACATTTGTTTAGACTTAATGCACAAGAGCATGAAGGAAAGACAAGTCATTTAACTCTTCAAATCTCTTGTGGCTCCTTATCCCTTCACCTCCTGGCTCCTTCTACTACCCATTAAGGTCAAGGGCATTACACAACAAAAGGAATGCCTCAACCCATGTAAAAGAAGTTACTTCAGGCTTCATCTCCTTTGGACTCCTGTCTCATTACCATCATTGTCATCACTAAAGGGCTTGCTCCTTCTTGAAAGCACATAGCAAGTTCTCAATTACTATTTACTATGACTAATATTCTGTGCCAAGTACTAAGCATTTTATCATGAGTTACCATATTTAGCCCTTACAACTTCTACACTAGGCAAGAACTATTACTATTTGTAACCACTTGGCTTGGCAGCTCTTGTTTTGAATTATTTGCCTTGTTGGGAGGTGTGACAGTATCACATGTATCTGTGTGAACTTGGGCGAGTTACTTAAATTTCTGTGCTTCAATTTTCTTTTTTTTTTAATTTATTGGGGTGACAATTGTTAGTGAAATTACATAGATTTCAGGTGTACAATTCTGTATTACATCATCTATAAATCCCATTGTGTGTTCACCACCCAGAGTCAGTTCTCCTTCCATCACCATACATTTGATCCCCTTTACCCTCATCTCCCACTCCCCACCCCACTTACTCTCTGGTAACCACTAAACTATTGTCTGTGCCTATGAGTTTTTGTTTCTCATTTGTTTGTCTTGTTCTTTTGTTGTTTTTGGTTTATATACCACATATCAGTGAAATCATAGGGTTCTCTGCTTTTTCTGTCTGACTTATTTCGCTTAGCATTATACTCTCAAGATCCGTCCATGTTGTCACAAATGTTCCTACATTATCTTTTCTTACCACTGAATAGTATTCCATTGTGTATATATACCACAACTTCCTTATGCATTCATGTATCGAAGGACATTTTGGTTGTTTCTATGTCTTGGCCACCGTAAACAAAGCTGCAATGAACATTGGAGCACACATGTCTTTATGGATAAATGTTCTCAGACTTTTTGGGTAGACACCCAGGAGAGGGATTGCTGGGTTATACAGTAATTCCATTTGTAATTTTTTGAGGAAACGCCACACTGCCTTCCATAACGGCTGCACCAGTCTGCATTCCCACCAACAGTGTATGAGGGTTCCTTTTTCTCCACAGCCTCTCCAATATTTGTTACTAATTGTCTTCTTGATGATAGCCATTCCGACTGGGGTGAGGTGATATCTCATTGTGGTTGTTATTTGCATGTCTCTGATGATTAGTGATGTTGAGCATTTTTTCATATGTCTATTTGCCATTTGTATGTCCTCTTTGGAGAAATGTCTCTTCAGGTCCTCTGCCCATTTTGCAATTGGATTGTTTGTTTTTCTCTTGTTGAGTTTCATGAGTTCCTTGAGTATTTTGGATATTAGCCCCTTATCGGAGGCACTGTTTGCAAAAATCTCCTTCCATTCAGTTGGTTGCCTCTTTATTTTGTCGTTGGTTTCTTTTGCTGTGCAGAGGCTTTTAAGTTTCATATACTCCCATTAGTTTATTTTAGCTTTTACTTCCATTGCCTTTGGAGTCAAATTCATAAAATGCTCTTTGAACCCAAGGTCCATAAGTTTAGTACCTATGTTTTCTTCAATGCAGTTTATTGTGTCAGGTCTTATGCTTAAATCTTTGATCCATTTTGAATTAATTTTGGTACAACGTGACAGATAGCAGTCCAGTTTCATTCTTTTGCACGTGGCTATCCAATTCTAACAGCACCATTTATTGAAGAGGCTGTTTTTCCTCCATTGTATGCTTTTAGCTTCTTTGTCAAAAATTGTCTGTGCATATTAATGTGGTTTTATTTCTGGATTCTCAATTCTATTTTATTGGTCTATGTGTCTGCTTTTCTGCCAATACCATGCTGTTTTGATTATTGTAGCCCTGTAGTACAAGCTATAGTCAGGGAATGAGATACCTCCAGTATTGTTCTTTTTTCTTAAGATTGTTATGGCTATTCGGGGTCTTTTGTGGTTCCAAACAAATATTATGATTTTTTTATCTATTTCTTTAAAGAATGCCATTGGGATTTTGATGGGGATTGCATTAAATCTGTATATTGTTTGGGTAATATGGCCATTTTAACTATATTGATTCTTCCAATCCATGAGCACAAAATGTCTTTCCATTTCTTTGTGTCTTCTTCAATTTCTTTCAAAAATGTCTTATAGTTTTCAGCATATAGGTCCTTCACATCCTTGGTTAAGTTTATTCCTAGGTATATTATTCTTTTTGCTGAAATTGCAAAGGGAATTGTTTTTTGTATTTCTTTTTCTGAGATTTCATTGTTAGTATATAGGAATGCAATGGACTTTTGTACGTTGATTTTGTAGCCAGAAACTTTACTGTATTCGTTGATTGTTTCTAATAGCTTTTTGGTGGAGTCCTTAGGCTTTTCGATATATAGCATCATGTTATCTGCAAAGAGTGACAATTTAACTTGTTCATTCCCAATTTGGATGCCTTTTATTTCTTTCTCTTGCCTGATTGCTCTGGCAAGAACTTCCAACACTATCTTGAAAAGCAGAGGTGATAGGGACAGCCCTGTCATGTTCCTGAACGTAGAGCAAAGGGCTTCAGTTTTTCACCGTTAATTATGAGATTAGCTGAGGGCTTTTCATATATGGCCTTTATTATGTTAAGGTATTTTCCTTCTATACCTATTTTATTAAGTGTGTAAATTATAAATGGATGTTTTATCTTGTCAAATACTTTTTCTGCATCAATTGATATAATCATATGATTTCTGTCCTTTATTTTGTTTATGTGATGTATCACATTGATGGATTTGCAGATGTTGAAATCTCCTTGTGTCCCGGGGATGAACCCCACTTGGTCATGATGAATAATCTTTTTAATGCATTGCTGTATTCAATTTGCTAGAATTTTCTTAAGGGTTTTTGCATCTGTATTCATCAGAGATATTGGTCTGCAGTTTTCTTTTTTTATGTTGTCCTTACGAGGTTTTGATATCAGGGTAATGTTGGCCTCATAAAATGAGTTAGGGAGTACTGTCTCTTCTTCAATTTTTTGGAAGAGTTTGAGCAGGATAGGTATTAGATCCTCTTTGAAGGTTTGGTAGAATTCACTAGTGAAGCAATCTGGTCCTGTAATTTTGCTTTTGGGAAGGTTTTGGATGACTGATTCAATTCTGTTACTGGTGATTGGTCTGTTTTATTTTCCAGTTCTTCATGGTTCAGCCTTGGAAGGCTATATGTTTCTAAGAACTTGTCCATTTTTTCTAGGTTATTGAATTTGGTGGTATATAGTTCTTCATAGTATTCTTTGATGATCCTTTGTATTTCTGTGGTGTCCGTGATATCTTCCCCTTTTTCATTTCTGATTTAGTTTATTAGTATCTTCTCTCTTTTTGTTTTAGTGAGTCTAGCCAAGTTTTTGTCAATTTTGTTAACCTTTTCAAAGAACCAGCTCTTTGTCACATTAATTTTTTCTATTGTCTTTTTCTCTATTTCTTTTAGTTATGGTCTGATTTTTGTTATTTCCTTTCTTCTGTTAACCTTGGGTTTCACTCGTTCTTCTTTTTCTAGTTCTTTAAGTTGTAACATGAGGTTATTTATTTGGGATTTTTCTTGTTTCTTGAGATAGGCCTGTAATGATATAAATTCCCCTCTTAAAACTGCTTTCGCTGCATCCCCAAAATTTTGGTATGACGTATTTTCATTGTCATTTGTTTCTATATATTTTTTGATCTCTCCTCTAATTTCTTCTTTGACCCAGTCGTTCTTTAAAAGTATATTGTTTAATCTCCATGTATTTGTGGTTTTTCCTGCTTTCTTTTTGCAGTTGATATCCAATTTCAAAGCCTTGCGTTCAGAAAATATACTTGGTATGATTTCAATCTTCTTAAATTTGCTGAGGCTTGTTTTATTTCCCAATATATGGTCTATCCTTGAGAATATTCCACGTACACTCGAAAAGAATGTATAGTCTGATGTTTTAGGATGAAGTGCTCTATATATGTCAATTATGTCCATTTCATCTAATGTGTCATTTAGGGCTGCTATTTTGTTATTTATTTTCTGTTTGGATGATCTATCCATAGCTGTCAATGATGTATTAAATTCCCTAGTATAATTGTGTTTTGCTCAATTTCTCCATTTAGTTCTGTTATTAGTTGCTTGGTATATTTTGATGCTCCCTGATTGGGGGCATAAATATAGATGACTGTTATGTCTTCTTGTTGTATAGTCCCCTTTACCATTATGAAATGTCCATCTTTGTCTCTTGTTATCTTTTTCACCCTGAAGTCTGTTTCATCTGATATCATTATGGCTACACCTGATTTTTCTCTCGGTACCATTTGCTTGGAGTGTCAATTTCCACCCTTACACTTTGAGTCTATGTTTGTCCTTGTAGCTAATATGTGTTTCTTGGAAACAACATATGATTGGGTTTAGTTTTTTGATCTAATCTGCTACTCTGTGCCTTTTTATTGGTGAGTTCAGTCCATTTACATGTAGGGTGATTATTGATATGTGAGGATTTCCTGTCATTCTTTCTTTAGTTTTCTGGTAAGGGTCCTTCTCCATTGTTTCTTTGTTTTTTTGTTGTCGTGTATTATTTCCGTGTGGTGGTATTCTATGATGTTTCCCTCTGTTTCTTCTTTTATTACAGTATATATTTCAGTTCTGGATTTATTTTTTTTCTGAGTAGTTACTCTTAGTTTATGTAAAAGAAAGTTTGATATTTAGAGTATTCCATTTTCTTCAGCATGCTTACTTTCTCCATTCCCATATTCCGGTTCAGGCCTTACTCTCCCCCTTTTTATGTTTCGATTGCCACAAATTGTCCTTGTTGATGATGGTCGAATAGCCTCCTTTAGTATTTCTTGTAGTGCAGGTCGTGTATTAGAAAATTCCCTCAGCTTCTGTATGTCTGGAAAGGTCTTTATTCCTCCTTCATATCTAAAGAATATCTTTGCCGGATATATTATTCTTGGCTCATAATTTCTCTCTTTCAATAGTTTGAATATTTGGTTCCACTCCCTCCTGGCTTGTAGAGTTTCTGTTGAAAAACCTGATGATAATCTAATGGGCTTGCCTTTGTCGGTTTCCGCCTACTTTTCCCTGGCTGTCTTGAGGATTCTTTCTTTGTTGTTTATTTTGGACAGCTTCAATACAATTAGCCTTGGAGAAGGCCTGTTGGGATTGAAATTATTAGGTGTTTTATTTGCTTCTTTGTTTCCAGGATCCAGTTCTGCCCACAAGTTTGGAAGTTCTCATCAACAATTTGTTTGAATATATTCTCTGTTACTTTCTCTCTTTCTTCTCCTTCTGCTATGGCCATTATTCTTATATTGCTCTTTCTGATGGAGTCAGAATGTTCTTGTCGAGTTCTGTCATTTCTTTTAAGTCTTAAGTTTCTTTCTTCTTCCATCTGTGTAATTTCCAGGTTTCTATCTTGGATGTCACTGAATCTTTCCTCCATCTGGTCAACTCTACTACCTAAGCTGGTTATTTCATTCTTAATTTCTTCTATTGAGTTTTTAACTCCAATAATTCTATTTGGTTTGTTTTTAAATTTCAATCTCTTGTAAAATGCTCATGTTGTTCTTTGATTGTGTTTCTGAGTTCATTAAACTGCCTTTCTGTGTTTTCTTGCATCTCGTTGAGTTTTTTCAGAACTGCAATCTTGAATTCTCTGTCATTTAAGTCACCTATTTCCATATCTTTAAGTTCCTTTTCTGGAGACTTTTCACTTTCTTTCTGAGCTGTCTTGTTGCCTTGGTTATTCATGGCAATGACTGATTTATTATTTCTCTTCCTAGACATCTACAGGAGTGGCTTCTGAAACAGGTTTATAGGAAGAGGTCTTTCTTTTGTTTTCTAGTACTTGTTGGTAGAATGTTTTATTTTCTCTCCGACTGAAGCCTTTTTGTTTTTTCTCTCACACAGTAGTGCTATGTTTTCTCTGCACTATTCCAGCTTCTCACACAATGGGTGGAATCCCTGGGAGATGGGCTTCTCCTCTGTTCATAGTTCGCCTGGGTCACGGGGTGCAGTGTCCGTGTGGGTATGCGCAGAGCTTTTGAAGTTCCAAAGCTCTTCCTGCACTAGATTCAGAGCCTGTATGTTTCAGCAGTTCTGTTTATTCCTGTCGGGGTCTGCCCAAATAGGTTGGGCCAGCGGCGGGGTGAGTTGTAAGCGGTGGCCCAGAGTAATGGCAGCGACCACCACCACAACCAGTCCTGCTTCCACCGCTCCCTCCCCTTTGCCAGATGTAGTTGGGCTGCAAATCTGTGTCTGTGGTCCACAGTTCTCAGAACAGGAAATATTC
Source organism: Rhinolophus hipposideros (assembly GCF_964194185.1). NCBI lineage: Eukaryota > Metazoa > Chordata > Mammalia > Chiroptera > Rhinolophidae > Rhinolophus > Rhinolophus hipposideros. The sequence continues at coordinate 33,249,902 of NC_138068.1, forward strand.
TGTTCTTTTGATTTGACACTGCTACTGTTCCACTTCTAGCCCCGGGCAGGTGGTTGCAGGGCGAGCTCTGGGGAGGTAGGGATGGGACGGCCAGTCTCAGTGCCTAAGGCTTCCGTTCTCTGCTCCGCAGTGAGGGTTTAAACCACCGTTTTCAGCCTTCTTCCCTTAGTCTTTTCTCCGAGGTCTCTGCCGTGAACGTTGGGTTCAGCCGTGCTGTATGCTGCCCCCTCAGCCCTGTGGGCCATTAGCGGAGCCCTAGCGGTCCAAGTTCTTCCCTCTCCCGCAGCTGCTGTAGTTCCGGTGTGCAGGAAGCTCAGAGCACTGAGCTAAGTCTGTGTTCTGCGGCCCCGCGGCTCTGTCTCCCCACTTCTCCCTTCCCTCCTACCCCTCGCACGTTTCGCCCACCTTTAGGTGAATTCAGTAGTGGGCCTCTTCATCTTGCCTGCCTGCTGTGCAGGGAGTCCTTTGTGGAGTTATTGTTGTTCGATTAGTTGTAAATTCCAGGGGAGCTTTACAGAGGCTCACCTCACGCCGCCATTTTGATGACATCTCAGTTTCCTTTTCTAAAAGAAAAAGAACTTATAACAGTGTTGTGAGTATTGAATTGGCAGAAACACCCAGAACAATGCCTGAAATGTTACAAGCATTTGATAAGTGTTCATAAAGGCCCTACAATCCTCTATCCATAGCTTGACTCTTCAGTTCATGACCAGTCCCCTCCACCCAGCAAGAACTCCTATAATTGGGACTGAGGCACAATTTTGGCCATTGGGGCAGGAATGAATGTTTGCAGTGCCCATCTCATCAAGAAGGCCCACACTCATGCCCAACTTGATAAAAGGAACAAACTCCTTTAGAATCTCCTGTGTGTTTTTTCCCCTCATATTAGGGTATTTTTTGTTCATTCATTTTCATCTAGCTCCTATCTAGAGAATAGTTTTTCATTATGGATTTGATACTTGAGCCAGTTTTTATTTTTTATTTTTTATGAAGTTGACTGCTTAGAATTTTTGTTCTTAATTTTGGATATTTATGTCTCATTTTCTTTATGAGAAAATCTAGGAATTATAGTTTTAATGTCATAGTAAGTAACATTAAAATAAATAGCAAGGCACAAATTGGGAAATTAAAAACACCTAATAATTGGATTGGAGAAATATAAAAATGCTGGATTCAGTGAACCAGTGCCAGTCTAATTTAAATGTTTAATTAAAAGTTATTTGGCGGCACACCATACTTATACTTCATTGCAGTTTACTATGGCTGGGAAGGAAGCTTGGTATCTAGAAGAAAAATCAGAATTGCATGAAGAAATGGGAATGGACTCTGATCCTTAAGCAGAGTGCTCTATTTTAATCAAAGCACGTCCAACTCTACATCCCATTACCAATTCACTAAAATACATTGTCCCTGGTACCGAATCTGCTGTTAGTTGTTTAACAGCAGAGCAACCATGCTTCAAGTCAGGAAAGGAGAAAGCTATACCCAGATCGAGGCAGGAGCTTTTGTTAGCTGACGCACTATTTATCCAAAGTTGCCAGAGAGCTGTGGAGGAAGAAAAAGAAGAAGGCTAGTGATTAGGCAAGTAGAGATTAGAACTGATTTGACAAGAACAAGCCTGCCAGTCTGCAAGATGACTCATACAGAGGGCTATTCATAGCAGAAGGCTATTTAGCACATTGTCAAATATGACATTTTTAAAATGCAGTAGGATCATTGGTACAAATAACTAATGAACAGTGCCTTATTTGATTCACTGTCTAGAGGTGACTGGGTATGTGCAGTTAGGCAGAAGGAATTCCATCACCAAATAAAAAAAATAAAAAAAACAAGCAAAGAAACAAACAAACAGATAATGTCCAAAGTAAAAATTTTAAAATTAGGTTTTGTTTTCAGAGGCTGATCAATTCTGGCACTGTCATTTTGTCACTGTCACCTTTGTCTCTCAGTTTTCTCATCTGTACAATGGAATAATAGCCTTGTGAGAATTAGAGATTAAATAGATGAAGATACGTAATGTAATTAGAATAGTAGCAGGAAAGGAGAAGTTCTCCTAAATATTGGTTGTTTTCATTATTAGTTTTAATATTATTGGCAGTCTTTTTCTCAAATAAGGAAGTTTGAGATATAATAATTTGTGTAGCCATCACCAAATTATACCTAAATGTTTAGGTGAAACCCATTTACAGTGTGAGCTAAATGGTGCTTCTGTTTTTGGAGTATAAAATTTCTTTCTCTAAAAAATGTTTCTTATGTTTAAGAGGTCAAAAATAAGCTGCATTCTTTCAAACACCTCTCACTTTTGCTTTCCTCTCATTTTCTTAATGCCATCGGTTTAGTTCATTCCTTCATTTATTCAAACACTCTAAAACGCTCATTTAATACATCAGGCTCCTTAATGAACCAGGCATTGTGCTACACTAAGTTGCTAAGAGATGTCAATCAGGGAGTTTAAAGATCCTCTGGCATGAAAGAAAAGAACTACAATAAACACAACAATCTACAGTATACGTGCACATTAACAAACACACACATGTTAAACAGGTTTCCTGATTATCTCCATGTTACAGATGAGGAAACTGAGGCTTAGAGGAGGAAGGATGCCTCAAGAACTCTGCCTTAAGGCCTCAATGCAGGTATGCCCAATCTGCACTCATACCCCACTACAGGGCAGCCCTCCATCAAGGTGCCAAACTTCCCTTTTCATTTCCCCCTTTTTAGGACTCTATGAGTAGCTCAGGGAAATGGCTTGACTTCAGGACTAATATTTCCCAGGGAAGTACTGAGTGCTAGCCCTTGGCCCCCACCATGAGACACTGTCAATAGCATGTGAACTAAGAAAAATCTCTGCAGTCAAAGCAGGATGAGCACAGCAGATGAATTACACCTTATCTTTAGTTCTGCTTCTCTTCCTAATGAATAAATGAGTAAATCAATAGGTCCTTAGGTCCTATGAGACTCTTTTTACTCCAAGCAAGTTTTTTGTTATTGTTGTTGTTTGTTTGTTTGTTTATCTTAGCTAAGAATCCTAAACAACCAGAGGCCATTTTCACATTTACCATCTTACAAAACACAGCAGTGGTAATTAAAACAATCTGGGGCTAGGAAAAGATGGAAGGAAAATCTGTCACCGCTGTGACTATCAAGTAAAAAAAAAAATAAAATGAAAAGAGTCTGAGGAATGAAGCAGAGACATTGACAATTTGTTATATCTAACCCCAGAATGACACACAATGAAAGAGTGAGGCAGAGATTGTTGCTGGGGAAATGTCAGTTTTACATAAGAAGCCATGGAAAAACTCTAAAACTGTATCCATAGTTTTCATCTTCTGCCAAGGCCAGGAAGGAAATAAATCTCCTTTCCACAAATGGGAATCAGCTACTCTGTAGTCGTTTGCATATACTAGCTTTAAAAAGGAGTGATCATATCTGGTATATTTGCCCATGTCAGCTTAAATGAAAAGTAAAAAAGTCAGCCCACATCCAACTTTAAAGCATTTTAAGTTTAGGTTTAACTTGATTTTAAGAATACTGCAAGTTTTTCAGATTCATAGTTAGTTTTCTTTTTCTTTAAGGCATTTCACCAAACCCTCAACCCACTGACTGAATCCTTTCAGTCTTCTGGCTGGGTGAAGTTGTTTAGTAGCTTCCCACCTCCAACTTGAACTCTGTAAAGTAAAACCAGAAAGAACAACCCTGCAAGACATTTCACTCCCTGCTGTTCTTGATCTATTTGCAGCAAATATTTTCTCAGTCATGTATAATCCATGAAATCCAGCTGAGAATCTTTGGAGCTCTGTATCTCACATAGTTGTAGTCTTATGGGACAAATTTGCCAAAGATTTGTGGATTCTCACACAATAAGAAACTTAATGAATTTGGAGTAATTCTGCTGACTTCATTTCTCTTATCATGCTTGTTAGTTAAAGGATATGAATTGGATAATATAACAACAACAATAGCACGATAATAGCTAACCACTCTAACATGCTTCTTTATGGTAAACATTGTCATTATTTTAATCCACAAAGCAACTTCAAAGTAGAGCAGTGCATTACTTTGTCTAGTCCCATTTTGAATTGTCTTGGGAGAACAAATATAATAACCAGCAGTGTTAGATGCATAAACTAGAGAATAAAAAAAATATTAAGGGATGGGGCTGGAAGAATATGCATCCAAGAAGTAGGAATTGTTGTGGGAATCAGAGGTGGAATTATATATGCTTCTTTCCCACAGAGTTTAAAAAAAAAAAAAGTATTAAAAAAAATAGGAAAAAAAATGCAAGACAGTGTTAACTTTTCCAAGGGATCATATCTATTTCTGAGTATGGTATTTATCCATTTGAACTTAAATTTTAGTAATAATAAATGCCTCCCAAGATGTACCTCTTGGGTCCCTACTTCCTCTCCTTAACTGTTCTCTGTAAAAATGATTTGTTGTTACTCTTGGCACTACCCAACCTCAAACCATACAATCCAGTGATATATCCAAAGATCACTAAGCAGGGGGAGGCAGGACAACCCTGAGTACATGTTTCAAAGAGATGGTTCCCAGCATGAAAGAATGAGAACAATCTAAGGAGGAAGAGACAAGTCATGAAAAAGAGAGAAAGCAGTGAGAGACCAGGTGCAAAATGGGGCAGAGGCAGAGAAGACAGCTGTAGAATAAAAGCAGTTCAGAAGCAAATCTTGTAATTGTGAGATTCTAATCACTGGGTTTGGTGTATACTCAGTTGAGTTTGTGTCTACTTGAAGATGTCACAGTCTTCAACCAAAGAGGCAAGAGATTCTAACATCTTTACCATCATTGTTATTTCTCAAAGGGGATTGTTCTGATCTCTCCATTGGTTGTTATTTCAGTAAACCATCTTCTCTTCCAGAAGACACTGAAGACTTTTTGTGCTCATAAAGAAAAAGCACAAAGACAGTGTTTCTAAGTAGTAACAGTTGCAGTAGTAATAATAATAATAGTAATAATAATAATCATCATTGCAAAAGCAGCAATAGTAGTAGAAATAAGTTACATTTAGTGAATGCTTACTGTGTGCTTTCACTGTGCTGCATGTTTCTCCTAGATTAACTCATTCAATTCTCACAACTCTGCTTTACTCATTTTGCAGTAGAGGAGAGTCACAGAGAAAAGTCATTTGCCTAAAGATCTATAATTAGCAAGTCTGCAACTAAGATTGGAATCAAAGTCTGAACATGGAGCCTTAGTTTACCTTTTTAAAATGTAAATATGAGGACTTCCATTTACAGGAAGATGAATTAGACATAGCATTCCATAATTCTGCTAGGTACAACTAAAATCCCTAGACGTCATATATAAAACAATTAAGATGACGCTGAAAGGTGGAGACAATAAGGCAAATGAGCAAGGAGACTCAGGACCCATGAAATAAAAGGATGACAAGTTCCCTGGATTTTTTTTTTCATCTCACACATCACAGACGTGGAGCCAAAGAAGGTGGCAACCTGGAAATGTCCATAGACACAGACCAAGAAAAGCCCCTAACAAAAGCCTGCTTTTTCTATCCAAAGGAGAAGGAACAGAAACCCAGAAAGACTGAAAATTTTAGACAATAACTACATTTCTGCAGCCAAATAATCCAGAAAAAAAAGTATAAACTCACTCATGGCAGTAAGTAAATTAAGTGTAAATAGTCCAAATATATCAATTAAAAGGCAGAGATTGGAAAAGTGGATTAAAAATATCATGCTACTATATACTTCTCCAAAAATAAATCATGTCATATGCAACAATATGGATATATTGAGGCTAAAATGAAAATAAGAGAATGGAAAAAAATATCATGTAAATATTAATTAAAACAACCCGGCAATGACTATATTAATGCCAATAAAGTAGACTTTCGAGCAAATAAGTTACTAGAAAAAGAGAGGGAAATTATATAACAATAGAGGAGTCAATCCACCAAAAAGATATAGCAGTCTTAAATGTGTATGCATCAAACAACAAAACTGAAAAATATATGAAGTAAAAACTGATAGAATGGAACAGAAAAATAGATACATTCACAATTGTAGTTGGGGACTTCAACATCTCTCTCAATAATTAATAGAACAACTAGACAGAAAATCAACAAGGATACAGAAAAACACCATTGAACAATAGAATCTAACTGACATTTAGAGAACAACTCACACAACATAGCAGAATGTACCTCCTTTTTCAATACTTGTGGAACTTATATCAAGATTGACCATATTTTGGACCATGAAAAAAACAAACAAAAGAACTGAACAGAATGTATTCTCCCCTTCAATGGAATCAAGCTATAAATAAATAAAACAGAGGGAAAAAGAAAACATTTTCAAATATTTGAAAACAAATAACACACTTCTAAATGACCTATGGGTTAAAGAGAAAGCCTCAAAGGAAATTTAAAAGATACGTTGAAATGAAAGAAAATAAAAACATAAAATATCAAGATGTGCGGGAAACTGCTAAGGCAGTTTTGAGAGGAAAATTTATAGTACTAAATGCGTACATGAGAAAAAAAGAAGTCTCTAATTATACCCTATGTTCCCACCTCAAGAACCTAGAAAATAATAAAAACAAAATAAACCCAAAGTAAACAGAAGAAAAAAATAGCAAAGATTAGAGGATAAAAAAATGGAATTAAAGAAAAAAATAATGGTGCAAAGTCAATGAAACAAAAAACTGTTTCTTTAAAAGATTTATAAAATTGACTATCATCTAGCTAGATGACAAAGAAAAAGAGAGAAGACAGAAATTACCAATATCAAGAATGACACAAAAGTTGTGAACCATATGATTTCACTCATATGTGGGGTATAAAACTAAAAGCAACAAATAACAGGACAAAAAAATAAAAACTCATAGACACAGACAACAGTTTAGTAGTTACCAGAGGGTAAGGGGGGAGGAGGGTAAACGGGATCAAATAATATGGTGATGAAAGGAGAACTGACTCTGGGTGATGAACACACAATGTAATATATAGATGATATATTATAGAATTGTACACTTGAAACCTATATAATTTTACTAAAGAATGTCACCCCAGTAAGTGTAATAAAATTTTTTTGAAGTGATAGAATTGTCATACAGCACTATATGAATTTAAGCTATACAACATAATAACTTGGCTTAAAAATATTGTGAAATGATTACCATATAAATTCAGTTAAAATACATCATCTCAGGTAAATAAACAATAAAATAAATTTCCTTGTCATTCTTTTAAGAATAACATAAGGTTATGAATACAATCCAATTCTTCACAAAACATAAATTGTCATAAATAAATGATTACTATTCACCAATAGCAGAAAACAAATTATTGATACATTAAGCAATCTAAATTAATTTCCAAAGAATTATGCTAAGTGAAAAAAGCTGATCTCAAATACTTACATACTGTATGATTCTATTTGACTACATTCTTGAAATGACAGAATTAAAGAAATGGGGAACAGAATAATCCTTGTCAAGGGTTAAGGAAGGGGTGGAGACAGGAGGGAACTGGGTGTGTCTATAAAAGGCAAAATGAGGAACCTTTGGTGATTAAAATATGCTCTGCATCATCTTGACTGTGTCCATGTCAATATCTTGGTTGTGATGTTTTACTATAGTTTTGAAAGACATTGCCATTAGGGAAAATTGGGTAAAGGACATATTGGATCATTGTAGATTTCTCTTACAAGTACATGTGCGCTTACACTTATCTCAAAATAAAAAGTTTAACTGAAAAAGTCAACGTAGGCTTGTTAGTCATAGTTCTGCAGCTAGTATTCAAAATGTGCATGCTCAATTCTATATTGTCAGGGGAGGCTGCTCCTCTGTAAGCTCACTTGGCACATGAAGCACATGTTCTGCCATCTGTGCAGACACCATCCTCCAGGCTGCCCACACTCTGGTCTTTCTTCCAGATCCCGGAGGTTCTGACTCATCACTTTATTTTGATGTTTCACTCATCCTAAATATACATACAAATGCTAAGTCATGGATACATATACACAAACGCTTAGTCATCACAATTTCTATTTTCCACTCAAAGTTTGAAATCTGAATTATGACACTGCCAAACAGAGTGACTACAGCACTGCATATGCCACAACAGATGGCTCACAATTCATGGTTTTTACCCCCAAAAGTTGTTCTGTCTAGTAAACCTATCAGTAAGTATGTCACAGATAAGTACTGTGGAATGGAAGGGAGGAAGACAGCAGGTTTGGATGGGTAATGGAATCTCAGAGAATGGAGGAATAGCATTCCAGAAAGTTCCAACTAAGGGCCAATTTTATAGTACCCATATATGGATTAAAACTTCTTAGCTTTTTGTGTTTCAAATCGGTTTTTCGGTGTGTGCGTGTGTAGCAAAAAAGACCTTAAACATTATTGAGAATCAAATATAAATTTCGGACCCTGTACTCCCCCCAAAATACACATATATAGTCTTGTTAATTGATCAAAAAATATAATCACTGCTGAACCCTTTCCTCTGTCCTGACTGTTTTGAAAAATGCTCATTCGAGAACTGATAATGTCCAAATACAAATGCCATATATATCTCTGAAATCCTTGAGCCTGTGATTGCCGGATACATTGTCAGGATCTTTAGGGACACTTGTTAATTATAAACATTTTCACTTTATTCTATTGTTTTCTTACCATATTCAAAATGCTACTTTTCCTTACCTATTTAGGTCCATTGAATATGAACCAGACTTAGTAAATAATATCTTCTCAATGCATCATGTATTAGTCAGCTAATGCCACAATTATGTTGCATAACCAACCATGTCAAAGCTTTGTGGCTTACGACAGCTAGCATTTATTCTCATGCTCACAGGTCTGCAGATCTGCATCTGGGCTGATCTGGGCTAGGCTCAGCCAGGCTGTTCTTTGTCAGGCTGCACATCAGCTGGGCTGGGTTGGGCTTGGTTTGGGGTCTGATCCGAGTGTTTCTTATATTTGTGGACAAAGAGATACTTAGGGGAGGTTCTAAGAGTGAAAGGTAACAACCACCTAAGTCCACTTAAAGCCTCTACTTGCATCACATCTAATATTCTAGTAGCCAAAGCAAGTCATGAGTGATCCCTGCATCAATGAGGTGGCCACAATTGCCCATAGTGGGAAAGAGGGGAATGAGTCTTTGTTGAGCAGTAATCCTATATTTCACATGCCACAAATTTCTCTCTAGTATTTCCTTAAGACAACAAAGATGCTCTCATGTTCTAATGCTCATTTTATGATACTCAAAAGCCTAAACCCATTGGAGAAAGCATATGATTATAACTGAGACCATTTTGTCTGACTTGACTATGATTTAGAGCAGAGTTTCTCAACCTTGGCACTATTTTAGATACATAATTTTTTTGTTTGTGGGGCTGATTACAGGATGATTAGCCACATTCCTGGCTTCTACTCATTAGATGCTGGTAGAACCTTCTAGTCATGAAAATAAAAAAATGTCTCCAAACATTGCCAAATGTTCCCTTAAAGTCAAAATTGCCAGTTTTTAAACACTATTTTAGAGAAACAATCAAAAATTCAAGGTGTGAGAAATATTGCCAATTGACAAATAGAAAATGTCAGTAATACAGTATTTTTCTGTATCAATATAAATAAATTTGCACTTAAATAAACTTGATTGGGTCCTTTTATATGGTAGAAATTGGTTAATCATTCATAACACCTTATAACTTCTCTGCCAGGTGGGTATCATTATTTCATACAACTGATGTTGAAATTAAGCTGCAGCTAAGTGAATTATTCAAAGACCCAAAGATAAAAACGGGCAAAAATGAGATTCAGTTTTTTTTAGTTACCTGAATCTTTGTTGTAGGAATACCACTGCATTCTACTTTAAAATAAGTAGCTTGAAATCTCATTGTATTGTGGGCTTTTTTGTATACACCTTGTAAACCATCACCACAGTCTACGTATGTCATAAACGTATGTATCACCTCCAAAAGTTTCCTACCACCATCCATATTTATTTTTATAGTTTTTGTGATAAGAACACAACATTTTACCACTTATGTGAGGAGTCTAAAATAGTCAAACTCATAGAAGCAGAGAGTAGAATTGTTGCAAGGGCTGAGAGGAAAGGGAAATGGGGAGGCATTTCTCAAATTGTGCAAAGTTTCAGTTATATAAGATGAGAAAGTTCTACAGATCTACTGTATAGCATAGTGCAGATTGTTAACAATACTCTTGTGCACTTAAAAATTTACTAAGAGGACATAGCTTATGCTAAAAATGAGATTTGAAACAAGTCTCCAACTTGAAATCAGCTTTCAGTAATAACACATATTATTATCATCTACATGTATAAGGATTCTTGATTATTGCAGTCATTTTCATTCTGCTTTATTAGGTTTTGGTTTTATATAAAAATTTGTGATAACCAAAGAGATAGAAAAGGAGTCAACATTTATGTAATATTTTAACTGAGAATGCATTATTATTCACATCACAAACACTGAATGATAAATTACTAATACAGTCTTCAACCACTAAGAATAGCAGTTAGATCATATGTACATGGTAAAAAGTACTTTTGTTCTTATAAACTACACCCACAATCATCACCATCATCAACAGCATAATTCTCAAATGAAAAGAGTGCCAATTTACCTTTTTTAGTTGATTTCTAGAAATCATCTAAAAGTCAAAACTCCCACACAAGTGATTCTCATTGCTAGCCTTGATTTATCCAGGTTTGTTGTTGTTTTTTTTTCCCCCAGTTTATTTATTTATTTATTTATTTATTTATTTATTTATTTATTTATTTATTTATTGGGGTGACAATTGTTAATGAAATTACATAATTTCAGGTGTACAATTCTGTATTACATCATCTATAAATCCCATTTTGTGCTCACCACCCAGAGTCAGTTCTCCTTCCATCACCATATATTTGATCTCTATTTCTACTACAACTCACATCCAATCCATTAGTGAATCCAATTGAAGAACCCTTCACAACAAATCCTCAGTCAGACAATTTTTCACTGCTTCTACCACCATTGTCTTAGTTCAAGCTGCAGTCTTCTCTCTCCTACACAATTACAGTAGACCTAAATGATCTCCTTCTTCCATCTCAGCTCCCTACAGACTATTCTCTGTACAGCAGCCCGAGTGAGCCTTTGAAAATGTTATATCAGAACTATCAGTAATAGTTCATCATACTCCTACTTAGAGACCTCCAATAGGTTCCCACCACATTTAGAATAAACCCCAAAGTCCTTTCTAAGAGTTGTAGAACTCTAACAAGCTGGCTCCTAGCCACATCTCTGTTCTCACTTTTAGCTTTCCCCTCCTCACTCAGTGCACTGCAGCTATCCTGATCTATTTGTTGGTCCTTAGACATACTAAGCAAATTCCCAACTTAGGGCATTTATTCTTGTTATTTCACTGGCCATTCACCTAGAATTATCTTCCCAGATAGTTTTTCAGGATCTGCTCAAATGCTGCTTCCCCTGAGAAGCCTTTCCTAACTACCCTATGTGAAAAAGCATCCCCTAAAACTCTGCTCATTTCCCTTGCTTTATTTTGTAATTGACATCATATTGCCTATGTGTTCTGCTCTTTTATTTATTAACCATCTTCCCCAAAAGAATCTAAGCTCTACACAGGCAGGAACAATAATTTGTTCATTACTCTAACTCTAGGATCTAGAAGACCATATTTCACATCTTTAATAAATATTTGGTAAGTAAAAGAATGAAGTAACCTAAATATTAACTGGAGTCTCAAGGTCTTTTGAGATTTAGCTAACGTTTTCCTAAGTGCCCCTGATACCACACCAACACCACCTACACATATTCTATAGTTTCTGGAACTCTCTCCAAGACTTCTGAGAATTTCCAAAGCTTTGTTCTCAGGGCACTTCTAGTTTGGATGGCTTGCTTTCTCAGTTTATGACTCAGCTCTCGTCAATCCTATGTATGCCATCTTGGCCCCACTATAAGCTTTCTCACATCAGGCAACTTGTGTGTTTGGTAAACTTTACTGAAGATGTATGGACAGGGAAATAAAAGGTTTTCACAGAGATATTGTAAAAAGAAACGTTGAAGTGAGTTTCCTCATTCTTTTTAAGAGGCCCTCAGTCACGACCCTACAGGGGTTGTTCATGAACACACCATCCTACAAGTTTTCCTAACCCAGCACCAACCTCCCTAGCCCTGCTTCACTCCAATAGGATTGTCATCCAGGCCATGCTGCATTCTTGATCACATATATAACAGTTCGAGTCCCTTAATCTGTCCTGCTGTTGCATCTACCATACTCTTCTGGGTCTTGGGAAGTGTTGGTAGCCATTACCATGTCTCCCAAAATGGTGCTTCTAATATCCCCAGTGTCCTGGCATATTCCACTGAATTACATCAGCCAGTGCTTGCCATTGAAGCTAATTGTCTAACGTCAATCCTAGGACCTAAGGCCAAGCATGCCAAGCTAGTGGAATCTTCTCCCGTTCTAGGATGCCATGGTCTCCCTAGTTAATAGAAGAGGACTGAGATCCATTCTGCGGTCCTGGATGGGATATTCTTTACTTGTGAATTGCAGCCACAGATATTAACTTTAGCTAATTCTGCACACTGCTTATATCCACCAATGGGGAGAAGGGCTACTGACTGATTGATTCCAATGGCTACAAGTGACATTTCCCTGACTGGTAGATGTCACTCCCCTGGGCTGTTATTCCCACATGGGTCAACAGACTTGCCCTTACTGCTTCAGTTGAACATAATCTGAGCTCAAGATGTAGGTGATCATCTAGTCATTCCAAGTTTTCCTAAACCTCTTCCATAATCCTACTTGTCCTTTCTGGCAAGTGTGAAGAAACAATTTTCCCAGAGTATATTTGTCATTTTGGGATCTTGAGGAAGCAGACACCAAGAAAGAGTTAGAAGTATAAGAGATTTATTGAGAGTAATATCTGTGAAATGTGAAGAGGTGAAGGAAAGCTCTTGGACCATGACTTAGATATGACACCCGTGAGTGGAGGGGAAAAAGACTATGTAGGAAGCAACTCAGACTATAGTGCTGCTTTGAGAAAGTCTCAGCCATCCAGTGCAGAGATCCAATGCAAAGAATGGCAATTGAGGAGTTCAACATTGAGCAGAAGTACCCAGGCCCCGGTACTCCCATGGTGCTGACGCATTGGCTGGGAGAAGCCCAAGAAGAGTGTGGCCTCAGCTCAGATGCCTCAGCAGATCCTGAAAGTGCTCCAGCTGGGCACTGGCAGCTATCTGCATTCCTTGCCACATGCTTTTGTCTTGAAGAGAAATCTGAGCTGTGTGTATATTGATGGTTGCGTCAGGAAGAAACATAGCACACTACAACCTTGACTGTAGTCTAATTCCCAGGTAGGGGATAACTGGGCTGATGATAAAAACATAGAATTTGTCAAACATCTAGGCTAAGTAACTAACAAGACTCCCCACACTCAAAGATCCAGCAGATCAGCCTAAACTCTAGGACAATTTTCGACAACAGAATCACTTACTTATCTCTTGGCTAGTTATCTCTTGGCATTTTAACCTAGACAAACATACCATCCATATACATGCATCAATATCAGTGGGGAGTCAGAACATTGTGTCCCACATATGGGACAGGAAGAAGGGTTGTCTAGAGCTTTCAGCCACCAGAAACCTATCTTCTGGGCCAGGTCTGGGTTCCCTGAGACTCTATGTTAGGGGAGGACTTCCAGTAATAGTCATGGCTTTTGTTTTTCTATTTATATCATAATCATCCTCCAGTGTCTCCTACAGCAATACGAGAGACCAGGCTCATGAACTTACAGATTAAAATAAAAGTTCCTACCTGAGTGGATAAGGACACAGCATCCATCCCTTGGGATAAGGAGTGAGCTGAGGAGTGAAGTTTAACTTTTTTGATTCCCTGTAGACTGGCGAAAGGTGATGGTCTCCTCTAAAGCATCACAAAAACTGTTAGTTGACGACAATTGATCCTGGAGAGGGCAGTGGCAGAGAATTTGGTCCTATCAACTCATGTTATTTATCACCTCTGAGATGGGCTGTTAAAGACCACAATTGTCAAATTCTCATATATCTGTCACAAGCCAAATAGTCAGGAAAAGTCCACAAATAGCTGACATTTGAACATTTTCTTTCTGGAGGAGAAATAAATGAAAATTGCCTTTTCTGTAAGTTTAACATGAAGTCAACTTTAAAAATAAACTTTCTTTTTTTACCAATAAACAGAAAACTACGGAGGAAATGTTAGTATCATTTGAATATTTGTTTACAGGGTGATGAAATGGAATGAAAGGGGGCATATAGTTATAAATCATTTTACCTAAAACAATTTTACTAAATAAGATTTAAAGAACTAAAATGGAAGATTAAAATGTCTAAGTATAAATGGCCAAATCTCAGGAATCTTACTATCTATGAACAAGTCCTCTAAAACAAAGAATCCAAGACCTGCCACCAAAATCCATGTTATTTCTACATGTTTCTACCCATTGTTTGAATCCACATAGACATGTGAGACATGAAAGAACTTAAAGGAATTAATTTTTTGTCACTTGTTACCAATAACCCCATAGCAGCAGCCAAATTGGAAGTAAACAAAGAGTTTCATCTTAGACTCATAAATTGATAACTGTCAAGTATGGTAGATTGTTGCAGGAGACTCAGAACAGGACACGGAGAGTCTCCAGGAAGCCATTGATCTGAGGATGGATGTACCCAAGGGGGAAGTATGATATTCCAATGAGTAACTATCAATGTTCACCAAGCACAGAACGCACTCTTATGTCACTATTAGCTGGAAATGACCCTAAATATTACCTAGCTTTGTCCTTTCATTTTATAGAAGAAGCATCGGAAGATTGAGAGACTGAGAAGCTGAGCCAAGGTCACACAGCTGTTTAGGGACTATGCTGTGAGTTGAACTTGGGCCTCTTGCATCATTGTTTGCTGATCTTTCTACTTATGCATTATATTCACTGACCCCATAAATCTTTATTGAACATTATGTGCGATTAAGCTATTGTATTATTACTAGCTATTGTATTACTAATACTAGCTTCCATGGGAATGATTTAACACTATACATCCTCATTTTGAGCAAATAAATCAACTGGTCTTTACCAAAGAGTCGATTGTACTCTTTACAATGTTTAACATCACTGAGATTCATTCTTTCCTTCCTTCCTTCCTTCCTTCCTTCCTTCCTTCCTTCCTTCCTTCCTTCCTTCCTTCCTTCCTTCCTTCAGTCATTTATTCATTCATGTCATTCCTCTCCAAAACAACACTTCTCTAACATACAAGCACGCCTGGATGAGCATCTCTTCCATGACTCACACCTCTATTTTCTGGTATAGCTGCACTTGGCAAAATCTATCTTCACTGGCACCTCATACCCTCAAAAACAGAACAGACCAGCCCCCTTTTATGTCTGTGGAAACAGAGCTACTTACCAGCAAGTTTTAAGAGGAGATGATGTTTTAGATTGCATATCACCAAGGTGATTTTTATGTCTTCGTTTTTTGTGGTCATACCAATTTAAATAGCTATGTTTCAGCTCTTGGTCTATACTGCTGTATCCTACCTATAAGGTAGACAAAGGAGGATGTGTGGGGCAAGCATTCGGTGCCTGGGAAGACCTGAGAGGCTATGGTAAGCCTGATCATCCCAATATTTTACAGTTATTGAATCCTGGTATTCTGCCATTCATTAAATATTCTATGGACTCCTGTGATTACATCATTAAATAATGCCTTCAGGTTTATTAGGCACTACTCTCTCCTTTTAAATGTAAACACCTTTGAAAGGGTTAGTACACCAAATTTCTATTTTAGAGAATCAGATTGGGTTCCTCCTCAATCAGAAAGAAAGGTGAATTAAGGACTGGAGGACTGGACACCCTACGCAGTGGGGAGTAATCACCATGATGACCTCAGGGGAATCCAGTCTTATAAAGGGGGACGTAGATTCGGGGGAGGCAGGGGAAGTCATTCTGTGTTGCGTTTGTGTAGCCTCCGCTGAGGTAACAATGTTAACAATAATTGTCATCACAATCATTAAAGTAGCTGATATTTGTTGGGGGCTTATTATGTTCAGATGCTTAGCTGAGAGCATGGCACTGTTGAGAACACAGACAGGTCTCTTTGAGAATTTTAAACCATCACTTCTGACCCCCTACTAGGCTGCTGAGTATTATGAGCAGATCTGAGGATATATCTCTGTTTTCACCACCAGACAATAGGACTGATTCTCCCCTTGTGGAATTGCCAAGATAAAATATATTAATTGCAAACAGCTATTTTTTAGTTGGTATGAGTTTAAACCTGCAAGCTCTGGTATACATACGAGAAACAACACTCTCTTTAACAACCACAAGTCAAGCATGGATCCTAGAGCTAAATTTTCTAGATTTGAATCCTGTTGTGTGGCTTCAGTTTCTCCATCTGTAAAATAGGTTGCAAGATGTCACCTCAGAGAATTTTTACAATGATTAAATAAGTTAATATTTGTAAAGTCAGTAGAACTATGGCTGGCACATAGTGGCTGCAATCTAAGACCTAGCTTTTATCATTGTTATCGTTATCCCAAAATATTGGCAGAATATGTCTATGTAGAGTCCTGATTTGGTGAGGGTAGGAAAGGATGGAGTCCTTGCACTCAGGTTATTGCAGAGAAGGTCTTCCCCTTAATCAACAAGGCTCCTCAAGCCAATGGCCTCAGTTATCTGTGAGCCTCATCAGGGACCCAGGAACCTTTATTCAAGGCTGCATGGGGCCCATCTACTAAATGTACTATGTGGTCACTTTCTTTCCAGGGCTTTGCCATCTTCCAAAAACATTCCTTTCTCTTAGTCCTGGATCAAGGAAAACACTTTTCTACTCTGAATATTGGAACAAAGCTCTAGTCCTCTTTCTTTTTCTTAGCTTCACATCTTCAGTTTCTTTCACCTAAGAGTGTAGGCTATTAGAACACAAAAGCCTGAGAGATCTGCCGGCTATTTCTGGTTTCCTTGTCTTCACCTTGTACATCTCTCTTCTGAGGCAATAATCACCTGCATAACTAAAGGGAAGTGGGGAAGTCCAGTGAAAGAAGAAAAATAAAAGAAAGTTCAATATCTCTATGTATTATTTCACTTTACCTAAACAAGAGGATTTTTCTTAATGCATGATTGGGAATACCAGCAAATAGCAGAAGGTCAGGTTCCACTGTTTGCTTGCTCATTCCTGAGAACCCCTAAACACTGCCCTCCTGCCATTGCTGTGCTTTCATCCTGCCCCCACGAGTGGCCCCTAGTGAGTGTCTGGGTAAGGAAAGAAGAGACTGGTGAGCTGCAGGTTCTGGTGAGCTAGTTTCCAACCCTGCTAGATGCAAATGCTGAGTTTCTGTAGACCTGGGGTTCTAACTTTTCAACGTGGTCCCTGACTGCTCAGACACGCTATCAATCCCTCCTCCAGAATGGGGCAGTGACACAAGTTACTGACTTGACTTCAGATAGGTCTGGAAGCTACTGCCTCCAACTTTGCTAGAAGTATTCCAACTCAAGAGGCCATTCCTCGCTTTGGCCAAGAAAGAAAGTTCAAGCTAACTTAAAGCCTTGTTCTTCATTTCCTGCTGAGATCCCTCTCTCTCTCAGATTTGAGTGTGTGTGTGTGTGTGTGTGTGTTTGTGTGTGTGTGTTTTACAGGTCTGAGTCTGATGCTGGAATGTTGAAGTCCATAGGACATCAGGCAGCTGGAAGGGAAGATGGCTATAAAGTAGAGAAGAACAAGAACAAAATAGAATTCAAAAACGTGAGCTGGCAGACAGGAGGATGGACTGAAATCTCTGTCGCTTCTTATTGCGTCTGACCTTAGAAGCCCAGTGTTCTACAGAAGCCAAAAGCTTTGTCATGCTACTGAACACATATACCAGGCCCCCGAGTGAGGGGAGCTGTAAGAGGATCATGGGGCAGTGAAGCAGTTGCAGGCCAGCTGTTGCCTGCAGCGATGGGGCAAGTCAGCAAATCAGAGATGATGGTATGAACCACAATATGGCTGCCACTTCACTTCCACACTCCACTTCTCACCCAACAGTCTCTCTTGTGACAGCCTCACCGGAACAATACAGGAAATGGAATTTGAGGATACAGTTCAGCCTGGTCTGGTTGACACATTATAAAACCACAATGGTACCTACCCTAGCAGGCTGCATCCCTGGATACAAGAATTCCCTTACTGGGGCTAAAGCCAAAGTAGACGTGAAAAGAAAACTCTGTGTGTGTGTGTGTGTGTGTGTGTGTGTGTGTGTGTGTGTGTGTGTGTGTGTGTGTGGTTTTGGCAGTGAAAGTTGCCTGGAAAGAGGCATTCCTGACACTGTGGTATTTTTTTTAGCCATCATCTCTACTCTTCACAAGAATCCTATACGATGGGGTAGGATTATACCCATTCATCCAGTCTCAGAGAGGGCAAGCACCTATAACTAACAAAACTAGGATTTGAATCTACATCTCTCTAATCCCATATTTAAGACTATAATTTTACTGACACCTACACTTTGATATTATTTTACTGCTTAAACCCCAACGAGATTCACTAATGTGTGATTTAAAAAAGAGAAAGAGATTGTAAATCCGGACATGAGCACTTCAGAGGTCCTGGCTCAGGACACATCCTGAAGCCAAGACCTCCTACTGTTCTATAAGCCTCAGCCAGTTCAGGAATTTGCTGCCACCTGGAACCCACAACTTAGCCAATTTCCTAATGGGCTGCACTACTCAGCGTCCAAACAAGACAGGTGGATACTCAAACTAGTAACAGAGGAGGTTTAATCAAAGGACTACTCACAGAGGTGGGGGCAGGTTTCAGGAAGGTCATGGTCAGTGGAGCAGTCAAGCATTAGCAGCAGAGGGAAGCTGATATCGAATAAAGAGGCTGCGGTAAGAAGTATGACTAAAACTCTGGTGAGAGCTGCATCTGGGGAGACAGGCCACCCCATCCTGGCTGAAGTTGTAGCCCCCATTTCTCCTTTCCCACCCAATGATCCCTTGCCAGTGCCTCTGTCCAACAGATCCAACAGGAAACCAGAGAGCAAGGGTATAATAATCTATCAAGGTCAGCTTTAGAGCAAAACAGAAAGTTTATGGAGCAAACGGCAAGGCAGGAAATGGATCTGGAAGTACAAATGGAACTCACTGGCCTTCTCAGTTGTTAATTCTCTTTGAGAATCGTTAGAATTATATGACTGAGGGTATATGGTGGTCCAAGCAGCAGAACAACAGAAATCCATGAGGTGGTAAGGTCACAGCAGCAAAGAGCAGGATATAGGAACAGGGTGCCTTCTGATACACACACCTCCTTTAGCAGTTATGAAATATACCTCACAATGCTAAAAAGAGAGGCCAGGGTCATCTCTAAATTTTAACTAGCAGTGCAGGATGTATGTTCCCTACACACTGACATAAACTTTCTGTTTTGCTCTAAAGCTGGAAGCCCTTAGGGAAATTGGAGAATAAGGAAAGTTTTAGGCTTTTGAGCTCCTGCCAATCTCCAGGTAGATTCTTTTACATCTCCCAGTTGTCACAAAGCAGTAGCATTGTTTTTATGCACATACATAGAGAGAGGCATAAAAATACACAAACATAAAAATAGTACTGCAGTCTGTTAACAATGCAGCTCATCTGTAAAGTTATGCTATCTGCATTGTCCATCTGCTCTGGCACCCCTTAGTGGGAACACCCCAAAACAAGGTGGACACAGCAGCTAAGAGCTTGAATTGACACAATGGCTGGGACCTGCCTGGAAATACACTTCTTCCCCCAGATAAGTTAAGTGCTATGGGAAAGAAAATAATTCTTTTAGACCCATGAAGGTAAATGGGGAGGATAAGACGGAAAAAATACAGAAAAGTACACCAGGTCCTAGTAAAACAATGATGATAGATTAGATAGATGATAGATAGATAGATAGATAGATAGATAGATAGATAGATAGATAGATAGATAGACAGACAGATAGATGATAGATAATATATATGCTATAATAAAGAAAGAAATATGTAACGAGAGAAGAGAAGGGAAGGGAAGGGAAGGGAAGGGAAGGGAAGGGAAGGGAAGGGAAGGGAAGGGAAGGGAAGGGAAGGGAAGGGAAGGGAAGGGAAGGGAAGGGAAGGGAAGGGAAGGGAAGGGAAAGGAAAAAAGAAAGAAAGAAGAGACAGACTTAAAATACAGCATGATAAATGTCAAGAAGTTGGGGAGTACAGGGCGTTTGGGGGCACATTGTGGGGACCCCTAACTCCACCTAGGAGAATCATATGACATGATATAATCATAATATATGATATAATCACATATATGTATATATATATTATATATATATTATATATATAATAGGCTGGAACATAATAGGCTTTCAATAAGTAATTGCTAAATTGTTGGTTATTTTTGTTGTTACACAGATTAAATACAAAATAGAGCACTAAATTAAAACTTCTCAGGTGTAAACTCACTGAGTGGGAAGAGCTCATTGCCTGCTATTGCTGGGCAGGGATCAAGATGGAAGTGGCCCGGTAAGGTACGCCCAGCATATACCCAGGGACAACTGACAGAAACATACAGGTGACTTATCCCTAAAAACATGTGTGATGGCTAGAAATGTGTGTGGCCCTTGCCATAAGATCAGGGTCCATCCACACCAGAGCTCTGCCCTGCTATAATGAGAATACAAAAGGATTTGCCATTTTGATTGTGTTCTATGAGGCTGATTGCTCTGAACTGCAGGCACACAAAGTTTTGTTAAGAGCTGCATGTGATTTTCCTTATTTATTTATTTTTTTTCTGTCTCCTATGCAAACCACTTTTCCTCTGTGACAATCAAACCTAGGTGAGAGAATAAGGGAAGACTGACTTTTCACTATATAGTTACCCAATTTAAAGTGTTTTTGTTTTGTGTTTTTTTTTACTTTTTCCTGTGTGTTGTATGACTTTTTCAATTAAAAAATAAGTTCAAAAGACCAACCATCTGCATGATCCCTTCCACCATTCTTTCTAACAATATTAGCAGACACAAAATTTACAGGAGCAAGACTTGGAACAGCAGGCTGGAAAGATTTGCTTTGATTCCAGTCTGACTCAATCCCTTTTCTGCTACAAAGTAGGGCAGTGAGACATAGCAGCAGGATTGGCCTCCTTTGTTCCATTTATTCCAGTGCTGCAAAACTATGAACTCCTTTAACTCAAGAAGGACTAGGGTGCTGGACACAGCTTTGTGTGACTTCCCTGCTTTGTTACTCTCTGACCCTCTATCATAGGTTGGGTAAGAGGAATCGATGCCAAGGCTAAACTTCATTTGGATCCATGTTTCTGGCACCTATATATGGGGGTGCCAAAAAACGTACACAGTGGACACTTTGGTCAACATTGCTCAAGCAGTAGTTCTCCAAAAACAGAAGTGTCTGGGCACTGATGTAACCACTTTGAGCACCTCTTGTAATTGCAGAAGTCAAACGTGACTTGTATTCATCTTTTGTTATCAGTGTATATTGAGTATTACAATTTTTTTACTAGTTTCAGGTGCACAAAGCAATGTAATAGTTAGATATTTATCATTTATATCCCTCACACTGTGTCAACCCCCCTGCCCCATCCACTATCCCTCTGACATTGCACACAGACATGATAATTCCACTGTCTACATTCCTAAAGCAGTATTCCACTTCTTGTAATTATATACATAATATATAAACTTGTACTTGACATTCATTATTGTTCAGCTTCAGCTTCAGGTGTACAGTGCAGTGATCAGGCATCTACATCATCCCTGAGGTGGTCTCCCTAACGAGACAAGTGTCCATCGATACTCTACAAAATCTTTACAACATTATTGATTATATACCCCAAATTGACTTTCGTGTCCCCGTGGCAATCTTATGGTTACTGACTGTGCTTTCTAATCCCCTCATGATCCCCGTTATCCCCACCCACCCTCCCATCTAGCAACCTTCAGTTTTTCCTCTGTTTCACTGAAACTGTTTCATTTATTCTTTTCTTTAGATTCCACATATAAGTGAGATCATATGGTATTTGTCTTTCTCTGTCTGACTTATTTCACTTAATATAATGTTCTCCAGTTCCACCCATTTTGTTGCAAATGGTAAGATTTTCTTCTTCTTTATGGCTGCATAATACTCCATTGTATAAATGTACCACAATTTCTTAATCCAGTCGTCTGCTGATGGGCATTTCGGTTGTTTCCATGTCGTGACTATTGTGTATAGGGCTACAATAAACATAGGGGTCCATAAACTTTTTTGAATTAGAGTTTTGGATTTCTCCGGATAGATACCTAGGAGTGGAATTGCTGGATCACAAGGTAGTTCCATCTTCAGCTTTTTGAGATACCTCCATATTGTTTTCCATAGTGGCTGCACCAAATTGCAATCCCACCAACAGTGCACAAGGGTTCCCTTTTCTCCACATCCTTACCAGTACTTGTTGTTTGTTGATTTATTGTTGATTTATTGTTGATTTATTGTTGATAGCCATTTTGACTGGGGTGAGGTGGTATCTCATTGTAGTTTTTATTTGCATTTCTCTGATGGTTAGTGAGGTTGAGCATTTCTTCATATTTTGAGCATTTCATATTTTGAGCATTTCATATTTCTTCATATTTTGAGCATTTCATATTTGAGCATTTCTTCATAGTTTGCCGTCTGTAAGTCCTTTTCAGAAAAATATATCTTCATGTCCTCTGCCCATTTTTCAATTGGGTTGTTCTTTTTTTGGAGTTGAGTTGAGTGAGTTTTTTTTATAAATTTGTGATATTAACCCCTTATCGGATATATCATTGGCAAATATCTTTTCCCATTCAGTAGGATCCCTTTTTGTTTTATTGAAGGTTTCCTTTACCATGAAAAAACCTTTTTAATTTGATGTAATCCCAAGTTTATTTTTTCTCTTACTTCCCTTGCCTGAGGGGATATATCAGTAAAAATCTTACTCCGGGTAATGTCTGTAATTTCTTCCTATATTTTCTTCTAGGAATTTTGTGGTTTCAGATCTTACATTTAAGTCTTTAAGCCATTTTGTATATGGTGTAAGGAGGTGGTCCAGCTACATTTTTTTGCATGTGTCTGTCCAGGTTTCCCAGCACCATTTATTGAATAAACTGCTTTATCCCACCGTAAATTCTTGCTTCCATTGTCATAGATTAAACGACTATATAGGCATGGATTTATTTCTGGGCTCTCTATTCTGTTCCATTGATCTAAGTGTCTGTTTTTATGCCAGTACCATGCTGTTTTGATTACTGTAGCCTTGTAGTATAATTTGATATCAGATATTGTTATACCTCCCACTTTGTTCTTATTTATCAAGATTGCTGAGGCTATCCAGGGTCTTTTATGGTTCCATATAAATTTTAGGGTTATATGTTCTATTTCTGTGAAAAACGTCGTTGGTAGTTTGATAGGAATTGCGTTGAATATGTATATTGCCTTAGGCAGTATGGACATTTTAACTATATTAATTCTTCCTATCCATGAACGTGGTATTTGTTTCCATCTATTTATATCTTCTTTAATTTCTTTCTTCAGTGTCTTATAAATTTCTGAGTACAGATCTTTTACTTCTTTGGTTAAATTTATTCCCAGGTATTTTATAGTCTTTGAAGCAATTGTAAATGGGATTGTTTTCTTAATTTCTTCTTCGAATATTTTATTATTAGAATATACAAATGCAACTGATTTCTGAATATTAGTTTTGTAACCTGCTACTTTACTAAATTCATTTATCAGCTCTAATAGTTTCTTGATGGAGGCTTTAGGGTTCTCTATATATAGTATCATGTCATCTGCATATAATGACAATTTTACTTCCTCCTTACCAATTTTGATGCCTTTTATTTCTTATTCTTGTCTGATTGCTGTGGCTAGAACTTCCAGCACCATGTTGAATAGAAGTGGAGAAAGTGGGCAACCTTGCCTTGTTCCTGATACTAAGGGGAATGGTTTTAGCTTTTCCCCATTGAGTATGAGGTTAGCTGTGGGTTTATTATATGTGGCCTTTATTGTGTTGAGATATGATACCTCTATTCCCAATTTCGTAAGTGTTTTTATCATAAATGGCTGCTGGATTTTGTCAAATGCTTTTTTCTGCATCTATTGATATGATCATATTATTTTTATGTTTCATTTTGTTAATGTGGTGTATCACATTAATTGATTTGTGGATGTTGAACTACCCTTGCATACCAGGGATGAATCCCACTTGATCATGGTGTATGATCTTTTTAATGTATTGCTGAATTCTCTTTGCTAATATTTTGAGGATTTTTCCATCTATGTTCATTAGGGATATCGGCCTGTTGTTTTCTTTTTTTGTAGTATCTTTGTGTGATTTTGGGATAAGGGTGATAGTGGCCTCTTAAAAAGTGTTTGGGAGCCTTCCCTCCTTCTGGATTTTTTGAAAGAGCTTGAGGAGAATAGGTGATAATTCTTTTTTGAATGTTTTGTAAAATTCACCTGTAAAGCCATCTGGTCCAGGGCTTTTGTTTGTTGGGAGACTGTTGATTACTGACTCAATTTCCCTGGTGGTAATCACACTGTTCTGGCTTTCTGTTTCTTCTGAGTTAGCCTTGGAAGGTTGTATCCTTCTAGAAAATTGTCCATTCCTTCCAGATTGTCAAATTCGTTGGCATATAGTTGCTCATAGTAATTTCTTAAATTTTTTTTTGTACTTCTGTGATGTGTGTTGTCACTTCTTTTTCATTTCTGATTTTATTAATTTGGATACTCTCTTCTTTTTCTTTTTTTCTTGTTTTCTTTTTTTTTTTTTTTGATGAGTATGGCTAAAGCTTTGTCAATTATTTTATCTTCTCTAAAAACCGACTCTTGGATTTGTTGATCTTTTTGTATTGTTTTTCTGGTTTCTATTTCATTTATTTCCAGATCCCTTAAGTGTGAAGATAAATTGTTGATTAGTGATTTTTCTTGTTTCTTTAGGTAGACCTGCAATGCTATGAATTTCCCTCTTAGGACTGCTTTCACTGCGTCCCATAGATTTTGGGTCGTCGTGTTTTCATTTTTGTGTCTCAACGTATATTTTGATTTCTTCCTTAATGTCATGATTGAACCATTCATTTTTTAGTAACATGTT
Organism: Rhinolophus hipposideros; assembly: GCF_964194185.1. Lineage (NCBI taxonomy): Eukaryota > Metazoa > Chordata > Mammalia > Chiroptera > Rhinolophidae > Rhinolophus > Rhinolophus hipposideros. The sequence goes on from NC_138068.1 coordinate 33,275,024, forward strand.
ATTCAGCCTCCATGAATTGGTGTGTCTTCCAGTATTTTCCCTGTAGTTTATTTCTAATTTCATAGCTCTGTGGTCAGAGAAGACAATTGGTATAATTTCAATTTTCTTAAATTTATCAAAACTTGTTTTGTTGCCTAATATGTGGTCTATCTTGGAAAATGTTCTGTGTGCACTTGAGAAGAACGTGTATTCTGCAGCTTTGGGGAGAAGTACTCTGAAAATATCTTTTAAATCCAGGTGGTCCAACATGTCATTTAAGGCCGTTGTTTCCATATCGATTTTCTGTCTGGAAGACCTGTCTCTTGTCAGAGGTGTGTTGAAGTCCCCTACTATGATAGTGTTACTGTTGATCTCTGTCTTTATGTCTGTCAATATCTGTTTTATATATTTAGGTGCTCCTATGTTGAGTGCATAGATGTTTACTAGGGTTATGTCCTCTTGTCGGATCGATCCCTTTATTATTATATAGTGCCCATCTTTGTCTTTTAATATATTCTTAATTTTAAAGTCTGTTTTGTCAGATATAAATATTGTAACTCCAGATTTTTTCTCATTTCCATTTGCATGAAATATCTTACTTCAACCCTTCATTTTCAGCCTATGTGTGTCTTTTGAGCTGAGGTGAGTCTCTTGTATACAGCATATACAAGTGTCTTCCTTTCTTATCCACTCAGCCACCCTCTGTCTTTTGATTGGAGCATTTAATCTATTTATATTTAAAGTGATTATTGATAGTGATATATAGTTATTGCCATTTTTTCAATTTGTAGTTAGATTGTTTTCATCTTCTGTTTACAGAAGCCCTTTTAATATTTCCTGCAATGCTGGCTTGGTGGTAATAAATTCCTTTAGCTTATTCTTTTCTGAGAAGCTCTTTATCTCTCCTTCAATTTTAAATGATAGCCTTGCTGGATGAAGCAATCTAGGTTGTACGCCTTTGTTTTCCATCACTTGAGTATCTCCTGCCACTCCTTCCTGGACTGCAAGGTTTCTGTAGAAAAGTCATTTGATAGTCTTATAGGAGTTACCTTGTATGTAACCCTCTTTCTCTTGCTGCTTTTAGGATTCTCTCTTTGTCTTTAACTTTTTTGCCATTTTAACTTTAATGTGTCTTGGTTTGGGCCTGTTTGGGTTTATCCTGGTTGGAACTCTCTGCACTTCCTGGACTTGTATGTCGGTTTCCTTCACCAGGTTAGGGAAGTTTTCGGACATTATTACTTCAAATATGTTCTCGATCCCTTGCTTCGTTTCCTCACCTGCTGGTATTCCTATGTTGTTGCGCTTGATGTTATCCCAGAGGTATCTTAAACCATCTTCATTGTTTTTTATTCCTTTTTCTTTTTGTTGTCTGTTTGGGTGATCTCTGCTAACTTTTCTTCTAAGTCACTGATACGATCCTCTGCTTCATCTAACCTGCTGGTAATTCCTTCTAGTGAGTTGTTTATTTCAGTTATTGTATTCTTTAGTTCTAACTGGTTGCTCATTATGATTTCTCTATCCTTCTTTATGTCATCACTAAGCTCCTTAAACATTGTTACCATCAGTGTTCTGAACTCTGACTCTGATAGGTTGGCTACCTCTATTTCAGTTGGTACCAATTATGGAGATTTCTTCTGGTCTTTTGTTTGGGACGTGTTTCTTTGTTACCCTCCTCTGGCTGATTCTCTGTGTTTGCTTTGATGTATTAGGTAGATCCCCTAGGGTTTTTAGTTTTTTGCTGGGTTATCTTATGTAGTATGTGTCCTTTATATTTGACTTCCACCACTTCCTTCTTCTCCTCTGCGTATGCTCCAAAGGTGACTCATGTGTTGTGTATATTGTCCTGTTCAAGAAGAACTTTAATTGCTTTTTGCTTGTGAGTAGGTGGGTTTAACTCCTAGGCTGACTAGTTGTGAGACTTGGCTCTGCCCACCGTAGGGTGTTCTGCTGCGTGAGGTTGACCGCCTAAATGAGGCTTGGCCTCTATGGGCTCTTGTGCCTTTAGAGAATGCCCTCTGTGTGTGTCACTTGTAGGTCAAACCAGGTAGTACTTTGGTTTGGTCTGGAGTTGGCCTCTGGGTGTGTTGAATCTTTGCCTCTTGAGCTGGGCCCTGGTAGGGCAATTTAAGAACAAAGCAAATCACCAAGAACAACAACAAAGAAAAAAATAAATATATTCACATGTGAAAACAACTGATAATCCACACTCAACACAGGCAAAAATATCAAAGATATAAAAACAAAACAAAACGAAAAAAAGCAGCGTCAGTCAGTCTTGGCTTAAGCCCACCAATTAATTTCCAGGTTGTCCTCTGATGTACCAAAGAGTCCTCTGCATATTGTGCAGGCAGAGCTGGTCACCTGGTGCCCAGAGAGACCTTGGGACTCTAGATGATTGGGGCTAAGGGGTCTGGATGGTAGTTTCTACAAAGTCAGTGCAATTTCTGCTCTTACCTGCACATATGCGCACTGAGAGTAACACAACCAGCCGTGTGCCCAGGTCTCCTGAGTCATAGAGCACTTCTTCTGTGTGTGTGTGTGTGTGTGTGTGTGTGTGTGTGTGTGTGTGTGTGTATGTGGCAGGTGGGAGGTTTCTGAGCTGCTGAAAGCCGAGAGCTGTGTCTGCCGCCTACTGCTCGTCCCTGTGGGTATCTCTGCAGTTGTAATTGCCCCGCCCTAGGCAGGCCAGAAAGGGTGGGGTCTGGAGATGGAGGGGTCTTCTCTCTCCCAGCCCAGTAATACCACACTCTTCCCAGGCTCTTCCCTGCGTCAGAGCTGCACGCTGGGTACTCCCAGATCCTGAGCACTAGGGCTCCTCTCTAATCTGACACTACTCCTCAGTTCAGGTGTCAGCTTAAGTCTCTGGAAGGGCGGGGGTAGGATTGGGAGAGTGGGGGGAGGGGCCCAGGTATAGTGTTTAAGTCATTTGTCTGTCCTAGGGCCTAGTTGGTTCTTTGTCCAACCTAGGGCCCAGTTGTAGGTCTCAGCTGAGGTTACTGCCTCAAATGCGGCATATACTGCCCTCTCAGTGGAAGAGGTTAGCTGTGGGAAACAGGGAAAGAGCCCACCTCCTGGCTCTTGTCTCTCTGATCCATCCTGAGATCCCCTGAGTCTCCACAGCTGCAGATGTGGGCTGCATCTCCACTCCACTCCCTTCCCTCTTCCCCTGCTCGCCCAATTTGCCCACCTTCAAGTAATCCTTCTACGAGTCTCTTAGCTGTTCTGTGTGATGAGCAGAGAATCCTTTGATGAATTAATGATGTGCAGTTTGTGATAAGCTCCGGAGGAGAACACAGGAAGTCCACCTCGCTGCCGCCATTCCTATTACATCCTCCGAGTATTACAATTTTAATACAGTTGTCCTTTCCTAAAATTTGTATACATTTTTTGGCACCCTCTGTAGTAGTAATACTCTTCCCCAATATATTGAGTATAAAGAAGTAAAATGATATCGATAGTAAATTATATTATGATGACCCATTCTTTCATCTGATCCATAAGTTTCACATCTGCTAACACTCACAGGACTTCCAATCCTTTCAAAATTCTTTCCCATATGTTTGTTCAAGGACCCAGCATCCTGCTATGCCACTCCCCCACTTGTCTAAATGTATCTTCCCTTCTCCTCGCTCATATTCTTTCTGTACATTTAACCCCTTTTTTCTCCAAAATCAGTTACAAATCCAACTCTTTTCTCAGCTACAACCTCTGCATTAAGAACAGTCATGGAGTAGAAGGAAGCGTGATGGATAGTTTGAAATTGGTCAAAACAAATCATAAGAGAAAGTCGATAAAAATGGAAGTGGAGGAAAGTGAAGCAAATGCTCCCTCCAGCTGGCAAAGATATTTTAGGAAAATGGGCTCTAATTTAGATGGCTTGAAGGCAGGTCTTGCCTTTCGCTGTAAAATCAAGGCCATCTTCTGAGAGTCATATCGATTGCAGTTGATCCCTCTTGAAATAAAGATCTGTGCAGTCTCATTTTTGTATAAATATTTTTTAATTAATAGATGACTTCATCAAACATGAGAAGAATTAAGTATTAACACTCACCAGAGACCCTGAAATTAGATTGATTATCTGCATCTTAATTTGCTTTTCTGTTGCCAGTAATTTATTTTTAATAGGTCTGTAATTTAGCTTTATCTATTTCTTATTCTGCTTGGCAGACCCAAATGCCTGCAGCTCACCAGTCAGTCTCTATAACCTTTAGGCACTGCTGTCTGCACAATATATTAATTTTTAAATTATCCAGCCCAGTGTGAGGAAGAACTTCAATTAATTTCCATATAGGAGCCAGGCTAACACCACATCCTCCCCGACTAACAGCAAAATTTAAATGAAGAAGAAGGCCAGTTGTAGAGAGAACCTAGATAAAAACAGTCAATTCTCACTCTTACATTACAGAATCTGCTGTCCTTGAAATATTTTCCATTTGAATCAGTGACGTGGATATCATCACTGCATTGAAAATAAATGCTCCTCTGTTGGCACCTGTTATTGGCTCATGGAATGTTGGTGAATGTAGGGCAGGGAACCTCCCATAGGACTTTTCAGTTCCTTCCCATTTCTGATTATATGCACACTCTGACTCTGAAAAAAATTACCAGAATTTCTTTCAAGCAGGAAGCTGTCTTCATTTTGGAAAACATCCCGGTAACCCCATGGGGTACAAACAAGATACAAAAGTAGAATCCCATACAATAAGGAGCAATGGTTATGTCTCTGCATGGGGGATACAAAAATTAAACAACAGAAGATTGCCTCTTTGGTTTTTTTCTTCTTTTTTTGCCTGATATGAATAGAAGAAAAAGAGTGCCATTGAAGGGACTTATGTAGGGTGAAAAATAGAACTGTGAGATTTGCGTGTCAAGATCACTGGGGTGTGAGCAGAGAGAGCAGTTGCATTTATCCTGATGAAGGTCATGAAGGTCACAACCAAGGCATGCTAAGAGAGATGGAAAGAAATAATCAGATTCAAGATATTTATTAAACAGGTCCACCAAGATCACTGATGATTGTACAAAGTTTGACAATTAAGTCCGTGAACTCATCCTAGAAAAAGTGCTGCATACCTCATTGTTGAATATCACTACGGTCATGGTCACCTTCAAAGTACTTACCTTGGGAATCTATGCACCAATGCCAGGGCCTAGTCCACCCTTCAAAATAATTTTGGAACTCTTTGTCTAAAATGGCCATCAGTGCTGCCATCTTATTACTCTTCATTTCCTGAATGTCATCAAAATGTCTTTCTTTCAATATTTCCTTTATCTTTGGGTAAAGAAAGAAGTCATTGGGGGCCAGATCATTTGAGTAGAGAGGGTGTTCCAATACAGTTGTTTGTTTCCCAGCTAAAACTCCCTCACAGACAGTGCTGTGTGAGCTGGTGCATTGTCGTGATGCAAAAGCCATGAATTGTTGATGAAAAGTTCAAGTCATCTAACTTTTTCACACAGTCTTTTCACCACTTCCAAATAGTAAATTTGGTTAACTGTTTGTCCAGTTGGTACAAATTCGTAATGACTAATCCCTCTGAAAACAAAAAAAGGTTAGCAACATCGTTGCAACAAGTTCACAAACTTATTTGTCAGACATTCATATGTGGGGACAGGATGAGTCATGGGTGAAATCCCAGACTTCTGACTTGAGTGCTGGGTTGTTAGAGCCAATGCTGAGACTAGCAGCTACAGATATGGGGGGAGAGTGGAAATCCAACGTTCTGTATTAGATAATTCGGTCTCAGATGTCTGTGAGATATCCAAATAGAAATGGCATACAGTCAGTTGGATAAATAAGACTAAAGTCCAAAGGGTATATCTGGTTTAGAAAGATAAAATTGGTCACTACCATTATAAAATCATTTTTTAAATTATGAAAATAGATTAGATCACCTAGAGAAAGAAAGAAAAGAAAGAAAATATGCAAGCCCTATTCTTAGTCTTTAGGAATCTCAAAATTGGATTGTAGGAAAGAAAGGGAGGGAGGAAAACAGCCCTGAGAGGAAGGAGCATTCAGGATGGGGTAATGTCACTGCAGCCAAGATCCTGGGAGACTGCCCAGGAGGAGTGATAACCGCATTGAGTGTTACTGAGAAACCAAATAGCACAGAAACAGAAAGCAGATTTTACCTCAATAAATCTGTTAGTGTTTTAAATCCTTTTGAAGGCATGAGGAGATTGACAGCTGAACTTAGAGGTCAGGACATGACCTTCAATAGAAGTATAGACTCTTCCTTTACAGGAATAAGAGAAAAAAGAAGATGGGTATCACTTAGAGATCCCCAAGTTTCCACAGAGCACAATGTCCCCATGGGCAGCAGCTCTCTGAGCTAGGAAGCAGCTAATGATCTCACCTGCACATACCTCAAACACTTGCTGTTTCCTTGACTCTGAACCCCAGCAACATTACTTCAGCCTACTTTTCATAGCAGCCATGTGAGGATCTGTCTACAAGAATGTAAATTCCTTGAGGGGACAAACAATGCTTCACTCAAATCTGCCTTCTGTGCAATGCTCAACACAGTTTCTAGCTTGGAATAGTTCTCAACTTGTGCTTTTCAATTGTAGTCATATTTTTTTAAATATTTCTGAAAAGTTTTTAGCATCACCAGTGTATTCTAAAAGATGGAAGAACCAGGCCCAGAAATTAGTAAGATCAAAAGTGAATTAATCTGTAACATACTGCTTTTCTAATTTAAGGAAAAGTCCTCAGACAAGTTAAGAAAATTAAAAGGGGTTAGTTACACAAAGGACAGGGCTGTCTGATAATATATTCGTGGCTGGGAAAGAGAAAAGCTCAAATCTGAGCTCCATATTTCTTCCCAACTGAAGATCATAAGTCGAGCATGTCAGGAACCAGAACCCAGAAGCGTTGGCAGAAATTGCACTTGAAACTAATTTGCTTCAGGGCTCTGAACGGCGAATGCTCACTCACGACACAAGGATCTGGAGATCCGGAGAGGGCTATGTCAGATGATGTTACTTTTATGTCTGACACAGAGTAATTAACCATAGGTTTTTATTCTGAGCATATCACCCAGTTTATCGTTTAAAGAGTGTCACAGTAATCTTGGGATTTATATGAGAGATTTATGCAAAATAAGTGAGACCAGAGGTAAGAAAAAGATTTAGAGAGAAGGCTAGAAAGGACTAAGGAAAGACAGTGATCATGTAAGCAAGATGAAGATAATTCATCAGTCCTGAAAAAAGTGGCAGGATGTGACACCCTATCCAACTAGGAACAGGAGTCAGGGACATCTGACAAGTGACCAAAAGGCTACTTCAGTTGCTGACCACAGATCTCATACCTCTTGTTTTCTGTGCAAAGTAACCTGCAGTTCCTCAACTCATCACTTTTCCAAAGCTGGTAACCTAAGGTCTCACTTTCTCCAGCCAGAACAAGATGACGCTTCTTTACTGTGGCTCCCCAGATCTAAGATTGGAAGTTCCAGATGGCACTTAGGGCTCCCTGTGTGCTGGGGACCACGTGGTTTTGTTCTATCAGATGGGTTTACAGGCTCTGTGCAACACCAAGAGTACAGAATCTACAGAAAATATTTGGAGTATTAGAGTCCAGAACCTTACCTCTAGAATCCACAAGAGCCCAATCCAACTCACTTGTTGGACAATGGAGAAAAATGAGAAAGAGATAGTCTGAGTTGGAACAAGTCACACAGCTCGTTAGTTGCAGAACCAACACAACTACTGCTAATCCAACATAATATCATGGATAAGTTTCTCACTTGTCTAAATTTCTTGACCTGTAAATAAGGGTAATAATGATCACTTTGCTTGGTAGTAGGGAACAAAATAATTGATGTTTGTAAAATACCTAGCACGGTGATTGGCTTAATTGGCACATAGCAGATATTCAATAAATTCTTCTCTTCCCTCTCAATTCACCCTTTCTTGCTTGAATATAATGCTGTACCTAATGCACCCAGAAACAACAGGTTAAAGAAGATCCAAACATTTTCTCCCAGTTTTAAGGTCACCTAGAGAAGGGAATTTTCACACACACTCCTTTATATTTCAAAGGAAACATGTTTCTCTATATTCCATCCACAGAGTGTTAAATACCTTGGAAACTATGTTTCTATGTTTTGCTTCTTAAATACTGTGTCAAAATATATCTTTCCCTGCACCTTCTTTCACAGCGGCAATACCTTCCAGATGGTCAGAAGGCTCTGGGTAAGAGCTCCATGGTTCTCAGGTTCTCAGCAGCACCCTCAATATGACCCATTCTCCTCTACAAATCCCAAATCTCTGGAGATTGCTTCTCTACAGATAAAAAATCTGACTTTGCTTCTCTCTGCAACTCCCCACAATCCAGAAAACAGTGAATGTTCAGTGGTGCTCAGTAACCATATGGACCCACTAGTAGTTTGGATAGTTCCATGTGGCCAATTGGGACAGCAATAAAGTGAGAAACATGTTTTATGTCTGTAAATTTTGGCTGAAAAGAAATGAAGGAAAGAGCTGGGATGCACAAGGACTAGAGAAAATGTGATCTTAGAATCCACGTAAGATGCAGAGTTGAGCGGCATCTCTCTCCACCTGATTACCCCTTTCATATCTTAAATGCATAGTTCCCCAAATTTTGGTCATCACATTGGCTTCCCTCTAAATCCTGCTCACCACCTTTCTCTCTTTCTTTTTTAACCCTGAAATAAAATAAAGGATAATTCATATACTAAAGAGTAAAATATTAATAAATGTTTATATAGCTTAATCCAATTTAACTTGTTTTCTATGAGGAATCTCAAAAGTTGCATTACAAGGATTTAAGGCCAGAAAATTCCCCAAAGACAAAAGTTAAAATAGCTCATTCTCAGCTTAGTAAATTAAAAGAAGAAGAAGAAGAAGGTTTTACCAAGTTTATTTAATTTTTGTGGACGGCATATTGGCTTCAGGTACATCTGGTTTTCATTTAACTTGAAAAAGGCTTAGATTTCAAAAATGAAACTATGCAAATGATTAGTCAGTCATTTTGTGTAAATGCTTTAGGCTTTAAATGTTACTGTGGAAAATAAAGTAAAATAAGACAGCTTTAATACAGCCCCAGTAAGCTTAGTCCATGGACAGCACATTAAATCCTGAATTACATACTCTACCAAACCCTTCCTAATGAGCCATCCAAGTCTCTGATGTATATAATATGCCTTTTTAAAAATGCATGAATGCATATTCCACCCACAGCTTTGGATGGCTCCTCTGGGTTATTTAAGTTTCAAAGGAGTCCATCAGTCTCCCAGGTATAAAGTTTTATGAATGCCTTCAAAACAAAAATTCAGAAATTTAGAAGCTCAAAATACCTTGAAGGGAAGCAATATATCAGGCCCCAAAATCTGGCCATCAAAGGCAGAGCTGATGAGGCATCTGCTACCCTGAGTTTCCTATCTTTTGTCAGTTTCGGTCACAACCCTTAAAACAGCTGTAACTCTGTTCCTTGCAACCCAATTACAAAACTGCGGCTTGCTTTATTTATAATTAGAATCCGGTGACTTCCTCTGACCTTCGTCTGTGCTGCTGTTGCATGACTGTTCTTGGATGCTGTGATGCGATTGGACCGAGCAGGAAGGGACAGGATGTTCAAAGCCCCAGGATGGAGTTCCCATGGGCTGTCTTTCTGCAAAGAAAGTGAAGGTTGGGGCATTCTAGCCTAAGGAAGTTGGTGAATCCAGAAAGGAAACTTGTGGGTAGAAAAGAAAGAACAAATTATAAGAGGGGCTTATAGAGACGAAGCAAATAATAACCTGTCTTCTGGGGAAGCAAAAGAAATAATGCCTGACTAACAAGAAAAAGGAATCAGGTGGAGGGGAAAGAGAGGTAATGCTGGTGAAGTAAGATGCATGAAGGGGAAGAAAGCAACATTAACTGGGAACCTTCATTGTGCCAGACACTCTCATTAATCCATTTTAGTCCCCATTGCAACTTGCCATGTAAATGGAATTACTATGATTCTATAGAGAAGGGAAATAAAGTTCAGGGAGGTTTAGAATTTTTTAAAAATAATATTTTACTATTTGGTCCTCCCTTTGGCCAATGATGGGTGCAGTGGAACTGAATTCCACATATTATGAAGATGGGACGATGTGTCTAGAGGAACCCAGGGGGAATATCAAACACAGCCTGACTATGTGCAGTGTGTTTCCTCAATTGCTAAAAAATAAAACCCACTGTATGTGGTTGTTGTGGGAATTAAAAGATTTAATACATACAACACATGGTCATGTGCCTGGCACACTGAAAACATTATATAAGTTGAAACTAATTACTATTATATCGTTTGCCTAATGATTCATTTCCCAATCTGCTTGTAGAAGTTTATATTATGGGCCCACAGCTGTGTGTACATGAGAGCAAGTGTTTGATGGTGTTTCAAGTTTCTATAGATACCACTCATATTTCCCCCAGCAGCATAGAAATCATAAATTAAGGTGAACTGGGTATGACTTGAGCAAGACTAGCTCTTTAGAAAATTGCAGGTCATGATCCAAGTTTGATAAAGTAAGAACTAAAAAGCTGGTTAATTCCAAAATTTGAGATCTAACATAGAAATGCATTTTTTATCCCCACATAATTTAGATCTATAAAGAACTGACATAAAGTAAATCTCAGCACTGATGGATGAACAAGGGGTAAATGAATTCATCTAATCTGATGCCCTCATTTTGCATGAGCGGATCTTGTGGCTCCAAAGAGTCCAGTGTGTCATAGCCACGTCTGGACAATCCCCTCCGGTGTCCGGATAGTGCTGGTTCCACTGTCCCAGTGTCCCAGTGATATTGATGGTCACCCTAAAACACAGTTAGGCATGACATACTGTCTTTGCCGTCACCAGTAAGTGCATGTTTTTCATGGCATTAGTCAATGGATCAGATGACATCAGTGAAAAATAGACATCCCTGGCATCCAAGATCATCCTTTATAAGATTACTAAGATACAGGGATACAAAGGAACAAAACACTTTTATCACAGTCACACAGGACTCAGGCATGCCCCCCCAGGAAACCTGAGAATAAGCAGTTCTCTTCCCATGTGTTGAGGGGTGACTTTCCACCACAGCACAACATTGTGTGAAGAGAATGTCCATGTGTTTTCTGTCTCCTGCTGTGCTGCCCCTTGTGAGGATGAAAACCCTTTCAGAGCACCCACCAATCTGTAAACTCCCCGCTTTAGCCTCTCCTCAGTTTTTTTCTCACCTTTCCCCATGACTCTTCTCTCGCTAAAGATTTAAGACTGACATATAACGATGAGAAGAAAAGTAAAAAAGAAAGTACTTCCTTTTTTATTATTTGTTTTGTTCTGTTTTCAAATTCTACATCCTGGACACAGGCTGGGTACCATTTCTTCAAGTTGACCTCACCATCTTGACCATCTCCTTGTCCAAGCTGGAAGCCAGGGACCATGCCTCCTGGAATTATGTATTCATCAAGCCATGGTGCACCGTGCCTGCACTGCAGTGGGCAGTATGGGTAATCAGAGAAGACCAAGACAGTCACAGCTGGGATGGGAGACAAGGAAAAGCATCTACGAAGATTTTCCCTGTAAGGCTGACTGATGTAATGACAAAATTCCAGCACAAAGAAGCCCAGGCTATAAGTTTTATGCTTAAAAAGGAGAAAAGGGGAAACACTTTTCTTAAAATGAATCCTCTAATGTCAAAAGGATTACTTGAAGTTCATTCTAACTGCAGATGTTAATCTGCCTTCAGAGAGGTTTAGCTCTTCACTTGGGGTCACTTCACGGCTGGTCCTGCCTTTCTTTTCTGGGCGGTAAGTCCCCTTAGGGATGCTCTTGGTAACATTGCGCCTCTGGGATGATTTCCTTGGTTCTGAGAAGTTCACAGACACCAAGACTAAGGTCTGCCCCAACTGTTCACTTATACTTAAAATTACTCTCTCAGGAAGCTCAGAAGAATTTTATGCATAAATACCCTAGGAGTGGCAGCTCAATGACTTCAATTCATAGGGTAGAAATGACAGAGAGAAAAGATGCCTACTTAGCACAGAATTCTTAGGTGGATCAGATAAGTTGGTGGAGATGGGGAAAGATGCAGAAGGAGAGGCAAGAGCCATTCAGAGAAACTTCATGTCATGGGTAACGTGACCATTGACTAGTCTCAGAGCACTGATTAGTTCTTCCGTCTGCTTCACCTTATCCAGAGTTCTGCTCTGGGAGGAACTAGAATAACATTTCCTCAGATTGTATAAGCTCAGCAGCACTCGCAGCACCAGTCCCACTCCAGGATGGGTAGATCTTGACAAAAAAGGTTGGGAGGAGTAGGAAATAAGGCTGTTGTCAGCCAGTGATATTGACTTTGTTGTTTGTTCACAGCTTAGTCTGGATTGTGTTTTATTTCTCTTTTCTTTTGGGGCATAAGGTTCTCTGTCCAAACTACAGTGTTTTGAAGTGCAGCCCAGGCTGCTCTGAACCATAAAAGATTGAGTTAATTAACCTTTCATCATCTGAGTACTTTCAACCTTTTTGTTGGCACATTGGGGAAATGTATTAGTGGCTACTAATTAAAGGTACTGAATATACCTTTATACTTTTTCAAATTCTTAGACTCCTGGAACTAAGTTGATTAAAAAGAAAAGGGGAAAATTTCTGTTGAGTGTATCCTTGAAAATGACTAAGAGAGACTATAAATAAAACCAGAAGAAGGGAAGGTGGGACCTTATTCTATAACCTTTGTAATTCAGTTTGGGGGCTTGAGACCATTCTGTAAAAATAATAATAGCTAAGACTTACTGTGTATTTATCATATGTGAAAAACATAACAGGTTTATATGCACCATCTTTTTTAACTCTCACAATTTTTATGCAATAGTATGAATTTTTATCCCATATTACAAATGAGAAAATTAAAGCTTCGAAGTCAAGCAAATTGCCCCAGATCATAAAGTTAATACACACCAGAGGAGGGGCTTAATATGGATTCTCTGTCTCCAAAGACAATGCATTTTATTTTATTTTCAGAGTTATTTTCAGAGTTATTTTCAGACCTAAAAAACCACTTGCAGTTCCAAAGTGCATCAGGTTTTCTCACAATTCCTTTCTGCACTCGTTGTTTATTGCTGCAAAACAAATAGTCCCAAATAGCTTATATCTCAATCCAGGAGCAGCTTTGTTGGGTTATCTGGCTCCAGATCCCTCACAGGTTGCAATCAAGCTTGTAGCCAAGGCTGTAGTCATCTGAAGGCTTGACTGTGGCTAGCATACTTGCTTCCAAGCTCACTCATATGGCTGTTGACAGCTCTTTGCTTACTGCTTGCCAGAGACCTCAGTTCCTCACCACATGGCCTCTCCAAAAGCAGCTTGAGTGTCCTCATTACCTGGCCACTGCATTCCCAGAGAGCACTTGACCCAAGAAGGACAGAGCCCATGATGGAAGCTGAAGTCTTTTACAACCTAATCTCAGAAGAAACATATCATCAATTCCGTCATATTCTATGAGTCACAGAGATCAGTCCTGGTGAAATGTGGAAGAAGAAGGGGATACATAAGGGTGTGAGTCTCAAGAGGTGGGGATCACTGGCAGCCATCTTGGAGACTGCTTACCATGCTCGCCTTTCTGCACTATTCTCTCAGTATAGAATGCCCTTATCTGTCTTGTCTGCCTGCCTTACTTCTACTCATCCTTAAAGACTAATTCAAATGTAATTTTTCTGTAAAGAATTCCCTGGTTCTCATGATCCTGATGATTATTTACACACTGATGACATTGTATTGTCATTACTTGTTTGTAAGTTATCTTAGTTCAGGACTCCCAAAAAGCAGAGACAAGGTTTGCACTCAGGAAATTTACTTTTTGGAGTGGAGACAGGGAGGAACGAAACATGAGAAGAGAAAAAGGCAATCTAGAAGTGATTATTGTACTGATCAACATAGTAGTTTCCATTCACTGGGGATCCTCTGAGGGACTGTGTAAAGTATGCCTGATATTGCCTGCCTGAAAAAAAAATAAAAGAATATTTACTAAGTTCTGCCCCACCACCAAAGATCAAGAGTGGATTCAGAGATTATTGACAGTAATGTGAAAAGCAAGAGCTATGAGATGTAGCAAGTACATTTGTGATATATTAATATGCAGCAGTTATGTATAGTAGTGATCAGACAAAATGTTGGGATGGGGCGGTGTAACTCTGCAACACGTTTATAGACCCCAATTAAGGGTAGGGGCAGTGTCTCCTTTATCTCTATATCCCAATGCATAGACAAGGGCCTCGCAGCTGGAAAACCTGGGCTATCCCATGCAACCATTCTGGGGATACTTAATTTATTCAACAAATATATATTGAGTATACACTATGAGGTAGGCACCATGAGGAGTGCCTACCTGCCTCAGTGACTTTCCAAATATTTAATAACTAGTAGTGCACAATTGCTGACCAATCAAAATGAACATCAGCCCTTCACAAGCAGTAAGGGTATCCAGGAATTTACTTTCTTAATTCAAGCCTGAAAACAGTTAAATACTTGAGGCATAAACCAAAAATATTTACACACATCTCCAAACGATGGGTGTGTTTGGAATGGAGTATGAAGAAAAGAGATGTCTTAGGGTGCCTTCAAGAGAGGGGAGGGAGAATGGTCATTGAATGCAAAAGGAAAAGGCATTTGAGAGTGAGAGGGACAGTGGGGAGAAACAATACACATGAAAACACAGATCAACCATTTAAAAATTAATGGGCCATCCCTTTATGCAGCTGAGAATGAAACTAAAAAAAAAAAAAAATAGTATTGAGAATTATCAAGCATGGAGATAGAAAAGTGCAAAATGTAAAACAGCATGTAAAAATGGCATGTCCAGGTCCTATTAAAGATACGAAACTTTATCCTAAGAAGTTACTTAAAGGAAAGCTTTATACTTCTCTATAGTTTGGATGCTGAGCTTCAGGAAGTGCTGCTCAGAAGTGTTCATTGGCTGAGTAAATGAATGGAACTTAAATGTCTCACTTTAAAATGAGCAAACTAAATCCTGCACTTCTGTTTCAGATAAGAAAGTTACAAGACACTGTCACTCTCACCCTAGCCAAGAATGCAAAAAGAATAAGCTTAAAAATCATTTTTCAAACCTATGGGAGACCTAAGGACAAAAAGAAATCTATGAGCTGAAATGTAGAAAACAACTACTTCTTCCTAAAAGAGAAGACAATCAAGGCAGATTCCATCCCCAGCACGGTGGCAGAGGAGGAGGGCTCCTCTATAGACAGGGACCTGGGCTACAAGAAAAGCTAAAAGATGTTTTACAGACGGAAGGAAAATATCAGATGGAAACTCAGATCACTTGTAGAGAATAAAGAATACCAGAAAGCGTAAACAAGTGGATAAACACAAAGCATTTTTAAATTATGATATTATAGTTAAATTTCTTTAAAAGCTTATTGATTTTAAAACAAAAATAATAAAAGCATCTTGTAGGGTTTATATCATATAATGGTAAGAATAAATGACAATAAGAGAATAGAGGGCAGGAGGGGAATAAATTTAACTATAATGTTACAAATATACACGGTGTGTGTGAAAGAAGGTAATGTGTAAAAGTAGACTATGATCATTTAAAAATGGTTATTATAACCCGTCAACCCTAAAAAAAGAAGACATAGCTAAGAAATATTCAGAGATTAAATAAAATGGAATAGTGAAAAAATAACTTGATTCACCCAAAAGAAGGCAGGAAAGGAGAAGTGAAGGAAAGATGGACAGGTAGGATAAACAGACAATAAAAATAAATATCAAATGGTAGACATAAACCCACTATAACAATAATTATATTAAATTTAAATAGGCCAAAAAGAATCACAATTGAAAGACAGTATCTGACAGGACAAAAAGGAAGATCCAACTATTTCCTTTGTAAATAGATTCTTTTAAATATAAAGACAGAAATTGGTTGGAAGTAAAAGTAGGGAAAATAATCTAACATACAAACAATAAGCAAATAAAAACTGGAGTGGCTATATTAATACAAGACAAGGTAAACTTCAAGACAGAAAGTATTGTAAGGGATAAAGAAAGAAATTTTATAATGATAAAAGAAGAAATTTATCTAGAAGACATAAACAATCCTAAATAAGTGATGCGTTGAATCTCATAACTTCAAAACACATGAAGTAAAAACTAACATAACTGAGCTAAGAAACACAAATCCACCATAATAGATTTTTCAACACTCAGCTTTCAGTTACTGATAGAACAATCTAGGAGAAAACATTTGCAATGCCTGTGTCTGATAAAGTACTTGTATCCAGAACATATACAGAATTCTTAATAACTCAATAAAAGGACCAAAAGAAATCCAATCTAAAAAATGGGTGAAGGATTTAAAGAGACACATAAAAATATATATATATATAGTAATGGCCAATAAGCACAGGAAAAGATGTTCACCACCATTACTCGTCAGGAGAATGACAAGTAAAACCATAGTGAGATGACACTACACATCCACTGGAAGGGCTAAAATTAGACTGGAGACATCAAATGTCACCAAGCATGTGAATGCACTAGAACTCTAATACAGTGTTAATGAAAGGTAACATGGTTTGACCAGTTTGGAAAGTAATTTGCCTTATCATCCAGTAATTGTATTTCTAGCTATTTATCAAGGAGAAATGAAAACATGCCCACACATGTAAGCATAAAGCAGCTTTATTCACAATAGCCAAAATATGGAAACAACCTAATTGTCTATCACCAAGCAAGTGGAGAAACAAATTGTGGAATACTCATTCAATGAAATACTAGTCAGCAGTAAAAATAACAAACTATTTAGTCACACAACATGAATAAATCTTAAAAAACAATAGTATGTTAATTAAAAGAGGAGACACCCAAGACTATACTTTATGAAACTCTAGAACAGGCAAAACTCAATTATAACGATAGAAATCAGAAAGTGGTTGCCCCTTGTTGAGTGAAGGGGTAGAATTGCTGGAAAGGGATGTGAGAAGGTTTAATTGTAGTGATGGAAAATGTTCAATAGCTTGTTTATGGTGGCAGTGTTTAACATTGTCAAAGTTCATTTAATAGAGTTAGAATGGTAAAATCTATTCATTTATTAATTTTATTGCACACAAATCATACCTCAGACCAAAAGAAAACTAAACTAAATCCAAGTAAAATTAAGCAGATATTGGTGCAATAATGCCTAGTACCAAACAACCACAAAACTCAGTGGCTTGCAACAATAAAAATTCACTTCTTACTCACAAGCATGCAGGTTGGCCAGTAGTCCTGTGGGACTCATCTTATGTGGAGATTCTAGCAGCCACCCAGAGCAAGTTCTCATGGTGCTGACAAAAGTAAAAGGGCAGTGAGCTGTGAGGGCCTTTTGAGCTTCAGCTTATAACTAGCATCCTGTCATGTCCACCTTCCAAGTCACCTGAACAAGCCCACAGCCAATGGAGCAAGAAGGATACTTCACTCCTAGTGAGCCATGACACATAATACAATCTCACTGTCTTCAGGTAACGTAATAGTTGGAGCAAAAAACAGGCCTCCTAACAACTAGCCCAGGACCTCTCCATCACACTTTGCTGTCTCCATGTATTCTAGAAGCCAACAAGCTTTGCCCAACTTATGTTCCAGAGACAGATTCCAGTATAGCTTTGCACTCCCTGACAGGGAAGTGTGATGAAACCTGAACAACACAGTGCTCAGAAAGTCTCACTCTGATTTTTCAAGTGTTTATTCAACACAGTCAGGAGGCTGCCTCCCTCCAGGGAGCTGCAGAGCTCTCTGTGCTGGGAGAATAAACATGTGTTATTGGAAAGAAAGGCAAGACAGCCATCTAATGGACCCTGGGTATCATAGGCTGCTTCTGCTTCCCTGAGAACATCTGAAGTAGATAATACAGAGGGGCACTATGTTCCTACTTTGGTGGTTTGAGTTTGAGTATAGGGGCCCTCAGGCAGATGGGCACCTGCAAAGATGGGAAACAGTGGGTGTATGAGCTGTCACTAGATGTGCTTAATTGTTTGCAGCAGCTGCTCTTCAACTCTGTGGGGGGCAATATTACCTGACTTGAGCTCACCCCAGCAAGAACACCCAATAAGGAGATTAGACATAACTCTGTTCTGAAAAAACGAAAGAAACTAGACCCATTTTCACCCACCTATATCAGTGGAGACTAGGTCTGAAGATAAGCCATTTTTGCCACGTATACAAAGATAAAACAACTAGAAAGAAACTTCAGCCTCTATGTTCCTTTAGGAAAGCACATTAAACAACTTTTCTCCCTGCCTGGTCATGAACACACAGTTAGTACAGTAAGAGCCTTTAACTTCAGTCCCTTACCACAAAATTATGGTCTGACCCGGGCCCGTGATCTGAGCTTCCCCAAATCCTTCTGACTTCAGGCATTTGTCTACTATTCCAGTCAACTGAAGAAGTCAGTTCGGTCCCATTCACTCTTCCTACAATTATTGCTCACCTGATATGTGTCAGGAACTCCACTGATCCCTGGGGATAAAGTTGTGAATGAGAAAAACATGGCCCCTTCCTTCCCAGAGCTTATAAACAAGTAGATGAGATAGACATTGACAAAGCAGGTTGAGTATGATGGGAGTTAAAAAGCAGAATTGCACAAGGGTCTTCAGTCTCTTGAGCCACAGAAAGGACTCCCACTTTATCCCAAGGCAGTGGGGCCATTAAAGGAGCAGCACTGCACACCGTGTGGTTTGGCTGTAATGTTTTTCTTGCAAGCTGCCAAGGAACAGGGCAGTGCTTCAAATTCCACATCCTTCTGTGAGCTTCATCCCACACTGTGGAGTTTCAAGCTGAAGCACATTCAAATGCACTTAAATTTTTACAAATGCAAGAAGTGGGAAAGTTGAGGGTAGATGAAGAATCTCTGGCCACACCCCACAGAGAAAGGATATAGTTTTGGGGAATCCTATTGGCAGCTGGCTGAGGTGGGCAATGATTCCAGGGACCACACACAAATCCCTCTGACACTCTTACACTTCTGCCTGTACTTTCCGAAAACTGAGAGGAAAAAGTCTTGCATTGGAATAAAGCGCCTCCTCTGCCAGTCCACTTGGTTGGCCAAGCATTGCTGAGACACTTTTTTTAAATCACCAAAAGAGACAGAGTGGTGATTCTTGGTTAACTCACAGACTCTGCACCCAGCCCACTACACAGAGGTGGGAAAGCGACTTAAACCTTCATCTCCTTTTCAATTTTCCATTAGTCAAATGACCAGAGTAAACATGAAAGTTGAAGGTCTAGCTGACATTTGTGAAGTATTGTAGGAACCCTAGCAATAAGGAAAATAAAATTAAAATATATTTCCCAAAGAAAATGTAACTGAGAAACTATCTTTTAGTTTATATCATTCATTCCTCAGGTTTTTCCATGTAATAGCTTAGAGTAAGAATCACAAAAAAGGTCAGCAGCAGTGGTTTTTCTGGGGGCAGTGGATTATGGGTTTCCCCCCCCCCCATCTGGAATGTTATATTTAAAAGAAACTATCATTAGCCAAAATTTGGTATTTGGACAATACACCTTTCTGCTTATAAACAAAAACACAGCTTAGGCATGCTTCATTTAGCTCCCTAAATATGAATAAAATTTCCCGGGTTTGGAGAGTGATTTACAGTGACGTGTACAGAACAAGGTTGGGAGAATAAGGTTGGGAGGAGTGGTGCGGGAGCCTCAGAGGGGTGTAGGAGCTTGACACCAGAAACAATGGAATTGATTGAGGTGAATTCCCTTTCTCTGACTGTGTCGGAACTCTATCAAGTGAGGACATTAGGGAAAATGATTCTTGTAATTTGTTCCCAGAGTAACTCAGGATAATAGCTTTGCCCTGCAGCTGTAACTCAGCCACTCAGAAAATACCAAACCTTTGGGGAGAGTCCCATCACACCACCAAGACGGTGTCAGCATTTTCCTCCAAGCGAGCTCTACACCTGCCTCAGGCTAGAGTCTGGATTTGCACCCAGTCAGGGCCTGGGGCTCCCCGGCTCCCCCTCCCTCCACCTCAGCATTCTGCAGGCCCGCTGCATGGGAGAAGCATAAGATATTATGTTTGCCAAGAGTTGACCCAAAATAAATTTCAGTGCCCCTCACTTCTGCTTAGACTCCAGGCCAGCTGTACCTCTTGATTTATGTATAGGGTTTACTGTTATATGAGAAGAGCTGAATGTGAACACACACACACACACACAGACACACACACACACCACGGGCGCCATCATTATCTGCACCCTCTTCCCTTCTTTCTTTCAGCGAGTATTTAGGGAACTCCTGTGTTGTGTGCCTGGTACTTGATCTGGGGGTCAAGTTGTCAGTTCCGGGGGTTATAACTGAAGTGAGTGCAAACAAGCTCTCAGTGGACAGTGACTTGGATAAGGAGAGGGGGTGTAACTGATGTGAGCTGCTCTCAGCTGTGTGGGGATCGGTGTGAAAATTCTGCAGTGTCTTTAGTGGGTCTCACATTCCAAAGTTCTGACTGAGATCAAAACGTGGAATGGAGTCTTTTACTTTCCTCATCTGACTTTGTTTTTAACCCAAGTAGGGAGAGCAGGGAGAAAAGGAGAGAAAAGAAAATGTTTTTCTGTAGAGTTATTTGTCCTTCCTTGGCTGGTCAGTGTCTATATCCACTTCCCACAGTCCTCTCTTGCCCCTACACAAAGATTAGTAATCTGAGGCCTTACCCTGTGTGTTACACTGAATAACCTTCTCTCAAATGTGTCCTCATTCTAATCCCCAGAATCTGTGAACATGTTACCTTACATAGGCAGATAAGGATTTAGCAGATGGGATAAAGTTAAGTACTTGAGATGCAAAGATTCTCCTGGATTATCCTGGTGGCCCAAGGACTTTTGTTATAAGGACAAAAGTCCTTATAACAAGTGGGTCAGAGTCAGAGGAGAAGAAGGCCATATGAGGATGGCAAGAGAAGTAGGCAGACTCAGAGGGAGATGATGCTACCCTGTTGGCTTTGAAGATTGAGGAAAGGGCTGTGAGCTCAGGAATGGAGGTGGCTGCTGGAAGCTGGAAAAGGCAAAAAAATGGATTCTTCCCTGAAGGCTCTAAAAAGAATGCTGCCCTTTATCATCTTGGTTTTGGACTTCTGACATCCAGTGTATAAATTTCTGTCTTTTGCCTCTAAGTGTGCCATAATCAGGAAATTAATAGGAAAATAGTAGCAATTAATAGGAAACTAATACACCATGTTAGTGTAAGACTGCTTGGCTTTCAGCTGCCAGCCTGTTTCTCTTTCCTGAGACCTCTCTGCTCCTACCTATGGCATTCTGGAAGTGCCTAAGGATTCGCTCCCACCACCTCCCCCAACAGCTATCAGAAATCACTAATGAGATCCAATGGGCATAAATCCCAGCTTCCCTGTCCTTGGGTGCGATACTCTGCATTGTGGGTTCCATATAAGTTTCCTGAGTTCCCCTGTGGGATTAAGCTTCAAGTTCCCAGTGTTATCACTTGGCTTGGTTAGGCATCTGGCTGCCTTCCCTTCCCTTTCTCGCTTCCCCACTGCCCTCCAGGTGTCTCCTGGGATCACCTCCCAAATATACTACTTGTCCTTGAATTTTTGTCTCATGGTCTGCTTTTCAGGAAACTCAAGCTAAGATGAGTTAGGATCAAAGCCCTACTTTCCTGAGCTAGAATCACGTACTTGAATCAAGTGACTCAGCCAGATCTGCCAGACAGTCTCAGCCTAGAGTGTGAACCTCAAACAGAGAGGTGAGGGACCATAATTCAAAGAGTGCTTGGTCCCGAGCCAGCCTTCTGACCACAATGCTCCTCTAGCATCGCATAATCTCTACCTGCCTCAGAAGCCCCTGTGAGCCTTCCAAAGAATTACTTCCTCTTCAGTTAGCCAAAGCTGGTTCCTGTAACCAACTTTGTCATCAAAGAAATTTAACAGATAGCAAACTGGGAAAGGATGAAAGGGGAGGAGGTACACTCTTCGAAAAACAGGAGGGAAACTGTGCCCTAAAGTAAAATAGCAAAGAAGCTGACTTGACCCTGGGAATCTTAGGTAAATATGGACTTCCAATATTTTTCATATAGAAAGCTGCAGGGCATCCATTTTTCCATTCCTCCGCCAGAATCAACCTTCCTTCAGGATAGGCAATGTGATTATGTTTATGTTTAATTATGATTATGACGAAGCTAGAATTTGGCTATTTTGAACTTGGAAGAACTGTTTCAAGAGCAGAAAAGCAGGTGCCCAGGAGACCTGCTCTTCCTGTGTGTAATGCTTGGAGGTGATAGGAACCCTCAGCTATTGTTCTGGGTAGATCTATGATGGGCTGAGCCCAGGATGTATAGAGCTTGTTCCCTGATATCAGGGGGAAAAAAGTAGCGGAGAAAAGCAGAGTCTTTACCCCCAAGGAGTCTGTAGTAAACTCATTCAGTGGTTTATGGACAACAATGTGTTGAAATAGTGAGAATGACACTTCCATTCTAGGGAACTGGTGTCTAGTTCTAATTTTGCCACTAACTGTAGGCAACAAACATCACCTCCCTGGGTCTCCTTTCCCTCAATTATCAAATGACAGAATTAGACACTGGGATCACTGCCCGGCCTTGTGTCCATAGAAGAGCATCATTTTTGGATGGTCTGGTAATAGCCAACTTACCATGGCCATGACGTTGAGTAAACATACTCTCCTCTCTCCTGGCTTGCATGGCTATCTCCTCATCATCCTCACCCTCCAGTAACCTGGGAGTTTGAACATGATGTGGAAGACAGACTGTTCCATAGCATGCCCACTGCTGGACCTGTGAGCTAAATCAGGGCAAGAACAGAGATTGTTCCTGGTAAATACCCTCAGAGGTCAATGGACCTCTCCCCAATTCCCCACCTGGAATAGGCTGTTGCCCTGCCCTAGGCATATAAGGCATTTTCCCTTATCTTTCCCATCCCCTTTCCAGTATGTGGGATGGGTCACATACTGACACCCCTATCCATCCTGCCCCATTCTATGTAATTCTTTAGTGCCTGACACGTAGCATGGAAGATATCTCCATTGTCTTGTCACCGCCCAATATGTGCCTCTTAAGTAAGTTCCCCTTTATAAACCACTAATTGCCAGACTGAAGTGGCCTGCCGTTTTATTTAGTCTTTCCCTGTCCTTCACCTGCAGAGCTAGATTTTCAGTCTCAGGGCTTCTCACTGGGTCTGCAAGTAAAAAAAACATGGGAATTCAAATTATTTTCTTTCGACATGAAACAGAGGCCAGACAAATAAAGCTCTAAGCTTCATTTCACTTCCAAATTACTGGTAGTCCAGTGTTGTAGGAGAATGCACTAGCTTTAAAAAAGGAAAAAGTCAAAAGTACATCTTATCCCTCGTTAAGCATAAAATGAAAATATCTCTGCTTTGCAAGGGCATTACATTTCTCAAAGTTGCCTTAAAAGAAATACGTTCATTTTGGGGATACTTAAGCTTCCACTTTCCCATAAAACTGCTGCTTCTTAGGACTCCAGCTAAAAACCTGTATGTAATCTGCTGAACCAGTTCAGTTAGCAAACATCTTGAGTACTTGCTGTACAACAGGCACAGTTAAGCAATAGAAGTACAAGGCCACATAAAAACGTAATCCCTTATTTAAAAACTCACTTTTATTCATTGAGTCTACAACTATATTCTGGGCACCTATTATGTACTAGAAACAGAACTACTCACCAAAGAAACAAGAATGAATCAGACATAGTTTCTACCTTCAGGCAACTTTCTCGCCAGCGGTAGAGAAGATCAATAAAAATAGGCTATTTTGACATTGTACCGGGATAGATCTATGTAAGCAGGGAACTGAAAGTAAGGATGATCCGGTGTTACAGAGAGGGATCAGGAAGGGCCCCCTGAGGTGCTGATTGATTCTTCAGCAAAAGTTAAAGGAACCAGAGAGATGGGGGTTTGGTTGGGTAAGGTTGATGAGGAGAACTCTAGAAAAGGAGACAAAAGTGTGAAAAGGAAATCTGTTACCTTGTAAAGGTCTTTTAAGACTAAACTTGTCAGCAACAGGTACAAAGGAAGAAAGTATCTGCCTAAAACATTTTTCTTTCTCTCTTCTCATGGATGTAAAAACCATTCAAACCGTTCTCACGTGAATGAGAAAACTTGATTTACAAACATGAAATTTTGGTGTGGTCAGTTGTCTTTCTAATAGGTTGATGCAAAAGTAATTGCAGTTTAAAAGGTTAAAAACAATTGCAAAAACCACAATTACTTTTGCACCAACTTAATACTTTGAGGAAGGAGAGGGCAAGGACTGCACTCTAAGACTTAGGCATCTCCCGGGTTTTGGTTTAAGGCCAGCTCAGCCACTGCCTAGCTCCCAGATCTTGGGTAAATTATTTAACCTCATCTGTAAAATGAGATCAACAAGAGAGAGGATTGATCTAAAACTTGTGAGAATTAAATGAGAAAGGGACTATAAAAGCATCTACTAAGTGATCAATAAAATATTATTAATATTTTTTTTAAAAATTGCACTATTATGATGAGTAACGTTTTGGTCCGAATGACAAATGTTTATAGTTATTAAGCATTCTGAGTAAAAATCTCTGAATTCCACAAGCTTATTCTTCACACCAGCATGTTAAATATGGAGCCAGTCTTATTCATTAAATATATGCAGATATCCATTTGTAAAACAGATCCGTGTCCGCATTCCTTGATAATTTTTTTTAAAGTATCACAAAAATGAGGAACACCAATGTCAATTTCTCCTGTCCAAGTGGTAGTACTTGTAAGCAGACATTCTTGTATACAAATCCTATTTTTATTACAAAGTCCTGGTATAGTTCAAAAAATGATAATGTATAACTATGTGAGATTTTTGATTTGATGAAGTAAGGCATGTACTGATTTTTTAACTCCTCAACTGGGTAACATCAGGAAATTTCCCCCCACCTCTCTGTGCTTCCTTTTACACATATTTCACATTGAGATTATAAGGTTGCTGTGGCAATTAGTTAATCCAGCAGTGCAGCTAGGACAGTGCCTGACACATTACAAATTCACAATGCAAGTTAGATAATATTATCATTACAAAAATCTTGGAGAGTTAACTGAAATTTGTTGTTGACTAATGAGTAAAGACCCTAATGATTATTGACTGTGGAGCTTTCTGTATTAGTTACTGATTGCTATATAACAAGTCACCCAGGTCTTTGTGGCTTAAAACAAAAAGAATCATTAATTATCTCTATGGTTTCTGTGGGTCAGGAATTTGGGAACATCTCCACTGAACAGTTCTGTCTCAGGGTCTCTCATGAAACTTCAATCAGCTGGTGGTGACTCTGGGGTCACCTCAAAGTGTTGTCAGAAGATGGAGATAGCAGCATCATACCATGCTGAGCACCCATGGATGCTGGACTCAGAGCAAGTCAGATATGGCCCTGCTTCTGGTAACTCTAAAGGTGCAGGTGTGGCAATGGACAATATTTCTTTCTGAATGGGTCTTAACTCACTAAGGGCCGAAATATCAGCACCAGGAGGGCAGGGTCTTTGTTTTCTTCAGTGATGAATAGCACGATGTGCAATGAAGAGTTCCTGACACACTACGCCCTGAATAAATATAAGTTCAGTGAATAAAGGAATGAATGAATGAATGGATCAATGAATGAACCTTTAAAGGCCCAGTACACATCTCTAGTACTTAGATGTGGCCTCCGTGTTCCCCTCTCTATATGTGGAAAGGGGTCCACCTTCACTGCCTGGAATAAGGATAAGAACAATTTAAAGACTGCCTGAAATGTAAATCATTAAAAAAAAATTCCAAGGCTCAAATGGCAATCTGTTCCTACGAGCAGAACTATCAGGGTTAGGGCTGCCCTCTGTGGCCACAGAGAGACTCCTGTCACTATGGAGCAACTGGTGCTGTGGAAAGGGCACAGCAATGATTGAATGCTTGACCCAGCTTTAACTGCAGCATTTGGTTCTTTTTTGAGCCACCAAGGAGAGCTCTGAAGTCCAATTTGCAGGCTGCTGCTTGGGGTCAAGTGTGGGACTTTTCTACCAGGAGCAAAGCTCAGAGATAATTTGGGACACCACTTGGTTCTGATCCCAACCTACCTATCAGTCTATCACAATGTCTGCCCTGTGCAGAGGGGGCAGAGAAACCTGCTAATGAGCCCAGCTCCACTGAGGTCCTTGTATTCCCCACTGCACTGCCACCGACTGGTTCTCTGAGTCCACTGCACCATTCATTATGAAATCAACAAAAAAGGACATTGGTTACTGTGTGCATGTGCAGGAGGAATGGAGAGAGCCTTAAGTCTCCAGATGTGGGAAAGGAATAAAATGAATCCTCCAATTGGTAGCAAGTGTAGACAGGCCTAATATTAGCAGTTTATAGCAGGCCATACACAACATAATGTCAAACAAACATTCCCAGCACTTAGGAGAGACCCAAACTATAGGCAGACCCAGGTACAGAGAAAAAACACCCACATGCAGAGAGAGGAACACTCTACTTCCTCAAAGCTCAGGAAATTTTTGTCAGCCTTAGATCAAGTGAGATGAGGGGAGCTAGAAACAAACCACTGGGACACATCTCAGGTGTTTTTAAAGGCCATCCTTTTAGACATTAAAAATACCTGAGTGTTGTCCTGGCTGTGCTACTTACTGGAGGCTCTGGGGAAGAGTGTTTCCAAGCTCCTTCAAGTTGTTGGCTGAATTCAAGTTCTTGCAGCTGTAGGACAAAGGTCCTGTTTCCTTGCTGACTGTCATCAAGGCTAGTTTCTGCTCCTAGGGATTTCCCACAAAGCAGTCTATATTTACCTGGAGAATCTAAGTCATTTTGACACAGAAAACAGCCCAGACTTACAACTTATGTGTGAACCTTCAAATAAGTGATTGCTGGCTACACTATTTTACATCTACCTTAATTTTACTGTTTCAAAGGAAAAGAACCCTGGGTTTCCTTTGTGTCCAGGCTTTAGGCTGACCCCTTACAGACAGCCCTGCTTTGTTTTGAGTCCATCAAAATGCTGCTTCAGTTAAATTTCACCTAAACTATACCCTTCTCCAAAATCCTAAAATAACTGCATGTTTTTATTTTTTTGGTAAGATGCATTCCACTCTCTAGTGTGTGTCCTTCCTTGTTGTGTGACTTCATAATCTGATTTAGTAGGACTACCAACTTGTCCCTGGTTGTCTTAGATTGATCAGGCTAGAATAACAAAAAGTGTTTAATGCAACATTTCTGGTCAAGATGGCAGGGTAGTAAATGCTGTGCTTGCCTCCTCTCCTGACCACATCCAAATAACAATTAAACTATAGAAAAACTATCATTGGAAATCGCCTGAAGTCTAGTGGAACCAAAGTCCTATAATTAAGGACATACAGAAGAATCCATCTTGAGACTGGTAGCAGTGGCAGAGATGTAGATGATTTGGTCCCACACCCGTATGGAACCATTAAAAATTGGGAGAGATACCTAGCATGTGGTAGTCCCTCTTGGAGGAGAGTAAAGTCCCAGCCCTATACCAGGTTCTCCAATCCAGAGCTCCAGTGTCAGGGAGAGAAGTACCAATAACTTTTAGCTGTGAAAACCAGCAGAGATTTTGGCTGCATGAGACAAAGGGCAGCTGGAGTCCCAGATGTTCCTCTTAAAGGGCCCATGCATGGACTTATTTGCTAATGGACTTGCTCACTCTGAGCTCCAGAGCTGGGGCATCAGCTCAAAAGTCACCAGGGACATACAGGGAGGAACTGAATTGTCTGGCTTGAGGGCAAGGACTGGAGGGGCAGCTTTCTCCCAGAAACAAGTGCCGGCAGAAGGCATTGTTCCTTTGTTGAATCCTCCTCTAAACCCAGCCTGAGGACCCAGGTGAGCACCATATCTGAGTCTCCATCAATCTAGCTAACACTGGTTGTTTGCCACATCCTGGTTGTTGCCTAAAACTCCACCCCACCCAACTTTCCAGCACACCGAGCTGCTCCCAGGGCATTTTCCATACAATTGGCCAATCTTGGAACATGCTGCAGATATTCCTAAAATCTCTTCAACGTTCACAAAACCCAAACAAAAAGCATTAGGACTCAGCTCCTCCACTGTGGCCCATACCTCTTGCTCAGCAGCCCCAAACCTAGCACTAGACACAGCCAACCTTGGTTCACAACTCAGCCTCTTAAGGCACCTCCAAGGCCAGTACAAGTGGCAGCCATCCACAGATTGCTTTGTGGCTCATGCCAGTAAGCCTTGGGTAGGGCATAGACTGAGGCTGAATTTGGCCTGTAATGGGGTCCCAAACAGGAGACACAGAGGCTGGCACACCCAGTGGCCATCTTTAGACTGAGCCAGAGCATCACCTGGCCACCTTCAAGGTCAACACACCCAAAAAGTAGACTAGGCAGGCATCAGAGCCCTGTTAAAGCAAATCCTGCTCTGTCGAATCAGCCCCTGCAAAACAGCTCCTCCACTGTAGTCACAGCCAGTCCTTACAGCAAATCAGCCTGAGGGTCAATCCCTCCCATTAATGTGCAAGCAGAAACCAAGGCTCAGCTACAACAGGAGAGCACAGACAACCGACATAAGGGGCTCACCTGCAGCACCTGGCTCAGGTGACCAGGGAGACTGTGCCACAGGGCCCCATAGCACACCTACTACATAAGGCCACTCTACTAAGACCTGAAAACATAACAGTTCTACCTAATACATACAAACAAACACAGAGAGGCAGCCAAACTGGGGAGACCAAGAAATACGTCCCAAATGAAAGAACATAACAAAGCTCCAGCAAAAGAGCTAAATAAAATGGAGACAAGCAATCTACCAGATGCAGAGTTCAAAACAGTGGTTATTAATATGCTCAGTGATCTCAGGGAGAACTTCAACAAAGAGATAGGAAACAAAAAAAATGGAGATAGGAAACATAGAAAAAAGTCAGAAATAAAGAATACTATAACTGAAGTGAAGAATACGTTAGAGGGAATCAGATTAGATGAAGCAGAGAATCAAATCAGCAATTAGAATATATGGCAGCAGATAATACCCAATCAGAATAGGATAAAGAAAAACAGAATTTAAAAAAATCAGGATCGTTTAAGGGGCCTCTGGGACAACATCAAGTGTACCAACATTTGCATCATAGGTGTACCAGAAGGAGAATAAAGAGAGGAAGGAACTGAAAACCTATATGAAGAAATGATGATGAAAAATTTCCCTAATCTGGTGAAGGAAATAGACATACAAGCCCAGGAAGCACAGAGAGTCCCAAACAACATGAACCAAAACAGGCCCACACCATAATAAAAATGCCAAAGGTTAAAGATAAAGAGAGAATCTTAAAAGCAGCAAGAGAAAAACAATTAGTTCCCTTAAGGAAGTTCCCTACAAGGAAGTTCCCTTAAGACCATTAGCTGATATCTCAACAGAAACTTTGCAGGTCAGAAGGGATTGGCACAAAATATTCATATTGATGAAAAGCCAGCACCTGCAACCAAGATGCTCTACTCAGAAAGGCTATCATTTATAAAGGAAGGACAGATGATGAGCTTCCCAGACAAGAAGAAGCAAAAGGTGTCCATCACCACCAACCCAGTATTTACAAGGAATCTTAGAGGGACTTCTTTAAAATGAAAGAGAGTGAGAGAGAGAGAGAGAGAGAGAGAGAGAGAGAGAGAGAGAGAGAGAGAGAGAGAGAGAGAGAGAGAGAGAGAGATCAAAAATATGAAAAACAAAATGGCAATAACTACATGTCTATCAACAATTACTTTCAAGTAATCAATTAAATGCTCCAATCAAAAGATAACAATGCTGAATGGATAATAAAACAAGACTCTTACAAATGCTTCCTACAAGAGATTCACTTTGGATTGATAGACTTTAAAACAAAGGCTATAACAGGAGACAAAGAAGAGTCCAATACTCCCACTGAGTATTTATCTAAAGAAATTAAAAAATGCTACTTTGAGGAGACATGTGCATCCATATGTTCAATGCAGCATTGTTTACAATTGCCAAGATGTGGAGGCAGTCTGAGTGTCCACGGATGGATGGATGAATAAAGCATAGGTCATACGTATATGCAATAGAATATTACTCAGCCATGAAAGGGAATGGGTTCTTGCCATCTGCAGCTGCATGGGTAGACCTGGAGGGTATTGTGCTGAATGGAGTATGTCAGGCAGAGCAAGACAGATGCAATTTGATTTCACTTATATGTGGAATCTAAAGAACAAGACAAACAAACAAACGAAACAGAAATTCATAGATACAGAAAACATTTTGATGGCTGCCAGATGGGAGGAAGTTCTGGGGGGGAGGGTGTGGATGAAAAAGGAGAAGACATTAATAAGTACAAATTGGTTGTTACAAAGTAGTCAAGCAGACATGGGGTATAGCATAAGGAATATAATCAATCATATTGTAATAAATATGTATGGTATCAGAAGGGTACTAAATTTATTGGGGTCATAGATGAGAGGAGGATTGGGTGTCAGGGTGCAAAGATGAGGAGATTAAAAAGTATAAACTGGTAGTTGCAAAATATTAATGGGGTTGTAAAGTAAACCATAAGGAACATAATCAATAATATGGAATAACTATGTATAGTGCCAGGCGGGTACTAGACTAGTCAGGGGGATCACTTCTTAAATTACATAAATGTTTAACCACTATATGGTACACCTGAAATTAATATAAAATA
Source organism: Rhinolophus hipposideros (assembly GCF_964194185.1). Lineage (NCBI taxonomy): Eukaryota > Metazoa > Chordata > Mammalia > Chiroptera > Rhinolophidae > Rhinolophus > Rhinolophus hipposideros. The sequence continues at coordinate 33,305,643 of NC_138068.1, forward strand.
ATATGGAATGTCAATTGTAATAGAAAAATTAAAAGTGGGAGAAAAGGTGAAGGGGAATAAGAGTTTCAAATTTCCAGGTATAAAACAAATAAGTCATGGGGATGTAATGTACAACATAGGAAATATAGTCCATAATATTGTGATAGCATGGTACAGTGTCAGATGGTTGCTGGACTTATCATAGTGATCACACCTTTAGGTATATAAATGTTGAGTAACTGTGGTGTACACCCAAAACCAATATAACATTGCAGTTAGCTATCGTTTAATAAAAATATTTTTTTTAAAGTTCTTATTACAAGAAAGAAAATTCTGTAACTATGAATGGTGACCAAGGTTAATTAGATTTATTGTGGTGATCATTTCATACTGTATCAAAATATTGAATTGTTATGTTGTGTACCTAAAACTAATATAATGTATGAAGTCTGGCAATTAAGTTCACAAACTAACCCTAGAAAAAGTGCTACACACCTCATTCCTGAATATCACTATGGTCACTTTCAAAGGACTCCCCTGGCACTGATGCCAGTACCTCGTCCACTCTTCAAAGCAATTTTGGAACTCTTTCAGGAATGGCCATCAGAGCTGTCATTTTATTACCCTTGATGTCATGAAAGCCATAAAATGCCTTTCTTTCAATATTTCCTTTTTCTTCAGGTAAAGAAAAAAGCCATTGGGGGGCAGACCACGTGAGAAGGAAGGGTGTTCCAATACAGTTATTTGTTTACTGGCTAAAACCTCGCTCACTGACAGTGCTGTGTGAGCTGGTGCAAGACCTCCTTTAGGACCACTTTTGCACACACCTTTCTCATGCCAAGATTTTCAATTAAGGTTTTCCTAAATGTTTCTCTATCGATGTTTACTTAGTCTGCCGTGTTTCTCACAGTCAGCTGACGATTTTGATCACAATATAATGAATTTTTGCAATGTTTTCATCAGTTCTGCTTGTTACTGGCTGCCCTGAGCTCTCTTCAAGATCAGTGACACATTCTCTCCCCTCAGAAAAAAATATTTAATCCATTTGTACACTGCTGTTTTTTTCATGGCATTATCCCCATAAACTTGGACTAACATGTCCCTGATTTCACTTCCACTTTTGCCAAGTTTAACAAGAAATTTAATGTTTGTTCGTTGCTCTAATTCAAGCTCAGACCGTCTCGCAACAGCACACAAAAACACACAACAACAATAATGAAAGACATTCAGCAAGACACTGCCACACGTCCACATGAACACAGCTGTGAGACACTGATATACCACGGTTATGAAATCTTACCAAGCTGTGCTGCAAAAGCACACGGTGGCTAGTTCACAAACTTAATTGTCAGAGCTCGTATGTCAATTATACCTCAATAATATTTTTAAAAATTATTTGTTAATAAAAGTGCTTAATACAGAGTCTAGCACATAATAATAATTGATTTAATCTTATCTATAGTAAAAATATAATAATTATTAGTATTATTATAAACTCTGTTGGGTAAATGCAAATAAAAGGGCACTGGTGCTGTGCCAAGTATAGAAGCTAGGCATAAGCTGATTTGAAAAAAACAAGCAAATCACCATGAACTGTGTCTGCAGAAATCCCCATTACTGCAGAGATCTTCTGAAGACAAATTTCTACCTCAGAATCCCTGCTTCCTGTCATGTGATAGCACCCTTCATGTTGGCAGAAGCTGTTCAGTCATTTGAAATACTTTTTTCAACATGCAGCATGGCCCCATGTCTACTTTTCTGGACTGAGTTAGAACAATTAAGCCACCATGTGTAAAGCTTTAAAATTGTTTGAAAATCAGCATTACAACTGATGCTAAGTGGAAAAATAAGTTGATATCAGATGTTTCTCACCTTTTCCTAGCTAAAAATGTAAATTTTTTGTACGTTTAATAATAATTATGGGCAATCCTAGCATAATGTAAAACGCTTTGGGCTTTAGAGGATCTTTTAAAAACATGCCAGGTACCAATTTGGGGTTCAAGGAGGATCTGGTGAGGAGGAAGACATCAAGCATCAGAAAGAGGTTCTTCAGAGTATCCCCATCTTTTTGGCCTTCCTAGACCATATCTCTCATTTGGGTAAATAACATTCAGAAAGATAGATTCAAAAGCCATTCATCAAGCACCCAATTTAAAACAGTTGAGTCAGATCTAGCAATTTTTGGTACATAACAAACTCTTAACGTTTGTTGAACAAATCAGTGGACTCTGATATGTGCTTCAGACAGAATGCCATTCTCTAGAAATGTAAACATGAGAGAAAATGCTGGCATGGTCATGATAAAGGGCATCCAAACAGTAGTGTAAAAATAGTTCAGATATAAGTGGATAAAACCTGCCCTAGGGCCACAGAAGAACAAAAAGGGTTGTGAAATTCAGGATAGACAAAGCAATTCAGCTCACTTTGATTGTCAATGCTAATCACTTCCTGGTTCTAAGATCAACTGCCCTGCCTTCTGTAACTCGATGGGTGTTCACTGGTGAATGTTCAGTGCAGGAATTTCCTCAGTGTGTGGTTTCCTTCCAATCTTAGCAAAGACTCAGCTCTATATAGACCTCTTTGTATAAATACTTCTGATATTCAATTTACAGGGTCTTACAAAGTTAACAAATAACTATTATTCACAGAAAATACATATGATGCACTAATATGTCATTTTATCTTTTCTGTTGCTTTTTGCTAATTTATTTTGAGGGCAATATTTAAGATAACAGCAAAAGACATTAAGAATGTTACACTGAAATGGCACATTTCTGAGTGATGCAAAGGTATTCAATAAAAAGCTTTTAAAGGCAAAAAAAAAAAAAGGATGTTACACTGAACACCTAATGTAAGAAATAAAACAACCATCCAACTGAAATCCCCATCTCTGATTACAGATCCCTCTTTCCCCATCAGCGGTATAAATGAGCCTGAATCTGGCATTTATTATTTCCATATCTTTTTTAAGCTTTCTTAAAATTTATAATTATCCCTTTTAATGTATAAATAGTATTGATTGCATGTTTTAGCATAAGTATAACTGATATCACATTTTTTTCTGAAAATTGTTTTTAATCAGTGATATGTTTTTGAGATTTATCCCTGTTGATGTATGTACTGACTGTACAGTATTCCATTATGTGAATATACAATTTATTTATTCTTTTTATTTTGATAAGTAAGTTGTTTCAAATTTTTTGGCTGTAATAAACAATGATGTTACAGGTCTCCTTGGGGGTATGTGCAAGTTTTTTATGGTGGATAGTGAATGATAATAAAAAATATATATCTATACTATTACCATTACTATCACTACTACTATTCATGATAATGAGACCTAACTTTTATTTGTCTATTTTATGGTTATGATTACTAACTCATTTAATCCTAAAAATTCAATGAAGTCGATGCATTATTAATTCCATTTTACCAGTAAGAAAAACGATGGAGAGAGGGTAATGAGTAGTAGAATGCAAATTTTCTACCTTATACAATATTACCAAATGGTAAAAAATTATATTCCCATCAGATGTACATAATAGTTCCTGTTGCTCCACATTCTTATCAAAACTTGATACTGTCAGGTTTAAAATTAGTTTTTAAATATGTACATAATGATTGACAATGTAAAGAGTACATTCATTGACTGAAATATATATATAGAGAGAGAGATATTGAGAGACAGAGAGAAATTAGAGTAGAGGCAAGCATATTTTAAAACTGATGAAAGGAAGACAGTCAAAGAAGTTAGAAAATGAAAACTCAGTAAAAGCACCCTAACTGAAGCATGAGTCTTACACACACCTTTCAAAGCAATAGAGCCATACATATGCCAATTCTTTACTCAGTGCTCAGTTGGCTGTCAGAGACTACAGGGGGCTATCTAAATGGAAAACCCCTTTATCTCTAACTCTCAATTCTTCTGTACTTTTAATATTATGACCCTTCAATAAATGTGTCCCTAAACCCCTTTGCTTTCTCCTTTGTGTTATGAATAATTCATACCACACAAAGCAAATCAATAACATTCCTTTTAATCTAACGTTATCACTTTTCACAGCATTTATTCATTTTGTTTTGTCTCCTCTAGAAGGAAGGCACATTTATTATGTATGCTTGATCAATGTAAAAACATACCCAAACTACGAACACAAGAAGATTAAAAGTCTTTAGTACAAATCACACCACCCCTACCTACCCTCACCAAAAAAGAAATCTTTATAATTCACTAGACCTTGGGAGATGCCAATTCTCACTAGATCATTAGTATTAACCCATTGAGTCCATAAGGACTTTCAAGTGGTACCAACTGGAAAGTTCCCATCGTGTGGGAAGTTTGCTTTTCACCATAGCTACTAGAGATTCCTTCCTCATAAAAAGGCCTTCTGTGTTGAGCAGATTACAGAAATTTGGGCATTTTTCTAAGGGAGCTATGAAAACATGCTTAATTGGATAAAAGAATAGCCTTGTTTTACTAAAAAACAAATTCAGGCTATAAAAAGTTAAGATAAACTCTAACAACAAATAAATTATATTTTAGTTACACATTCTATGTTTTTATGGAAAACTTTATTCTCCACAGAAAAACTTCAAGGTACTATCACCTCCATAAAACATTACACCCTAATTCTCAAAGGGGGAATTTCAGAACTCTGAAAATTCTAGGTCCCTATTAAATTTAATTTAAGACATTTTACTGGCTATCAACTACTTCTTCTGATCTTTCCACTCCAGCAAACAGCACCAACAGTAACCAAAGTATCTCCTTCTTTTGTCTCTCAGTTCTACTCATTTTGAAATAACCTGAGCTCTTAAAATACCAATCTGTATTATCCAATGGAAAATACTGAGGTCATTAAAACTTTTTCAATTATTAGAGTTCAAAATTATTCCCCCATCTTTGATTTCCTACATAGCATTTAGAGTCTATGCTAACCATTCTCATACTTGATCAAGTATCTGTTCTTATCTGTATTTTCACCCCAATAAGTGGATAACTTTTGGCATACTGGACACAATTAAGCACATGGCAATTATGTGCTCAGTGTATATATAACAACTTGATTTGGAAACACATTTAATGAACTTGATTTTAACAGAGATAAATTCCAGATGTGAAGCAAAATTCTCTCTGTAAATTATTTGGAGGCATTAATTTTTGTCGTCATTTTTGCCCTTCCCCAGCTTTGACATGAATGCTTCTTTCTGCATTCTAGAAGGACTTTCTTGTGTAAGAATATAAAAGAAATTGAAACACACACAAAAGAAAATACTGAGAGAAATACATATTTTGTCCTGCCATTCCAGGTTCAAAGAGAAACTGGGTTTGGTGTCACTATTACATGTAAAACCACTTAGACTCAGGGATAGAAAGAATTTCTTGTCCCTCTCCCTTTCCTTAAGCAAAGTAAATATGTTTCATGGTAGCCCACTGGTTATTGAAAGGGTTTTCAACATATTTAGCTATTATAAGCCATTCTTTATTCTTGAATAAAGCCTCTTGAAGGTAGATAGAATCTGCCATGATTTTCAAAGCAAAAAAATCACCATTGTCATATTAAAAGATATGTGTCTCCTTCTGATTCTTGATCAAGCAAGGGAGTATCCATTCTTCTTTTGGGAATTTATGTTGAAGCCTCTTATGTTACTCAAGACTTATAGTTACAACTCTTGATTCTAAGAACACCCAACAACTTCTAAATAACACTCTAACTAGTAGCACTTGAACTATTTCCTCAGAAGAAAAAAGTCTTTTAAAATAATTTATTCAGAGGTAAAGATATTAGGTGTGGTGTTATGCAGAAATGTATTAATCCTGTGGCTGATGCCGGAAGGAGCCATGTAAAGCTTCTCTTCTTTCTAAGGTGTGTGCAAAGGGTGCAAGAGGTCCAGAACAAAACAAGTGTGGGGGAGGAATGTGGAGTGACAAAAGGGAGGGGGAGCAAGGAGTACATTCTTTGTCTTTTCATTTCTCAAGCTAGAATCATGCAAAGGGGTCCTGTGTTCTGCAATTCCTCATGCTATAGAATCCTACATCAACAGTATGTGGTCTAACAGCCTGTTATATGATAAAGAATTTGGCTGGCCTGTACCCCTTTTACCAGGATAGGAGCTCCTAAACTCTTGAAATTTCTTGAGTAATAGGAGTGTCTTTGTTGTTCATGGCGGGAGCCCTTTGGGCCCTAATTGAGTTTATGTTAATGAGGTGAATTATTGTGGACTCCTAGATAGTTCCAGGAAGGATGCTGGCTGTGCTGAAAAGACCAACCTCTTGGGAGGGGAGGAGAGCTGGACTGGGTTCAGTAATGGGGTCAATGATTCAATCAATCATGCCTACATAAGGAAATTCCAACAGAAATCTGACCACCTGACTCTCAAGAGTTTCCCTAATAAGTGGGTGATGTGTCTTAAGAACATGCAAGTTTCACATTTGGGACCTTCCCAGACATCACCTTGCACATCTCTTCATTTGGTTCCTCCTTTGTATCCTTCATATAAAACTATAATTAATCATAAGTATAGCCCTTTTTTAAGTTCTGTGAGATGGTCTAGCAAATTATAGAGCCTTAAAAGACAGGAGAAAACCCCTGAATTTCTAACCAGTTGGTCAGAAGTGTGAGTAGACTAGGAATCCCTGAGCATGGTGCTGGTGTCTGAAATGAGGACAGTCTTGTAGAGGACGTTGACCTTAACCTGTGGAATCTGACCTAATATCAGATAGTTAGAGTCAGAATTAGATAGCTCAGCCCCAAAAGTTGTGTGATTCACCTAAGGTCCTCTGAAAGTAAAATTGGGGCAGACTCCACCACAGGTCCTCCCTGTTCTAATTACAAATGCTTTCCACTGCACCTTGCTGAATTTTAGCCTATGTCAGAGAAGGTTAAGGTTAGATTCAAGGACGATAGTAGTTAAAGCTGGCTTAACACGTCTAAAAAATATTATAAAGTATGTGATATTTCCAAAAATAACTATTAAAATGAACAAAATTTGTTTCAACAAATAATCCATTTATAAATGCAGATACATCAATGTCGTAACCTGTTTTTAAACTGCTATAGCCTGAAATTTAATCTAGAGAACTTTGGCTGATACTGCTCTGAAATTAAATATCAACCATCTTTAGTGGTATTACTACCTTATATTTTGGAAGTATTCCAGTTTCACTGATTTTTGTGCCACTGTTTTTTAGCAAAAATGCAGGAAGTAAAGTCACACTTTTACTCACACTAATCTCAAATGTGCAGAAAAAATGATGTACTTTTATTTCTCTGTAATTGACTTTGTTTCTCACAAACTGCTCTGTGTGTGTGTGTGTGTGTGTGTGTGGTGTGTATGTGTGTAGTATCTCATTTTATGGGGTACTATGTAGATGACTTGTATAGATTTTTTAAGTCATATTATTTTATATGTAATATACATACAGAAATATGTACAAATCACACGTGTACATCTGAGTGATTTTTCTCAAATTGAACACACCTTACAACCTGCACCCAGATCAGAAAATAGAACAAGACCAGCACCCCAGAATATCCTCTGGTGCTCCTTCTTGGTCAAGATATTAGGGAGTGATACTTTCATAACTGCATTCAGAGTCATTGGTGGTAGTCTCTGAGACAGAAGTCATCCTGTTGTCATCAGCTGCTGTCATCTGTGGCCAGCATAACTAAGCAGAGCCCATTACTCATTCTTGTTGACTGGGACCCACAAAGGTGCTCTGAACCCCTCCCTCACCAAGAATACTATCACAACTCATATGATTCTGGCTCAGGTGGTCATTTTGCAACCTTCCAGGACAGAACCTCTTTGCTTAACCACAGTGACACCCTCTGGCAGGATCCTCTCCCATTTTGTCAACTATTTCTCTTTCCTTCTTTGGAGAGGAGACTAAGGGGGATGGAAACACTTGGGTCTCATCCATGCTGTACCCAACTTAAGTTCACCCTCCTTCTGTCTAACAAAACTGCACCTGAAAATTTCTTAGATGGAACCATCACATCTTGGAGTAAGAGCATTCTGATATGCAGCTGTTGGTCTAAGAAAGCAGATCATGCACCTGGCTCCCCACTCTGCTCTTCTACCCCTGCAGCAGCACCGTTGTCTAATGCCATGTTAGCAATGGCTATATGGAAAAACAGAGGCTTGCAGACTTCATCTAGTGTGCTCTCAGAAGCCTGCCCAGCCACAATGTTCTTGGGATTCTGCATATGCCACTGGGTAAGCTAAAAAAAGTTGACTCCACCACTAGACCAATCAGCTCAGGAAGAGATCTCAGGCATCTAATTGATTACTTGTCATTCATCTTTCTTCCTTGTACCTCCATATTTTAGGCTACAGCAGTCTTCAAATTTTCCTTTGATACACATTATATCTTTCTACTCTAGAGCATTAACTCTCTAGCTGAGCTTTTCTTTCCTTTACTGTCAATTTATCTCCTATCCTACTGGCCATAAGTAAAAAGGGTATCTTCTCTACTGTGAAAGAAATTGATGATCAGAGCCTCCAAAGTTGGAAAATATTTCCTAGTCCAACAAATGCTGATTTTTGAGATGCTTGCTTTGTCGGAAGGGTGAGACTATCCTGTATTTCATGTCAAGAGTTGAATATTATTTTTTCTCTTTAAATATTTGCTATAAGAATTATAATCCTAATCTGTTTTCCCTTGCCCCACCTACCACCTCCACTCCATTTCCCTTGTCTGAATTTTTTTAAAAATGCCTGAGGAAGAGAAGAGAGAAGTCATATACAAAGGGATACACAATTGAAAAGCATATTTTATGGTTTGGAAAACGTCAGTGTTTCTGTTTGCATTCAGACATGTCTGTGGAGTGACTCTATTTGTCTTGATCCAGCACAATATGGCCCTTTCTAATGTTGGTGATCTGTGAAATTGTTTATACTCAACAGAAGAACATTACAGTCTAGCTATGAGGACCAGGTGTGCTTCTGGCAATACTAAGGCTTAACAGATACTGTCAGGTCAGTTCCCTGATGTCAGGGACTGCTTCTCTCTTATTCAGTACCCCCCTTACAGCGAAGGCCAAAGTCAGGCTTTAGGACTTAAATCAATGATCTTCAATGCCTTGAGATGTTGCTAAGCAGGTATTTGTATAGAGCATGTTGCCTGTAGAGGAACTGGAATTAATCTATCCTGCTCCTTGTTTCAGGATGAGTTGCTGAATCATCTGACATAGCAGTGGTTGCCCAGTAACATTTAAGCCTCTGTATGGGATTTTGTCAGTCAATTGCATTTCAGGCAGTTCCTAGAAACAAAAATGGTTATTAGTCCTTGTAACAGACCTTCATTCAGGGACCTAAATCACAAAACCAAGGCAAGAAAACATGTCTTGGAATCCAGCAGGGTTGGTTGTAGGGAGCTGCGTGGCTTTTTCTCTGAGCCTAGTCACGGGCTATTTTAACTTGCAGGGAGTATATAGGTGCAACAAAAAGTGTTTGCTATGGTTAGTGAAGAGAAAATTAGTATCTTTGTGGTTGTAGATGTCAAGCCTGGCCAATACATTTAAACTGGTTTGTTGGCTTTCCAGAGAAATAATTGTGTCATTCATGACATCTGCTAGGGTCAGAGTTAAGTTTTGAACTTAATGCAACTTTTCTAATGGCATTATCCCTACAACACGAGTTGCCACTCACGTAGTGGACTCTGCTTCCCTGTTTCCGGAGGTTTCTGGATTTTGTTGTTGTTGTTGTTGTTCAGGGAAACATGATCCACTAGAGGCGTAGTAGTTTTAAATATCTAAAAGTCTCTTGACAATTATCCTGAATAAGCAGCATTAATATGTGGTTGACAATACATACTAAATTATCTTTGTATTCAGGATAAGCCAGATGATCACATAAGCAGCAGATTCTAGTGGGTCATGAGCTGTATTGAGATTATATTGTTTTGCAGTGGTATTGACCAAGTATTGTATCCATCAATGAATTAAACATTTCCTGCAAAGCAGCCTGGAGTGTATCTGACTAGTGGACCAAACAGAATCCAATATTAATCCCCAGCAGGGTTAGGCTTTTCTGACAGGGTTGTAATGGCTTTAGCAGAAGCATTTTGATAACATGGGTCAAAGTTCAATTTTTACCAGACTAAATTTGGGATCATTTATGTAAAAGAAACTTATGTAGCAAAAATATTTATAGAAGAAAGTTTTCCTTGAGTGTTTAAAGGAACAGTTATTAAATTTTTGTCCATAAGCTATGGTCTGAGAAAAATATGCCAAAGTCTTTTGTTTTTTCTTAAGCAGCAGAAGCCCATGGCATGGGTAGGGGGGTAAGGGCGGATGAAAAGTAACAAGATGAAGATGAGAAAGATCAGATTAAGAGGGTATCAAAATACAACAGTAGGCATGATTTGATTCGTATTAGAGAAGGGACAGGAAAAGCGTGCTGAAGAATCAGAAAATTTATCTTATTCTGACATTTTAGGTGGAAGCTACCCACTTCCTTTCTCAAAAACATCTGGAGAATTCCTAAGAATCCTCAGTTTCAGGTGTCCTGATGGAGCAGACATCCAATAGGTAGGAGGGAATGACTTAAGTCTTTTAAGTTGGGAAATATAAGCCTAAGGTCCAACACCTTGAGATTTCACTGTCATTCATTAACAATCCTTGATAGGGTCTATCTATTTCCACTGAGGGATAAGGGTAATTTTTCTCTGATGCGCTTTCCAGAGGACTAAATCTCTAGGTCTCAAATCATGCAGCGACTGTTTTAGTGGCTGTTTGTACCTGTTGGTGATAAAGTCAGAAGTGTTATATGAGTATCCTACAGTAATTACTCATATCATCTTATAACAGAGAATCTAGAATTGGAAGTCATTCTCAAAATCATGAGCCACCCTGTTATTAACACAAGAGATAACGTCTGGTAGAAGAGATTGATCTTATTGCCATCAAGGCTAATGGGGAAAGGCCTTAGAAGTCTGGGGGTTTTTTTAGAGCTTTGATCACTATGGTTTTAGAATTCCATTAATTATTTATTTTCCCTGAGGTGTGTGAATGACAAAATTGAGGTTCTAAATAAAAGGTAAAGCTTACAGAGTTCTTAATAACAGTACCAGTGAAATATGTGTCCCTATTATTGCAAAGATAAGTTAGGATTCCCCAAGTCAAGAATATAAAATCAAGCAGTATTTTCCCCTATCATTACTGCCATAGCTTTCCAAAAGAAAAAACCGTGTCCATGTCCCATAATTACTGTCTTTTTCTGTCATCAGCAGGTGAGACAAGATCAGAAATATCCTAGGTAATATTCCCATACTCTTGTGGATAGTATTATGAAGCATTTTTACAAAAATCTATTTTCATTGTGGCTTATTTTAACTTCAGGTAAGAACAAAACATCTCAATTCTAATTCACCATCCTGTAGTGTTCAGGACATCAATTTGTTCCTCAAGTATTTTTTAAACTATTTTTTAATTAAATGTGTTGAGGTGACATTGGTTAATAAAATTATATAGGTATCAAATGTGTAATTCTATAATACATCATCTATATATTTGCATTATGTGTTCACCACCAAAAGCCAAATGTCCTTCCATCATGAAATAACCTAAAACCATACCTAATATCAATATAAATATTGACTTCTTTATCTTTTGTCAGCTGACAGGTCTGGGTGAGGGCAATCAATTTACCCATCTGGAAATATTTAATTTCTTGGACGAAGCTTTTATTTCAAGGGTAAATTTAAGTTTCTGATAGCATACCCAGCTTCATAACTTTTATTTTTATTTTTAACTATGAACCATAAAAAGCCACAATGAAATCAGAATTATCTCATCTAGAAGGTCCATACTGGTCATACTTGGTTCCCAAAATATGTTAAGCAATTATTGGGTTCTTTTTCTTCAGCTAATGAAAGGAAGGTGGCTAAATTTAGAGTGATGCAGCAATGGATGGAGGCTTTTGATGGGGAAAGCACAGGTGGCCATGGCTACCAGACTAGTGTTGTTCCTGTGGTCCTTCCATACCAAGTCCTTTGTGAAGCATTCCATGGGGAATGTGTTACTGGCGTGTGTTCATTCACCTGACCTCCAAAATAGAAGAGGTCCCAGGCAGATACTGGACATCAACATGTTTCATTGCCTTCAAAATCTGAGAGACAAAAAGAAACCTGTGCCTCTACCATTGCAAAACGATTATGTTCACTTAAAGAACCAAATTATAAAGGCTGAGACATGAATTCTCAAAGAGCTGGTTTCTGCATCCACATGACATACCCTCACCGGAGAATTGCTTTGTACCTCCAGATGTTACCAGCAGTAATCAACACCCAGTCTAGACCTCATGGATAACCTCTGAGAGTAAGTGACTATGACTTCTCTTCTGTCCAAGCACTTTGGTGCAGGGACAGTGGCCATCTTCAGCCACTCGTCACAGACTCTCCACCTTAGTCTGGCTCTAGTGGTGATATGTGCTGGGTAACAGTAATGGCCGATTGCAGCTGGTTCTCTGACGATTGTGCTTCTTGTTAATCTTCTGTCGTGCTTTGATAATTGTATTGGTTAAATTAACTGTCTTGACTAGAATTTTGTTCCTTTAAAACTGCTGTACATGTACAATAATGATTTAATGTCTTTCTCTTCAAAAACATTACTGTGAAAAGCTGGAAGAATTGGCTGAAGGGAATTCAGACTGTCGTTATTTCTGGAAATCCTAAACTTGCACTTTTCATCAACTAAGTGTTGATACAGTCCAGTCAAAAGTGTGCACCTTTAAATTATTCCATGTACACTTTCTTTTTATATTGTAACTGTGGGGACAGAGTCCCAGAAAGTAGTTTCCAGGCTCTCGGCCTCTCGTGGGGGTTGCTGGCTGGGGTGGTGGTTGGCTGTTGGCTGTAGCCCATTGGCCAATTGGCTGCTGATGTAACTGCCATGACTGCATTGGTTGGTTGGCAGAGAAGCGATCGGTGAATTGCGCATTATGCAGATCCTTCTTCATGTAGATCCTTCTTCATGTGTCTCCCCTAGCCGCCAGTGAGAATACAGTAGTATGATTTCCCTATCTATGGCTCTGTGCGTGTTCCTTTTTGGCCTCACCAGGTCCTGCATTATGTGGGGAGTGGGACCACAGAGACCCCACATGACACCCTGCATGACACAACTTATTTCAAATACAACAATAAGTTTATGTTTTTGAGAACTTCATTTTGTTTTCAGGATTTAAAAATTAATGGATTAATATATTTTCACTATCTGGGTATTAAAAATTGTTTTAGAAGCAACAAATTGACTACTAATGGTTATGTGAAATGTTCTCTTGCAAATGCATCAAGGATGTATGGCTGTGGCATCACCACATAGGTTTTTCCTTTGTTACCTCTTAATGCCTGGAGCAAGAACTTACAGAAGCAGGCATCACTAGTAGGCATCTGTATAATTTATCACTGAGAAATCTCTGAGTCGGTTTGTGGGTTTACATTCTCCAGGATTTAGTGCAAATACAGGGGTGGGCGATGTAGCAATCAAATCACATCATGACTTGGCTTGCCTGTGGATGCCTGACTTCAAGGCTTGCCATAATTGGGGTGGGTGTGTTAGAAGCAATAAATATATATCCTATTCAACTGTTTTCTCATGGAATTAATTCTTTGTTTTTGCAATATTGATAAAGCTAGTATAAGGTCTGATTTTAGTTTATTGAGTCTTAGAGAAATACATCTAAAGGAAGTTATTGAAAATGTAGTCAGTTTTTAAGCCTTTCAACTTTTTTCTTAAAAAATGCAAATGTCTGAATTTTTTAAATGTGAACAAAAAAAGAGTCTGTATAGGATAACAAACCATTAAGTGTTATGGAGACCATAGAACTACCCTGTTTCCCCGAAAATAAGACCTAGCTGGACAATTAGCTCTAATGAGTCTTCTGGAGCAAAAATCAATATAAGACTAGGTCTTGGGTCTTATATTGATTTTTGCTCCAGAAGACACATTGGAACTGATTGTCCAGCTAGGTATTATTTTCGAGGAAACACGGTAAATCTAGAGAATTTTTCGTATGTTTGTTATTGTTGTACAGGTTAAACAAGGTGATTATGGCTTGGCTATGGGATCTAACAAAACACTGAAATAAGCGGGAGGCCTCTAATAATTCCCATGTATTTGAGTCATCACTCCTATCACTTATTCAGAACTTTCATGAACAAAAAGTGAAAGGGATCTGTGAATTTAGAATCTGGAGAAAAATATTTTGATAGTTATTGTTACAGTTTTTATGTTTAAACATGAGCATGTTTCTTTTAAAAACTATACAATCATTAAAAGATTTTTCTATTAATACATTTTACTTATTTATAATTCACCTAGGAAGATAAACTCTCTTTTGGGTTGGTTAGGTTTTGTGGTTTCTAATTAATCAAAACCTGAACAATTTTAACAAACCCAATTATTCCCATTTCCCTTTATCTTCTAGGGTAAAAGAATAAGATAATTATTCTGAATTTTGGAAAGGCGAAACAAAGATTGATAGCTAGAGAAAACGAGATATAAATGATAACAACCTAAAATCGAAATAAATTTACATAACGTTTAAAAAACCCATTAAGTGACAATTGTAATTAAAAACTAAATTAAGAAAAAAAGGATTAAGAATTAAAAAAAAAAAAAATGATGAAATTGTAAAAAATACACTAAGATGTAACATAATAACTAAGTTACAAAAGGAAACTCCAAAATCTAAGCATAAAATAGCCCAGTCATTTATTTTAATTTTATTTACGTTTTACACTATTTATGTAATAATGTGGAGTATTCAATTTATTATTATACTTTTATATGTATATATTTTGCCATGCACAGATATGTAAATAGGTAATTATTTAAGCTTTTACCTGGACTTTTAACATAAAATTAACTTATCAGTATATTAAACAATGTATATATCATATTAAAATTGTCTTATGAATAAACTGTTAGAAATGTAAGCAGAAAATCATATATATTTTATTTTATACATATTTGTATTTCTCTCTTATATAAATATTCATATTAAAATCATCTATAATCAAAATAAACAGCTTCTTTTTCCAGACACAAAGAACTAGAAGACAACGAAAATTAGAATTGTTTAACTATTTTTCTCCCTAAACACTTATGTCATATTTTAACAATTGAAGTGGATGGACACACACAAATATAAATACATACATATTTATTTCTATTTGTATACTTTGGATAAAATAGGTGTCATCCAAAGTTAATTGCATATTTTGGTGTTCCATATATTGGAATTTAAAAGAGTAGAAACTATGTTATTTAGCAAGTGTTTTGTGTCTGCTTTTTTACTTAGAAATGTTCCAAGCTTTCAAAACTTATTACCTGACTCATTTTTCTAAGATCTTAAAGTTAGATAAGAATTAGTATGTTACAAGTTAGTGAATACATTAAATCTTTATGATAACAGCTTTGTAAGAATTTAATAAAATTAAAACCTTTAAAAAGACTTCCATTATTATCATTTCAGTTATTTCATTTCATTATGTATATACATAAATTTAAGTTTATTCATATAATTTTTAATTGTAAACCAGTTATGTAAACAGTGCTTAACTTGCATAACTCATAAATCTAATATAGGAAATTTATGAAGTTTAAATAATGGGACATTTCATCATGGTCTTTAACAAACAAAAATACTGTCCTCACATTATATTTATATGGTAAACTAATTTTCAAGCACTAAACCATACCAAAATTCACTTTTACCGTCAACTAAATGCCATTGCTTCTTACTTCAAAACTATAATAACAAAGGCTTATTATATAAAATATGCTTATGTCCCTAAAAGAAACACCACTTAACTCTTCTTTCTCTCTACATTTTCACAATTTTATTGAGCTAAAATTTTCATACCATGAAATTTCAAAGGATTCTGAGAACTTGATTCTTTCCTTATACAGATGTTTGAAACTCTCTACTTCCTGCTTCAGCTGCATCCCATAATTTTTAATATTAAGTTTTCGTTTTCAATAGAGTTCAAAAATATTTTCTAACTTCCTTTGTGATTTATTCTTTTGACCCAAGAGTTATTAGAAATGTGTTCTTAATTTCTGAATATTTGTAGATTTTCTGGATTTCTTTTTGTTGGTTTCTAATTTAATTGTTTTAGTAGGTGAATATATTTTGTATGATTTAGATTATTTTAAATTTAGTGTTATTTTATGGCTCAGCATATGGTGTATCCCAGAGAATATTACCTGTGTACTTGAAAAGATTTGTATTCTGCAGTCATTGATACCAGGCAATTGAAGCAAAAATAAAGAATTCCCAGACAAGAAAAAAGGTAAAGGAATTCATAACCACAAAATCAATATTACCAGTAATGTTCAAAGGGCTTCATTAAGGACTGAAGAAGAAAAAAGTATCAAAAATATGAATAGTAAAATGTTACTACATATTTATCAACAATTATCTTAAATGCTCTAATCAAAAGGCATAGGGTGGCTGAAAGGATACAAAAACAAAACCCTTCCATAGGCTGCCAGAAAAGACTCACTTCAGATCAGAAGACACACAGAGACTGAAAGTAAAGTGATGGAAAAAAAATATTTCATGAAAATGGAAGCGAAAACAAAAAACCTGGGGTAGCAATACTTACACCAGACAAAAGAGACTTTAAATCAAAGGCCATAACAAGAGACAGAGAAAAACCCAGTAATACCACTTCTGGTTATCTACTCAAACAAACCCAAAACATTGCTTTGAAGGGATGTGTGCATCCATATTATCATTATAGTATTATTTACAATAGCCAAATATGGAGGCAACCTGGGTGTTCATCAACCTGGGTGTTCATGGGTAAAGAAAAGATGGTATATATATACATGGTATATATATATATATATATATATATATATATATATATATATACACACACACACACAATGGAATACCACTCAGCCACAAAAAATAATGACATCTTGCCATCTGCAACAACATGGATGGATCTAGAGGGTATTGTGCTGATTGGAGTAGGTCAGACACAGAAAGACAAATGACATGGTTTTATTTATATGTGGAATCTGAAAAACCAAATGAACAAACAAAACAGAAACAGACTCATACAGAGAACATTTTGATGGTTGCCAGATGCAGGAGAATGGAGGGCGGTTGGGGTATGGATGAAAAAAGTGAAGGGATTATTAAGTACAAAGTGTTAGGTTCAAAATAGTCATGGGGATGTAAAGTATGGCATGAGAAATATAGTCAATAATCTTGTAATAACTGTATGATGTCAGATGGGTACTAGATTTATAGGAGTGATCACTTTATAAGATATATATATAAATGTCTAATCACTATGTTGTACAGCTGAAACTAATATCGTATGTCAACTGTAATTGAAAAATAAAAAAGCATTAAAAAGTAAAATGACAATTAGGTTATTAAAGCAAAAACAAACAAAAAAAGAGTACTGATGTGGAATTTGTAGAACCACTGGTTTGTGTAATTTCTCCTCTAATTCTTGAAATTTTTCATTGTATTTTTGATATCTTCTGATAATGCTTTTTTCAATTTTCTTTTGTCTATGTAATTTTTTGAAGGACCATGCAGAATTCTTATAAAAATATAATATGGTAGTGTTAAAAATTACTTAAATTTCTCTTCAGATATTATCTTCTCAGTCTGTTTTTGAGAAACTTCTTAAGAGCAGATGTATCAGAAATAAAATAGTAATTGTGTGTCTAGAACTCCTCCACTATAAGACATCTGCGCATGTTCCAGTGGCCCCTGTTTTCCTCCTATGAGCAATGCCTCTTATCTATGTTGGGCTCTGCTGTCTTCAGAGAGGTCTTCTTATGTAGCCAGTTTCTGACTTTTATTTTCATGGCATTAGTTTCTCCTAGTAGTTGAGTGGCCAGCAAGGCACCTTTTTACCTTGAAGGCTCTTCACTGTCCTGGATGGTCAACGTCTTTGCCAGGGTAAACTATGTCAGCACACAGGCCATGTTCTTTCCCCAGAGCAGCCTCTGCAACCTCTGCAGAAATTTACAAACAGTAGTGTCTTTGTAGTACACTGAAACACTTGTCTTAGGAGAACTACATCTTCCCCATCCCCATCTTCAAAATGACCTTGCTATGAAGATTTAACTCTTCTGACAGGACACATTTCTCATCTGCATAGTGATCCAGAAAACTTGAATGACCACTCAATCACAGCCATCTAGACTTCAAAGTTTCTTTCTGGACCTCAGGTTGACAGGACATACGGGGAGGATCAGCTACTAAGACAAGGATGCTAGATGGAGGGACTGGTGCCACTCCGAGTGCAGGAGAACGGCAGCAGTAAACCAAGAAAACCTGGAGGAGAGAGTACGAGTGAAGACGTAGAGCATAGTATGAGCCTGAGACCTGGAAGAAGATGCGGGTGGGAAGGGATCCTTGGAGGAGTACCATGAGAAGGAGGTCATGGGGAAAGGAGCCAGGAGGAGGGAGCAGGAGTGGAGCCCCTTCGTGTCTGGCCTGTCTGCTGGGCTCCCATCCTGGCAACTGGCCTTTAATCAACCTTATTTGCCTGCCTGGCCAATCCCCAGCCCTGCTCTGAAACATCAGGATGAGACCTTTTGACCTCAGGCTCCCCTCCCCACACATGCTTCTGAGTTCATCTCAGAAACTCCCCTTGAGCTACTCCTGCTCCATGGAGCCCTACCCCACAACACCCCTTGTCTGCTTGTAACTCTTGCTTTCCTCTTACCTATCTCACCTCCATCTGTCCACTGTGGAGTGAGATATCCCAAATTTTTAGGAGCCAATAATTGGGTCTCATTCCCAGGACACAGAGGTGAACTGGGTCTGAGAAGCTAAGCAGAAGGGCTAC
This sequence comes from Rhinolophus hipposideros, assembly GCF_964194185.1. Taxonomy (NCBI): domain Eukaryota; kingdom Metazoa; phylum Chordata; class Mammalia; order Chiroptera; family Rhinolophidae; genus Rhinolophus; species Rhinolophus hipposideros. Next base: position 33,324,457 of record NC_138068.1, read on the forward strand.
CAGGAAGCACTGGGTCTGGGTCAGAGATGTGGGGCTGCAGGACATTTCTGCCTCTGCCCTAAGCATTTGGTCCTGCCCTTTTGAGGCACTTTCCAGCACACTCTTCTGGGGTTTCCATGAAGTAAAAAATCCTCAACTTCCTTGACTGCTCTTGCTGTATCTACCCCACTACCAATCTTGTTGGCTGCTCAAGAGTGAAAAATCCAGATATACAGATCTTGTCGTGCAGGGTGTCATGTGGGGTCTCTGGTCCCGCTCCCCACATAAGAACTCAGGACATGATGAGGCCAAAAAGGAACACCACCAGAGCCACAGATAGGGGAGTCATACCACTATAGTCTCATTGGTGGCTTGGTTGGAGACACAGGAAGCAGGAACCACATGATCTGCAACCCGCCGTCCACTTGTTTCTACCAACCAACCTCACTTGCTAGCTGCAATGCGCCTTGCTAACTGCAATCCGTGCTTGCTAGCCACCATCTTCTTGTTAGCCCCCATTTTCTGTTAGCTGACAGCCAACTAGCCACAGCTGATGGCCATCCAATCACCGTGGATGGCAATTTACTACCGGAGTGAGCACATTTCCATGTGAGGGCAAGAGCCTGGAAACTGCACTCCTGCCTCTGTCCCCACAGATATGATAAGCAGATACAGGGAGAAACAGAGTCTCAGGGTGAGGGGTCCAGCCCTGGTGAAAAAGTATGTGGGGTGGCTTGAACATGAGCAGGTGAGGCTCTGAATTTTGGTGTTTAGAACTGCAGGATCAGGGCAACAACGATGAGGAGAACAAGAGAAAGTGGTCTAAAGTGCTTAGATGAGGTTACAAAAACATAGGTGTAGCAAAGGGTGCCTCAATGTTCCTGCTTCCCCAGGGGCCACCAGGAGGACCAGATGAGGAAAGCCACAAAGAAGGAACCAGGAGGGGCTCCATCTATCTAACAGGTTCTTGTTGGTGGGGTTCTCTTATAATTGTTGTTAAGCAATGGAACTACTCTGCAGAAACCCTGTTCTTCCCTGCTTCTAACTTGGGCTTTTGCATTTCAATCTTATCTGTCCTGGAAACACATGCTAATTTTTTTTCCTACAAGGCAGTAGTAAGATCATTGAAATGTCCAGAGTATGAGACAAATAAGCAAAGCTGTCCAATTCTATACTTTAAGGCAGAATCAAACTGGTTGCTTACAGAAACACCAAGTTCATTCGGCAGTTCATTCTCCACAGAATTTTCCCATCAATTATCACGTCTCGGCACACATTAACAGCTGCTTATGATCCGTTTCCACATTACCACCTGCAAAAGAAAATAATCTTGAATTATTAGCCTTTATGGAATTCACAAGTTTTACTATTTTTCTAAGCACATTGTTTAGTTCAACTGGATTTTTCTTTCTTATAACATGATTCTTTCAATGAAGAAAATAGTATTTGATTTACTATTTGTCACAAACTACTTAATCTGGATAATTATTCCAGAATATGGCCCTACTGCCATTTGTGTCTCATCACGAGTCCAACAACACCCAACCTAGTCTATATTTGGTTCAGTAAGACAAGCCCACGTAGGTGTGGTGGCACAAATTGTTATGAAAGTTTCTAAACATTTGCTTTGAATTGCTGTACTTGTCCCATCCCACATCTGTAGTATCAGCATTGATTTACAGAACACATCTTGAATAATACCTATTTAAGCATTATTTTCTCCCAAAAGATGGGGAAATTCTAGAAGTGATATTTAGTTCATTTTCGTAGCGTGTACAAGTCATAGCGCCCTGCACTTAGATTGCTTTCAATATTTGAGTCATACGGTGAGGCCATAACATATTATATTCATGAGAAGTCATGATCTTCTACTTCCAAGAAGTCTTTTTACAAGGCTGCCTTTCTTTGGGTTCAAATCAAAATGAAAGTTTCTGTATTGAGTGTGTCTTTTCCTGATGGGAACTCAGCAGCAGGGGGTTAAGTTCATTATACTTTCTGTTCAAAGCACAGTGTAATCATTGATCTCTTGAAATATATTTTCTTATTTTATATTATTTATTTATTCCAATTTCTCCCTCCCTTTTTCCTAATTTCCTCCCAAGGAAATCATTTATTTGTTTAATGTGTCTTTTATTTTGTATGAGTTGAGTTCATATAAAATGTGTAGTGTTTATACTGTGTGCATATGTTTTAATTTTAGTAAATGCTACTGTGTTCTGTTTCATTTTGTTTCTTTCTCTTTTAGTCTGAACTTCTTCTAGACCATGCCAAGAGCATGGGCCTTGCTAACACATTAGTGTTCCTTTGTATTTAAAAACATGAGGGGGGAAAAACAGAAAAATGATCCAACTAGATTTGTGGTTGGCAACCATTGCTAGCAGGTCAGATACAGCCCTGTGCTTTTCTATAAAAATAAACTTTTTTATTGGAACACAGTCATGCCCATTCATTTGTGTACTGTCTATAAATGTTTTCATGCTACAACGGTCAAGTTCAGTAGCTGCCACAGAAATCATATGACCTATAAAACCGATTGTATCTATCATCTGACCCTTTACAGAAAGTTTGGAGACCTCTGAACTATTACCATATTTTCATTTTCCAAAATCTTCCTTTTCTGCTGCCATTCTTACTAAGGGGACTTTGGGGTAATGAAGGAAGACAAACAAGCAAACATTTACTATGACTGCAGAGATTTTCCAAAGGCAATGTTCCACTTCAAAAACCCCACTTGTGCTTATGTGGTGAGGCCTCAGTGCCGGCAGATCCCATCACACATTGGAAATGCTCCTTCAACAAGCTTCATGTTAACTCCTGTGGATTTTATGGGCTTGAATAATTAAGTCATGGTGTCTCAGGCTGTTTTTCAAATTAGTCCCTTAGCTAATGAAAAGTGGAAAAAGAAACTGATCTCAGTGAGAACTGTTTCTCACTCTTTATTACTAAGTGTGCCCTTATGTTATTTAATATTAATTGTGGATGGTAATTGTAATCTATCTTATACTTTATTATAAAAGGATGTGGACTTTGGAGAAAACATTTCAAAACACAGAGCATACAATCACTTGGGGATTAAAGTAGGGCTGGTGGGGACAGAGAATCCAAAACTTTTTTTCACCAAACAAAGGTCTTTCCGAGCATCATTACTTTTCTCAGTGCATTATTACCCTTTTATCTTTCTATCCTAGTGAAGACAGCATCTCTTATTGGGGTAGTTCAATGAAGACTCAATTGACGGGTTAATTCACTGCTAGACATACAGTAGACACTCATTACATGTCTGTTGGATGAATGAGCGGGCTGTGATAGGTACTTTCAATTGAACCCCTGCCCTCTAGAAACTTTACATGTTAAAGAAAATACAGCCATGGGCATTCAGTGATGGGCATCCAGACCACAGCATAAAAGGAGTCCAGACATAAATGGATAACGAATTGTGCTAAACACCTGCACAATGGCCATGAGGTGAGGGGGGTAGTGTTGGGCAGGAAACAAGAAAAATGAAAAATGACAAGATTCCCTGCAGTCTTATTTGCACTCAGTTGGTGTAATTAACTTTAAGTAAGCTGTTTCACCATCATTAACCCTAGGAGTGTCCATTACTAAGTACTTGCTACATTTTCACAGTGCATGTGAACTTGTCTTCAAGTCCTTCACAAGGATTCAAATTGAATCAAAACATCATATAAAACATATTCAAGTCAAAGGGCCTCCTTAACAAATAAATGTTTCCCCAATAAATATATGAAAACATGGTTCATGAGTATGCTACTTATTCTTTGTTCTTGCTATTTGTTACTTTTTTTTCCCTTGTGCAACATTTAGTATTTTTCTGAAAGACATAAAGAATGACATATTCATTACTTGACAAATGAAACATTTTCAATCCACCTAAAGCCCCTCGTGGTCTCAACCCTGATCACAGAACTCTTTCTCCCAATTAAAAACTCTCTAAATGTGGGGGATTATTATTTCGTGTGTTTCTTTATACTTTTCTACATACATATTCATCCCCAAAAATATACAGTATTGTCTACAAACTTACAACTTACATATAACTGGTATCATAATTTAGGTATTATTTACAAATCATTTTAGTTCAATCAGTGTTACACTTTTAAGTTTTATCTACATGGGTACTGTAAACAATAATATAAATGAAGTCACTTTAAAATGGAGCCAGAGCACCCATACCAGAGAACTGCTTTGCACATCTTATACTTCAAACTTCGCAATGCTAAAAACAGGGCAAAACAAACTTTGGACCGGGCCAGAGCAACCTTGTGCCTTGTAAAAGAACTGTTTGCAAAGACAACTAGAAAGCAGGAATTATGACCATTGGACTGAAAATTAAAAACATTGTTTAGAATTAACATCACCATGTTATGTTGTCTGCACCAATAGAACTGCCTTCCTTCCATTGATGTAATTTTTACCCTTCCATTTCTCATAAATACCCATTGCCTTTGTCTACTAACCACAGCATTAGTTGGACTTCTGCCTGAATTAATGATTCTGGAATAGCTATTCTGATTGATCTCAAATAAATGCTTGTTTTCTTCTCACTTTAAAAGGATATTTTTATTTTTAGGTTAACAATACATGCAGCTGTTGTATAATAGTATAATATTTCATTGTATGAATATAGCATGATATTTTTATCCATTCTATTTTTGATTATTTAGGCTCTTTCAAAAACTTTTTTTTGCTATCACAAACAATATTTTTGTGAACACTGATATGCATGTCTCCTTGTAGACATGTGCAATATTTTATCTAGGGTTATATCCAATAATAACATCGATACTACTACTACTAAAAAATAAAATCTACAACTTACTGAGAGCTGGAAATGTCACCTCTAGATATTTTATATATATTAAATTATTTTATGCTCACATTAACTCTATGAGATAGAAAATTATTATCTTCCTTTTATGGATATAGAAAACATAAGGGAAGAGTCAATGGGTTATGTGATATGCAAATTTTCAATTTTACATATATATACACATTCTTATTGGTCTATATTCTTGCAGTACTTAATAATGTCAGACTTTTAAAACTGGGTTTCAGGGTTGGCCTGGTGGCTCAGGTGGTTAGAGCCGCATGCTCCTAACTCCGAAGGCTGCGGGTTCGATTCCCACACGGGCCAGTGGGCTCTCAACCACAAGGTTGCCAGTTCAATTCCTCGAGTCCCGCAAGGGATGGTGGGCTCTGCAACTAAGATTGAACACTGCACCTTGAGCTGAGCTCCCAGATGGCTCAGCTGGTTGGAGCGCATCCTCTCAACCACAACGTTGCTGATTCTACTCTCGCAAGGGATGGTGGGCTGTGCCCCCCCTGTAACTAGAAAACGGCGGCTGGACATGTAGCTGAGCTGCATGTCCACAACTAAGACTGAAAGGACAATAACCTGAAGCTGAACGGCACCCTCCACAACTAAGATTGAAAGGACAACAACTTGACTTGGGGAAAAAAAAAGTTCTGGAAGTACATACTGTTCCCCAATCAAGTCCTGTTCCCCTTCTCCAATAAAATCTTAAAAAAAAAAAAAAAAAAAAACACTTTATAAAAATTGGGTTTCAAAAATCTTTATAGAGACAAATAATATATATTCATGTATTATTTGTGTCGATAACTTATATGAAAAAGAGAGAAATCAAAGTAAATTCTGTCTTAGGAGTGTGGATGAATAAAAAGATCACAGAGCCTGGGAGTTGAGAACACCGTAAAATGTACCTAAGATGCTAAGCAAAATCAGTCACACAGTAAAAGTCAAGAACCATATGATTTCACTGATATGTGGGATATAAAACTGAACGCAACAAAGAAACAAGACAAACGAAAACTCATAGGCACAGACAATAGTTTAGTGGTTACCAGAGGATAAGGGGGAAGGTGGGTGGTAGAGGAGGGTAAAGAAGGTCAAATATATGGTGATGGAAGGAGAACTGACTCTGGGTGGTGAAAACACAATGTAATATATGTGTATGGATGATGTATCACAAAATTTTACACTCGAAACCTATGTAATTTTACTAACCATTGTCACCCCAATAAGTTTTAATTTGAAAAAATGTCTCTAAGAGAATCAAATGTTAGTAAATCGTCGGGCACACACCTGTTCAAAGGGTGGACCCATACACCAACAAAGTCTTTGTTTTCCCAATGCTCGTAGGCTTATTGAACATTAAAGAGAAAGTCTGAACTAAAAATCAGAGCATATAAAAGTCTCATTTCTAACATTCAGTCCTTTTCCAGCTTGAACATTATAACTTTTTAGTGAATGATGTGTCCTAAACACCTCCACCTCCTCTTTTTACTTGTGAATGATTCAAATAGCACAGAGAAAATTGGTACCTTTTTTTAAACCTAAAATGTTCTCTTTTCCCCAGAATTGATTAAATTTCCTTACATCTCCTCCAAAAGGAAAGAATGTGTATTATGTGAGTTTGATGAAGAGATAAACCCAAATTTTAAACACAGGGGATTAAGGATCTTTAAACTGTGGTCAAAGCAGGCAAAAATAAAACTTTCCAACTCGTGGAGGTTGTGGGAAATGCCATTTTCCACACACACTTATGTTAACACTTTAAGCACATAGAGACCTTAAAATCTCACCAAACGGAAAATTCCCACAGTGTGGGAAATGGAGTTCTCAGTGCAGGGACTGCTGATTCCCTCCTCATCAAGGGCCCCACAGTGTTCAACGATTTCAGAAACTCTAGCATTTCTGTAAGGGAGCTATGTAAGGGAGTAAAAGTGTAAGGGTTGTTTTGCAAAGAAGTGAAATTCAGGCCATAAAAAGTTAGGTTATTCTTACAGCAACAAAACAAACTATATGTTAGTCACACGTCCTACGTTTTTTGTGGCAAATTCCTTCCCCTACAGAAAACTTAGAGGTACTATCACCTCTATAAAATGGTACCACCTAATCCTCAAAAGGAGCATTTCAAACCACTGAAAATTATGATTCCCTACTGAATTTCACAGAAGAAGCTTTATGAGGCCATGAACAACCTCTTCTGACTCTGTAATTCCAGAAAAAAATATCAATAATAACAACAGATGTTTCCTTCTTTTGTTTCTCAGTCCCACTCATTTTGAAAAGTCTCTGACTTGTTTAAACATCTACCTGTGTTATCTAGTAGAAAAACAATAGGAATATTTATTTCTCTTGCTTGCATTGCAGTTATAAAGAGAAGACTGGGTTCAGTTTCACTGTTATTTGCCAAATCCCTTCAGCTCAGGATTGAAATGTTTTCTCTTCCTCTTGCCTGGAACAAATAAACTATAATTCATAATGGACTCTTGGTTATGCAGGATTTGTTTCCCAATTGATTTGGTGACTATAAACCAGTCCTTATTCTACTATGAAACTACTTGAAGGTAGATGTGGTCTGCCATGATATTCAAATTTTTTTAAAAAAGTGGTTTATTTAAAAGAAAACACTATTCTTCATCTGTGTCTTGATTAAGCCATGATGCATTTATTCTCCATTAGGAGATCTATGCTAAGCTGTCCTAAAGTCTCAGATCTCAGACTATAGCACATGACACCCAGAGATCCCCATCTCACTAAAGAACATTGTAATTAGCAAGACTTTAAGCTCAGGAAGTATTCAGAACCAATGTCTTTTACATTAATTTAGTACCAAGAAAAAAGATCTTGCAAGGCATGCCTGTATCTGTGTCCTGTGACAGGTTTCTGGTGGTGTCATCTGATATTTCTTCTTTTAAAGTTTATTGTTTTTGGTTCATATACCACATATTAGTGAAATGATACTGTTCTCTGCTTTTTCTGTCTGACTTATTTCGCTTAGCATTATTACCTCAAGATACATCCGTGTTGTCACAAATGGTCCTATTTCATCTTTTCTTACCGCCGAAAAGTATTCCATTGTGCATATATACCACAACTTCTTTGTCCATTCATGTATCAAAGGACATTTTGGTTGTTTCCATGTCTTGGCCACCGTAAACAAAGCTGCAATAAACATTGGAGCACACGTGTCTTTATGGATAAGTGTTTTCAGATTTTTGGGGTAGATACCCAGGAAAGGGATTGCTTGGTCGTGTGGTAATTCTATTAGTAATCTTGTGAGGAACCTCCACACTGCCTTCCATAGTGGCTGCACCAGTCTGCATTCCCACCAACAGTGTATGAGGGTTCCTTTTTCTCCACAGCCTCTCCAACACTTGTTGCTATTTGTCTTGTTGATGATAGCCATTCTAACTGGGGTGAGGTGATATCCATTGTGGTTTTTATTTGCATTTCTCTGATGATTATGATGTTGAGCATTTTTTCATATGTCTATGTGCCATTTGTAGGGCATACAAAATCGGGAGTCTCTTGACAGAGGGAAGGGAGCTGAGATATTGATAGAGTGCTGCTTTGAGGGACATTAATTCTCTGATACGTCAAGCACGTTCCATGAGAAGGCAGAACCAGCCTCAATCACCAGAGAAAGCCCCCTAACACAATGATACATAGGCTGTAGTTTAAATCTGTATGTATGCACCGAAATGGTAGCAGGGAGGGAATTGGGTGGGGACCAACAATGTCACCTACAATTGTGCATGGCTCAATATAAAGAAAGGATTATCCTATACCTGGTTTGTATTATACTCCACAGAGCAGTTGACTTCAATGTGGCACAAGCTATTTTATAGAAAGATCACTTCATGTAGCAGATTATTAAGCACTATTATTCAGGACTAATTATTTTTTAGTTCAGGTGTACAAAATAATGCAATAGTTAGACATTTCACCCTTCACAGAGTGTTGACCCCCTCCCCCAATGTATTGCCCCTCTGACATCATATATATCTAATACAATTCCATTGACTTTATTCACTATGCTGTACTCCATATTCAGTAACTCTCTCTCTATATATATATATTAGCCTGATTTTTTTCTTATGACACCTCTGCCATTGTCTTTAGGGAGTCTTCCATGTATGTGGATTTTTGACCCACTTTCTTTAGCAAAAGCACCTGAAGTGAATTCACACCTTTGCTCTCACTGCACTGTATATACATGTATACATATACATGTATGTATATATATATGTGTATATATATATATATATATATATATATATATTAAATTACAGTTGGCATACGATATTATTCAGCTTCAGCTTCAGGTGTACAGTGCAGTGGTCAAGCATCTACACCATCCAAGCAGTGATCTCCTTAATAAGACAAGTGCGCATATGACACCTTACAAAATCTTTATAACATTATTTATTATATACCCCAAAGTGTCTTTCATATCCCCATGGCACTATTGTAGTTATCAATTTATGCTGTCTAATTCTTTCCCTTCTTCCTCATCCTCACCCCCCTCCCCTCTGGCAACCATCAGTTTTTCTTCTATATCTCTGAAACTATTTCTGTTTACTTTGCTCATTTATTCAGTTCTTTAGATTGCACATATAAGTGATATCCTGAAACCATAAAACTCCTAGAAGAAAATATAGGTATTAAATTCGTAGACATTACCCTGAGTTACATTTTTACTGATATATCCCCTCAGGCAAGGGAAGTAAAAGAAAAGATAAACATACGGGATTACATCAAACTTAAAAGTTTTTTCACAGCAAAGGAAACCATCCATAAAACAAAAAGGCAGACTATGGAATGGGAGAAGATATTTGTCATTGATACATCTGATAAGAAGATAATATCCAGAATTTATTCAGGATTAATTTAATTCCAACCTTCCAGCACACAGGTACCAAAGCACTGGAAATGAGGAACTACCATGGGAATCACAGAGCATAGGCACGTTCTGTCTTTCATTACTCAAGACAGATCTGCAATCATCAGGAGGTATCCTGTGAATTCAGTGTAGAGAGGACTTCGACATGCAGTATCTCCTTTATTCTCACAAGGCTTTGGGTTTTCAGATGCGAGGATGATCTCACTTGTGAGGAAGCAGCCTGAGAGATTATGTGGTTCACCTTAAAACTACTAGAAGCTATGCACTTGACCACTTTCTTTCTTCTCTCTTTTCTCCCATCTGCTATCCCTTGCTGTATGATAAGGCCACTGCCAATTGGGGAAAATTTTAGTGAAAGCTTATTTAAGACTTCCAAGGACATTGGGACACATAAGATATTTCTAAAACTATATCAAAATAACAATAAAATGTAAGAAATGAATTTCAGCTACTAACACATCTATAATGATAGTATGAAGATATGATGACTAAATCTTCTCTTTAATTTCTGTCACCTGAAATTAATTCTAGATAATTTACTACTCTAGAGAGCATTAAATATAGAACTAGCCTGAGTTTTTTCTTATGACACCACTGCCATTGTCTTTAGGGAGTCTTCTACGTATGTGGATTTGTGACCCACTTTCTTTAGCAAAAGCACCTGAAGTGAATTCACACTTTTGCTCTCACTGCACTTAAATGTATGCAGAAAGGTGGCATCTTTTCTAAAATTTACTTTTTACTTCTCAAAGGCGCCACCTGCTGGGTTGTATGTGCAAGTCCTTGAGAATGAGCATGAAAGTTTGGAGGCATTCGAATTTACAAGCAAACTCGTTTGTTGAAGAATAACGTTAATACACAACAAATGTGCAACTATTTTAAGTGTACAGTTGCATAGATTTTCTCAAAGTAAACACACCTATGCAGTGAGTACCCAGATCAAAAAATAGAACATTATCAGCACCCCATAACCACCCCCCATGCTACCTCCCTGTTACTAAATCTAGAATGGGGGGTAATTGATATATTCCAATCTGGTAACCTCAGTCTGATTCCATACTTTAAACTGTGCATGGAATTGTCCTTTATGTCAAATGCTCAATCTGTCAGATGGCACCCCTTTCTCCCTTCTCTGTCCTCAGGAAAAGAGCATCTAAGTACAGAGAGTGTGGGGCAGAGTGTCCTCGTGATGTGGAGGCCAGAAGGTCTCAAAACTGCATTCAGAATCCACACTGGTTCTGGGACAAGAGTCAGTGCTCACCCTGCTGTCATCAGCTGTTGGCACCTGTGTCAATCAGATAGTACATAGCTGAACAGGGCCCAGTTACTGTCACTGCTGACTGGGCCCCTATCAGCACCTGTGTAGTCATGATCCTGGCCCAGATGGTTCCAAGATAGCATGTCTATCTCCACCACAATTACTCTGCTCCCAATGGTCTGTATTTGTCCTCTTAAGGGGCATGTGGCAGCTTCTGCGTCCCATCCATGATGCATAGGAACTGAGAACAGCTTGGGGACACCCAATTTGAAGCCCTCTCTTTCTGCATAAGTACATTTCACTGCCTTCATCACCGTGAAGTTTTATTCTCCCAGAGTCATAAATGGGAATTAGGTCTGGAAAGGGATTTCAGACACATCTCATCACCCATCTCCCACTGTGTCAGTCTTCGACCCCTGCATGAGCACCATTCCCCTTTGCCAAGTTGGAAGTGACCATATTGTAGGCTTTTTCTTAGAGGCCTACAGATTCTCTCCAGTATACCCAGGGTACAGCCTCAGCACTCTTGGGCTATCCCAGACCTATCAGTACAAATTTAGGAAAAGGCTGTTTAAGGTTATTAAGGTTAAGAACTCAGCAACTGATATGTACCTTCTGCTGCATCTTGTTTCCTCCCTCTCCTTAAAGCAAACTCTAAGTATTTAAAGCAGTAATTTTCAGGCTTCACTTTCTTCAATATTATATCTTATAACAGTAACCCTCTGATGGGACTCTTCTGTTCTCCACTTCATGTCCATTTATACCCTACAAATGTCATAGATGGAAGGAACATAGAAGAAACTCTATGATTTGAGCCTTCAGATCCAACTGCTGATCTGTTCAATGGAATCTAAAGGAGTTTTAGGAGATCCTTTCTCTCATAATTAAGTTTGTAGAGACTCTTGTTAAAAAACAATAGCAACAATAATTTTACATCTCAAAAGGTTACCTTCTGTTGTCTTTGAATTTGGGCTATAACGATTCTTTTTTAAATTTATATTAAATTTATTGGGATGATATTGGTTAGTAAAATTATACAGGTTTCAAGTGTATAATTCCATAATACATCATCGATATATTGCATTGTGTGTTCACCAACCAAAGCAAGTTCTCCTTCTATCACCATATATTTGACCTCCTTTTCCCTCTTCTACCATCACCCCTTAGCCACTGGTAATCACTAGTGATTACCAGTGTCTGTGTCTATGGTTTTTGTTTGTTTGTCTTGTTTGTTTGTTGCTTTCGGTTTTATATCCCACATATGAGTGAAGTCATATGGTTCTCACCTTTTTCTGTCTGACTTATTTCGCTTGCCATGATAATCTCAAAATCCATCCATGTTGTTGCAAATGGTAGTATTTCATCTTTCCTTATGGCAGAGTAGTTTCCCATTGTGCATTATGTACCACATCTCCTTTATCTTATCTATTGAAGGACATGTTGGTTGTTTCCATGTCTTAGCTACTGTGAATAATGCTGCAATGTACATAGGAATACATATATCTTTACAAATAAATGTTTTTAGATTTTTGGGGTAGATACCCAGAGAAGGGATTGCTGTGTTGTATGGTATTTTTATTCTTAAATTTTTGAGGAACCTCCATATTGTTTTCCACAGTGGCTGTACCAGTTTACATTCCCATCAGCAGTATATGAGTGTTCCTTTTTCTCCACAGCCTTCCCAACCCTTGTTATTACTTATCTTGATCATAGCCATTCTAACAAGTATGAGGTGGTATCTCACTGTGGTTTTGATTTGCATTTTCCTAATAGCTAATGAAGTTGAGCATTTTGTTCATATATCTGTTGGCTGTTTGCATGTCTTCTTAAGAGAAGTGTCTGTTCAGGTCCTCTGCTCATTTTTCTAATTGGATTGTTTGGGTTTTGTTATTGGTGGTGTAGCTGCTGCTGTTGTTGTTGTTTTGTATGAGTTATTCATATATTTTGGATATTAGCCCCTTATCGGAGATTTTGTTTGCAAGTATCTTCTCCCATTTGGTTGCTTGCCTCTTTGTTTTGTAGATGGTTTCTGCTATTCCAGTCCCCTCACATCACACTTCTATCCAAGACAACAGGATATTTCAGGTTGATGAAGGCCATATATACAGAAACATAAAATAGAAAAAAATATTCATATATTTCAAGATGTTAATCCCAACATACATACATGAATTAGTGTAAAACACATGAAGAGTAATTTTAGCATTCCTTCCCAAATCCTTGCATTAGCACAGTACCATATATTATAACTATAGACCTCTAATTTACTAGCATCGAAAGTAATGAGTTAAGAAGACTTGAAAAATAACACTTAACAGACATTTACGTTTATATAAATTTTTGTGGTTTATAAGATGCTTTCACATAAATTATCGCACTTTATCTTCAGTAAATGAAGTATGCACTACTGTCCTCCTTTGGAGACCCAAGGAAGTTAAACTCTTTGCCATCAGCACATAGTGATGTGGAGAAATAAACAAGCAAAAATCTGTTTTAAAATACATCTTTTTTATTGGTTTCAGGTGTACAAAACAACATAGTGATTAGACATTTATACACCACATAATGTGATAACCCCAACAAATCTACTACCCATCTGACATTGTACATAGCTATTACTATACCATTGACTATGCTGTGACTGCATATATATGTGTGTGTGTGTGTGTGTGTGTGTGTGTGTGTGTGTGTGTGTGTGTGTATATATACACAGACACACACACATACATACATGTAGAGTTGACATTTACTATTATTTTATATTAGTTTCAGGTGTACAGCACAGTGGTTATGCATTTATATAATTTATGAAGTGATCCCCCCAATAAGTCTAGTACCCATCTAACACCACACATAGCTTTTACATTATTGACTATATTCTCCATAATGTAGTACACATTCCCATGACTATTTTGTGCTACTGAGTTGTACTGCCTAATTCCTTCACCTTTCTCACCCATTCCCCCAACACCCCTTCCATCTAGTAACTCTCAGTTTGTTCTCTGTATCCATGAGTCTGTTTCTGTTTTTGATGTCCATTTATTCTGTTCTTTAAATTCCACATATAAGTGAAATCATATGGCATTTTTCTTTCTCAGTCTGATTTATTTCGCTTAGCATAATATCCTCTAGGTCCATCCATGTTGGTGCAAATCGTAAGATGTTATTACTTTTATGGCAGGATAATACTACATTGTATAAATGTACCATGATGGGCATTTCGGTTGTTTCCATATTTGACTATTGTGAATAGCACTGCAGTAAACATAGGGGTGTATACATATATGAATATATATATATATATATATATATATATATATATATATATATTCAGGAGTGGAATGGCTGGATCACAATGTAGTTCTATTTTTAATTTTTTGAGGAACATCCATTCTGTTTTCCATAGTGGTTGCACCAATTTGCAATCCCACCCACAGTGCACAGGGGTTCTTTTTTCCCACATCCTCGTCAACACTTGTTGTTTGTTGATTTAGTAATGATGGCCATTCTGACAGAACTGAGGTGATATCTCATTGTGAGTTTTATTTGCATTTCTTTGATGATTAGTGTCGTATGTCTATTGACCATCTGTATGTCCTCTTTGGAAATATGTGTGTTCATGTCCATTTTTTAATTGGAAAAATGCCATTGATAATTTGATAGGCATTGCACTAAATCTATATATTGCTTTAGGTAGTATGAACATTTTAACTATTAATTCTTCCTATCCATGAGCATGGTATATGTTTCCATTTATTTGCAATTCCTTTAATTTCTCTCTTCAGTGTCATGTAATTTTCTGAGTACAGGTCTTTTACTTCCATGGCTAAATTTATTCCTAAGTATTTTGGATTTTTTATGCAGTTATAAATGAGAATTTTTTTTAATTTCTCTTTTTCATAGTTTGTTCTTGGTGTATAAAAATACAAACAATTTCTGAATATTAATTTTGTATCCTGCTACTTTATTAAATTATTTTGTCAGTTCTAATAGTAGAACCTTTAGGATTGTCTATATATAGTACAATGTCATCTGCAAATGACAGTTGTACTTCTCCCATTTGGATTCTTTTTCTTGGATTCCATTTTATTTCTTTTTCTTGTCTGATTGCTGTGGCTAAAACTTACAGTATTATGTTGAATAAAAGTGGTGAAATTGGGCATCTTTGTCTTGTTCCTGGTCTTAAGAAAAATGCTTTTAATTTTTCCCCATTGAATATGCTATTATCTGTGGGTTTGTAATATATGGCCTTTATTATGTCGAGAGATGTTCCCTCTACTCCCCACTTTGCTGAGGGTTTTTATCATAAATTGATGCTGGATTTTGTGAAATGTTTTTTCACCCTCTATTGATATGACCATATGATTTTTATTTTTCATTTGGTTTATGTGGTGGATCATGTTTATTGATTTGCAGATATTGAACAAAACTTGCATACCAGGAACGAATCCCATTTGATTATGGGTTGTAATCTTTTTAATGTATTGCTGAATTCGGTTTGCTAATATTTTGTAGAGGATTTCTGCATCTATGTTCATGAAGGATATTGGCCATAGTTTTTTTGTTTGGTTGGTTGGTTTTTGTTTTTGTTTTGTTTTCTTATGCTTTTATGTCTGTTTGGTTTTGGAATCAGAGTAATGGTGGTCTCATAAAATGAGCTTGGGAAATTTCCCTCCTTTGGGATTTTTTCGAATAATTTGAGGTGAATGGGTGTTAATTCTTCTTTGAATGTTTGGTAAAATTCACCTGTGAAGCCATTTGGTCTAGCACTTTTTTGGTTGGGAGCTTGTTGATTACTGATTCAATTTTCTATTCAGGCTTGGACAATAGCATGCTTCTAAGAATTTATCCATTTCTCTCAGTTTGTCCAATTTCTTGACATACAGTTGTATTTTCTTTTTCTTTTTTTATTTCTGTGGTGCTGATTGTCACTTCTCTTTCATTTCTGATTTTATTTTTCAGGATACTCTCTCTTTTTTTCTTGATTAGTCTTGTTAAAGGTTTGTCAATTTTGTTTATCTTTTCAAAAAACCACTTCTTGGATTCATTGGTCTTTTGCATTTCAGTCTCTATTTTGTTTATTTCTGCTCTGGTCTTTATTATGCCTTTTTCTGTATTCATGCTGGGTTTTGTTTGCTGTTCTTTTTCCAGTTCCCTTGAGTGTAAAGTTATTTGAGATTCCTATTTAAAGTGTTTATTTGAGATTGTACTTGTTTCTTTAGGTAGGCTTGTATTGCTATGAATTTCCCTCTTAGGACTGCTTTGGCTGTGTCCCATAGATTTGCGTTCATTGTGTTTTCGTTTTCATTAAAATGAAAAGATATCTTTTGATTTCTTCTTGATTTCATTGTTCACCCATTTATTATTTAGTAGCATGTTATTTAGTCTCCATGTGCTTGTGTGCTTTTCAGTGCTTTTTTTTTTCTTCTTCTGATTGATTTCTAGTTTCATACCATCGTGGACAGAGAAGACTCTTGATATGATTTCAATCTTCTTAAATTTATTGAGACTTGTTTTGTGGTATAACCATATGGTCTATCTTGGAAAATGTTCCATGTGCACTTGAAAAGAATGTATATTCTGCTTTGGCATGAAATCTGTATAATTATCAATTAAATCCATTCAATATAGTATGTCATCTCAGGCTGCTGGGTCCGTGTTGATATTCTTCCTAGAATATCTGTCCATTGGTGTCAGTAGGGTGTTAAATTTCTCTACTATGATTGTGAACTGTTGATTTTTGTCTTTATGTTAGTCAATATTTGCTTTATATATTTAGGTGCTCCTATGTTGGGTGCATAAATGTTTACTAGGGTGATGTCCTCTTGTTGGATGATTCCTTTATTATTACATAATGTTCTTCTTTGTCACTTATTATAGTCTTTATTTTAGAGTCTATTTTGTCTGATATAATATAAGTATTATTACCCCAGCTTTTTTCTCTTTTGCATTTGCCTGAAATATATTTTTGCATCTGTTTACTTTCAGTCTGTGTGTGTCTTTTGATCTGGGATGGGTCTCTTGTAAGCATTATATGCATGGGTCTTGTTTTCATATCCATTCAGCTACCCTGTGTCTTTTGATTGGCGCGTTTAATTCATTTACATTTGAAGTAATTATTGATACTCGTAGGTACATAGTTATTGCCTTTTATTATTCATGTTTTTTATCTTCATTTATTTGATCATTTTCTCTTTTCTTTGGCTTAAAGAAGTCCTTTTAACGTTTCTTGTAATACTGGCTTGATGGTAATGAATTCCTTTAGCTTTTTCTTGTCTGGGAAACTCATTATCTCTCCTTAAACTTAAAATGATAGCCTTGCTTGGTAGAGTAGTTTTGGTTTTAGACCCTTGTTTTTCATTATTTTGAATATTTTCTGTCATTCCTTTCTGGCCTGCAAAGTTTGTTTGTCTGTTTGTTTGTTTGTTTGTTTGTTTGTTTGTTTGTTTTTTAAGAAATCCAATGATAGTCTTATGAAAGATCCCTTATAAGTAACTAGTTGTCTTTTTCTTGCTCCTTTTAAGATTATCTCTTTGTCTTTAACCTTTGCCATTTTAATTATGATGTGTCTTGGTATAAGCTTGTTTGGGTCCATCTTGTTTGGGACTCCCTGTGCTACCTGAGCTTGTATGTTTATTTCCTTCACCAGGTTTGGCATGTTTTCAGTCATTAGTTTTTTTCAAATCCCTTGCTCCCTCTCTTCTTCTAATCCCTTGCTCCCTCTCTTCTCCTTCTGGTACTCACATGATGTGAAAGTTGTTATGCTTGATGTTGTCCCACAAGTCCCTTAAACTATCTTTTTTTCTTTTTAATTCTTTTTTCTTCTTGTTTTTCCTACTGGGAGTTTTATACTACCTTGTCTTCTAAATCATTGATTCAATCACCTGTTTCATGTAATCTACTGTTGGTTCTTTCTACTGTATTTCATTATTGTATTCTTTATTTCTGATTGGTTCTTTTTTATGGTTTCTATGTCCTTCTTATGCTTACTATCTCTTTATTGAAATTGTCACTAAGTTCCTTAATCATTCTTACAAGAAGTGTTTTAAATTTTGTCTCTGGAAGGTTGGTTGCATTCATTTTATTTAGTTCTATATCTGGAGGTTTCTCCTGTCCTTTCATTTGGGACATATTTCTTTGTTTCTTCATTCTAGCTACTTCTCTGTGTTTGCTTCTATGTATTAGGTAGATCTCCTATGTCTCTGTCTTTGTTGGGTGGCCTTATGTAGAATGTGTACTGTGTGATCCAATGGCACAGTCTTCCTGATCTCCTGTGTGTGTGCTCCAGGAGTGTCCCTTGAATGTCTTGTGTGTGTTCTTCTGTTGTAAGTTGAGCCTTGATTTCTTTTGGTGTGTCTGTGGGTGGGATTGACTCCCAGGCTGACTGACTGTGATAATTGGCTATGCCCACAGTGTATGAAGGGCAAAGTGGGGGTTGGTCCATCAAAGGAAGATTTGCCCCCACAGGCTCTTGTGCCTGTTGAGACCCCCCTTTAGGTGTGTCACTAGTAAGGCTAACCAGATAGTGCTCTGGTGTGGTATGAAGATGGCCACTGGGTGTGTTGTTTCTGGTGTCTCTTGGGAGGGGTTCGCATGCAGGCCAATAAGGCTTTCCTCTGACTGGCTCACCACTACCTGGTGGGAGCCACAAAGTTATATGTTGTTGGTTGATGCCTGTGCTGGACCTGGAATCATGGGGGGTGGACACACTGTGAAGTAAGGCTGGCTACCACCAGTATTGTGTCTGAGACCGGTTAGCAAAAGGCCCAAGGCCCCCTAGGATTATTGCCACTTGTCGGCTGCCCATAAGTCTCAGCCATTGAGCCTCCTTAGGTGTGCAGGCTGGCCTGGTTGACCTGGTGTTATGAGTTCCCTTGGCAATGCAGCACTAGCTGTGCATGACAAGGACCCAGGATGTCACAAAGGTGGTGCACACCCGCAGACTTTATCTGACCAATGCAGTCTCAGATTTGGCCCTTTGGGGAGGATTCAACAACTGCCAAGGGGCCCAGATGGACTTGAGGAACATTCTAGCACTCCTCAGGTTTCTCAGAAATATCTGATGGCATCCCCAGGTTGCTCAGATTATGGACCACCAAACAGTAAAGGAAAGGGGATCTCCCATATACAGGAAATTAATTGGATGTAGAATTACTCATATTTTTTGTATAATTTTTACCTGTTAGATTTGAATTAGCCAAAATAGCTAAATATTATTTTTTCATAGATGTCCTTTAAGTGCAATTAAAGAATACCATCATACTATCAAAAAATGAATCGGTCTTTATTATTTTCTATTTTCAGGACACCTCTCTTCCCACCCATTTGCCAGTCAGTGGGAGTCATTTCTTAGTTGAACATCTATTTCATATCCAACCACAAGATGTCAGCCCAAGCTTAGTTATGTTGGCATTTTCCTGGACCACAGAATATTTCCCTTTTTTGTCTCATCAGGAGGAACTTTGAGATCCTCAAGACCTTCAAAATCCTGTACAGAGATCACAGTGGCCAGTTGCCCTGGAAGCTTTTCATGGATGAGACCCATGGCCTTCATGGCTCTGAGCAGATGAATAATCTTTGGACGGTGGGCACTAAATAAATAACAATCGACTGCCTTGAGCTCTAGTCACTTCAAAGAGGTCTCTGCTAACAGCAGTTTGCAGTCTCCAGAAGAGCTGCCTTTCCTTTCCACTGTTGTTCCTAAACCTGGGAGGACACTGGCATTTCTTGTACAAGGACAGGAAACAGGTGTCCTGACCTACTCAGAGAGGACACCACGTACCTGCATATGGCAAGGTGCATGAAGGCAACTCCAGGTCTGGCTCAGTAGCTGGGCAATAACTTTGTGGATAAAAATTATTTTCCACTTAGACATTGTTCTCCTCAACATGTCAGCAGAACTTCATGGATGCAAGATGCCTATAGTAGCTTTAGGAATCACATTATTACCATACAACAAAGAAGGCAAAGAAAAGGGGAGGGGTTTGCTTTTCTTTCCTCATGGATACTTGTGAGGGCAGAAATAACCTCTTCCAGACACCTCGCAACAGATATAGGCTTACAACTCACTGACCAGTCTGCCCTTGAAAAGGTCACCAGCAACAGGAATGGGGACGCCGTGATAGGTCTGACAATTAAGTTCATGAACTCATCCTAGAAAAAGTGCTACATACCTCATTGCCGAATATCACTATGGTCACCTTTGAAGTACTCCCCTTGGGAAGCTACGCACTGATGCCAGCGCCTAGTCCACCCTTCAAAGCAATTTTAGAGCTCTGTGTTTTCTGGAATGGCCATCATAGCTGTCGTCGTATTACCTTGATGTCCTGAATGTGATCAAAATGTCTTCCTTTCAATATTTCCTTTATCTATGGTAAACAAAGAAGTCAGTGGGGGCCAGATCAGGTGAATAGGAGGGTGTTCCAATACAGTTATTTGTTTCCTGGTTAAAAACTCCCTCATAGACAGTGCCGTGTGAGCTACTACCTTGTTATCATGCAAGAGCCATGAATTGTTAGTGAAAAGTTTACGTCGTCTAACTTTTTCACACAGCCTTTTCAGCACTTCCAAATACTAAACTTGGTTAACTGTTTGTCCAGTTGGTACAAATTCAAAATGAATAATCCCTCTGATATCAAAAAAGGTTAGCAACATCGGTGCAACAAGTTCATGAAACGTAATTATCAGACCATATCTTCATGGCTTCAACAAAATGAGCCTCCATTATCAAGGCTATTGGAGAGAGAGTTAGCAGAATCTGTTTCACAAGATAAAAAAATGATTAAAAAAAAAAACTTGTCAAAAATCCTTATGAGAATACACTCTATTCTCGTAAATCAACATTAAAAATGTATAGTGTCCAAGTAACTTATCAGAGGGAAACCTTTTAAGTTTTATGTAGCTCTACTGATAACCTGAAAGGATAATTTGTGAAAATTTTACTATTTTTAATGCATTTTGGGACAATTCATTAAGTCTCAATATGGTGGGGTTACAATAAAGGGTGTTTTTCCCTCCACTCTATTACTTTCCTTGGAACTCTACAGGACCTCCTCCTCCAGTCCCTTAGGGACATCTTGGAAATGTTCTATATTTTTGTGGTCATTTTTTAATTTACCAACATTATATTCATTTTAAAATCTTAATCTAAATATCTATTTAAAATCTTACCTCTCCTGTTCTCCAAGCAAAGGTTCCACATTCAGAATAGATGAGTTTGTGATCTACTCTTGCCTTTTCTTTACTCTGGCACTTTGAAGTTGGGCAATGGAAAGACATAGTTCATCTGTGGAATCCTTCATGGTCTTCTTTCTTCTAACATCTAGGTCCTCTGCTGTTGGGTGAAGATAAAGGGATCAGAGAAAATGGTGAAAAACCTTTTCATTGGGAAACTTTGTCATCATTTCTCTGTGGTAGTTGCTACTTCTGAGTTACCACATACTGGTCACCAACAACCTCTAAGTGAAAGAGACATTCAAAGGCTGGCTCTCTCACAGGTTGCATGCATAAAATATTTTGAAGGCCTTATTCGGGTCTCTCTACAATATACTGACGTAGTGGCTCACTTCAATCTCTTTATACTTTCCCTTCTTTTCCTTTCCTAGTGGAAAACCCTACACACTTATTCTTGGTAGGCAACCTTAACCTGTTAAACAGCCATCTTCACTGCAGAGTTGACAAGACAACACTAGACTGGCTTTTTTTGTTTTGTTTTGTTTTGTTTTGTTTTGTTTTGTTTTGTTTTGTGTTTTTTTTTTTTTGTAATGCCTTGGAAAACTCTTTGCATTCAAGTTGTGGGTGTAAAAACATCTCCATCATTGGTCCTTGCTCTCTATCCTGCCTCCTTGTCTTTTCTTTCCTGCTTCCTTTAGGTTCTGGGAGAGATGGGCAAGCCTGCTTGCCTAGGTAGATCTGGAAAAGCGATCCAGCCTTTCCCTTCTCTGAGTGATTCTCTTAGAGATCCTATCACCTGGTTTTGGAAATGAGAAAGAATCTTTATCATGAACAATTGCTTCACACCCATACAGGCTGGCACTGATACTTTCTATGAATCCCCCAATTCTCTCAATGCTTATTTTATAAGCTGGGAAGAGGCACTAGCTGACCTTCATGGATAGTAAGGATGATGTTTCTTTTCTTGGTAAGCCTGAGGTAGGGCCTGACCCCAGCTATTTGAAGCTCTTCTTAAAGATGGATGCGTAAGTAACTTTGTCCTTAGGTTTGGTTCACTGTTGCCAATATGGGGCCATGGTGAATGTCTTCCTCAACATTTTAAAAATTTATATAGAAAACAATTATTAATGATAATTCAAAGTTTGACTTGTGGATCAGTATGCTATATTCAAGAAAAGAAGAAAACTCTAACATGGTTTGAATACTTTATTTTATCTAATTATCATAAGACAATGAAGTGATGTCATGCTTATTTGATAAATGCAGAAATTTTAAGCTCACAAAGTATTTAGTGATTTGTTCACAGTCCTATAGCTAGTAAATGGTACATAAACACAAGTCTGTATGATTCCAAAGCCCGTACTTTTACCACTTCTGCTGCTTTTTATAAAAATAATATCTGGGAAGGGGGTCTGATGACCTCTCTGAATAACTAGTTTTAAATAAGCTGACAGCAAGATAAAATTCAGTTGAAAAGAGTGGCCACCACTGGTCATAAATAGCACTCACTATTTCCACTTATCACTCAGCTTGTTCATTCCTTTAGTGGAGAGTTATTGAGATCCCACTGTGAACAGAGAAGAAATTTAATATACCCCTACCTTCAATATTAATGCAACTAGGAAGGGACCTAAAGGCATACAGGAAATTAAGTATAATAAAAGGTGAAAGTGAAACATCCTAGGACAAAGACAAAAATCAAATTCCAAAGGGATTCTG
This sequence comes from Rhinolophus hipposideros, assembly GCF_964194185.1. Lineage (NCBI taxonomy): Eukaryota > Metazoa > Chordata > Mammalia > Chiroptera > Rhinolophidae > Rhinolophus > Rhinolophus hipposideros. The sequence continues at coordinate 33,347,317 of NC_138068.1, forward strand.
AAGTGCAATTTCATGTTTGGGGGAGTGGATGTCATAGAAAGTTACAATTTGAACTGAGTCCTGGGGAATGGGCAGGCTATGGAGATGAAAGATGTCAGAGAAAGATTAGAGGGTGGAGAACAGCATAAAGAAAAGCAGAGAAGTGAGAAATCTTCTAGCAGGTTTGGGGAACAACCAGCTATAGCTAGTTTGGCTGGAATGTAAGTTGTGTGGAATTTATGTATCAGAGATTAGGAGATAAATTTAGAAATTTAAGTAAGGGTCAGATCACGAAAACTTTTAGTGTCGGGCTAAGGTTGTGACTGGGACACCATTGAAAGAATTTCAGGTGAGCATTATTTCACTGTAGCTGAGTCTTAGGACACTGACCCTTGGAGCACTGTGTAGGGTCAATTAGAGCAGGAGAAAATGGAAAAGTAAGAAAAAGGTACAACAACCAGGTAACTATTACAACTATCATGGGTTGCATTATAAGAGTAAATATTGCCAAGGATATGGAGCAAATGGAACCTTTGCCCAGTGCTGGTTGGACTATAAAGTAGAAAAATCACTTTTCAGAGTTTGTCAATTTCTTATAAAGTTTAAATTTACTTCATGACCCAACAATTTTATCCCTAGGTACTACCCAAGAGAAATTAAAACATATGTCCACAAAAAGACTTGTATAAAGGTATTTCCAGCATCCTTATTTAAAACATTGAAAAACTGGAAGCAACTCAAGTATTTATTAACAAAGAATTAGATAAACAAATTGCAGTATGTTCCTATAAAGGAATGCCAATGACAACGAAAAAAAATGAACTACTGAAAGTTGATTTATGGCAATAGAAATCAAGTAACGGGTGTTGGGGGAGGGAAGCAAATGGAGAATGGACTTGAAAAGTGGATGAGGGAACTTCCTGGAGGGTGCAAATATTCTGCATATTATCTTTGATAGTTACACATACAACTGTCAAAAATTCATCAATCTGCACATGTGACAATTCTGTATTTTGTATCTTAATTATATCTTGGTTAAAAGAGTTCTAGGCCCTGAAAATGAAGCATACCCTCAACCTTCCTGAAAACAAAACCTAACAAATTTAAACACTCAAATACATTACCTGAGGAATCAATCAAAATAAAATGACAGAAATAATGGCTGAAAAGGGCCTAGAGACGAGCAATAAAACCAATAAAAACCTAAAGATAAAATAACATGCTTAGATTCTTTAAAATTAATCTTTTTAAAGAGATAATGAATGCTATAAAAATGAATGCTTTAATAATAGCTTATACCTCAAATGCTAAATTATGGCCAAATTCTGAAAAGTCAGAAAAGATAAAGCAGTGGTATGTTTAAAGAAAACTGTTAACTAAAAGTGCTAAAGTTCTGTTGCAGAAAAAGCCAGTATTATACTCAAACACCATATTTATACATTTAAAAGTATGCATTGTCAACTCTTTTTAAGGAATATTTTTCAATTAAATTCATGGTTCATAAAATTTGCTTTGAAAGTAAAACTGATTGGCTGCATTTATTTCTCACACTGAGAATTAGTATAATGCTTAGTGAATTGTGTTCTATCTGTTGAATGACAGATCTCATGTAAAAAAAGACTATATGTAGCTTTATGTAATTAGTTTAGGAAGCAAAATTAAGTTACTATCCATCATCTCTCACCCAGATAAACTCTAAGAAGTGTATACTTAAGATTACCTGTTTGGGGAGTCAGAAATTATATTTCCTGTTCAAAAGCAAGATAGAAATCTGTAGAATCTGTCATTCTGGTGCCTTGCTTGGGGAACAAGAGTGAGTTAAGAGTAGTCAAAAGTCCATTTAGGAAAAAAATATAGTCTTGAATCATGTGTAACCCATGTGCCTCTCCCAAGAAGGAAAGATAAGTGCTTACCTGGAGATGTATTTTCCAGTGATAAGTAGGTGGTACTTCTGTGTAGAAATCAGATGCAGAGTAGAGAGTGACACACAGAGTGCAAATTCTTAAAACACACTGCAATAATTTGGGTCTCCCCAACTCCCTGCTCTGGACAATTGTTAATTCTCTGGGCTTCTACTACTCTAAGAGATTTGACTTTAGTAACTGGAAATAAATGGAATGACTTTTAATGGGCAAGTGGTTGAATGCATAGGGGTAAATCTCTACAAGGAAATATTAGACAGATAGTAAGTAGACTGAATTAGATCCACATTGACATTGTATACTGTTTATATGCTAAATGCAAAAAAGCAAGGTTCAGAATAAAGTGTATTGTAAGTATTCATTTTGGTAAAAAACAAATCACAAGGAATTAAATCCCAACATAAGATGGGAAAATAAGCCAGCAAATGCCATACTAGAAGAGTTAATAATATTTTTCAGATTTAAGAGGAAAAACTTGACAGATCTGTTTATAATGCACATGGCAACTACTCTAAGGAAATAGCTTAGAAAATACATGGACTATAAAAAAAAATCAGGAAATATGAGTTAACATGGATGGATAGACATATGGGTGGATGGATGGATGAAAAGAAAAAAGAAATAAAGGAAGCAAAATTATTTCTCTTCAGAAATGTGAAGGCATTGTTTCATTATTTTTCTAGTATCTAATGTTTCCAGTGATCTGTTACCAAGCTCTCTGTTCTCTTAGTGTACTTCTAATCCGACATCTCATAATCAGATCTAGATGTGAGTCTTTCCTATTTAAAGAATAGTGTTCCCCTTTATATCTGAAAAACACCCTCATATTGTTCCTTATCATTTAGACCCCTCTATTTCCTCTGTTCTTTGTGGCAGTATTACTTGCTGGCTGACGGACTTCTTGGATAGATCCTGTATGTCTTTTACTATTTCTCCAAAATATTCCATTTCATTTTCTTGTTGCTCCACATTTTGAGAATTTTTCATTTTCCCCCTTTTAATTAAAAGGATTCTTTTATTCACCTTGTTCCTGTCTTAGTGTATGCTTTATGCTCATCCTTGCTTTATGGATACAATATCTTGCATTTTGTTTTTGTTTTTTTTATTTATTGGGGTGACAATTTTTAGTGAAATTACATAGATTTCAGGTGTACAATTATGTATTACATCATCTATAAATCCCATTGTGTGTTCACCACCCAGAGTCAGTTCTCCTTCCATCACCATATATTTGATCCCCCTTACCCTCATCTCCCTCTCTCCAACCCCCTTACCCTCTGGTAACCACTAAACTATTGTCTGTGTCTATGAGTTTTTGTTTCTCATTTGTTTGTCTTGTTCTTTTGTTGTTTTTGGTTTATAAACCACATATCAGTGAAATCATAGGGTTCTCTGCTTTTTCTGTCTGACTTATTTCGCTTAGCATTATACTCTCAAGATCCATCCATGTTGTCACAAATGTTCCTATATCATCTTTTCTTACCGCCGAATAGTATTCCATTGTGTATATATACCACAACTTCTTTATCCATTCATCTATTGAAGGACATTTTGGTTGTTTCCATGTCTTGGCCACCGTAAACAAAGCTGCAATGTTCATTGCAGCTTTGTAATATCTTGCATTTTGGATACAATATCTTCTTAAATTGGTATGTGTCTTTAAATTCATTTTTTTATCTTTGTACCGGAAATGCTGTGAGGAAGGGGATTGTATTTATCCTAAAACAATTAAAAGAACAGACAGTGAGATTACAGTTATAGGACAAAAGATGTCCACAGAATTCTGGAAGGTAGAGAATATATTAAAGATTATTGATGACTGAGGAAGAAGTGAGGAGGGAAAACTGCTTCTTAGAATATATGCTAAGAAATGTGTGTGTATTGCGTTAAATGGATAGATCTTGAGATTATTATGCTAAGCAAAATAGACAGAAAAAGTCAAGAACCATATGACTTCACTCATATGTGGGATATAAAACTGAAAGAAACAAAGGAACAAGACAAACAAAGAAACAAAAACTCACAGAAACAGACAGTAGTTTAGTGGTTACTAGAGGGTAAGGGGGGAGGAGCAGTGGTAGAAGAGGGACAAGGGGATCAAATATATGGTAATGGAAGAAGAACTGACTGTGTGAACACACGATGCAATATATAGATGATATAGAATTGCACACATGAAACCTATTTTTACTAACAATTGTCAACCCAATAAATTTAATTTTAAAAAATTATCAAAAAACTGTTACTTGACTATGTATGTGGGCATAATCAGTTAATCTTAAAAAAACCTTTTAATTATTTGAAATTTTCCCACAAATGTACTCTTTATTTGCCTACACACACAAAATTTGAAATTGGCATCAAGTGTATTATGAGTGTCTCGTTCAGTGAGTTAAATAAATAAACTACATTTGAATTATAGGAAGGAAGGAAGGAAGGAAGGAAGGAAGGAAGGAAGGAAGGAAGGAAGGAAGGAAGGAAGGAAGGAAGGAAGGAAGGAAGGAGAGAGAGAGAAAGAGAGAGAGAAGAGAGAGAGAGAGAGAGAAAGAGAGAGAGAGAGAGAGAGAGAGAGAGAGAGAGAGAGAGAGAGAGAGAAAGAGAGAAGGAGAGAAGGAAAGAAAGAAAGATGGAAGATGAAACCTATGACCTGGTGGAAATGGGTTGCAATTCCAGCACTGCCACTTATTACCTAGATGATCATAGGTATGTTTGCATCACCCAATTTAAGACATTAAAGATATAGTATTCTAGAAGCTTCCCTGTGTGGCTCTTTCAGATCACATCCCTTTCTCATTCCTGATCTTGAGTTGTACTAGTCATTCTTTAAGCTGTTTTTTTTTTAAGTTTTAGCACTTATGTTTGTATCTCTAATGTACTTATATTAGATACATGTCATTTATAAGTAATTATACATGTTACATATGTAAATAGCTTTGTTTTGCTTGGTTTTGAACTTAAATAAATAGAATTATGCTATAAATATTATTCTAAGGCTTGCTTCTTTCATTCAACATTATATTTTTGAGGTTCATCCACATCAAGGCATGTGGTTGTCATTTATTTACTTTCTCTGCTAGACTATATCACAATTTATTGATTCAGTCTACTTTATGAAAATTAGGTTGTCTTTGATGTTTGTGAATATTCTTGTAACACATTCTGTTACATGACTGCACAATTGAAATGAATTATTATATTACAGAAGTGCATAGGTTCAATACCAACCATATTTGATGCTAAACTGGTTTCCAAAGTTGTACTATTACACCCAAGTCAACAGAGAATGAATGTTCTAATTTCCTACATCTGAATGATCATTTGATATCCTCAAATATTTTAAATCTTCTCAAACTGGTAATATGCAAATGGTGTCTCATTTTGGTTTTTATTTGTATTTCTATTATTACAATGAATTTGAGCATAATTTCCTTGTGTGCTGTGATTTTATCACTGTGGGCAACTCATTCTATCTGAAATTTTGTCTGTGGGAGTTTTCTGGGTTTTTTTTGTTTTTGTTTTTTTTAGTATACTATAATACCTTTATTGTTGAACATCCATTTTCTTATAAGTTTTTCTTTTTATATTAAAGTTTATTGGGGTGACAATTGTTAATAAAGTTACATAGGGAGTGCTTTCATGTGAGTTTGAATTTGAGGTTTTGTAGAAAGAATATGCATTTTCATCTGCCAGATGCCTAAGAGCATTATTAAAATGGTGTCATCACTTAAATTATCTGATTGAAATTCCCCAGAACAGAAAGGCAGTGTGAATAGAGACTAAAACCCATGTGAGATCTGGCTTATGATTACATAATTTTAGAGAGGATTATTATTCTTTTTACATTCAGTACCAAGGTTAAAAAAAAAAAAGACAAGTTATATTGATATTCCCTTTCGCAAGGTAAAGTTTCTAGTTCACCTTACCTCCAAGAGTGTAGTTCTTAAGAATCCCAGAATTACGAGATATCCTAACATACTTCCACTGCGGTGAGGACCTAAGATGTGCCTTCTGTACTGTCTCATAAAGCCAAATGAGAGCTCAAGTTCCTCAAGTTTCTTAGAAATTTCTGGAGAAGTTCCAGCTGAAACACTTAATCTAACTCACAGGGTTCTTGCTTTTACTTCAATTTGGAGGCTGCAGAGATTTCTTTGTTGTTGTTGTTTTTAATACCAGTTTACTGAGGCACTAAATTTTTTTTAAATATTTCCTTTAACATTTTCATTTTTTCACTTGGGTGGATCATTTAACCTATCTAATATAATCTGGCAAGTTATAAACCACACTTCTTTAATCTTTACCAAATAGACCAGTGCTGCTCAATAGATTTTTCTGTGATGATAGAAATGTTTCATATTTTCACTGGCCAATATGGAAGCCATTAGCCACATGTGGCTGTCAAAGTAGTTGAAATGTGATTCGTGATTAAAGATGTGAATTTTTAATTTTCGCTTAATTTTAATTGTTTGAAATTTAAACAATTGGATTGCTTGGTTTTTTTTGTGGTTGAGTTGTAGAATTCCTTATATATTTTGGATATTAGCCACTTATCAGAGGCGTTGTTTGCAAATATCTTCTCCCAATTGGTTGGTTGTCTCTTTATTTTGTTGATGGTTTCTTTTGTTGTGCAGAAGCTTTTTAGTTTGATATAGTCCCATTCATTTATTTTCAGCTTTTATTTCCCTGGTCTTTGGAGTTAAATTCATAAAATAGTCTTTGAGCCCAAGGTTCATAAGTTTAGTACCTATGTTTTCTTCTATGCAGTTTATTGTTTCAGGTCTTATATTTAGGTCTTTGATCCATTTTGAGTTAATTTTGGTACATGGTGACAGATAGCAGTCTAGTTTCATTCTTTTGCATGTGGCTTTCCAATTCTCCCAGCACCATTTATTGAAGAGGCTTTCTTTCTCCATTGTATGTTTTTGGCTCCTTGGTCAAAAATTATCTGTCCATATTTAAGTGGGTTTGTTTCTGGGTTTTCAGTTCTATTCCATTGGTCTGTGAGTCTATTTTTCTGCCAATACCATCTTGACTTAATTATTGTTGCTCTGTAATACAAGGAATAAAAACTATAATGAGATATCATTGCACACCAATTAGAATGGCTATCATCAACAAGACAAATAATAACATGTGTTGGGGAGGCTGTGAAGAAAAAGGAACATACACAGTTGGTAGGAATGTAGATTGGTGCAGCCACTACACAAAACAGTGTAGAGGTTCTTCAAAAAATTAAGAATAGAATTACCATGTGACCCAGCAATCCCTCTCCTGGTTATCTGCCAAAAAAAACTGAAAGCTCTTATCTGTAAAGATATATGTTGTCCAATGTTCATTGCAGCTTTATTTACGGTGACCAAGACATGGAAACAACCGAAGTGTCCTTCGATAGATGATTGGATAAAGAAGATGTGGTAGATATACACAATGGAATGCTACTTTGCCATAAGAAAAGATGAAATAGTGCCATTTGCGACAACATGGATGGATCTTGAGATTATCATGCTAAACAAAATAAGTCACACAGAAAAAGTCGAGAACCATATGATTTAACTGATATGTGGGATATGAAACTGAAAGCAATAAAGGAACAAGCCAAACAAATAAAGAAACAAAAACTCACAGACACAGACAATAGTTTAGTGGTTACAAGAGTGTAAAGGGGGAAAGGGTGTGATAGATGAGGGTAAATGGGGTCAAATATATGATAATGGAAGGAGAACTGACTCTGAATGGTGAACACACAATGTGACATATAGATGATGTATTACAGAATTATACACTTGAAACCTAGGTATTTTACTAACCATTGTCACCACAATAAATTTTAATTTAAAAAAAAAAAAGAAAAAAAAGAAATTTAAATAGCTGTTTGTATTGGCTACCATATCAAACAGCAGAGAAATAGACCTTCATTCACCCATACATAAGTGCTGTTTTGCCATATAGCTATTTGAATTATATATGAATCAGGAAATGAGGTTGTTGGCTGCATGCCTGAGAATGTTATAGCCAAAGGAAAAATAGTGTAAAAGAAAATTTAAAAGAGATTCAGTCTTCCTCCTGAAAGTACCAGGTTTTGTCCTCATTCTTTTCCTCTCTCTTTTTATTTTATTTTATTTTATTTTATTTTATTTTATTTATTTATTTATTTATTTGTAGAGATGAATTCTGAATGTGTGGCATCCACCTAACTATGTCACAACAAAGGATTAGCATAGTTTATGGGATTGCACAACTGGAAAAAAAAAAAAAAACAGCACAGAAAGTGGCAGAAGGCACTCCCCAGAAGGTTTCATTAGGACAAATCTTATCTCAGCCGCAATTGTCTTGCTGACCAGCCCTAATGAGCTAGCTCTGACTCAAACTGGCTTCTTGAATTAATGCCAAAACCAGTACATAGTCATAGCTGGGCCCTCGCCATGCAGACTCTTATTTTTGTTATCTGTGGCACTGAACCTCTCCTTGCAACTTCATGTACTCAGCCATTCAGCATTCAGCCCTTCCATAGATGAACCTCTCCAACAATTATTGCTACTAGACACAAAAAATTTATATATATATATAAATTAATTATATATAGATTATATATAAATTATAATATTAATTGTATATTATATTACTATATTAATTAATGTATATATATATATATATATATTAAGACTACAGGTGAATATTTAAACTATTCTTCTTTGCAGAGTTGCCTATGATAGGCATATTCGTGAGCAAAGAGCATGGACTTATGGTCAAGAGAAATGGGTTCTTACCCAAACTCTGTGATAAGCCAGTTGTGCTCATCCTGCATAAGTCACACAATTGTTCTGTGCCTCAGTTTCCCAAGGTGCAAGAGGAGAAGGTTCTACTACATCAAAATTAAGATCCCTCATTGCAGTCTACTTGGGAAGATTGAGTTACCCAGGACTGACCCATGTAAACAGGTACCATATTTCCCCGAAAATAAGACATAACTGGAAAATAAGCCTTAGCATGATTTTTCAGGATGCTTGTAATATAAGCCCTACCCCCAAAATAAGCCCCAGTTAAGATCGTCAGCCAGACCGACGCATTTAGTGTGTCCATTGCAACACACGACAGATGTATTAAATTATAAAGTAGTATTAATATATAATTAAACATAAATAAATAATATTGTTCACACTAATACTTAAAATAAATGATAATGTAAATTATAATTAAGTATTTGTAAATACCCAAGTGGGCGTCTTTGGACAAGAGGTAAATGCCTACGTAAACAGATGAACTCGAGACTTATTGCAAAACAACCAATTGGAGTACAGCCACAATGCACAGAACATGCGCACTTGATAAGGAATGGATGTGGTTGTGTCTAATATGAATCTTCATAATTCAATACATCGTGTGTTGCAATGGACGTACTCAATGCACTCATGTGAAATAAAGAAACGTTTTCCAAATTTTGGTGCTTGCAACTTTTCGTTGCTTTTGTGTGGACCGTCATTCTTAACTGTCATCATTTTTGTTGCCACTCCTGTCTCATAAGTCTTCAATTAACAGTTGATTTAATAGTAGATTTAAAGGGAATAATATTTTGACCTCCAGACAAGATGAGTGCAAAAAGAAAGAGCTATTCCTTCAAATACAAGAAAGGAATCATGGAGGACTCCCAGAGCAAGAATTTTATAGTCTACTGCAAAGAGAAGTTGGATCTCTGAATGGTCCAAAAATGACGAGCAGAGTATGATAACCTCAGTCAACAGGTGGGCGAGAGAGATGCCAAGAAGCTCAAGTGTGGATCAGGTCGACAACCATTATTTCCTAAGCTGGAAGACACCATCTGTGAATGGATTGCTGACAGCAGAACAAAGGCTTTGGTTGTGCGCAGGGCTAATATTCAAGCATTTGTCCTTGCAATGGCACCACAGTTAGAAATATCCCCAGAGAATTCAAAGAATCACAACACTGGCTGGATGGCTTCCTTCAGCGATATAAACTGTCTCTAAGATCGACAACACTGTTCAAGCTGGAAGATACTGAAGTTATTAAACGTGCACTTGCATTCAAGTCCTTTGTTGATGGCATAGTTTTTCTAAACACCAACTCTCCAACATGATTGCTATGGAGGAAACTGCAGTTTTACGGGCCAGGGATCTCAAATGACAACTGATCAGAGGGGTGTCTGGTCAATCCACATTCCCTCCGCTGGTTACGAAAGTGCACATGTTACCTGTATTTTGGCAGTTTATCTGGATGGAAAGAAAGCCCCACCTCTAATCATCACTAAGGGCCAGAAAGATACGGTTGAACATGTTTCAGGCATTTATGTTCTTGAAACCGAAAAAGCCTGGTGCGCACAAGCAGTTATAAGGAAGTGGGTCGATTTAATGCTGCCACTTGTTTTACAAGGTGGCCAGAGAGGTCTGCTAGTCTGGGATTCAGCCAGCACTCACTGTGCTAAAGACATAAAGAACTTCCTTGCAGAGAGAAGAATAGATCAAATAATGATTCCCGCAGGAATGACTGCCTATCTCCAGACTCTTGATATTGCAATAAACAAGCCATTCAAGGACCATTTGTGAATAGAAATCAATGACTACACTGAAAATAGAATGGAGAGAAATCAGCGTGGAAACTGTGAAGCCTAGCCTGCAACAGGTTATGACTTGGGTGAAAAATTCATGAAATAAAATCACTGACAGCTGTGTTGCCAATGCACTATGAGCAGGCTACATGGACAAGAAGTGCTCATTTAAGGAGAACTCTATTGCTGGACATGAGAGATTGGGGCCAATAGTTTTACAGGAAATGGAGTCGCAAGTAATTCAAGCTGGAATTCGGGGTTTAGAGAGTTATGATGATATTCCAGAAGAAGATGACATGACTGTATTTGAATAAATGTAGATTTTTGTACATGAATAAATGAATAAATGTAGATTGTTATACATGAATAAATGTAAATTGTTGTACATGAAAAAAATAAGACATCCTCTGAAAATAAGCCCTAATGTGTCTTTTGGAGCAAAAATTAATATAAGACCCAGTCTTATTTTGTGGGAAATATGGTAGGAGGTAGGATAAATTGAGATTTCTATTTCTATTTCTATAAGGATCTATGGATCCTTATAATAGGTCATCACATTAGAAGGAAAACCAACCCAGTAACTAATGATTTGATGATGTTGGAGACTGAGGACACAGTTCTGTGTACAGATTGTTAATGTGTCACTGCACATCATGACACTCCTCAACCACATGTAGAGACTGTCTTGGCAGGTCTGATGGGGACTCAGTAAGAGCCCTTTCCCCCTTGGCTACATCAGGAGCTTTCCAACCTGGCCATGGCACATGGTAGTTTTGAGCTCACAGTGTTGCTATAGGTATATTCCTTCCACACCAATCCTTATTAATCCTGTTTATCTTTGGCCTTTTGCACTTTATTCTCAATGGCCTGTTTTTCCAATTTAAGAAAGATTGAACACTCATAGTTTCTGAGAGTGTTTCTGGGTTAGTTTCTACAGTTTATGTTCTCTCTTTAAGGACAATATTTTATTTCCCATTAACATGCACTTCAGTTCCATAAATTGAAATCCTTTATATCTATAGGATATCTGAAAATGCAGAACAATAGGATAAACTTATTTTAAAACAGTATGTCAGTTTTATTGTCAAATAATAGGCATTAGATTTAAAACAATGAATTTAATTGTTATTTGGGAAAAATACCACAAATACACTATAGAGTGTCCAAAAGTCTTGAAACACAGAAAAAGTAGTATAGTCATTGTACATAGTATGGATGAAGAAATTCAGTCTCAGAAAGGCAAAAGGCTCAGAGATATAAGGAGCAGATCAGATCCAGAATACAAGCATATATTGGTCTGCCTCCAAAGCTGTGTGACTTGTCCCACATTAGGTACGTGCATCTCAAATCAGAACTAACTTCCTATTACATTTGTATAAATTTTTCATTAAAAATTTATAAATAATACTTTAAGACTCCAGCCTGCTCTCTTTGAAGGTGATTGGATAAAGTTGTGTAGATGCTTTTAATATATGATGGAATAATTTATTCTTTGGTCACGTTATCTTTTTATTATTTTTCTTAAAGAATTTTCTGAAAAATCTGTTGTTTTTTTTTTTCAAAAGAAAACTTTTGATTCTGAAGCCCATTCTGTATATAATGAACCTGTCTTCATGACATTTAATATACGTGCACATCAATGTCCTCTGCTTAAAGTGGAAAACTACTTGCAGGGTGCTATCTTGTCTCACTTGTTTATACAACACATGGCACAGTACCCTAGCAGCTACCATGATATAGACTTGAAAGAATCTTCAAATGTTTGGCTTGAATGAGAGCTTACAATAGGCTACTCCAAGCTCCTCATTTCACAGATGAAGAAACTGAGGCTCATTCATTCATTCAGCACACGTTTGTTGAATATCTATTGGTGGCTTCCATAGGATTCAGTACAGCAGGTGTCAAAAAGATGAATCAGTTCAAAGAAGTCAAATGATTGCCCCAAAACACTCAGAGCTCCATGCCACATCGAGGGTAATGATAATTTGGGCAATGATGACCAGAACATTTAACATTTAAGTGAGATCATTCTTGATGAGTAACATCAGTAAGATGGTACAATAGCAAGTCTCAGTCCTTAATCCCCCACAGAAAAAGATTTCACAGTGACATACAGACCAAAATATCTTTATGAAAAATCTAGAGCATATTAAGAGGTTACAGTACCAAGGTGAACACACCTGTTAGATGGCCATCATCAAAAAAAATTTTTTAAGAGAAGTGTTGGTGAGGATGTGGAGACATTGGAATCCTTGTACACTATTGGTTGGAATACAAAATGGTGAAACCGCTGTGGAAAACAGTATGAGGTTTCCTCAAAAAAGCAAAAATAGAATTACTATATGATCCAATGATCTCACGTCTGGGTATTTATCCAAAATAATTAATATTAGGATCTCAAAAAAGTTTATGCATCCCTGTGTTCCTGTGGCATTGTTCACAACAGCAAAGATACGGAAACAAAGTAAACATCCATTGATGGATGAATGGATAAAGAAAATGTGATCTATACATACAACGAAATATTATTCAGCCATAAAAAGAAGGAAATCCTGCCATATGCAACAACATGGATGATACCTTGAGAACATTATGCTAAGTGAAATAAGCCAATTGCTGAAGAAAAATACTGCATGATTTCACTTATATGAGGAATCTAAGATAGTGAAACTTAAAGAAGCAGAAAGTAGAATGGTGATTGCCAGGGGCTGAGGGAAGGTAGGAAATGGGGAGTGTTCAATGGGAATAAAGTTTCAGTCATACAAGATGAATAAGTTCTAGAGATTTTCTGGACAACGTTGTCCTTATAGTGAACAATATAATACTGTACACTTAAAATTTGTTAAGAGTAGAGATCATATTATATGTTCTTACCACAATACAGCAAATGTTAAGTAATGAGACCTTCTAGGATGACTCCCTCTCACAACCTACAATGTTGTAAAGCTGAGTTCCCAAGTAAATTATAAATAAACTTTGGGAACAAAGCCTTATCATTAGTTAAGTATAGTCTGTGTAGGATATTTGATGAGACATGAGGTTTAGGTTAAATGTTCCCTGAAATCTGAGGCAGTACTCCCCTTTTTTCTGTAATTAGGGCACTTCATAACTCAGTGTGATAATCAACAGAAATTTGTGCCCTGTGGTTTGGAGGATAAAGAGGCAGAAATCAGGTTAGAATCTTCTCACCTAAATAGTAAATACTGACAAAGAAATGTAGGTTATGAGTTATGTAAGTTTGTGCCCATAGATAATGATTTCTCTGTCACATAAACAATGCTCCATCAGCCCCCCTGACTGACTGCATGAGGTCCTTTATCAGAAGATCTTTTGGTAAGAAGAAATGTGACCCTTAGGACCATTGCCTAAGGTGAAAGACCCTGGGGACCAGACACCCAATTTATTGCATCCAAGAAGTGTTTCTTCTGTTCTCTTTATGGCTCCAATACTATACTTGCTGGAGAGCTAAGATCTCATCCTACATGCCACTACGAAGCAGGTGGTTCCTGGGGACAAGGCTGATGGGACTCCTGCTCCTCCAATAAAACAAGTCTGGAGAATGTGAACAGGATTGAGAATTGGAGAACAGCTGCTAAAACTGGATGGTGGCCCACCTTTCTGCCTTGTCCCGTTCTAAATAAGCAAAGGGAAGGGTGACCACATTTACCAATTGAAAGTGAGACTCGCGTATTTGTAGATGTCAGAAATCAAGAGAGGCTTCTGACTCCTTCACTTTATCTCACAAAGTTGTTCCTGGATACTTTTAGAAAACATTATATTTAGTGAAAATGTTAATGATGCTATATAATTCTACTTAAAAAGGCAGACAAAAAATAGTCCTCATAAGCACCAAAAATGAGCATTCTCTAAAATGAATATTAATAATTGCTTTTACATTTACTTTAGAAGGGTTTGGATTCTTCATGAAACTGCACAAGAGGAATCAATCATTTATAGCTCCTCATATGCCATTTGATATTAGATGAAATAACCTCATTAGTAATAATTCTATACTTGTTTGTTATGTCAGAGAAATTATTGATCAGTATTCAATTGGCAACATCACTCACTTTTAAAAATACCTTTCTAGAAATTACACAACAGTGTCTACTCAAACTCACTGATGTAAAGATACATTAAGAAAAGTTAATATTCATCCCCTCATTTCCCAAGGTTACCAGAAAATAATTTCACATATTTCTCTATTCCCACAAGTGTGTATGATATTTTGTAGTTTATACAAAATGAGTTTGCATTGTTTACGTTAGTCTTCAATCTCTTTTTCTCATTTAGTAATCATTAATGAGTGTTCCTCCAAGTCAACAAAGATCTAAGTCATTCCTTATCATAGCTCCAAAAGAAACATTGCACAATCATTGCACAGCTAATGGACAGTCATGCTGTGTCCAGGTTGGTTGTTTGATACTTTGTAGTTATGTGTTTGTTTTTTTACCCAGAAACAATGCCGTGAACAACTTGATATCATTTGATACAAGTAGCTTTGGGTTCTGGTACTTTTTTTTAGTAAGATAAATTCTAGCCTATGCAAGATTTTTGAGTCAAAGGCCATGTGAATTTGTATTTTACCAATTAATGCTTTTTTTGATTTTGAAAGATTGTGGCAATTTTAAAACCACCATCAACCTATGAAAATGTCCATTTCCTTGAACCATTGCCAACATTGGAGGTTGCTGTACTTTAACATTTTTGTCATTCTCATAGCTGTCAGTGACTTTTACATTAAAAAAAAGTTTACAATTTTTTTGTTTCTTTGTACTCTAAAAGTCCAAACTGTACTGTTAGAAAATGTTCATGTTAAATAGAAAAGCTTACATGCTCTCATTTTGCCCATCAGATTTTTATTTACAGTAACAGTTTTAAAACATAACCGATATAGAAACAACCAACATTCCTCCATAAATATTTTCCAGTTCTTGTCCATATGCATTTGAGTTTTATAAACATATGGTTCTAGCATAGAGCAATTTTGCACTTTCAATTTTTACTAGACATTTCAAGATAAATATTTTCCCTTTTGTTATGGAGTCTTCCCATTTAACAGCTGCTTAATATTTCATGGTTAGTATCTATAGGCTACTTAATGATTCACCTATTGTTGAATGTCTGAGTTACTTTCTCATTTAATGACTACAGATAATCGTGAAAAGAAAATATTCCTGAATATAAAATCATCCTTCTTAAAGCAAATTTTCCTTGGATAAATCACGAAGAACCGAATACAATAAATGTGTTAACGGATCTTGAGACGTCATGTCAAATTATTTTCCGAAAATGTAGTACCCCTTCATGCAGGCACTAGCAAGGAACACCACACTTAGATTTCTAAATGACATTTAAAGATCTCTAAATAAAGACCAAGCAATCTTTATTTTTAATGACTTTTTTGACATTTCAAAAACTAGTCTATGATATTACAAACAATGGTGATCCTTGGGGGAGGTTATAACTGGAAGAAAAGAGAAAGTGGGGTTCTTTGTTTCTGGTCATATTCTGTTTCTTGATTATGGTGCTGATTAGTCAGACAAATTCAGTTCGTAAAAACAAGATCAAAACACTTAAGAGTTCAGCACTTTTCTCTACGTGTGTTTATACATCAATAAATGTTCGAGAAATGCATTATGGGAATGTCTGTCACATTGCAGAGAGACACATGAACAATCTGGAACATTTTGTCCAGCACCACTTTGGATTAGTATTAGATAGCTACACATGCTCATATATTTTGCTATAAACCCTCAAAGATGTTTCAAAACATCAAGTCCGTGGGTGTTGGAAAATTGCCCGAAGTCCCAGATGACCAGACTTTCTTTGTTTTCTACACTTTGGCAGTAGTCAAACATTGGCACTGTTAGGAAAACCAGATCTATTGACTTGGAGCTTACTGTTTCTCAAACTTGGACCAACTTTCCTGGTGGGAAAGTCCAGGAAGTTTAAATGACTGGTCTGAGGCACACAGCTATTTAACTAGTGGCAAAGCTACAACCAAACCCAGGCCTCCTGTTTACTATAACAGGGCTTTTTCCAACATACCAGGTCACCTTCTTTCCAGCCTGAGACAAGCATCAGACCAAATAGCTGTTGACTAAAGTCCTTCAGCAGACTCCCATGGAGGCTGGGTTAAGTTCTCTGATTCTGTTTTTAGTCCTTCCCCAACGTGTTCCCAGCCCTACTTTTTTGTTACCTCCCAACACATACTCTCATGCTGGGAAAAGCATGCACTTTTATGCTTTGCACCCATCGCCTCCTTCACCTAAAGGATCCTCCTATGTTCAGAACTTTGCCTATATTATCTCATTTACATTATTCCACACAACAATCTCATGAAGTAGGTTTTATAGATGTGTCCAAGAGAACACAATGCTAAAATTTTACTCAGGTCTGTTTAATTACAAACCCCATGTCTGAGCCACCCCTCCCTGATGCTTCTGTTCCTGCATTCACAGCTATCATGAGTCTGAACAGTTACATGCACACTTACATAGGCAGGGTGTCTTTTGCCCTTCCTTACAGCCCTTTGAGCTAAGCATTATTATTGTCTCCATTTACAGATAAATAAACAGAAGCTCAGAAAGGTGAAGTTACTTGCCCAAGGTCACACTATGATTATAGCCCATACTACCTAATTTAGTACCTGATTCTGTATTTTAGTCAGTTATACATAAATATTTACTGAGGACTCACTTGAAGAAAATTAACTAGATAATCTGGAAATTACATACATTGTCTATAAATTGTTTCCTGTGTTAGATATATATCTTCTACTTAGTTTATAACATTCTAAACAGAACAGAGGTCATCCTGCTTTATCAGCCTCCCACCATGCTTAAATCAGCCTAGGGCCCAGAATCAGTAAAGACATACTCCTAAACTGATTACCTTAGGATCTTCTCAGCTTTGTTACCACGATAACCAGATGCCAATCAGCCACCAAACATTTATATCCTGTGGTTGATTCCCAGATCATTCATCTCCTGGTCACCCTTATTTCCCTTGTTAGAAAAAAAAGTCCATTTAAGATTTTTTATTCAGACTAGCACTAGGCAATGATTGGGAATTTCAACATACCAAAACATATAGAAAATCACTGATTGGTTTTGCCATTAGAAATTCTTCCCTAAAACGATGGTAAACATATCAAATTCCAGGAAAAGAATACAATGAATTTTTAAGCATTAACAATTCAAAAATGCTTTGAAATCATATTTAATAATAAAGTTCAATGTCACCAAAAACACAAACAAAAAATAAAAACAGATAAATTATACTTCACCAAAATTAAAAACTTTTGTACTTCAAAGGATACCGTCAAGAAAGTGAAAAGACAACCTACAAAATAGGAGAAAATATTAGCAGATCATATATAAGATAAGATACTTGTATCTAGACTATATAAATAATTCCCACAGCTTAATAAAAAGACAAATAATGCAATTTACAAATGGGCAAAGAATTTGAATAAACATTTCTTCAAAGAAGACATAGACATAATCAATAAGCTCATGAAAAGATGCTCAATATTATTAGCCATCAGGGCATACAAATCAAACCTATAATGAGCTACTACCTCAAACCTACTAAAATAACTATAATAAAAAAATACATAATTCTAAGTGTTAATGAGGATGTACAGAAACTAGAACCCTCATACACTGCTGTTTACAATGTTAAATGGTGCAGCCACTTGGTAAACTAAGTAGTCTGGTAGTTCCTCAAATATTAAATATAAAGTTAACAACACATGGCCCAGCAATTCCTATGTACATATCCAAAAGAAATAAAACACATTTCCACATGAAAACCTGTACACAAATGGTCATAGAATCACTATTCATAATAATCAAAAAGTAGAAGCAATCAAGATTTCCACCAACTAATGAATGGATAAACAAAATGTGGTATATCTGTACAATGGAATATTATTCAGCCACATAAAAAGGAATGAAGTAGTGAAAGAAACCATTCACAAAAGAACATAAACTGTATGATTCCATTTATATAAAATGTCCAAAAAATATAAAATGGTAAAACTATAGAGACAAAAAGTAGATTGGTGGCTTCCAAACTAAGGGTAAATGGGGGGAGGTGAGAGGGAGAAATTGGGGGAAAATGAAAGTGACTGCTAATGGGTGTGTATTTTCCTTTAAGGGTAATGGAATGTTCTAAAATTGGTTGTGGTGATGATTGCACAACTCTGTGAGTTCAGTTGAACACTATTGAATTGTATCCTTTAAATGAGTGAATTGTATGGTATGTGAATTATACATTAGTAACACTGTTAAACAAAAATAATACAGATCAGTCTTGGAAACTTCAAAAACAGAAGAAAATATTTGATGGCATACCTCTGCGTTCAAAACAATCTAAGGTGTAATTGATGCACATGTTCCCTGTGGTCTGTTCCTGTGAATTTTTCCATAGGTCATTGTGTATGTGTGATTTCTTCATGCTCATCATTTCACTAACGTGGCAAAAACTAGAAACCAACTAGATGGAAACGGAATGAGGAAAATTATCAGGTTCTGGAACTGGAAAAACAGGTTGATTATAGACAGATTTGGTATGTCACCAGCTCAAGTTTTCTGTACTAGCTTACTCACAGGAAGAAAAAAGTAAGCATTTGGGAGAGAAGACAATGTGATTAAAAATGTCGACCAATATCTTTTGGAGATTGAATACTACTGGTTTCTCGGCAACTGACACCCTATTGAAAGGTCAAAAAGAAAAAGAAAAACAAAACACAGGAAACAGGTAATATACAACCCTGGCTTTCTCACCTCCATTCAAAATAGACCGAATTCATCAGTGTGTGTGTGTGTGTGTGTGTGTGTGTGTGAGTGTGTGTGTGTGTGTGTGTGTGTGTGTATGCCTCTCTGTCTCTGTGTGTGTGTCTATATGTCAGAGGAAAATCCTGGAGGGAAATTAAACTTACTATGATACTAATAGTAACAATTTTAAGATTCTATACAATGGATGCTATCCAGCAACAAGAATAAACAAATTATAATTATATGCAAAGATTTGAAAAAATCTCACAATTATAATGTTGAGCAAAATAAGCCGGACACCCACCAAAAGGTACATACTGCCTGATTTTACTAATATAAAGTCAAAAAGAGGCCAAGCTAATCTGTGCTGTTAGAAGTCAGAATAGCAGTTACTCTTGGGAAAGTTATGACTGGAGGGGGCATGAGGAAGGTTCTAGGGTGCTGGCAAAGTTCTGCTTCTTGTTTGAACAAAAGGTTTACATTTTTGTTTTGTACTGGGCCTGCAAATTAAGTAGCTAGTCCTGCTGTTAGGTCTATTCATTTGACACATTTTCTCTGTCTGCAAATTCAAGAAGAAATGTTTACATTAGTACCACAAAATATCATAAACCATGAGTTCAGGGCAGAAAAAAATAATCAACGAAGACAAGCCAGTAAGAAGAAAACAAGAATTCTTATATGCATTGTAAGAATTGCTCCAGTAGTGGTACCAGTCAACTCTGAATCACACCTTTCTTGTGGTTTGGAGAGGGGAGAAAAAGGGAAATTATCAAGAGGAACTGAATTTTGAACCTGAATACCACACTGTTATAAAATATTATTGTTTATACTTTTCTCTTTCCACCAAGGAGAGGAATAATTCACTTGATCAACAATTACTAATTAATTGTGTCTCATCTATTCCTTTTCTAAAAAAAAAAATATGTTGCTTAGATTTTTTAAGCTTAGGGATTTTTTAAAATTTTACATGTACACGCTTTGCCTTCACAACTGGATTGTTGATGCTAAATATCATATATCAACATTTAAATATCATATATTTCTTGATGCAACTGACATCATTATCCAATATACATTATCCAACATCTTACAGGCCACCGTGTGTGATATAGAGATATCAAAGTTAATAGGCTGGCCAGTTTTGATTTCTTACCAAATGTTTCTTTGAATTTAAGCCTCCAAAGTTAACAAGTTACTTTTTCTTGAAAAGGCTTAAAATGAAGACCTTCAAATTTTCCAATACTTTTAATTTTACAAGAGTACTATGCAGTCTTGAGCAATTTTGCCTTTAAAATAGTGCAGATTAGCACAGGGTGAAGGGGTTTGAAGCAAACTCAATAATTTTTTAAATCTCGTCTGTAGGGGTGGATGGGTGGCTCAATTGGTTAGAGCACAAGCTCTGGGCAACTGGGCTGCCTGTTTGATTCCAACATGGGCCAGCAAGCTGTGCCCTCTGTAACTAAAATGAAGTCAATGAGCTGCCACTTGGCTCCCAGGTGGCCAGATGGCTCAGTTGGTTGGAGAGCAGGCTTTCAACCACAAGGTTGCTGGTTCGACTCCTCAACTCCCTCAAGGGATGGTGGGCTGCACCCCCACACACACAACTAAGATTGAACATGGCTGAGCTGAGCTGAGCTGTCGCTGAGCTCCCAGATGGCTCAGTTGGTTGGAGAGTGGGCTCTCAACCACAGAGTTGCTGGTTTGACTCCTCGACTCCCGCAAGGGATGGTGTCTGCATCTCCTGCAACTAACAACAGAACCTGGAACTGAGCTGGGCCCTCCACAACTAAGATTTAAAGGACAACTTGACTTGGAAAAGTCCTGGAAGTACACACTGTTCCCCAATAAAGTCCTATTTCCCCTCCCCAATAAAAAATAAAATAAAATAAATAAAATAAAAAGAAGTCCAAAACTGCTGTAAAAAAACAAAACTCATCTGTAATACAGAGTACTTTTTAACTATCTGGGACCTCTAATTAAATCATTTTGAGTCTCAGTTATAAATATGTAAAACGGAAATTTTATTGCCTATTATTGTGAAGATTATCATGAAGACTAAATGAAATGTGGAAAAACACTGAGAAACTATTTGGAATATTGCTAATGAAGCAAGAAAAGGATTAGAATGGCAGTTTAGATGCCAGAAAGAAACAGCTTATACCACAAATGACTAAAGTATAATTTTCAAAAAAAAAAACACATTAAAAAAAAACAAAAAAAAAAGCTTTCAAACAAATATAAAATAAACACATCGAAGTTTTTTTCAACTTATTAATTAATCAACAGTAACATATTAACACAGGGTTAAAGGAAAATTTGAAGAACAGATAAATATAGATAGACATCGATAGATACAGAAATGCAGAATTGAATTTTTCTAATATAGAGAGGGTGCCAAAAAATGTATACACATTTTAAGAAAGGAAAAGACTGCATTAAAATTATGCTGATGGTAACAATTTTGAGCACCTCTTATAATTGCAGAAGTACAACATGACTTATATTCATCTTTTATTATTGGTATATATTGAGTATTACAATTCTAATACAGTTTTTTCCTTTTTTAAAATGTGAATACATTTTCTTGTCACTTTCTGTATATATAACTGGATAGTGTCCTCCAAGGCAAGGCACTATAATGTTTGGGGTTGTCTTTTCAAATTGGTAGAAATCAATTGTATCTCTACCAGTCAAAATTCATTTGCATTGCTACCCACAAGAAGAGTTAGTATTACTATCAATTTTGTACATATTAATTTTTATTCCTACGGAATTGTAAAATGGTCAACAGAAAATCAGTCAAAAAGCACACACTCTTATAAAATCAGACAATTCTCAGAGAGTTCACTAGACTATGTGCTTCAATCCACTGAAAGGACACTTCACAATTTCTCTTGCGCATTTACAAGTCTTGGACGATTTTTTTCCTACAAAATTATCAACAGTATAACTCAGTGTATGTGTTTGTGTAGCTGAATGGAAACAATTTTAAATGCCTAAACTCACACATGTTCACTTCAACTAATGGAACGACACATCTGTTTCTCTCTGTTTTATGTGTTTCTGTGTTGTAAGGATGCAGAGGTAGGTAGGTGAATTGCGAATACTGTTGTAGAATATTATTCTAATATAGTAACTGATGGGTATTATTACTCTCTTCTGCACACCTTCCTAGCTGTTAAAGTATTCTATTCTCATTGAACCAGGAAGGAGAACATAATACAAGTAACCTTCTCTTGACTTTTGTGTTTCAAAAGTGAAAACCTTAGGGAAACACAAAAGACTCACATGAGTGACAGCCAGAGGTTTGAGGAGAAAGGGATGTTCTCTGAGAGTAGAAGAGGATGATTCCAGGTCCAAAAGAAGGCCATCAGAAGGGAAGGTACAGGTGGGTGGCAGTAAGAGAGACACGCCCTTTAGAGCAGGGAAGCCCCTTGAGAGAGAACAGCTGCAGAGAGAAACTGATTGGATGGGGTCATAGGCAGACTTGCAGGGATCCCTGAATCCTAGGCTGGCAGGGAAGGAGCAGATGATTCTCTTGTTTTTCCACATGGAACAGGAAGAACAGAGAGAAATTAGCTAGATTAGAAAAAGGCAGGGGGCATAATGATAAGATATTCAATAGCGTATGTCAGTGACCAAAGATATTGTCATTCTCCCAGACTGTTGTCCCCATAGCAACTTGATTTTATGAAAGTTCGCCCTAACAAGAAAACTGGACTGAGTTTATCTCCACCACCTGACAGAATGGCGTTGGAGTGTTTCTTCAAAATTAAGTTCTAAGAAAAAGTGGGGTATTTTTCACAGTTGAGTTGTGGGGTGTGATTTATGAATGCTATATTTATTATATGCTTAGACAAATACAGCCCTCAGCAGACCCAATGCTAGGATCCACAATACTAAACTGCTTATTGTTAACCTCATGAAGGCCCGGTCACCAGCCCTTTGGAAGTTTAGAAAATGTCTCAACGATGTCATCAAAATGCTGGCTTCAGGTAAGCCTCTGGAAATCTTCCCTGAAATTTAGAACAAATTGAACAATTATAACTCCACAAAGGATGCCCAGCACAGCAGGCAGACAAGACAAAGAGGCTCACTACTAAATTCACCTAAAGGTCTGCAAATGGTGCGACCAGGGGAGTAGGGAAGGGAGAAGTAAAGAAACGGAGCCGCGCAGGCAAAGGACGCAGACCTAGCTCAGTGCTCTGAACTCACTGCATCCCGGAACTACCACAGCTGTGGGAGAGAGAAGAACTCGGACTGCTAGGGCTCCGCTTATGGCCCACAGGGCTGAGGGGGCAGCATATAAAATTGCTGAACCCAAAATTCATGGCAGAGACGTCAGAGCAAAGACTGAGGGAAGAAGGCTGTAAACGGTGGTTTAAGCCCTCACTCCCAAGCAGAGAATGGAAGCCTTAGGCACTGAGACTAGCCGCCCCCTCCCTACCCTCCCAGAGCTCGCCCGGCCCCCACCTGCGCGGTGCTAGAAGCAGAACAGTAGCAGTGTCAGATCAAAAGAACAAGATATTTGCAGATCTGAGAACTGTGGTCCGCAGACATAGATTCGCAGCCCAACTAGTTCTGGCAAAGGGGAGGGAGATGTGGAAGCAGGACGAACTGTGGTGGTGGTCACAGCCATTGCTCTGGGCCACCCTTCACAACCCACCCCGTCCCTGGCCCCACCTATCTGGGCGGATCCCTGCAAAAGTAAACAAAACTGCTAGAACACATAGGCTCTGAATCTAGTGCTGGAAGAGCTTTGGAACTTCAAAAGCTCTCCGTATCCAACACGGACACTGCGCCCTATGACCTAGGTGAACTGTTAACAGAGGAAAAGCCCGCCTTCCAGGAAATCCACCCACTAAGTGAGAAGCTAGAATAGTGCACAGAAAACATAACACTACAGTGTGAGAAACAAAAAAAAGGATGCAGTCTGAGAGAAAATAAAACTTTCTACCAAAACTTACTGGAAAACAAAAGAAAGACCTCTTTCTATCAACCTGTTGCAGAACCGACTCCTGTAGATGTCTAGGAAGAGAAATAATAAATCATTAACTGCCATGAATAACCAAGGCAACAAGACAGCTCAGAAAGAAAATGAAAAGTCTCCAGAAAATGAACTTAAAGATATGGAAATAGGTGACCTAAAGGACAGAGAATTCAAGATTGCAGTTCTGAAAAAACTCAATGAGATGCAAGAAAACACAGAAAGACAGTTCAGAGAACTCAGAACACAATCAAAGAACAACATGAACATTTTACCAAAGAGATTGAAATTTTAAAAAAGAACCAAATAGAATTTCTGGAGATTAAGAACTCAATAAAAGAAATGAAGAATGAAATAGCCAGCTTAAGAAGTAGAGTTAACTAGATGTAAGAAAGAATCAGTGACATCAAAGATAGAAACCTGGAAATGACACGGATAGAGGAAGAAAGAGACTTGAGACTTCAAAGCAATGAAAGAACTCTACAAGAACATTCTGACTCCATCAGAAAGAGCAATATAAGAATAATGGACATACCAGAGGGGAACAGAGAATATATTCAAACAAATATTCAATGACAACTTTCCAAACTTGTAGAAAGAAATGGATGCTTGAACCCAAGAAGCAAATAGAACACCTAATTACCTCAATCCCCACAGGCATTCTCCAAGACACATTGTACTGAAGCTGTCAAAAATCAATGACAAAGAAAGAATCCTCAAGGCAGCCAGGGAAAAGAAGACGGTAACCTACAAAGGAAAGCCCATTAGATTATCATCAGATTTTTCAGCAGAAACTCTACAAGCCAGGAGGGAGTGGAACCAAGTATTCAAACTAGTGAAAGAGAGAAGTTATGAGCCAAGAATAACATATACAGCAAAGATATCCTTTAGATATGAAGGAAAAATAAAGACCTTGCCAAGCATACAGAAGCTGAGGGAATTTTGTAATACATGGCCTGAACTACAAAAAATACTAAAGGAGGCTATCCGACCACCATCAACAGGGACAGTTTGTGGCAACCAAACAATAAAAAGGAGGAGAGTAAGATGTTAACCCGAACATGGGAATGAAGAAAGTAAGCAT
This sequence comes from Rhinolophus hipposideros, assembly GCF_964194185.1. Lineage (NCBI taxonomy): Eukaryota > Metazoa > Chordata > Mammalia > Chiroptera > Rhinolophidae > Rhinolophus > Rhinolophus hipposideros. The sequence continues at coordinate 33,372,632 of NC_138068.1, forward strand.
GCTAAAGAAAATGGAATACTCTAAATATCAAACTTTCTTTTACATAAACTTAATGGTAACTGCTCAAGAAAAAAATCCAGAACTGAAATATATACTGCAATTAACGAAGAAATAGAGGGAAAAATTATAGAATACCACCACACAGAAATAATAGACGATAATAAAAAAGGCAAAGAAACAATGGAGACACAGCCTTACCAGAAAACTAAAGATAGAATGACAGGAATTCCTCACATATCAATCATCACCCTACATGTAAATGTATCAGTACCTCAGCCTCACCTAAAGAATATACCTCTTCCTTAGAGTTGGGAGATTGTATTTTCTTTTTTTTTTCAATTTATTGGGGTGACATTTGTTTGTAATATTACATAGATTTCAGGTGTACAATTCTGCATTACATCATCTATAAATCCCATTGTGTGTTCATCACCCAAAATCAGTTCTCCTTCCATCACCATATACTTGATCCCACTTACCCTCATTTCCTACCCTCATTACCCCCTTACCCTCTGGTAACCACTAAACTATTGTCTGTGTCTATGAGTTTTTGTTTCTCATTTGTTCGTCCTGTTCTTTTGTTGTTTTTGGTTTATATACCACGTATCAGTGAAATCATAGGGTTCTCTGCTTTTTCTGTCTGACTTATTTCGCTTAGCATTATACTCTCAAGATCCATCCATGTTGTCACAAATGTTCCTATATCATCTTTTCTTACCGCCGAATAGTATTTTATTGTGTATATATACCACTACTTCTTTATCCATTCATCTATCGAAGGACATTTTGGTTGTTTCCATGTCTTGGCCACCATAAAAAAAGCCGCAATGAACATTGGAGCACACGTGTCTTTATGGATAAACGTTTTCAGATTTTTTGGGGTAGATACCCAGGAGAGGGATTGCTGGGTCATATGGTAATTCTATTCGTAATTTTTTGAGGAACCTCCACACTGCCTTCCATAACTGCTGCACCAGTCTGCATTCCCACCAAAAGGCTGTGGAGAAAAAAGGTTCCTTTTTCCTCTCAAACACTTGTTACTATTTGTCTTGTTGATGATAGCCATTCTGACTGGGGTGAGGTGATATGTTATTGTGGTTTTTATTTACATTTCTCTGATGATTAGTGATGTTGAGCATTTTTTCATATGTCTATTTGCCATTTGTATGTCCTCTTTGGAGAAATATCTCTTCAGGTCCTTTGCCCTTTTTTCAAATGGGTTGTTTGTTTTTCTGTTGTTGAGTTGCAGGAGTTCCTTGTATATTTTGGATATTAGCCCCTTATCGGAGGCACTGTTTGCAAAAATCTTCTCCCTTTCAGTTGGTTGCCTCTTTATTTTGTCAATGGTTTCTTTTGCTGTGCAGAAGCTTTTAAGTTTCATATAGTCCCATTTGTTTATTTTAGCTTTTGCTTCCATTGCCTTTGGAGTCAAATTCATAAAATGCTCTTTGAACTCAAGGTGTATAATACCTATGTTTTCTTCTATGAAGTTTATTGTGTAAGGTCTTATGCTTAAGTCTTTGACCCATTTTGAATTAATTTGGTACATGGTGACAGATAGCAGTCCAGTTTCATTCTTTTACACGTGGCTATCCAATTCTCCCAGCACCATTTATTGAAGAGGCAGTCTTTCCTCCATTGTATGTTTTTAGCTTCTTTGTCAAAAATTATCGGTCCATATTTATGTGGTTTTATTTCTGGGTTCTCAATTATATTCCATTGGTCTATGTGTCTGTTTTTCTGCCAATACCATGCTATTTTGATTATTGTAGCCATGTAGTACAAGCTAAAGTCAGGGAGTGTGATACCTCCAGTATTGTTCTTTTTTCTTAAGATTGCTTTGGCTATTCAGGGTCTTTTGTAGTTCCAAACAAATCTGATGATTTTTTGTTCTATTTCTTTAAAAAATGCCATAGGGATTTTGATGGGGATTGCATTAAATCTGTATATTGCTTTGGGTAATATGGCCATTTTAACTATGTTGATTCTTCCAATCCATGAGCACGGAATGTCTTTCCATTTCTTTGTGTCTTCTTCAATTTCTTTCAAAAATGTCTTATACTTTTCAGCATATAGGTCCTTCACATCCTTGGTTAAGTTTATTCCTAGGTATTTTATTCTTTTTGCTGCGATTGAAAAAGGAATTGTTTTTTGTATTTCTTTTTCTGAGATTTCATTGTTAGTATACAAGAATGCAATGGACTTTTGTACGTTCAATTTGTAGCCAGCAATTTTACTGTATTTGTTGATTGTTTCTAATAGCATTTTGGTGGAGTCTTTAGGGTTTTCGATATATAGCATCATGTCATGTGCAAAGAGTGATAATTTAACGTTTTCATTCCCAATTAGGATGCCTTTTTTTTTTTTCTCTTGCCAGATTGCTCTGGCAAAGACTTCCAACACTATGTTGAAAAGCAGAGGTGATAGGGGACAGCCCTGTCGTTTTCCTGAACGTAGAGCAAAGGGCTTCAGTTTTTCTCCGTTAATTATGAGATTAGCTGAGGGTTTAACATATATGACCTCTATTATGTTAAGATAGTTTCCTACGATACCTGTTTTACTAAGTGTTTTAATCATAAATGGATGTTGTATCTTGTCAAAAGCTTTTTCTGCACAAATTGATATAATCATATGATTTCTGTCCTTTATTTTGTTTATGTAATGTATCACATTGATGGATTTCTAGATGTTGAACCATCCTTGTGAAACGGGGATGAATCCCACTTCGTGATGTTCGTGATGAATAATCTTTTTAATGCGTTGTTGTATTTGATTTGCTACCATTTTGTTTAGGATTTTTGCATTGTATTCATCAGAGATATTAGTTTTCTTTTTTTGTGTTGTCCTCACCAGGTTTTGGTATCAGGGTAATGCTGGCCTCACAAAATGAGTTAGGGAGTACTGTCACTTCTTCAATTTTTTTGGAAGAGTTTGAGCAGGATTGAAATTAGATCATCTTTGAAGGTTTAGCAGAATTCACTAGTGAAGCCATCTGGTCCCGTACTTTTGCTTTGGGGAAGGTTTTGGATGACTGATTCAATTTCGTTACTGGTGATCGGTCTGTTGAGATTTTCCATTCTTCATGGTTCAGCCTTGGAAGGCTATATGTTTCTAAGAACTTGTCCATTTCTTCTATGTTATTGAATTTGGTGGTATATAGTTCTTCATAGTATTCTTGGATGATCCTTTATATTTCTGTGGTGCCTGTGATAACTTCCCCTTTATCATTTCTGATTTTGTTAACTACTGTCTTCTCTCTTCTTATTTTAGTGAGTCTAGCCAAGGGTTTGTCAATTTTGTTAATCTTTTCAAAGAACCAGCTCTTTGTCACAATAATTTTTTCTATTGTCTTTTTGTTCTCTATTTCATTTAGTTCTGCTCTGATTTTTGTTATTTCCTTTCTTCTGCTGACTTTGGGTTTCACTTGTTCTTCTTTTTCTAGTTCTTTAAGTTCTAACATGAGGTTATTTATTTGAGATTTTTCTTGTTTCTTGAGATAGGCCTGTAATGATATAAATTTCCCTCTTAAAACTGCTTTCTCTGCATCCCAAAAATTTTGGTAAGATGTATTTTCATTGTCATTTGTTTCTATGTATCTTTTGATCTCTCCTCTAATTTCTTATTCGACCCAGTCGTTCTTTAAAAGTATGTTGTTTAGTCTCCATGTATTTGTATTTTTCCCTGCTTTTGTTTTGCAGTTGGTATCCAATTTCAAAGTCTTTTGATCAGAGAATATGCTTGGTATGATTTCAATCTTCTTAAATTTGCTGATGCTGATTTTATGTCTCAATATATGGTCTATCCTTGAGAATGTTCCATGTACACTCGAAAAGAATGTATAGTCTGATGTTTTAGTATGAAGTGCTCTATAAATGTCAATTATGTCCATTTCATCTAACGTGTCATTTAGGGCTGCTATTTTGTTATTTATTTTCTGTTTGGATGATATATCCATAGCTGTCAATGATGTATTTAAGTCCCATAGTACAATTGTGTTTTGGTCAATTTCTCCCTTTAGCTCTGTTTGTAGTTGCTTGGTATATTTCGGTGCTCCCTGATTGGGGGCATAAATATTGATGACTGTTATGTCTTCTTGTTGTATAGACCCTTTACCATTGTTAAATGTCCATCTTTGTCTCTTGTTACCTTTCTCAGCCTGATGTCTGTTTCATCTAATATCATTATGGCTACACCTGATTTTCTCTGGGTACCAATTGCTTGGAGTGTCAATTCCCACGCTTTCACTTTGAGTCTATGCTTGTCCTTGTAGCTGAGATGTGTCTCTTGGAGACAGCATATGGTTGGGTTCAGTTTTTTGATCCAATCTGCTACTCTGTGCCTTTTTATTGGTGAGTTCAGTCCATTTACATTTAGGGTGATTATTGATACGTGAGGATTTCTTGTCATTCTATCTTTAGTTTTCTGGTAAGGCTGTGTCTCCATTGTTTCTTTGCCTTTTTGTTGTCTATTATTTATATGTGGTGGTATTCTATGATGTTTCCCTGTATTTCATCTTTTATACAGTATATATTTCAGGTTTGGATTTTTTTTTTTTGAGTGGTTACCCTGAAGTTTATGTAAAAGAAAGTTTGATATTTAGATTATTCCATTTTCTTCAGCACGCTTACTTTCTCCATTCCCATATTCCTGTTCAGGCCTTTACTCTCCCCCTTTTTATGTTGCCACAAATTGTCCCTGTTGATGGTGGTCGAATAGCCTCCTTTCGTATTTCTTGTAGTGCAGGTCATGTATTAGAAAATTCCCTCAGCTTCTGTATGTCTGGAAAGTTCTTTATTCCTCCTTTATATCTAAAGGATACCTTTGCAGGATACACTATTCTTGGCTCATAATTTCTCTCTTTCAATAGTTTGAATATTTGGTTCCACTCCCTCCTGGCTTGTAGAGTTTCTGCTGAAAAATCTGATGATAATCTAATGGGCTTTCCTTTGTAGGTTACCGTCTTCTTTTCCCTGGCTGCCTTGAGGATTCTTTCTTTGTCGTTGATTTTAGACAGCTTCAATACAATGTGCCTTGGAAAAGGCCTATTGGGATTGAGGTAATTAGGTTTTCTACTTGCTTCTTGGATTCGAGGATCCAGTTCTGTCCTCAAGTTTGGGAAGTTCTCATCAAATTTTGTTTGAATATATTCTCTGTTCTCTTCTCTCTTTCTTCTCCTTCTGGTATGTCCATTATTCTTATATTGCTCTTTCTGATGGAGTCAGAATGTTCTTGTAGAGTTCTTTCATTTCTTTTAAGTCTCTTTCTTCTTCCATCTGTGTAATTCCCACTTTTCTATCTTCGATGTCACAGATTCTTTCTTCCATCTTGTCAACTCTACTACCTAAGCCGGTTATTTCATTCTTAATTTCTTCTATTGAATTCTTAATCTCCAGAAATTCCATTTGGTTCTTTTTTAAAATTTCAATCTCTTTTGTAAAATGCTCATGTTGTTCTTTGATTACGTTTGTGAGTTCATTAAATTGTCTTTCTGCGTTTTCTTGCATCTCGTTGAGTTTTTTCAGAACTTTAATCTTGAATTCTCTGTCATTTAAGCCACATATTTCCATATCTTTAAGTTCCTTTTCTGGAGACTTCACTTTTTTTCTGAGCTATCTTGTTGCCTTGGTTATTCATGGCAATTACTGATTTATTATTTCTCTTCCTAGACATCTACAGGAGTAGGTTCTGCAACAGGTTGATAGGAAGAGGTCTTTCTTTTGTTTTCCAGTGCTTGTTGGTAGAATGTTTTATTTTCTCTTCGACTGCAGCCTTTTTTTGCCTCTCTCACACAGTAGTGCTATGTTTTCTCTGCACTATTCCAGCTTCTCACAAAATTGGTGGATTCCCTGGGAAATGGGCTTCTCCTCTGTTAACAGTTCGCCTGGGTCATAGGGCACCACTTCCCTGAGGGGATGCAGAGAGCTTTTGAAGTTCCAAAGTTCTTTCTGCAGCAGGTTCAGAGCCCTTACATTTCAGTAGTTCTGTTTACTCCTGCAGGTATCCGCACAGATAGGTGGGGCCAGGGGCGGGGTGGGTTGTGAGAGGAGGCCCAGAGCAATGTCAGTGACCACCACCACAGCCGGTCCCGCTTCCACAGCTCCCTCCCCTTTGCCAGAACTACTTGGGCTGCGAATCTGTGTCTGCGGACCACAGTTCTCAGAACAGCAAATATTCTGTTCTTTTGATCTGACACTGCTACTGTTCCTCTTCTAGCACTGGGCAAGTGGGGGCGGGGCGAGCTCTGGGAGGGTAGGGAGAGGGCGGCTAGTCTCAGTGCCTAAGGCTTCTGTTCTCTGCTCAGCATTGAGGGCTTAAACCAGCATTTTCAGCCTTCTTCCCTCAGTCTTTTCTCCGCGGTCTCTGCCATGAGTGTTGGGTTCAGGCGTGTTATATGCTGCCCCCTCAGCCCTGTCAGCCATAGGCGGAGCCCTAGCAGTCCGAGTTTTTCCCTGTCCCATAGCTCTGGGATACAGCGAGCTCAGAGCACTGAGCTAGGTCTGCGTCCTGCGCCCGCGGGGCTCTGTCTCCGCACTTCTCCCTTCCCTCCTCCCCTGCTCCCGCGATTCTCCCACCTTTATGTGAATTCAGTAGTGGGCCTCTTCGTCTTGCCTGTCTGCTGTGCAGGGAGTCCTTTATGGAGTTATTGTTGTTCTATTAGTTGTAAATTCCAGGGGAGCTTTACAGAGGCTCACCTCACGCAGCCATTTTGATGACCAACAGGTGATTGTGTTTTCAGTGCTGGCAATACTGAAGTTAATAGGGAGATGATAAAGAAAATCAAGCCCATAGTAGTAATATTTGCTTATTAAGTTTAGGAATAATCTATGTGTGCAAATGAACTGTAAAATCTATATGATATTAATGATACTTTATCATAGCAGTCTTGTAATTTAAGTTAAAATATGTAAGAGTATTAACTAGCTTATAGACAGTATTGAGATATTAAGAAGAATTTGATTTACCATATATTATATGTGTTGGTTTTGTGCTTGGGAAAATTTTGCTTGTTAAGGCTACAACTTTCTTTAGTAGCCATTTCAAGTACTTAAAAGGAAAGAAAATATATCCAAGTGTTTTTATGTTTTAAATTTTAGATGTTTAATTAGCTAAGTTTTAAATGTTTTAAGACAAAGCATTAGCCAAGTCCATAAATGGCAATGTTTTCTATAAGGAAAATTCAGCCTATTTATCTTATGTTAATCAAATATTAATCAATTAACAGTCACAAAAGTAATTGTTCTTATTTCTTACAGAAGTTATAACAAGATTTATAGATGGAACTTAACTAGGATGTCAATTTGTAATTTAATGTGCCAAACATTAATTTAAAACCCGCCTAAGTAAATTATCATTGCTTTGTACAAATACCTTCCCCCACTCCAAAAAAAAAAAAAGTCAGTTTGACAAAAATAAAAATGTTTTTGCATTAAAAAAATCAGGTAGCCTGACTTCGAAATATAGGGGCTTCAAGAAGTTCAACCCCAAGCATCTGAAACAGTGAGGTAATAATAGTGGCTCTTGAATACGTCTTAGAAGTCCCTGACTCTGTATTTTGAGAGTCTGAATCATGAACTTTTTTTTTTAATAGATGTTCAGTTTCGTAGGCAAAGAATTATGACGTCTGCAGGGAGGGTGAAACTCTGTGTTTTGCTCAGGGGCATTCTGAAGGTAATTGCTATTACAAGGACTTGCAGAGACACTACTCCCTGGAAGATTGTATCATGAAGAAAAGCAGAAATATTCCACTGTTGCTGGCCTTGAGGTAGTAGTCATCAATAATGTGTTTTGTTGGGTTTTGTTTTTTCTAACTTAAAATAGCATTTGCTGTATTTTTAACCCATGTTTAGAAAGAAAGAAAGAAAAACCTATCTGACATCAGAAATGTAAGTATCTGGCCTCCTATTGATAAGAAAGTCTTTTGAACAGAATTATTTTTACACTGAGAACTTTCCAGACTGAATTTTTTAGAAAATTTAAATATTTCCCTGTAGAAGTATCCCAGACTATGAAATCCAAGTAGATTTTGAGATGTCATTAGATCTTTGCTTGTATTTAATAGATGACAGGATTTTAATGGATCAGAAATGCAAAATAAAATATTTTTACTTATTATTTGGCTAATTCAAAGAAATTTCCCAAATCATAACAGTTTCTGTTATTTTTCTTCTTGATTGATGTTCTCAAGACAACAGCCGAAGGAGAGATATCATGGTATTTGGGAAAGAGGACTTGCTCTGGACTCAAATTCTAGAGTCTATGACCTACTCCTGGCATATATTCTTGTGGCTTTGGAAAAGTCACTTAACTTGTTGGAACTTTAGTTTTTGCATCATCATTACCCTCCATTACGTAAGTAAAGATTGATTCACTGAATAGATTTCTAGACACTGTATAATTCTGACAATTTATTTTGCTCATTTCCTCCCTTTTTTGTCAATTTTCTGTTTCCAAGTGGTTCCCAGAGCTTTTTCACAATACATTACCAAGCTCTGAACTTCCCTTTCTTATCCCTAAAAGCTGACATCTGGGCAAAAGTGTCCCTTCAGGCACTGCCACAAGGTCTTTGTCCTTAATACAATAATAGACAGGTTTATGTTTACCTTTAATAATGAGAGATCTTGAGTAGAAGATATGCAGGTGCTATTAAGTCTCAGTTTTCTGTCTGGGTAAAGACTGCCTGAGTCTTGTTCACTGTTGTATTGAAGGGCTTAGCAAATAACCTAGTACATAATAGTTGTTCAAATATTTGTTGGACTTACTGGTTGATCTGAAATACATTTAGTTATTCATAGACAACAAATCATACTCAATTGTAGTCTGTTTTAGTGTTGATCCATGTCTTAGCCATTTTGGGTTATTATAACAAAATACCGTAAACTAAATAGCTCATAAACAACAGAAATGTATTCCTCATAGTTCTGAAGGCTGAGAAGTCCAAGATCAAGGTATGGAAAGATTTGGTGTTTGGTAAAGACCCATTTCCTAGACTGGTGTCTTTTTGCTATAACCTCACTTGGTTGAAGGGACCAGGGAACTTTCTGGGCCTCTATTATATAGCACTAATCCCTTCATGAGAGCTCTACCTTCCTGACCTAATTACATCCCAACAGCCCCACCTCCTAATACCATCACCTTAAGAGTTAGGATTTCAACCTATGAATTTTGGGTGACACAAACTTTCAGACTATAAGAGATGAATATCCTTATACTCAAAGCTACCACTCACGCAAACTGACCTCCACACTTATTTTCCCTGGAGATGATACAAAACAAGGAGCCACCATTGATTATGCATATCCACAGTATCTAATGCTGAATGGTTGTTGTGTTAAGAAGATTTTGTGCACACAGCAGTTCACATATTCCAATATGGCAAGTAAAGTAGAAAAGTTTCAAGAGTGAGAACATGTGGTAGATATTTCCTGAAGATCTATGTGTTGTTGTTTAACCTTGCCTATTGGGATTAGGAAAAAAAAAAAGTGAAGCAAATTTCAACTGCTTTTTGAGACTTTTTTTCTGTATATCGTTTTGTCTCCTTGTAAAAAGAAAATGAAAAACAGGAAGAAAAAGAGGAGGGGGGAAGATTGGAGAAAAGGGAAAGCGGGAATTCAACAGAAGAAAAGGAAGAAGGAAGAAGAGAATAAAAGGAGGAGGGATAGAAATATCTAATGTTCAGAATTTAGGTTTATCTCAAAATTCTCATTTGAAAAATAACTTTCTACAGGTCATTAGAGTTCAGTCAAAATAACAATGTCTTCAACTTGTCTTTCCAAGTAAGCTGAGGTAGTCAGGCCAATAGTTATCAGGGCTCCCACCTTTCAGGGCTTTCTGTCTCTCTTTTGTATAAGTCTAGAAGGAAATAAGCCAACAACACTGGTTTAGCTCCCAACTCCCAGTTAGAAGCCGCAGAAGAGAGAGACCAGTGAAAAAAATCTAGTTCTGCTCTGATGACAATGGTTGGGAGAGAAGCAATAAAATTATGAGCTTGAGACACAAAAGGGTGGGCATACTTGGCATTAACTCCATCCTGTTATTTAGCCCAAGATCTTATTCCTTCAGCTCTCCACGGGATGGGAAAAATGGGAACCCTCACATGCAAATCAAGGTTAGGAGAAGCATTATGATCACTTTCTCTGTAAGCCTCCTCTTTCTGGAGGGGACACAAACCCTGTCCAAACCCAAGAACCAGGAAATGAGGCTTTGACAACAGGAGCCATTCCTGTCTTTTTGTTTTTGTTTTTTCTTTGTTTGTTTCTGTCCGTTGACCCATTAAATGGTTTTCTTTTCTAAGTTCCTGATGTTAAAGAAGTCTCAGTTCAGGAGAACCATGAGGGTGGGCTTGGGAGAACTCAACAGGCTGTAAATGATTATCCAACAATACGTATCAGCACAATGCCATTTGATGGTGACAGGAGAAAATAGGCCTTTGGTGACTGGTGCACTGAGAGAATCAGAGTTAATAAGTAAACCAGAGCTGCTCTAGACTGAGACACTGCAGTCACCATCTGACTCACAGTACCTGTGCCAGTAACAAAGCCAAGCCATGGCTTTTTTCCTACCACCTGGCTTTTTTATTTTCCTACCACCCCCTCATACATTAGCCAAAAAAATTTGTCTTATTTCATTTTACAGGTGGAGAAACTGAGGCATAAAAAGAGAAAATAGCTTCTCAAAGATCATGCGACAGGTAATGCAGCCATGATAAGAAATCAAATATTCTGTCTCCCAGACTTCTGCCTTACAGCAATTCTTGATGAGTTGGTACCTCTCGTTATATCACTGGCTTCAACATTAGGTTAAACATTAGGTGGGTTCTAAATATTCTTTTTGCCGTTTTTGTATTATGGTAAAATATACCTCACATAATATTTCTATTTTAACCATTTTTAAGTGTATAGTTCAATGGTATTAAGTACATTCACTTTGTTGTGCAACCATTGCCACCATCTAGTGCCAAAACTTTTTCCGTCTTATAAACAGAAACTCATTAAACAGTAACTTCCCATTCTATCCTTCCTCTAGTTCCTGGCAACCACTCCTGAATGTTATTTTACAGCAAAGGGAAATGTTGACTTTGAGTTTCATTTACACCCAAAAAACTGTAATTAGATATAGGCGGGACGGGGTGGGGGATAAATGTAAATTTGGAACTGTACCTCAGCAGAAGATTCCATGTGAGTGTGCTGTGTGTGTGTGTGTGTGTGTGAGTGTGTGTGTGTGTGTGTCTTTAAAAGATGTTCCTCCTCCCAGCCCGCCCCCTCACAGTTTGCCACTGGGTTTTTCAGTCTCCTGATTTCCTCAGTCCACAAGAGGAGCCAGCATGGTCAATCTCCTTTATAGTTTCAGGAACTAGTTTGTTGCCGTGGAAGCCACATGCTGGGTTGAGGAGTAGAAAGGTAACTGTTTGTTTTTAGTTTCAAAGATCTGCTCAAAAGATAGACTATTGCTCTTCTTCTGGAAAAGCCTGATTGGTAGGATTCCTCCAGGGTCTCAGCCCAAAGTGCTTTATCCCATCCCCTCACCAACTTCAAAACTGAAGCTTGCCAAGAACCGCTGGAGGAAAACCTGCTGGGTTCCATCATTTCACACAATGGTTAATTCTGGAGGTGGTGCTGTTTGCAATGGGAATCTTCACAATCACAAAAAACAGCATGTCGGCTTGCAAAGTGAAAACTGCACAAAGAATGGCATAGTGAAAGAAGCCCAGGTAAGAGGCAATCCCTCCCTGACTCTGAATGACCAGAACATTTCAATATTTCTTTGTAAAACTCTTTGAAGCTCTCTTCACTGAAAATCCTTTTTATGACGTGTTATGTGTTTTGACTCTTCCCTTCAGCTAATTTCAAATGCTTTGCTACCAAACAGTTTAGCTGTGGGTTAAGGAGACAATTTCTTCTCTGTACAAGGGAGGACACACATAGTCTCAAGAGCTTTAAACCCTGAAAACACAAACATATCGACTAGACTTTGTTTACTCTCAAATATTCTGGGGCAAACTTGTGAAGGCTCAAACTTTTCAGCTAAATTTTAATCCATCAAAAAATCATAATAGGCTACATTCATCATGTTTCAGAAGAAAAAGAGAAAGTGAAAGTAAATTTAAAATTGCTGAGATTATGTGGTACGGATAGCATTTTTCCCCAGTGCATGAGAAATGCCTCTCTGGGTGAAAGGTGAATTCTTTTTGGTGTTTAGTGGAGCATTGTCATAGCTTACAGCTTGATTTTGGTCCCGAGTCTTTTTTTGAAACTTGACATCACAACATTCCTTTTGAAGACACTTCAGAAAGTGTGGCTTATTGTTAACACCCTTCCCACAGGAACCAAACAGACTTTTAATTGTTTTCCCATTTGATACTTTTTTATTTATTTATTTATTTTTTTTTGGCTCCTGCTGTAACAGAATGTTTGATGGGAATGTACTGAGGAGGAAAAGGAACTCAAGAAATGTTGTCAGCTTATCCAAAGAGGGAGGTGGGCTCTGTGAGGTACTTGTAAAAAGGCAGCTCCCCATTTCCCATGTGATATTCTGGCTGTCTGCACTGAGTAGTCGCGATGAGCTCACCTGCTTCAGAAGCACATCAGCATAGCAAAACAGGTGGTTCCACTGTTGGGAAATGAAAAGTTGGGAAGAGTATCTATGCAGTCCTCCATCACTCATCCGTCCCTGGAAGACCAGCATCCGCCCCGGGAACAACTTGTTCTAAGATCACAGAACAGGTTGGGCTGGCTAAGGGCCAGTCCACCACTCAGTACATTAAATTTGTGAGTATAGTTGGAAGAAATGAGGGGCAGGGTGGGGAAGAGACTGGACCCTGGGTTGTGTGTGAATAGGCTGTGGTCCCCTCTTAACAGAAGGCATTACCTCAGTCTTAGAAGTGTCTACCTGAAATCTCAGGCTTGGTCTCTCCCAGCTGAATATCTGAAACCTAGTGCAATGTAAAAAGAAAACACTCAACTCCTGCTTTTAGCATGAGGGCAATCATAATAATATGCACCATCTATTTGCCACTGTGTCAATTCAGACTACTATCACCGAAGATGCTCTTTATTCCTGAAATGCCTGGGACACTAGCCACTCACCTACTTGCCCTCTGGACCATTCTGACCCTGAGGGCTCTCATTTGGGCAGAGACACTCTTAAAGCCATTCTTCTCTCTTTACCTTGGTTTTATAACCACCTTCTCGTGTCTGAGATTAGAAACTTACCTAGATGTTTACAGCCATTCCTGAATAAGGACAAAAGCCAGGATCTTAAAGGGTCATTACTAAGTGCTCCTACAAGACTGTAAGTAGCCTGGGATACTGAGGTTTCCCTGAGAGCAGCAGGAATTATCAAAGCTGCTGTTACCTTTTCCGACAGCTCTTTCTGAAGGACCATCCAGAACGTGTTCGGCTCAGATATATTTAGGTGTTACTAAGTTGGAATTGGCAACCACTGAGAGACTTGATTATTGCTTTAAAAATATTTTCCAGAAAGAATAAACCCTGCTGAGATCTTGGTGTAGCGGAGCAGACAAGGACCTGACTTCCCCTCCATGATGTGGGTGAAGTTGTCTTCACTATCATGATCCTCACTTACTAGTTTTAGTCCATTTTGCCTTGGGGTCCTTTAACAAACTGGGTCTTGACCCAAAACTTGATAGTTGACAAGCTCTCCATAAAGGCTTACAGATGTGTTGAGCCAGCTGTCTTCCAAACACGTTCTGCTGGGCCTCGGGTTCTATGAAGCAGCATCTAGAGTCCTACTAGCGCCTTTGAAGATCCCTTCACCCTTTATCTTTCAGCGTATTTGCAACCACTCAGCAACACATTTGTTTTTCATATATATTTGAGGATCCTGTAAGATTCTATTACCATGGAGTTCTCTGACATAAGAAAATAAGTAAATAAATAAATAAAACTGAAAATCACTGTTAGGCAATCTGTCAAGAGCCCTCCTTTCCTTTGTTCCAATGTAGCCTGGTTTCAACACTCTAGCCCTGGAGTCCAAGCTTACTTCCCCAACCTCAGGACTGGCAAGAGATCTAGATTCTTTCCATTTTGGAAACCTTCTAGAGTTCCTTTATGGAACTTTTTTGGAACTTCACTGTAGTGCCTGGGTTTTTGTTTTGTTTTGTTTTGTTGTTGTTATTTTTCTCTTTGAACCTCCTGTGACCTTAGGATGCACTGATAATTGGTTTTCACCACTGATTAAGTCCATTTCTTTGTTCACTTCTAATATGTCATCCTGCCTCTTGTTTCAGACAGATGGAACCTCAGTCAGTAACAGAACACTATTGTTCTAGAGGATTTGTTCTTCTCCTCATGAGCATATCCACATGACAGAAGAGCCCATAGCATCTTAATCCAAACTTGATATTCTTATAATTTCCAATTCATTAACTTAATCCCTATAAAATTAATTTGGAATGATCATTTTCATAATTACTCTTTACCCTCACTCATTACTTTTGACCTGGTCATATATTTTTATTAGGAAAACCTGAAGCTATGAAGGTACTCCTTGTGTTTTCAGTGCTCTTAATACTGTATTTCCCCAGAGATATCTTTTTATGGGATGGAGTCTGCATTTTCTACTTTTAAATTGATCCTATTGGATAAAGGGAAACTGTTGAACATTTCTTTAAACATTCTTTTCCTAGAAAATAAAAATGTACTGGGTTTAGAATTCTTCTGTTCAGTGAGTTCTTGACTCTGAATGTTGTAACATTACAAAGTTTCATTTACAAGGTCCGACAATTAAGTTCACAAACTTGTTGCATGATGTTGCTAAATTTTTTTTCATATCAGAGAGATTATTCATTATTAATTAGCACCAACTGGACAAACAGTTAACCAAGTTCACTATTTGGAACTGTTCAAAAGGCTGCATGAAAAAGTTAGACAACCTGAACTTTTCACCACCAATTCATGGCTCTTGCATCACGACACTGCACCAGCTCACACGGCACTGTCTGTGAGGAAGTTTTTAGCTAGTAAACAAATAACTGTATTGTAACACCCTCCCTAATCACCTGATCTGGCCCCCAGTGACTTATTCCTTTTGTGAAGAAAAAGGAAATACTGAAAGGAAGACATTTTTTTTTCTTTTTTTTTTTTAATTAATTTTATTGGGGTGACAATTGTTAGTAAATTTACATAGATTTCAGGTGTACAATTCTGTATTACATCGTCTATAAATCCCATTGCGTGTTCACCACGCAGAGTCAGTTCTCCTTCCATCACCATATATTTGATCCCCTTTACCCTCATCACCCACCACCCACCCCCTTACCCTCTGGTAACCACTAAATTATTGTCTGTGTCTATGAGTTTTTGTTTCTCATTTGTTTGTCTTGTTCTTTTTGGTTTATATACCACATATCAGTGAAATCATAGGGTTCTCTGCTTTTCTGTCTGACTTATTTCACTTAGCATTATTCTCTCGAGATCCATCCATGTTGTCACAAATGCTCCTATATCATCTTTCCTTAACGCAGAATAGTATTCCATTGTGTATATGTACCACAACTTCTTTATCCATTCATCTATCGAAGGACATTTTGGTTGTTTCCATGTCTTGGCCACCGTAAACAAAGCTGCAATGAACATTGGAGTACACGTGTCTCTATAGAGAAATGCTTTTATATTTTTGGGGTAGATACCCAGGAGAGCGATTGCTGGGTCATATGGTAATTCTATTCGTAATTTCTTGAGGAACCTCCACACTGCCTTCCACAGCGGCTGCACCAGTCTGCATTCTCACCAACAGTGTATGAGAGTTCCTTTTTCTCCACAGCCTCTCCAACACTTCTTACTATTTGTTTTGTTGATGAAAGCCATTCTGACTGGGGTGAGGTGATATCTCATTGTGGTTTTCATTTGCATTTCTCTGATGATTAGCGATGTTGAGCATTTTTTCATATGTCTATTTGCCATTTGTATATCCTCTTTGGAGAAATGTCTCTTCAGGTCCTCTGTCCATTTTTCAATTGGGTTGTTTGTTTTTTTGTTGTTGAGTTTCATGAGTTCCTTGTATATTTTGGATATTAGCCCCTTATCAGAGGAACTGTTTGCGAAAATCTTCTCCCATTCAGTTGGTTGCCTCATTATTTTGTCAATAGTTAAGGAAGACATTTTGATGACATTCAGGACATCAAGGTAATACGATGACAGCTCTGATGGCCATTCCAGAAAAAGAGTTCTAAAATTGCTTTGGAGGGTGGACCAGGCACTGGCATCAGTGCATAGCTTCCCAAGGGGAGTACTGCGAAGGTGACTGTAGTGATATTCAGCAATGAGGTGTGTAGCACTTTTCCTAGGATGAGTTCATGAACTTAATTGTCTGACCTCATAGTGAGCCCTAAGAGGTAGTTTTTCATTCTATTGTTCATTTATTCATGCACCAATATTTTTAAAAATCTGTTATCCTTGGGACATATAAAGATATATTAAAAAGTTTGTAATTTAGCCCCTAGGAGAAAGCTTATATTAAAACTAAACAATAAATTAAAGTTAGATGATGTTCAAGGACAAGAGCTGAGTTATCACAAACCAGATATGATTTGAGGACAAATGGGTGGTCCAAATATTAAATAAGTTCAGAGAGGAGAAAAAAAAAAACATATCAATATTGCATTACATATCAGGACCAAACTAAGCCCATTATGTAGCAGTCTCCTGTATCCTCATTACAGCGCGCTGAAGTGGTTGTATTGTGCCCATTTTATAGATGAGGAAACAAGATATTAAGGAATTTGAGCAGACCCATAAGTGGCATAGCCAGGATTTGAACCCAAATACATGTTGCTCCAAATCCAGTTCCCTTTCCACCACCTTCTAAGACACCACAGGTTGGGGTGGTCATTGATGGCTTTACAGAACAGGTCCAACTCCAACTGAATCTTAATATATTTGAAATGACAGAACAAATGGGGAACTTATTTCTGGGAGTAAAATAAGGAAAAGAAAGGAGAGGAGCTCCAGAGATGTCTGTAGGAATTGCTGGGTGAAGAGCTTGGGAAGCACAGGTCATGAAACATTCCAGGAATGAGGGGGGAAAGTGCAAATTCTGGGAGGCATGACAGACTGCAGGGCATTTGAGAAATTTCTCTTGATTCAGTGAGACTTCAGCTTAGCAAGGGAGAGGTAAGGCCATGGCTGAGATGAAGCTCGGTAGATGCTAGATGAAGGGGAAACACTAAAACAAGTTATGGAAATCCTTTCTACTTTATAACCATTGAAGCTAATCTTCCTGTTCTCCACAAATTTCTGTATCTTCTATAGCTCTGAAATGTCCTGGTACATCTGCTTTTTCTGTTATGGCATAAACGTCTTCTAGAATGAGACCCATAAGTGGCAGTTTAATTGCATCCAGTGGTAACTGCTTGAGAGGCCCTTGTAAACATTAGTGTCTGTGGGGCTCATCTAGGTTGCACACTGATTGAAATAGAGGTCAATAATCTCACCAATTATTGATCCTTTTTAATTATTCTAAATTTTCATCCCACCCTCAACTTTCTCAATCATTGTCTAGTATCTTTTGTTTTTTTGGTTCCCATTTCCTTACAAATAAAATCTCCAATGTGACAAGCCTTCTCTGTGATCTCCCATTTTTTCATGGTTTCATAATTGTAAAGATTTCCTATGTGACAGCTTCTGCAGCTACTAAAATGAAAATATTCTGCCTTCATTTATAAGTAGCTCACAAGTGTGAAAGACAGAACAGTAAACAAGTGCTTATCGTATTTAATAACAAGTTGTATAATAGATGCTGCAGTTATCTATCGCTGTGTAACAACCACCTAAAAACTCAATAGCTTAAAACAATGATTGTACTGTTCATGTTTTCTGTAGGCCAAGAACTCAGGTAGGGCTTGGTAGAGATGGCTTGTCTGTGCTCCACATGGTGTTTGATGTACATCCAAGATGGACCCACTCACATATGTGAGACCTTGGTGCTGGCTGCTGTCCAGGGCACGTTGTGTCTCTTTCACAAGGACACCCTCTCCACGTGGTATCTCATTATGTGTAGAGTAGCCTCAGCTTCTTTACATGCAGGCTGGCTTCCAGGAGAGTGAAAATGAAAACAGTAAGTCCTCTTAAGACTTAGGCTCACTTCTGCCACATTCTGTCACCAAAGCCAGTCACAAGGCCAGCCCAGATGCAAAGGTAGGAGAAATAGACTCTGCTTCTTAATAGGAAGAATTGCAAAGTCACATTATAAGAAGTTTTGAGAGATTGGAGGGATTATTGTGATCATCTTTTGGAACAGTCCATCACAACAGAGATGTATGGACCATGCTTGAGAGCACAGAGGAGGGGGCACCTGACCTAGGCTAATAAGGCAAAAAAAGTCACCATAGATAGAATGACATTTGACCCCAGTCTTAAAAGCAGAGTAGCCAGGCACACCATTATGGAAAGACATTCTAACAGAGGGGAATGTTCTTAGAAAGATACAAAACACCATAATATGACCTGTTTGGGCATTGAAGATTGAGTTAATGAGACTATGGTTAGGATGTTTAATGGAGAGAAATAAGCAATGAGGCTGTAAAAGCAGGTGGGATAAGATTGTAAAAGGCCTTTGCTTATTTTACATTCCCCAAGAAACAGACCCAGAGATAAGGATTTGAGTGTAAGAAATTTATTTGAGAAGTGAACCCAGGACGTAGGGAAATAGTGAAGTGAGACACAGATGGAAGGAAGCCAACATATTCATGGATAGGTCCACTGTGGGCAACTGGGACTCAGATTTTGTGATATCTGGATGATGGTATAGAATATGTGTCAAAGTTGTCTGAACTAAGGCACATCATTAGTTGAGGGACAATCCCAGGAACATTACCACATAGCACTTTTAGCCTGCCTGCATATGATCAGAGAAAGGTTTCGAATTGAGATACCGGTACTTTCAGTAAGAAATCATCAGGATGCAAGGGGATCTGGTTGTGATACCAAGAGTGTCTGCAATAGTATATGTTTATAAGTGACAGAAGTTTGGGAAGAGAAGCCGCATGATTAGATGTGGTTTTCTCAGTCTATGTGGGTTTTATCTCTGGTGATTTTTAGAGCTTGGCTTATGGATTAGTTCTGGCGTAATGGGATAATCATCATGGAAGACTGGTTTATGCCATTAAGCAACATAAACAGAGCCTACCTACTATGTCTGGCACTGAAGAAAGCATGAGGAGTATGTCAGGGTGTAGGATCATTGCCATGATTTGTTCCCTGTGCACTCAAACAAAGTGAAAAAACAGAGATTATGAAGAAAAAATTAGCTGATTTTGTCTACATAAAAAATCTAAAACTCTATGTGGCAAAAGACACCACAAAAAAAATGATGAATAGAAATCAGTTAGAAAGTGTAATTGAAGTAAAAACCCCATTTACAATAACAGCAGAAACATGAAGTATCTGGGAATAGATGTAAGAAGTAAAGTGAAAATGAACTTCAAGACTTAAAGTGCTACTGAGGGACATGAAAGAAACTGGAATAAGTGAAAAGGCATACAATACTCATCAATAGGAAGACTCAAGATGCATGTTAATTCTGCCAAAGTTAATCCATAAGTTCATGTGAGTCCAGTAAATAAAACAACATATTTTTTCTGAAGCAGACAAATGACTTTCAAATTAATGTGGGAAAATTAACAACAAAGAACAAACAGAAAAAATATGAAAAAGTAATAATGAAGGGTGACTAGCACTGCCAACTAATAAACCATGTTACACAGTACAATAATTAGAGTGGGTTTATATTAGCACATGAATAGACAGATAAATATTATATTTAATTGTTTAAATTAATCCATAAAAGTGCTCAAAAATATAAATTTTAAAATAATATTTGCATGGAGAAAGTCTTTATGACTATGATATAATACCCAGGAGACATAAAAGAAGAGGTTAAAAATTTGACTACATAAAAATCAAACAATTTTTGTTGCATGGCAAAACAAAAACAAAAAAAATAAAAATAACGCCTTAAAATAGTCAAAAGGCAAAATACAGACCAGGAAATATTTGCAATTCACATCCCAAAATGAAAATGTCTTAATACGTTAAAAAAAAAAACTTTTAAAAACCAACAAAGAAAATTCCCAAAACCAAAGTGAGAATAACAGGCAAAATATTGAAGGAAGTATAAATAGAAATACAAAAGGTAAAAAAAGGGGGGTGGGGGTAGAAAAAGAAGGGAAGAGAAGTGAGGAAAGAAAAGGAATAAGCTAGAATCAGTTTCCATGAGAAGATGAAAGGAAAGTCTATTTTCTTAGGTTTTGTCTATAAAATACAAAATTAAGTTGAAACTTAGAATAATCTAGTCATTTTATCAGTTCAACAATAATAGTAAGGCTAATAAATAACATTTTTGGTAGCTGTTTCATGCTAGATCCTTTCATAAAATTTGCCTCATTTCATTCTCTTAACAGTACTGCCAAATGAATATTATTAGCCATGTCTGTATAAAATGAAGAAATTGAGGCTCTGAAAACATAACTAACTTCTCTAAGATCACCCAGCTAGAAGAAAACTGGAACATAAATTCTAGACCATCCACCTTAACCTAACTTCTTTTTTGGTACCAGAGCCCAATGGTATTATCTGAGTTCCCTTAAAATAGGCCTAGAAACTCTTATTTTAAGAACTGAAAAATCTTAATTTACTAAGATATGAATAGCATATAAGAAAGGGGCTTATGCTTTCATTGTGACCACAAATACTCAAGTAAATCATGCTCCAACTCATAATATATCTTGGCCTGTAGTTAAAAACTTTGAGAAGTAATCAGCAAAATAATAATTATGTATGACATCATCCCTAACATATATTGCATTCTTTCTGAGTGATGGGCATTCTAACTGCTTTACATTCATCTCACAACATTCCTACAAAGACCCATTTTAGAAATGAGGAAGCAAAGCTTTAGTAAGTTATCAAGGTCATCATCTCAGAAGCATCAAAACTAGTTTTGCCAGGTTTGCTCAATTCTAACACCCATGTTCTTATTTCCTAATCCACGCTACCTCTCTAAACACAAGATGTTAGTAGAAGTGAGATCCATCGTACCTACTTCCACAGAGAAGGGCCAAAGTGAATTCAGCCTTAAACGGCAGAGTCACTGTGAGTTAAAGGTATTGTGCGTTGTTTTGCTTGCTTGCTTTATTGTTTTTAAGGAAGATTTGAACTTATTATCACAAATGACTCCAAACTGTTACATACCAGAGCCTACAATGTGTAAATAGTGCATTCATAGATACACTGCTTCAGTGGACTGGCCTGCACCCGCTCTTCACTTTAAACAACTCTGAGTTAGAGCAAATTAACTCCATGTAACCCCAACATGTGGACTTCTACGGAGCCCCAGATGAACTTGTAGAGATAATCTGCCTTTCAGAAGCTTTCTTCACAGCACATGGCCACCCTGGATAAACAGTTCACTTAGCACAACATGTCCTGGTAATAGTGATAGCTTAGACATGTGATGCAGTAGATGAAAGATAGTTAAAAATTATTTGGTATGTTTCCCATTGAGAGGTAAAATCTATTTTACCTTGAATCTGGTTTGGATCTAATAACTTACTTGGCCTACATAATGTGACAGAAGGCACAATCTGGGACTTCTGAGATTAAAGTTATAAAAAGCTTGATAGCTTAAACTCAGTCCTCTCACTCTTAGAACCCAGCCGCCATGCTTGAAAGAAGCCCAAATAGCCTGGAAAAGAAGCCCAAGTAGAGAGAACCAAGTATCCTTACTGTGCTCCTAGCTGAGATGCAGCATCAACTTATAAATTGTATGTCTTACAAGTGGATCCTGCAGCCCAGCTCTGCTCTATCTGCTCTAATTAACACTTCATGAAGTATGGATGAGTTGTCCCTGCTGAGCCCTGCCCAAATTACAGATTCTTAAGCAAATAAATGATTGTTATTTTAAGTGTGGTGGTGGTTTGTTAAGCAGTAATAAATAAATGAACATGTGGATATTCTATTTCTTTAAAATATCTAAAAAAGTCATTCTGCAATCTCATCATACCCATTTTCATTGTTGGCATTTACAGTTTGTTGTGGCCATCCATTTTCTTTCAATCTGTGATAAAGATGCTTTCCCCTAAGCTGTACACTTTTGTTTTGTTTTGTGTTTGGCATAAAGACTATACACTTACAATGAGTGTCTGGATGGTACAGCCAAATTCAATGAACTCAAATATCATCAATACAATCATTTGAATGCTGCCAAATCTAAGGTGCAATTATTCAACCTTGAGGAGGCCTTTCATTGATTGTATTACCTATGAAGAAATAGCTGGCTCAAGAGAGAGTGTGCTTAGGTGCAGATATTTTCTTAATTAAGAGAATGCATGGTTTTCAGTATATTTAATATCTGTTAATTATAAATTAATTTTATTTATTTGCTAAGGTTTCCTAGAATTTTTTTTTTCCATTTTGGAAACACTGTTAGAAGTGAATTGATGGTAACCTAAATACTCAGAAAGAATCCACTACATTTATTTTGAAATACACTGAATCTAATCTTTTTACTAAATATTGTCAATTTTGTCTCTGTTGGCCTGAACTAATATGGTTTTACTGGAATTCTGAAGTATACCACCTGTAAATCATGTGAGAAGGAATTGTTGACGCCTTGTTAAAAACAAAGACGTCGGCCAGGTAATTCACAATTTAGATTAAACATTTGGAAATAAACCACTAGAAGCTTAACTCAGGGAAGTATTCAAAATTGTTCTTCACAATCTTTTTTACCCATCACAGTGCCGTCTTAATCTTCCTCCACTCAATAGTTGTGCCACACTGAAAGTCATTTGATTACAGCAGATGTGGAGATTGCAAATGCCTAGAAGGAAGGCAGGGCCTGATGTGGGACAATAGGAAGTAGTAAGAATGGGTTTACATGAGCAAAGCTCTTTGTTGCCTTGAGGGAGAGAACATATCCTGTGTTGACAGGTCTTAGGATTCTCAAAAGAAGATGGAAATCCCACTGTGGTGGGAGGGGAAGAGAATTTCCTGATTTTTAAGTATTGACATCTAATCTTTAAAATTTTAAATGTAGATTTCAAAGAAACATTGCTACCATCCACAAATCTGTACTCTCTGAACTATAGAGAAATAGGTTGAGAAAAATAAGACGCTATAAATACAGTACTATTTTCTCATACACATTTAGGAAGAATAGTTCAGGGAATTTGCCTCCTCTTAATTTCAACCTATTTCATATTTTTAAACAGCAATAAATAAGTCTTACATATTCATTTTCCTGGGTTGTCATATGAACACTTGATCCTGGAATGTACAAGTCTGAGGAAGAATTATGACAGGCCACATATACTAGACTTTCCTAACTAGCCCTGATTTCAAATACTAAGTGTCAAAATATTCGTCAAAATGTCGTAGAACTGATATGTTCTTCTTGGCAAACTTCATCTCTCAGATTTTGTAGGAAATGACACGAAACTTTTGTTAAACAATGCACTCATAAAGCTTGGTAATCCTTATTGTTCTCTAGCTATGGCATAAACTAGGCCCTCAAAAGTTGCCCAAGAAAAAGGCTACATGTGAATCATAATTATTCTGTTAGCTACAAGTTATACCTGACTGTTCTTTCTCTGCCACGTAAATCTTAGCCTTTTGCAAGTCAAGGATCCTTTGAGAAGCTGACAGATACTTTTCAGAAAAATAATTATGTCCATAATCATAAAATTTTCCATGTAGAGTTTGTATATTCCCTGACATTCTCAGTTCTCCAGGTTAAGAACCTTAGTTCTGAAATGCCTTTATTAATTAGACTACATTTCCTCTCTCAACCTAACCAGAAAAAACTGCAAATCAATGTCTCCAGAGAAGCTAGGGTAAGATGTTCACAAATTAACTCAGCAAGGAGAGAAAACCACACATAACTTGGCAACAAGCACATGTGTTATTCATTTATTTAAAAATCTATATTATAATTTTGCATTCTATTCTATAATTATGTTTCTTTTTACTATAAAACTACTTTTATGTCCTCCCTTAAAATCTTGAGTAAAAATGAACTTCCCAGAAAGACATTTCTTTCCTGATGGTTTTTCTCACCCCAGCACACCTCAGGATGTCCCAAGAAACCACTTAAGGAAGAACGATCTCAGGAAAACCACTTGCTTCAACATCAGATAGGTGTTGGCTGAACCAGCTCTACCCCTTACTAGCTGTGTCACATTAGGCAGGTAACTTACTGTCTCTGATCCATATCTCACAACACAACAATGAATCTGAAATAAGATCCAATGTGTAAGGCTGCCAATAACTATCAGATATATAGTAGATAATAAATAATAGCTGTAACTGACTAAAATTAGCCAGTAGTCTATTCCTCTACTGGTATTATAAAAGTGTTAAATACAATGTCTGGAATATAATAGGTGCTCAATAAATGATAATCTTAACTCCTTGACTTCCCTCATCCAATGGTGGCTTCTCGTTCTCATTTTACTTGGCCTGTCGGCAGCATTTGACACAAGTATTCACTCTTTTCTCCTTAAAGTACCTTCTTTTCGTGGCTTCCAGAATATGATACTTCTATATCATTAGCTCTTCCTTTGCAGTTTCTGTTCCTGGCCTTTAAACAACGGAGAGACCCAAGGCTCAGTCCTTGTACCGTTTCTCTTTTCGAATTGCATACTATCATATCTAAAAGTGAGCTCCTGATACTCTCTCCCTCTGTCTCCAAACCTTCTCCCCTTATAGTTTTTCCCATCTCAGTAAATAACAACTCTATCCTTCCAGTGGCTCAAACCAAAAACCTGGGCATCATTCATAAATTTTCTCTTTCATTCTACATTTAATTAGTCAGTAAATTCATGATCCTTCCTTTACAGTGTGTCTAGAATCTGATCCCTCCTCACCTCTCCCACAGCAACCACTCTGGTCTTAGCCACCATGGTCTCTCACCTGCATTGTTGCAGGAGTCTCATCTCATCTCCCTCTGTCCCAGTTATCTATTGCTGTGTAACACACCATCCTAACACATGATGGCATTAAATAACAGCAATTTTATTGTGCTCATCGATTCAACTTGTCAGAAATTCAGAAGTAGACACAGTGGGGACAGTTCTTCCCTGTTGTATGATATCTGGGGCCTCAGCTGGGATGACTCAATTAACTGGGCCTGGAAAAGTGGGGCCAGAAGGCTCTGTCTCCAAGATGGCTTCCTCATTCCCATGTCTGGCATGCAGGCTAGTCTGGCTGAAAAAACAGAACAAGCCCAGACTGTGGACTGGATCACCACATGTGTCCTCTCCAGCAGGGAAGATTCCAAGAGTTTTTTAGTAAATGAAGTAGAAGTCTTGTGGTCTTTTATAACCTAGCCCTAGAAGTCAGCTGCACTTCCATCCTAGTCTATAAGTTGAAGTGGTCACAAACAAGCCCACCAGGTTCCAGGGGAAGGAACCATCCCACTTCTCAATGGGAAGAATATCAAAGAATTAATGGACATATTTTTAAACCACCACACCCTGCTTCCACCCCTTCCCTCCTCTCCACCACCACCACCAAGACTGTTCTCAACACAGCAGCCATTATGACCTGATCTTGTTGAAATGAGATCAAGGTGTCACTATTATGCTCAAATCCTTCCCATGGCACCCATTTCACTCAAAGTAAAAGCTAAAATCCTTACAACAGCCACAAGGCCCCATGGTTTGGTCCTCTCTGACTCATTCTGTGCTCCTTTTCTCAGTGCTCACTATATTCCACTCACACTGGAGCGAGTAACTGAATCCTATCAACTGGGGACATTCACACTTCTTCTCCCATTTGCATTTCCCAGATGGCTGGAAAACAAGACATGCCTGCATCCTCCTTCCCTCAAGGCCTAATTCAAATGTTATCTTCTCTATGAGAGGTGATCTGTATCTAAAATTGTTATCTTCTCTATGAGAGGTAATCTCTATCTAAAAGTCCTCCTCACTTTCTGACTCCCTTTCATGTTTGTTTTCTTTAGTACTTAACACCATTTACACACACACACACACACACACACACACACTTTATTTCCTATATGTTGTCTGCCACTGCCTCAAGGATGTGAGCTCCACTTGGGCAGGGATTTCTGTCTTATCTACTGCTGAATCCTCAACTCCTAGACTTAATAATATTTGTGGGATAAATAATGACCACCTGTTTTTACTAATCTATTGTTTGTAAGAACTCTCATTTCACTTTGTTTTGTTTGTTATTTAAATTGCCATTTGCTATGCATATGCCTAGTTCTTTAAAAGACTAAAAATGCCGCCCTCAGATAACATGCAGGCTTCTTTGTAGACTTCAATTTACCAATTTCCTAACCTTTGTTAGAGAGCATTCACTGCCCTCTACTTAAAGATTGCAAAATCACTAGAATATTTTGTGTGACCAGGTAGCTACGTGCTTTTCTCTGTTTCACTTATTTCACTTAACATGATCCCCTCTAGGTCCATCCATGTTATTGCAAATGGCACGATTTCATTCTGTTTTTATTTGTGAGTAACATTCCATTGTATATATATAACACCCTTTCTTTATCCATTCATCCATTGAGGGATGAATGAAATATTTTGAGAGCTCAAAATATTGGGTATTGTAAATAACGCTGCAATGAATATATGGATACACATGTACCTTTGAAGTAGTGTTATGGGTTTCTTCAGATAAATACTTCGAAGTAGGATCACTGGGTCCTTCTTTGTCTCTTGTTATAACCTTTGTTTTAAAGTCTATTTTATCTGTTATAAGTATTGCTAATCCCACTTTTCTGTTTGTTTACATTTTTATGAAATATCTTTTTCCATTCTTTTGCTTTCAATCTGTATGTATCTTTGAATCTGAAGTGGGTGTTTTGTAGGCAGCATATGTAAGGGTCTTGTTTTCTTATCCATTCAGCCAACCTATGTCTTTTGATTAGAGCATTTAACTCACATTTAAAGTAATTGTTGATAGGCATGTGGTTATTGCCATTTTATGATTCATGCTTTCTATCTTTTTTGTCTATTGTAAATAATGCTACAATGAGCATAGTATATCTTTTTGAATTACTGTTTTGTTTTCTTTGAATAAATACCCAGAAGTGAAATTGCTGGGTCATATAGTAGTTCTATTTTTAATTTTCTGAGGAATCTCAATACTGTTTTCCATAGTGGCTGCCACAATTTATAATCTAACCAAGATTGAATGATTTATATTGATATCCAAATATTATATATTCTCTAAGCTTGGGTTCAGGGAACATACTTTAAGTGAGTGAAGTTGTTCTATTTTTTTAAATAAAATGCAAATAGAAATTAAATATTCTTTATTCGTCTTAATAATTTTGCTACCTCTTAGCAGGAGATGAAATATGCCTAGATTAGAGAGGAAATAACTAATATCTTGGGGTGTCTACATCATCTAGTTTTAATAAAATTCTGCATTCTCAGGGGTTGAATATCCAAGATAAGTCACTACAATCTGTTTTCCCACCAATGACTCTATTATGACATGATTTTTTAAATTTCATTTAATGAGATTTGCATCACACTATATGCTAAAAACTTTACAAATACTAACTTATTTGATTCTCACAACATCCTTATGAGGTTAATACTGTTCCTATCCCCATATTTTAGATAAGGCAGAGACTACACAAAAGTTAGGTAAATTTAACTTTTGGTTAATAAAAAGATTAAACCTCTACATAGTAGTGCATGCTGGTCCCTAGGGTCTGTGTTTATATCACTAGAAAAATTATGTATTTCCTCAAACATCTTATTGTATTTGCAAACTTACAAAAAAATTAAGAGTTCCAGGCATATTTCATATACCTACCACCTGGATTCTATAGTTAACATTTTATTATATTTGTTTTATCACATGTCTATCCACTTATCCATCCCTCCATCCATCAACTCATATGCTTTATGCGTTTCAAAGAAAGTTGTAGAATCATCAAAACACTTCACCTCTAAACTCTTTCACATGCATATCATTAACCAGATTCAATACTCGTTTATAGTTCTTTTTATCTTCTTTTGGGGCAAAATTTACATATAATGAAATACACAAATAATAAGTATAATATTCAATGAATTTTGACCTACACAACATTTTGATTACGCTTATTGGAAAGGGTTTCACAGTATAGTTTTGACTGTAGAAAGATGTTATAAGATTGTTCACTTGGAGAGTTTAATCTCTGGTCAAAAGAACTGAATATGTAAATTGGCATCTAATGAGGTAAAGGAAGGGCTCAACAGAAGGCTGACTCACTATAGAAATTCTCCTGTTTTACACATTTAATTCCAAAGGGATTGAGAAGCATTTTCCTTTTTGTCTTTAGTGAGTCCAGCTAGTAGGAAGGAAACTTAGTTTAGAATTTCTTATGTTTCCACTCCATCCCCTGTCTTCTTACCCATGGAGAAATGAGGCTCAGAAAAACTAAGTGACTCCCTCCACAGTTACACCAAAGTGAGACCACCCCCTAGTGTCTTGTTACCCAGACCAAGGCCCTTTTTGAGATGTTGCATTTTTTTTTTTGAAACATTCAAGTTCTTAAATCAAAGAGCCAGGGACGACGTATTTAATAACTCAATATGGTATATGGTATCCCAAATTCTTTAACCTATTTCAAAATTGATTTCACAAAATTGAATGTTTCTCATGTAAAGGGATCTCCTTTCCTGTTTCTCATATGTAGAGAGCTTACTTTTTTGCATATTTTAAAACACCATGTTAGAAAAATAAATATTAGAGTTAATGATTGCTACCACACATGGGAATTGCCTTATTTCTAACCCTAGCTTTTTTTTGGTGAAACAGTGCCAGAATACAAGGAGAGGATGCGTATTGGACTGCATATTTTCACCCTCTTTAACACACAGTGACAGAAATACTTGAGAAAAGACCAATGAGTCTCCAACTGAAAACAAACTAAATATTAGAGAAGAATAATATGGAGAGGTGAATGTTAGGTATAAAGGTAGTACAGTTATAAAATCATGATGACAGTAATAGATCCTGTTGGTTCCATGTCCACTTTCCCTTTCAGCTCTTACTATTTCTGTGTACAAATCCTTAATTCCAAAGACCGTCTCCCATGTCCTTTGCCTGAGAGTTTTATCTGGCCCCCTGAAACCTGTTTTGCCCTAGTGTGTACCAAGCAAGAAGTCCCAGAGAATAAACACCCCCAAGAGTAGCCTTCATTCACTGAATGATGGGAGCGGGAGGGTAACCATTCCCACTACCTCACTCCTCAGGTGAATAAGTCTGAAGCATGTTCTACACTGTTTCCCAGAGTCTCCACTAGAAGTGAGCTCCAGTTTCCCATAGTAGTAAATGGCTTAGTACACAGCTTTCACTGGTTTCCTCTTCTTATCCGCCTCATCCCACTTCCTTTACTAGTGCTTCCTGGTATCACCTTCTAAAAAAACAATTTGCATTTGAATCTTTTACTTAGGGTCTGCTTCTGGGGAACAAAAAATTAAAACAATCATTTCTTCCAAATTTAACCATTTCTTTGCCCCTTTAATTTACAGCATTAACTACAAAGATCCTTTTAACTGTACAGTGATCCTTATATGCAACATCTCATTGGATCCTCGCAGCATTGCTGTGAAGTAGGCAGAACAACTGCTATTTACCCATTTTAGGGATTAAAAAAACCGGGATTCAGAAAAATAATGATTCCAAAGCCACAGGGGTGATGGGGACAGAACTGGGCAACAATCCCAAACATTATGGTTCTCACTTCAGGAATGTTCTTAAAGACTGACTGCAATACATTTATCAAGCCCTTATTCAGTGCATGCAACCCCATCAACTGCTCCTTACCAGAACAGGTAGGAAGTGAAAAAAATCAGGATTTTTGTCCTTCAGGAGTTTAATTCACAGCAAGGGGGAAAAGGTGCTGTTTTGTTTATTACACTTGCTCAGAAGAGCAGCTTTGGTAGTCAGTCTTGCTGAATTGTTTAAAAATCCATGAGGTTCTGAAAGCTTTGAACATGGTTAATTTCTATCTTAGATTTCCATAGCCAAATAGCAAAGTGATTGTACATGGCACATCAGGGAGCATAACTTTCTATAAATCTTTCTTTAAAAATCATTTACATCCGTCTTCCTTATATTATATAGCATGAGCATTCCTCAGAATCACTTTCTGAACTTTTGATCAGTTTCAACTCCATTTTCAAACACATCGCATCATGACTCCTTGCTTCCAGACCCCGCAGGGGAACACGAGTCAATTCACTTCTCGGTTCCTTTGCTGAACTTGCTGGAGGCAATGACATTGATAACATAGTAGAAACCCTTGGGTTCTTGCAACTTGGTGTGTTTGTCAGTCACTCACTATGATAATCCTAAAGAGATGAGGCTCCAGATCTTCTCACACACTTGAATAACAATGGTAGAACTGACCTCAGATCTCAGAGAAGCATGTTATCTCATTTTTTTACATCTTTGTAACATATTTCTCAATAGGCATGTCAGACTCAAATAGATGCCATCATTTGCCAAGATCTCAAAATGGCCAATCCAGGGCAAGACACACATCTGCCCACTACCAGTTTCTAGTACCTCTATACAACTGCCTTTCACATCAAAAAAAGGAGCCCTGGGCACTAATGCTTTTTGCCAACCCATGCAGATAATTTGGGATACCTAGGAAAATCCCACAATTGATGCATATACCTCAGGAATTGGTTTGTTAGTTTATGCAAAAGGAGCTGGCATTTTCTCTAAGGGGTCATGCTTCCCATTGATCAGTTCTTAGCAAGACCACTGAATCAGGTGCCTATAGACTTAGAAACAGAAGTACTTCACATGGTGACCTGAGAAAATTACTCAAAAACTGAAATAAATAGGTCTCAAACATCAGTTTTCTTTTAAGTATAGTATCAATCTGTATGCAAATCAGATGACTAATATCTTGCACAATAGGTCAGAAACTATTATGGCTTAAAAAAAAAAAATGCCTAGATCGACTAAGCTGGTTGATTCAGGAGTACAGGTAAAATCTATTAGCCTTGCTCTGCGAGAAGTTACTTTTTTTTTCTATATTATGTACCACATGATAAGAAAAATTAACCACATAATTATAACTATGAGCATGAATATTTCAGATTTTTTGGAAGCAAAGATATAAATTGTGATGTTATACTCTTGATGAACTGGTTATTTGGAGACAAAAATGCTTATTTTTTGAAAGGAGTAAAAGCTTTTAATAGATGATTAAAATCGCATGTGCTGCCTTCCATGAAAATAAAAGATTTTAGCTAGTAAATTTGTATACATTCAACTAAGCATTATCTCTTTAAGGACCCATTCTATCTTGAAAGGCAAGCAAGAGACAAAACAGGTTACAGGCTCCTAGGCTGCTCTTGACATGCATAAAATTGTGGTTTTACAGGGTGACAGGCAGAGAAAAAGGAGGAAGAGAAGCAAGGAGAATAGGTATGTGCAACCACAAGCCAAATCCAAATACACACACAGAGAAGGAACAACTGAATCCTTGATCAGTTTCTCTCTTTCTAAGTAGGAAGGCTTTATGCTTCGTGTTGCTGAATGCCAGACACTATTCGGTCTAGCTTCAAGGGACAGGAAATTTTGAGTGGGGCTAAAGTATGGTAATTAAGCATTATTGAGGTGCAAGGAGAAATTGTTTCAATTTGATTCAAAGAGAAAAATTATCATTTGTAACCCAAGTTCAATCCACTGAGATCAGCCAAATGACTCTCAGAACCTCATTTTGTGTGCTTCCAAGATCCCCACCCTTGTTATAACTCACCTATGAGTCACTGGCTGCCTGGCATGGGAAAGAAATGCCACAGTGCACACCTCACTGTAATGCCAAAGCATGCCCCTGTTGTTGGTTCATTCTCATGCAGTTTAGGAGACTCTTTTCTTTGGATTTTTGATCATAGGTTCAAAAATTTCAGGATCATCTGAATGAGTTTTCTTCATCAAATCTTTTACAGTGGATATGGTACTGACTTTAAATCATCAACCACATAATCATGAATCCCTGTAAATCACTGAATGTGGATGCTTCCAGAAGACTCATTCACCACATAGCTTTGCAAGGGCCCTTTTGAAAACACATATCTGATCAGGTTTTTAAGCCATCATTTGCTGAAAACTCATCAGCGGCGTCCCTTATTAGGATCAGGTCTACAATCCTAAATTCAGTGTAAGAGCTCTGCATAACCTCCCAGCCTATTCATTCATTCATCAAATATTTATTCCATGCCTACAACGTATCAGATGCCATTCCAGGCACTGGTGTACAAGCAATGGATAGCATGGACAGAGTTCCCTCTCTGGAATTGACATTCGGCCATGCCTGTCCCCTCACCATCCCTGCCAGCCAAACCCCATGCCCGTTTCCTGCAGATCCTGAGGCTCTTCCTTCTGCTGGGAACACTGTGCCTGGTAAATTCCTACAGATGATTCTGATCTCATTTTCTCTTTTCCTGAACAAAGTCAGATCCCCATCCTCTCCTCTCCACAGCACCTTTACTTATATCACTTCCTTTTGTGTAAGTCTTTGTCCTGCATCTATATTTCTATCTAGTCCAGGGGTTAGCAAACGTTTTCTGGAAAGAACAAGACAGTAAATATTTCTAGCTCCGTACACTATACAGTCTCTGTCACAGCTACTCAACTCTGCCATCTATAGTGTAAAATCAGCCTCAGATAACATCCACAAAAATGATGTAGCTGTGTTCCCATAAAATTTTATTTACAAAAGCAAGTGATGGGCCAGATCTGGACTGTGGGCCACAATTTGCTGACCTCAGGGAAACAGAACCTCTTGTGATGATTAATGGAAATGCTATATATCTGTCCCTTCCAGTTAATGTCACCAACAGCCACATATGGTTATTGAGCACTTGAAATATGCCTTAGTGCAATTGAAGATCTAAATCTCTAAATTCATTTCATTTTAATCATTTAAGTTTAAATGTAAATAACCATATGTGGCTAATGATTTCTGTATTAAACATACATATAGACCAGAGTGTCATGAGGTCAGGGTGTCACCTGGACCTAGCACAGCAGTTGGCACAGAGGAGGTACTAAAAATATGTTGGATGAACAAATGCACGAATGTAAATATGGAATGACTTATCAGACTTCTTGTTTAATTTTTATCACTGCTATGCACTTGATTAGATATTGCCACTGGATACTTCGTGCCTTCTAGTCCTAAAATGTTATATTTTTGTATGTACATTTTATCTCCCCATTAGTCCATGAGCTTCATGAAGATGGGAGCTAAAGAGAGACTACCTGAATGATCCTTCCAGGGCTCAGCACAGGTCCATACTCAAGTGCATGATATTCAACCTTCCCACAGAGTGTTTGCTGCTACCAGTACCCACCTGGAAAGGAGAAAGATTCAGCTCCCTGGCTATTTTATTTCTAAAATATGTCCTCATCTGTCATGTCTCAAAGATCTAACTTCAAGCTTTTCTGCTTTAACCCTGGTGTTGCGGAGTTGAGAAATTAATTACCTACCTCTTAGGAAAATTATGTAAATAAATAAAATCATGGCCACAAAAGCTTTGAGCATCTCAGAAGTAAGTACTGTTTTCACATGACGCATTATAACTGATCAAGAAGATAGTAGGTGGTAGTTATTCTCACTGACATTAAACCACTGCTGTATTGTTTTCTCTGGTTTTTCTGGTTAACTTAATACAAGCTCTATGATTCTCAAGTGAGTCAGTGGGTTGAAAGAAAGGTCAGAAGAATGCAATCATTGTAGGGTGGTGAAGGACAGCCATTTTATTCCAAAGTTGATTTATGTCCCATTGACTTTAGAGACTCCACCCCAGCTGTCATTTCATGTAGGATCCCAGGATTCTACAAATCTTTCTGCCCTGCACTCCTCCTGCAGTTTTGATAAGGGGGCATCCTAATGAAGGTACACCTTTTTTTCACTGCAATCTGAAACAGAAAGCCTTGCTTACCCTGCCACAGAAGGCCTATTAAATTCCAGTGGGATTTGACATCTCATCTCCACGTAGGTAATACATGAGGTCTATGCAAGCTCCTGTTCCTCTTGTTTCCACCCACCAATAAGTGCTAATGCTGGTCCTCCTGTCCCGGAAGGCCCTCACTTTCTCTCCCAGTGTTTCCTAATCTCAGCTGTCTCTCATTCATTCATTCATTCATTCATTCATTCATTCATTCCTGCATTAGAGAGTGGTTGGGTACTTTGCTAGGGTCTCTGCTTAGAACCCTGCAAGTAATCATACCCTTTCTGTGAATCCTTTACTTTCCAATCGGGCTGTGTCCTGTGGAAGCTTGTGGTTCTCTTCCTAGGCTACCCTGACTTATTAGCTAACTTTTCAGGTGATAAAGGGGATAGCCAAAAAAATGGGAAACCAACTTAACCTCTCAAGAAATGAACTTGTTTATCAATAGAAACAGAGGGTTGGAGTAGCTAATATATAAAGAACTGGTCCCCTCAAAGAGTTCCATATTTATAATCTCTCTTTCTCTCTCTCTCTCTCTCTCTCTCTCTCTCTCTCTCTCTCTCTCTCTCTCTCTCTCTCTCTCTCTCTCTCCCTCTCAGTTAATTTTCTTGTATAAACTTCTCCAGATTTATATTTGAATTTTGGTCAGTCCAGATGGGTCCTGATACACACATTTTCTTGGGAAGTTAACAGTTAACATGGTTCTCAGACTTATGAGGTGTGATCAAATAATACAGTGAATGTTTATATTAAAACAATTATTACAGTAAAAGACATATTGCCATTAATCCCCCTCAAAATATCTTCCTCGCTTCAAACACACTTATCCTATTGTTCTTGCCACTTTCTGAAGTAGTTCTGGAAGTCTTCTTTTGTATCTTTAGTTGTGCTGTTGTGGCTGCCTTGATGTCCTGAATTGATTCAAAACATTTACCTTTCATAGTCATTTTGGGGAAGAACCAGAAGTCGCTCTGTGCCAGATCTGGTGAATAAGGTGGATGAGGACACACCGTAATGTTTTTATTTGACAAAAATTGCCATATATGAGAAGCGAGGTGTGTGACACGGGACATTGTCATGATGGAGGATGATTTATGGCTCACTTTAAAACATATCTTCTCTCAACCATAGCTCACACCCAACTGACTGCACCGAACAAGTTGGTACTTGTCACACACTGTTACTAAGGTTCAATGAGCCACTTCCCATATTGAAGATCCCTGCCTTTCCATAGGATGGCACTCAGCAGCAGCATTCACCATATTTGTTGATCACAACAGAAAGGCTCCATGTCACACATTGCTTCTGTTACGGAAATACAAATGTAAAAACATTACAGTGTGTCCTCATCCACCTATTCAGTGGCACCGTGCAACTTATGGCTCTTGCCCAAAGTCAAAATGACCATGAAAGGTAAACGTTTTTAATCAATTCAGGAAATAGAGGCAGCCATGACAGCACAATTAAAGACACTCATGAAAGAGGACTTCCAGAACTGCTTCAGAAAGTGACAAGAACAATGAGGTAAGTGTGTTCACAGCCAGGAGTATTTTGAGGGGGATTAATGGCAATGTGTCTTTCACTGCATTCATTTTTTTTTACTTCAACTTTCATCATGTTTTTTGATTACATCTTATATTTCAAATGCTTCTGAGGATTATAAACAGAAGAATTTTAACAAAATTCATGGCAACTTATGGCTCAAAATTCCTTTAATATGTACTTATTGAAGTAATACTAGATGTCAGAAAAAAATGTGCCACCAAATCTCAAAGGCATAACCCAATAGAAGTTTATTTCTCATTCGTGTTAAGTCTACTTAGCAATGATAGGACGTTCAAGGAGGCAGTCATGAGGACTCTGCTCCACAGAGATATTTAGGGAACCAGAAAAAAGTGCTGCAGTCTCTAATGTATGGCTTCTAAGGTCATGTTGGCCATCAGCATTCAGATGAATGGCAACAGGGGAAAGAGAGAAAGAGATGGATCCTGAGAGAGGCTTTTATAGGCCAAGCAAGGACATGGTATATTTCGCTTCTACTCATTTCACATTGGTCAGAACCCAGTCACATGGCCACACTTGTCTGCTAGGTATGTGGGAAATGTAGCCCAGCTGTGAGAAAGAGGAAAGGAAAATGGGTTTGGTGAACCCATTATTTGCCACACTGGAAAACAGGGTTAAAATATTTGAAAGGCCTCAGTGAGAGATAATGAAAACTATTATTTTTTGCAAGTGAGCCTTTATTTTCTGTCCTTGTATTAAATGAATTGTCTTTTTAAAATATTATTGTAATACAATATGGTGCATGTAATGATGGCATTATGCAATAAGAACATCTAGTCTTGATCTTTTTAGGAAGCGAAGCCAGAGCTGGGTCCTAAACAGTGGATATTAGGCAGGCAAAGGATATACCTATGTGGAGTGGAGGTGAAGGACAGGTGGCAAGAGAAGACAGTTAGGACAAGGAGTGAAAACCAAAGAAATTACAGAAAAGTAGCAGCATCAGAAAAGATTTGGAGGGAACAAAAATCAGAGTGTGAAATGAAAGTAGTTTCATGTTGCTTAAGTAACAAATGGAAGGCAGAAAATCAGAGGACCTAAGAAACTTAACTTTATGCTGAAAGCCAACACTTCTGTAAGAGAGTTTTGTTGTGGCATAGGCAAATTTATATGAAAGGTTATGAATACATTTGATTCGTGTGCCAAATGTGTTTTCCCAAAGTTAAGTCGTTTTTCATGTCAGTATTTTAATAGCATTCAATAAGCTAATTCAATCAGCAAATATTTATTCAGTACTTACCAAGTAAAGCTGTGTGTTGACAATGGGATATAGTGATGAACAGGAAAGATGTGTACCCTGGCTCTCACATTCTAGATTTTGTACTCTGTGAAAATCCAAGAGGTGCAGAGTATGTACCATTTCTAAAATCCTTTTTGTTAATGGCCATCTCTAGGGAATAGTGTGGAGATGCTATTATAAGTAACACTTGGATATTAGACCTAGAGATAAAGTAATCTAGCAACTACAGATTTGGGCAGTCAGGATGGAATAAAGAGATTATCCAAGAGATGATTGCAGTGGTCCAAGAAAAAAGTTAATGAGCATCTCCCCCTGATGCTCTCAATTCTATCCGGGGGATTTTTCTCTCTATGCATTCCTACTGCCCTTACCCTTCCAGCTCTCATAATATATGCTAACAGTAAGGAATGTATATTTGCCAAGCAGAGCAGAAGAATGGATGCTGGCATTAACAACTTAGGTGACTATATCATGTGTACCAGATAAGCATCAGTCCTGTCCCCTCCACTAGCCTCTCATAGAGTCTACAATTCTTGTTACTCCCTTGATTGGAGATGAGAACTGATCTGATGGTATCCTTTCAGCTGCAAGTAATGGAAGACTCAAATATAAGTAGATTAAAAATAAGATTTTTGTTCTTCTCACACAATAAGAGTCTAGAGTTGGGAAGAGTCTAGATTGGGTGGTTCCTGGATTGGTTGATAAAGTGACCCAACAATGTCTTCAAGGAAAACAGTGCAGTTCTGGAAATCTCATGTAAATGGAATCACACAATTTGTGGTCTGTTGTGAATGGCTTCATTCGCTTAGTATAATGTTTTCAGGGTACATCCGTTTTAGAGCAGTTGTTAGTATATTCTCCATTTTTATTGTCAAACA
Source organism: Rhinolophus hipposideros (assembly GCF_964194185.1). NCBI lineage: Eukaryota > Metazoa > Chordata > Mammalia > Chiroptera > Rhinolophidae > Rhinolophus > Rhinolophus hipposideros. The sequence goes on from NC_138068.1 coordinate 33,410,277, forward strand.
ATAATCCATTGTGCGGCTGTATTACATTTTATTTATCCATTCGTCAGTTAATGATTATCTGGGTTGTCTCCATTTTTTATGTATTATGAATACTACTACTATGAATGTTTGAGTACAGGTTTTTGTGTGGACATGTGTTTTCATTTCCTTTGGTTATATACCTAAGAGAGATTCTGAGTCATATAACAACTCTATTTTTAACTTTTAGAGGAAATGCAGTATGAGGATCACAATTTCTTCACATCTTTGATAGCACATGTTATTATCTGTCTTTTTATTATATCCATCCCAGTGGGTGTAAAATGGTATCTCATTATGATTTTTTTCAATTAAAATGTACTGGGGTGACAATGGTTAGTAAAGTTACATAGGTTTCAAGTATACAATTCTGTAATACATCATCTATATATCACATTGTGTATTCACCATGATTATCTATCAGGAAAATTAATCATTATGATTTTAATTTGCATTTTTCTGATAGGTAATGATAGTGCACATCTTTTCATGTGCTCATTGGGCATTTATATATATTTGGACAAATGTTTATTCAGATACTTTGCCCATTTTTTAATGGGGTTATTTGTCTTTTTATCATTGAGCTGTGTTTTTTATATATTCTGTATATTAAATCCTTACCAGATATATAACTTGCAAATATCTTCTACAGTTCTGTGAGTTGCCTTTTCACTTTCTTAATAGTATCCTTTGAAGCACAAAATCTCAAATTGGATGAAGTAAAAGATATCTGTTTTCTTTTGTTATTTGTGTTTTGGTATCATAACTAAGAATGTTTTGCCTAATACAAGGTCACGAACATTTACTTACATTTTCTTCAGTGAGTTTTACAGTTTTAGATCTTACATATACATCTAAGATTTATTTTGAGTTTATTTTTGTGTATGTTGTGAAGAAAGAGTCCAGCATCACTTGCTGAAGTTTTCTTGTGAGAGTCCCCATATGCAATGGTCTTTCTCATCTTCAGTATCTCAACCCCTCTTTACAATATCACTCTTCCCTCTTTAACCTCCCATTTCTTCCTTCCCTCTTAGGAGACTTTCTGTCTCCTAGTGGAGCCCATTTGCCCATTTCTCCTTCTAAACATTGGCCAAGGCTCAATATATATTCTTTCCCAAATATTTCTCTAAAAGCAGCATCATCCATTCTAAGAGTACCATCTATTGTCTCTATTCAGATTTAATGAAAATCGTAACTTTTAATGAGTGGTTACTCTTTGGCAGGTACTTTGTATATAATATTTCAACTAATTTTCAAAACAACCCTTATTAGCTCTAATTTTTATACTTGAGGCATTGGAAGGCAAGGTCATGCAGTCAGCAAGTGAGAGTGTCTGGATTTGAACAGGCAGTCTCACTCTTGTGCAAGTTCTCTCCACCTTTATGCTCTACCTCCCATCAAGACTGGGCTCAAGTCCCACTGTTTTCAGGAAGCCAGTCCTGAACACGTAATGTGACATGGTCCCTCCATTTGTGTCACCTTATGACATTTACTTTTTGTTCTAAGTTATGACCTTTAATCTCATTCCCCTGCCATACCCCAATAATCCACTACCCTATTGATTCTGGGATAAAGGGACTGTATTTATTGATTTTACATTCCTTTTCATATTATCCTAGGACAGTAAGGAAGGAAGCCAGTAAAACATCTGCTAATTTAAATGGATGAGTAATTGTCTATAAAGGTGGGTCCTCCCAGCATTCCCCAACACCCTGTTTATTTCCAGATGTGACAGAAATGCAGGAAGTAAACCAGCCCCAGGGTGTCACAGTTTCCCAAATGACCAGGCACTCTGGGCAAGGTGGCTCAGGATCTATTCATTTTCAAGGCTGTGAAAGAAAAGGTAGAATAAAGAAAGAAAGTGTATTACTGATTACCATGCTGTGTTGGCCTTAGCCAGCAAACTTATTAAACAAAATGTTATGCGTCATTTACTTTGATAGGTCAAATTGTTATATTTCAAAATAATTATCCAACCCCAGTTTAAGAAATCCTTCCCATGAAGTGTGACTAACTTCAATTTTAAATAAAGGAATGTAGTAAATGAGTCACTTTCCATCTGTTGAGAAAGACCTGTATATTTCCAGATAACTTTGTTCTCTATAAACGTATCTCATTTTCTCTCTGCCAAATAAAATTGCATTAAAATAAATTAAAAAGAAATACAGTTATATGAGAAAGAGTAAAGTAAATATTGGTTTGGGCTGATGGACATTGTTGAAAATTTCTCCTTTGTGTTATAACTGTCTTAGAGAAAAAGTCACAGGGGCAAATAAATAAATAACTAAACTGAGGGTTTTATTTGGTGCAGCCAACTGAGGGTTTTATATGCACCTAAGTAGACAATTTGTTATGTACAGCGCAGGTTTGCCTCAGAACCAATTTAAGCAGAAAGTTCTCATGGATTTCAGGGGAAATGCTCTGTTTGTTATGGCCACATATGGAGCTCAGAAGTGGCTATGGGGCCAGAAAAGGAAAAAGAAAAAACCTGCTGATCTACACAGGATGGTTTTGAATGTCCTAGTAGTTTATCTCTTCACAGGCACCCACATAACTCAGCCATCCTCTAAGTCACCCTAAGAGGTTAATTTGTGAGCAGGTTAAATAGGTTCCCAAAGTCACCAACACTGGGTCCCCTTTACTCACGTGCCTTCCTCTATGGTGCCCGTAAGAGCAGTGAGTCTCAAAATCCTGTCAAGCTCACCGCTCTTCTCTTTTTATTATTTGTCCTTCATCACATTCACCTTCAACAATGACTTAAACTGTGCTTCAGATAGTGGACTCCCAGATCCTCTAGTTTAGTGAGGGTCTTTCTCTTTTCTTGCATTCCTAACTGCCTGGCAAACAGTCCCACTTCTATGAGCAATCACCACATCCAACTTAGCAAGTCCCATGAATACTCACAGTCTTACTCCCATAAGCAGCCCGACTAATTCCCTCGTCCTTATCAACAATACCATAATGTTCCTTGCAGATACTATTCATTTTCTTCTTTCTTGACATTATACCTAACCAGTCATAAAATTTCATCAAATCTCCCTTCATGAGGATCACCATCCCTTTTGCTAGAGTCTGGACAAATCTAGAAAGGAAGGAAGCCAACTGTGTGTCCCCATGGTGTAGAAGAAACCAGGAGGTGCATCTCACCTGGAATGCTGGCAACCAGTGCAGTCTAAAAAGGTCAAGCATAGAACAGAGCCAAGGAGGGAAGGCAAAGGCACTAGCATATTGAGATCAGCCATTCATCAGGCATACAAGACTGATGTGAGTACATAGTAAGAAGGAGGTCAAGAAGTCAGGAGCAGGAATCAGGTCTGTCTTGGTCATCTTTGAAACCCCAGAACCTACCTAGCTCATTGCTGGCTCATAATAGGCACTCAATAACTGCCCTACCTTCCCAAAGGTAAGGCATTTGTTATAACCTTCCATTCACCTTTTCTTCAAGATCTCATTTCAAGCAATGCTTTCTCACTTGTATTATTTCAAACCACCAGGTAGTATTCCGGGATGACATATTAGACAAAGGCAACATTCATCGATGTTAGTTTGGGGTGTCTATAGACGTTATTTGATATAATGGATAAATAAGGAGGAAAGGAATTTTAATAAGATTTAGTAATATTTTGTGGGTTTTTGACTTAAGTGTTAGATGTCATTATGAAAAGACTTTTTAAAAATTGTTTTAAAAACAAGTAATGGGGAGACAAAAAACATTTATCTACCAGATAGACATTTTTTTTTTCCGATTGTCATATATTTTGTGGATCAGTGACTAAGTCAGAGGTTCCAAAAATTCTACATCTCAAAGTGGAGGAAATGAAGGTGATAAGCACGAGAAAATTGTGTTGGTGGATTTAACTGGTGCTTGTAATGATGACAGAGACTATGTGAGTGGTAAAACCAGTATTTCTAATTAACATAATTTTATATAATGCGTCATTCTAAATATGTATGTAAGATAAATTAGCACATTGAATATCAGTAGACATTTGATGATTTCAATTTCCTGTAAATCACTGTTATATATTCCAAGCAGTCAAACAGATTCCCCATTTCCCAATGAAATGATCCATACAAAGTGTTATTGAATGAAATAATGAATTAATGTAGAAATACTTATTGAAAACTAAACACTTAATTAGTAGTACCATTAAGAATAATTTATTCACTAATCCATTGAGCCAACGTGGAGCTATTATGTGCAAATTAATTAAACAGGAATCAGAATAGTTTGATATTAAACGTCTACTTTCTACTGGAATGTTGACACCTAAAATAAAAGAGAGAAGTATTTTAACTTTTTATTTGAAAATTTTCAAACATATACAAAAGTAAAAAAATTACTTAACAAACATCTAAAATCTCCACCTCGATGCAACAATTATTAACATTGTCCCAAAATTGCTTCATGTATATATTTTATTTTTGATGGACTGTTTGAAAGAAAATTGCAGCTCTCATAACACTTTACCACCCCTCTTATTAATACTTCAGCATGCATCTATAAAAATTAAAACATTTACACATAACAGTAATACTGTCACTCTTAACAAAATGTATAATTCCTTAATAAGATATATTTCCCATCCACATTTAAATTTCCACAGTTTTTCAAAATATGTATTTTTACTAGTTTTTTTGTTTTGTTTTGTTTTTACAAAAACAAAGAACACACACTGCATTTGGTTGTGACTCTTCAGTCTTCTCCCTTAGTCTTTTTTTTTTTTTTAGCCTGACTCAGGTATATTGACATATACATTACCTCACCTAGTTACCAAATTGTGTGTGTGTGTGGTGAGAACACTTCAGATCTATTGTTTCAGCTATTTTCAAATACTCGTACAGTGTCATTAACTATAGTCACATGCTATACACAGATAGTGAAAACTTATTCACCTTATAACTGAAGTTTTGTACATTTTGACCAACTTCTCACCATTTCCCCACCACCATTCTCTTCTCTGCTTCTGTGAGGTCAGTTTTTCTAGATTCCACATGTAAATGAGATAATGCAGTACTTGTCTTTCTGTGTCTGGTTCGTCCATGTTGTTGCAAATGTCAGAATTTCCTTCTTTTATATGGATGAATAATATTTGCATGTGTGTGTGTGCGTGTGTGTGTGTGTGTTACATTTTCTTTACTCATTCATCTGTCAATGGACACTTAGATTGTTTCTGTATCTTGGCTATTGTGAATGATGCTGCAATGAACATATGAGTGCCGCTAGCTCTTCAAGATACTTATTTAATGTCCTGTGGATATATACTCAGAATTGGGATTTCTATTTTCTCTTTTTTTTTGAGGAAACTCCATACTGTTTTTCATAATGGTTGTACCAATTTATATTCCCATCAATAGTGCACAAGGGTCCCCTTTTCTACATACCCTTCCCAACTCTTGTTATCTCTTGGTTTTTTGTTTGTTTGTTTCTTTTTTGTTTTTTGTTTTTTATGACAGCCATCCTAACGTGTGTGAAGTGATATCTCTTATTTATAATTGCATTATTCAGGGCGATTTTGATTTATATTTCCCTGATAATTAATAACGTTGAGCACTTTTTCATATAACTTGGCCATTTGCGTGTCTTATTTGGGAAAATGTCTGCCTGTTCATGTTCTTTGCCCGTTTTTTGATTGGGTTGTTTGGGGTAATTTTTAGTTCTATGAGTTTCTTATATATTTTGGATATTAACCCCTTATCAGATATAAAGTTTGCAAATGTTTTTCCCATTCATAGTTTGTCTTTAAATTTTGTTGATTATTTCCTTTGCTGTGCAGACGCTTTTTAGTTTAATATAGTCCCATTTTTTTATTTTTTTATTTTAAAGACCAAGTCAATTGTCATGCAGAAATTTCCACATTGTGAATTATCTGTTTCTTCATGAAGTAATTTACCAAGTTTCTCTATCCTAATTCTTGTAAAATGAAAGTTAGATATAAGAGCGTGACAAAATTCAGCTTAAATGTTTCATTGGTATATTGAATATTACATCATGATAATAGCACAGAGTGGCTAGTTGTTCCAATATCTGTGATATAATTTGATCGCCTAGTTAAGGTAGAAACTCCAGGTTTGTGATTAGGTGGTAACATATGTGTGATACTTTGGCTTCTTGCTAAAACCCATTCCTCATTAAATTTTACCTTAATGAAAACTTTAGCATTTTTTAAGAATTTTTATTTGAATCAATTGTTTCATTAGAGGGTTGTAAAACCAATGTACATTTCTGATTACCCTCTTCAGTGATCAATTTCCAATTTTCTCTAAGCAGCTTTTACATCTTAAATATGTTCTTTGAAATTTAAAAGGTTGAAAGTCCAAAATTTTAAGTGTCATACTTTATTGTAATGGGAGAGTGCTAACCTTTGATTTTCTTTTGTGTTTTCAGCAAAATGGAAAACCACATTTTAATGATAAGCCAATTGTTGAATCCTTTGAGGAAGCACCTCTTCACGTTATGGTTTTCACTTATATGGGATATGGAATTGGAACCCTATTTGGCTATCTCAGAGACTTTTTGAGAAACTGGGGAATAGAAAAATGCAACGCAGCCGTAGAGCGAGAAGAACAAAAAGTACGTATGTGCTTCTCCCTGGATCTTTGTCAATGCTATTCTCCTCTAAAGTGTTCTCAGAAGTGGTGATGTATGTACAAATTTTTAAAAGAGTGAAGAGCTCAGGAACTACTCAGGGTAAATTCTATTCATCTTCACCCTCTAGACCCCATCCCCTGTGTATTCAAGGATTTGTTTTCTGCAAATATTTATTGAGTAACCACTATTTGCCAGATGCTGAACTGAGGGTTTTCTCATACATTGCCATATTTAATTTTTATAAAAACCCCATGAGATAGATATTAAAATACCATTTTAATGATTAAGAAATCATAACATAAGAGCAAGATGCATGATGGGACTGTACTCTTGTCTTGTAGTTATATGATGAGTATTATTTATGTTCTATCCTAGAATAGAAAAGTATGTCTGAATGAAGTATGAGATTTTTACCTCCTAGATCAGGGCCTCACATTGGTACTATTGATATTTTAGACTAGATAATAAGTCTTTGTTGTGGGAGGCTGCCCTGTATAGCGTGAAACTTTTTAATAGCATCCCTGACCTCTGCCCAATAGATGTCATTAGCACTTTTCCACACACTTATAACAATCAAAAATGCCTCCAGACATTGCCAAATATCTCATGGACTACAAAATCACTTCCAATTTAGAACCACTGATCTACTTTCAATAGTTAACCTATGAAGTCTACATCATCCTCTTTTCACATAGAACTAACAGAATAACCTGGAAAATATTCAGAGATATGCAAAGAGGCTGCATTTTGTTAACATATTTTCCAAACTGGTTCAAATGATTTATGATGCCCTGGATCTCTTTTTTCCTAAAAATTGCTTTGGAATACTATGAGTATGAGCATGGATCATTTGACATGATAGAGCCTTAAACACATTTAAGCAAAGAAGATAGGTGATGCACGAATATCAATGTAATGAGAAAAACCTCAAATCCTGTAAGTTAGCAATCAAGACTGCTACACACACACACACACACACACACATGCACACTTAAGACGCCAGTCACCAGCTTAACTTGTGCTTCTGACTGGCTATGTATTGAGGGTTCCAAAAACCCTCTCCTTGGATTTCAGACTCTAGTTGCAAGTCAAGGTTGTTAGCTGTATTTCTGGCTGACTGGTTATAAATCAGAACATCCTATACCCCCTCATTGAGTTTGATTAATTTGCTAGAGTAGCTCACAGAACTCAGAGAAACATTTTATTTAGTAGACCACCAGGTTATTATAAAAAGATATAACTCAGGAGCAGACAGATGGAAGAGACGCACAGAACCAGGTATGTGGGAAGGGGTGCAGAGCTTCCATGACCTCTCTGGTGTGCCACTCTCCCAGCACCTTCATGTGTGCACTAAGCCAGAAGTTTTTTGAACCCCATCCTTTTGGGGTTTTATGGACACTTAATTACATAGTCATGATTGATTAAATCTTTGGCCATTGTCAATTGATTCAACCTTCAGCCCCTCTACCCTCCCTTGAGGCTAAGGGTTAAGACTGAATTTTCCAACCCTCTAATCACACGGTTGGGTCTCCTTCTTAGGTACTTTCCAAAAGTCATCTCATTGGTAATATCTCTTACTTCACTTTGTCCCTGGAGCCTGCAATCCCTTGATTTTAAGCTCTTTCATTCTCTCATACTCCCCATTCTGCTTTTTCTTCCTCTTATCCAGCTTAAATTTCATGGACCTTGATACACCATCAACTGGATTCACCCACCATGCTGATGGGTTTCCACTTAAATTCAGGATCACTGACCTCAAGGTGGCCTTCAGTGTTACCTGCCAATCACATTACATCTCCTTAGTGCATTTAGTCACCAGCTCCTCTAGATGATTATTTCAACTTTTTTCCTTTCCTTTCAACACTTCTTAACCCTCCTTACTTTCAGTTAATAATCTTGCTTCCTATTTCATTGAGGAAATATAAAAAAAGGTCAGAACTTCCATACACTTCTTCAGCCAACACTTACTTGCACCTGTGCTCACATTCCTGACTTCCCACCATCTCTCATGACCATGACGTAGATGGCCAGGCTCCTATGCATGCTAAGCCTTCCACCTGTGCACTAGGTCCCATTCATCAGCAATCACTTAGTCTTGACATGTCCAAAACTGTGTACTTGAGCTTCCCCTCTGAACTTGTTTCTCTTTTAATCTTTCCCGGATTGGTAAATGTCAATTCCATCAGTCTGGGTATTCTGGCCAAAAACCTCGGAGTCATCCCTGACTCTTCTCTCTCTTGCACCCCAAGTCAAGTATGTCCACAAATACTCTCAGTTCTATGTTCAAAATATATTTGTTGTTAAACTATTCCTTACCTCCTCTGCTGCCAACAGTTTTGTCCAAACAATCAACTTCTCTTCCCTAGATGTACCCTGCTTCCATCCTTGACCCCTACTGTCTCTTCTCAACTAACAACCAACATGATTCTAAGTCAGGTCGCATGGCATCTGTAGGCAAAGCCCTTTAATGACTTCTCTTTTTACTCAGAGTATAAGCCAGAGCTAGCCAAGACCCTGCATTAGGCAGTGCCCTCCTCCATCTCGGCCTCCATCTTCTCTGCTCCTCAGCTCTCTCCCTCTGCCTCAAACACTGGCACCTCCTCACTCTTTCTCAACAACTGCTCACACATACCTACTTCAATGATTTGTCTTATTTTCCCCTCTTCGTGGAATGGTCCTCCCTCCTGTATCCATATGATTCACTTCCTTGACTTAAATGTCACTAAGAAATCAATAGATTTAAATGCAGCAGCAATAACTGGCCAGAGAAATACCCAGTCTCCCAAACGAGGGTCAGTTCCAAACACCTTCTGACTGCTTCTAAAAAGTCAATGCATTCTCACTAGGGATGAATATTTTTCACAACTGCATCTAGCACAGGAGCATGTGCCATAGGTTGGGAAAACAACTCCAAAATCAAAGTCCTAGGAATATTTTGTAAAATACAACCAGTAAAATCAGATCACAGACTCCCTACAGTAAATACTGAGGTCAACATTTATTTGGAATCCAAATATCCAAATATATACATGCATATATACATATACATAGTGTGATTGAGAAAATATGGTGAATGTTTAAATTAAAAAAAAAATATATATATATACATATATATATACGTATATATATATATATATATATATATATATATATATATGTCATAGTAAAAGACACATTGCCATTAATTCCCTTCAAAATACTCCCCCTCTCTTTGAACAATTATCCCATCATTCTTTTTTTTTATTTATTTATTGGGGTGACAATTGTTAATGAAATTACATAATTTCAGGTGTACAATTCTGTATTACATCATCTATAAATCCCATTGTGTGTTCACCACCCAGAGTCAGTTCTCCTTCCATCACCATATATTTGATCCCCCTTATCTTCATCTCCCTTGCCCCACCCCCCTTACCCTCTGGTAACCACTAAACTATTGTCTGTGTCTATGAGTTTTTGTTATCATTCTTGCCACTTTCTGAAGCAGTTCTGGAAGTCTTCTTTCATAAGTGTCTTTACCTCATCCTCCATATAACAGCGTTCCGTATCTCACATCGCTCTGGTATGGCAATTTCTGTCAAATAAAGGCATTACGGTGTGTTGCCCCCACTGTATTCATCATATCTGGCACCATGTGACTTCTGGCTCTTCTCCAAAGTGAAAATGACGCAGACCTCTAAGTAGACACAACAGTGCAACTAAACACACTCACGAAAGAGGACTTCCAGAACTGCTTCCAAAGGTGGCAAGAACAATGAGATAAGAGTGTTCAAAGTGAGGGGGAGTATTTTGAGGGGCTTAATGGCAGTGTGTATTTTACTGTAATAATTTTTTCTAATTTAAACATTCACCATATTTTTTATACGTACATACATGCACACATATTTTCTGATGTATCATTAAAATGTTAGTCAAATAATTTTTTAAATTATTTTATAGTATAGACCTCCTTGCTCCCTGTAGCAAAAAAGGGAATCTACAGTAATAGGTAGGGTTGATTGATTTTGTTAAGCTGGAGCTTTGCTAATACGTATACCAATGTGAGTAACAGGTGGTTAGGACAAGCTCTAATGAAGAGCCTTTCCTAAAACTCATATCTTTTTTCCCTTTCCTTTTTATTATGTAAATAACGAATAAAAGCAATCTCTTTGTGCATCCTTTCTGACTTTTTCATGCACTTAATTACACATAGGTTCATTTGTACTTACTCTGTCCTTTCTTTAACTTAGATGAGATCATATCATACATATTGTGTGACTTATTTTTTTTTCACCTAACTATATATCTGGAGATCTTTATATTCCAGTCCAGTAATTCTTAAAGATTTTCTCTCTGTGTACACTTTAAAATTATCTTGTCAGTTACTGGATTTTAAGAAAAGAAACTGCTGCCATTTTAATTAGCAATACATTAAATTTATAGGTATAGGTCAACTTTGGAAAATCTGACATCTTAATATTTATTCTTCCCATTCAAAACTATAATATGTCTCTCCATTTATTTAGATATTTCTTACATTATTTAATAACATTTTATAATTTTATTTATTCTAAAGTTCTACCATTTCCTCTTATGATTATTATTTGGGTATGATTTTTTTGCTGGTAGTGTTATTTAAATACTATCTTTTTTCCCTTTCCCGTATTCTAATTAGTTATTGTAGGAAAGCTATTGATATTTTCATATTAATTTCAAATGTTATTACCTTAATGAATCCTCTCTCCAGTTGTCACAGCTTGTTAGATACTCATAGTTGTATTGCAGTTTCTTGTAGTTTTCCATAAGTACCAGGAAAAACTATACATTGTTCTTAAGGTCTATGTATTATAACAAATTTGTTAATTATATTACTTGAATCCTCTAGACTTACTTAATGTTTGCCTACTCAAACTTATAATTTCTGAGAAATGTGTTTTAATGCATTTCACTGTGATTGTGGATTTGCTTTTTTTTTTTGTTTTTTCTTTCTTATATGTTTCAGTGTAACTGTCAGATACTTAAAAGTCCATGGCTTTTATAGTTCTCTGTGGATTTTTCATTTTATCATACTTTTATCTTCTACTCTATTTTGCCTGATATTAATACTTACACATCTATTTTGTGTGTGTGTCAATAGTCTTTTCTTTATTTTTGGTCTTTATCATTTTCAGGAAATGCATGTTTCTTATAAACAGCATATAAGTTTATTTTTAGAACAAATGTGACAGCTTCTGTATTTTAATAAGATGAAATAATTTATGAACAGTTACTTACTTGAACTACATGAAATCGTTGTTTTTATGGGTCAAAAATAGTCAATCATTGGCAATTTCATATGGTCTTATTAAAACGGTTAAACCTAATATTTTAATTACTCATGTACTTAAACGTATTCCTGCAATCTTAATATTTTACATTCATATTTTCTGTTGTTTATTTATTTATTATTTTGACTATTTATCATTTCATACCTTTGGTACATTTGACTGAATTTTCTCTGTTCTGCATTTTTTCTTCGTGTCACCATTAAGAAGTTATATAGTATTCCACTTACTATTTTTTAATGGTTCTCATTGAATATTTAACAAATATGCTTAATATTTAGATATCATTATTCAGTAACTAGAGTCTTCCTCTGACCAGGAGAAGAATTTAATAAAGTTTCTTTTTTTCCTCCCACATACCCATTCTCCATGTTGTCATTTATTTATTAACTTTAGTTTCTGTTTTTTTATACTACTTATATAAACCTACTTGGGCTAAACCACATTCCATCAGCGTCTTCACTCACTATTTTTTCTAGCCTCTCTTGTTTTCCTCCTTAGTTGTTTCATTATTTGTTTTTTTGGAGGTATACCCTCAATTACAGAAAAGGCCTGTCGGAGTCAAACTTATCACTATTTTCATGTATTAAAATGTTTCTATTTGGCTCCTCATTTGATTGCTGGCTTGGCTGAGTACAGGATTTTAAGTTCAAAATAACTTTCCCTCATAATCTTTTCCACTACTGTTACCTAAGAAAAGTCCGAAGTAATCTAATTCTTATTCCCATATATATAAACTGTTTTCCCCCTTTCCTGAACACTTTTGAGCTTCCCCACTTATCCTTAGAGATGTAAAATTTAAACAAGATGTAGCCTGGTATAAGTTTTTACTTATTTGCTCCATTCAGTACCTGATAGCTCATTTAAATTTTAGGATTCAAACATTTCTTCCCCTCTGGAATTTTCTCCTTCCACTTCCTCCTCCTTCTTTCAGTCTCGCAACTCCTGCTAGAGAAAGATTGGATCTTATGAATCTGTCATTCAAATCTCTTTTTCTTCATAATTTGTTTCTCTGTCCTGTCTCATTATGGCCTGGAGAAATTAGTCAAATTTATTATTCTAGCTTATTAATTTGCTTTCAAACTGTGTTCATTGCACTTTTAAATATTTTATCTTTTTAAAGGTTACATGGTTTTGTTGTATCCCTCTAAGGATTTTACACACACACACACACACACAGAGGGTGCCACAGTTGTAATACTCAATATATACCAATAACAAAAGATGAACACGTTTGACTTCTGCAATTATAATAGTGGTTATCATCAGCATCCAGACACTTCTGATTACAGCAAACTACTGCTTGAGCAACGACCAGTGTCTACTTATATACATTTTTTTGGCACCCCCGGTATATACATAATTTTTTTTCTGTTTGCTCTAATAAGTATTTTCACTACATGTTTCTTCTTCTATTTGTTGAATTTGGTGCCTTATTATGCTAGTTTTCCTTAAATAGTAGTGACACTTTGTTTTATGTTCATTTTTGTATTTAAGAAGCCTTATTTTCCCACATATTCACCTATCTTGAGTAACTGTAGAAGGGAAATAGAATGAGTTGCCAGGACCGATAGCTTCTTGCTGTTTGGGCTTTCCACTTCTCTGCATTCAGGCACTGCTTTTCTGTTGAGCTCTTACTGCCCACCACAGTACGTTGTCCTGTGGACATTGCACTGTGTCCTGTGGACAAGGTGCTGCTTCTTGATTATTAACCCAATAAAAGCAAGACAATGAGATCTAGCTTTCTAGTTATCACCCTGAGTACCAACCTCTTGCAGGTTTTGACTCTTAGCTCGAAGCTCCCCTACAGGTAGTTTATGTCCACACCTTTCTTCTGCAAATGTTTTAGAGCTATGATTTCCTGAGGTCTTATTTCTCCATTGATCAGATCTTATTTGCGTTCTACCTTTTGTGATCCTTCAATATTTCTGACTCATCTATAATACACTTGATTGTTTTTCTAGACATTTATAAATGTATTTTATATTGCAATTTTCTACAGTTCACATACTATAATATGTTAGTTTCAGATGTGCAACATAGTGATTAGACATTTATATAACTTAAGTGAACTCTGTGATAAATCTGACACCATGCACAGTTATTACAATATTATTGATTATTTTCTCTATGCTATGCTTTACATCCCAATGACTATTTTGTAACTAACAATTTATACTTCTTAATCCCTTCCCCTTTTTCACCTATCTGCCAGCCCCTCTTCCATCTGGCAACCATCAAAATATTCTCTGTTACCTATGAGTTTGTTTCTATTTTGTTGGTTTGTTTGTTTTGTTATTTAGATTCCAAATATAAGTGAAATCATATCACATTTATCTTTCTCTGAATTACTCTACTCAGCACAATACCCTCTGTGTCCTTCCATGTTGCTGCAGATGGCAGGATTTCATTTTTTATGGCCAAGTAATATTCCATTTTGTATACTTACTACCTCTTCTGTATCTATTCATCCATTGATGGACAACCAGGTTGCCTCCATATTTTTGCTATTGGAAATAATATTGCAATGAACATATGGAGGTATGTGTCCCTTTGAGGTAGTGTTTTGGGTTTGTTTGTTTTTCTTCAGATAAATACACAGAAGTGGAATTATTGGGTCTTTCTTTGTCTCTTCTTATAGCCTTTATTTTAATGTCAATTGTGTTTGGTAGAAGTATTGCTACCCTAGTTTTTTAATTTTGTTTTGTTTTTTCCTTTTCCATTTTCATGAATTTTTTTGCATCCTTTTACTTTTAATCTGTGTGTGTCTTTTAATCTGAAGTGAGTCTCTTCTGGCAACATTATTTCCTTATCCATTCAGCCACCCTATGTCCTTTTTTTTTTTTATTATTAGTTTCAGGTGCACAAGACAAGGTAATACTCAGACGGTCATCATTTATATCCCTCACACTATCATCCCTCCGACATCGCACCAAGCCATCACATTATATATATAAAATTATAGTTGGCATTCATTATTGTTCAGCTTCAGGTGTACAGTACATTGATCAAGCATCTACATCTTCCCTGAGGTGGTCTCCCAAATGGAACACGTGTCCATCAGATACCCTACAAAATCTTTACAACATTATTGATTACGTTCCCAAAATTATTTTTTAAAAACCCTGAGGCCATTTTGTGGTTAGCGACTGTTTTCTAATCCCCTCACCTTTCCCCTTATCCCCACCCCCCCACCTATCTAACAACCCTCAGTTTTTCCTCTTTGTCTAGTTCATTCACTTATTCTTTTCTTTAGATTCCGCATATAAGTGAGATCATATGGTACTTGTCTTTCTCTTTCTGACTTATTTCACTTAACATAATGTTCTCTAGATCCATCCATGTTGTTGCAAATGATAAGATTTGTTTTTTCTTTATGGCTGCATAATACTCCATTGTATAAGTGTACCACAGTTTCTTTTTTTTTTTTTTTTTTTTTTTTTTAATTAATTTTATTGGGGTGACAATTGTTAGTAAATTTACATAGATTTCAGGTGTACAATTCTGTATTACATCGTCTATAAATCCCATTGTGTGTTCACCACCCAGAGTCAGTTCTCCTTCCATCACCATATATTTGATCCCCTTTACCCTCATCACCCACCCCCCACCCCCTTACCCTCTGGTAACCACTAAATTATTGTCTGTGTCTATGAGTTTTTTTTCTCATTTGTTTGTCTTGTTCTTTTTGGTTTATACACCACATATCAGTGAAATCATAGGGTTCTCTGCTTTTTCTGTCTGACTTATTTCACTTAGCATTATTCTCTCGAGATCCATCCATGTTGTCACAAATGCTCCTATATCATCTTTCCTTAACGCCGAATAGTATTCCATTGTGTATATGTACCACAACTTCTTTATCCATTCATCTATCGAAGGACATTTTGGTTGTTTCCATGTCTTGGCCACCGTAAACAAAGCTGCAATGAACATTGGCGTACACGTGTCTCTGTAGAGAAATGCTTTTATATTTTTGGGGTAGATACCCAGGAGAGCGATTGCTGGGTCATATGGTAATTCTATTCGTAATTTCTTGAGGAACCTCCACACTGCCTTCCATAGCGGCTGCACCAGTCTGCATTCCCACCAACAGTGTATGAGGGTTCCTTTTTCTCCACAGCCTCTCCAACACTTGTTACTATTTGTTTTGTTGATGAAAGCCATTCTGACTGGGGTGAGGTGATATCTCATTGTGGTTTTAATTTGCATTTCTCTGATGATTAGCGATGTTGAGCATTTTTTCATATGTCTATTTGCCATTTGTATATCCTCTTTGGAGAAATGTCTCTTCAGGTCCGCTGTCCATTTTTCAATTGGGTTGTTTGTTTTTTTGTTGTTGAGTTGCAGGAGTTCCTTGTATATTTTGGATATTAGCCCCTTATCAGAGGAACTGTTTGCGAAAATCTTCTCCCATTCAGTTGGTTGCCTCATTATTTTGTCGATAGTTTCTTTTGCTGTGCAGAAGCTTTTCAGTTTCATATAATCCCATTTGTTTATTTTAGTTTTTACTTCCATTGCCTTTGGAGTCAAATTCATAAAATGCTCTTTGAAACCAAGGTCCATAAGTTTAGTACCTATGTTTTCTTCTATGCAGTTTATTGTGTCAGGTCTTATGCTTAAGTCTTTGATCCATTTTGAATTAATTTTGGTACATGGTGACAGATAGCAGTCCAGTTTCATTCTTTTGCACGTAGCTATCCAATTCTGCCAGCACCATTTATTGAAGAGGCTGTCTTTCCTCCATTGTATGTTTTTAGCTTCTTTGTCAAAAATTATCTGTCCATATTTATGTGGTTTTATTTCTGGGTTCTCAATTCTATTCCATTGGTCTATGTGTCTGTTTTTCCACCAATACCAAGCTGTTTTGATTATTGTAGCCCTGTAGTACAAGGAAAAATCAGGGAGTTTGATACCTCCAGTATTGTTCTTTTTTTTTAATATTGCTTTGGCTATTCGGGGTCTTTTGTGGTTCCAAACAAATCTGATGATTTTTTGTTCTATTTCTTTAAAAAATGCCATTGGGATTTTAATGGGGATTGCATTAAATCTGTATATGGCTTTGGGTAATATGGCCATTTTAACTATGTTGATTCTTCCAATCCATGAGCACGGAATGTCTTTCCATTTCTTTGTGTCATCTTCAATTTCTTTCAAAAATGTCTTATAGTTTTCAGCATATAAATCATTCACATCCTTGGTTAAGTTTATTCCTAGGTATTTTATGCTTTTTGCTGCAATTGCAAAAGGAATTGTTTTTTCTATCTCTTTTTCTGAGATTTCATTGTTGGTATATAGGAAAGCAATGGACTTTTGTACGTTGATTTTGTAGCCAGCAACTTTACTGTATTCATTGATTGTTTCTAATAGCTTTTTGGTGGAGTCTTTAGGGTTTTCTATATATAGCATCATGTCATCTGCAAAGAGTGACAATTTAACTTCTTCATTTCCAATTTGGATGCCTTTTATTTCTTTCTCTTGCCTGATAGCTCTGGCGAGGACTTCCAACACTATGTTGAAAAGCAGAGGTGATAGGGGACAACCTTGTCGTGTTCCTGAACGTAGAGCAAACGGCTTCAGCTTTTCACCATTAATTATGAGATTAGCTGAGGGCTTGTCGTATATGGCCTTTATTATGTTGAGGTATTTTCCTTCTATACCAATTTTAGTAAGTGTTTTAATCATAAATGGATGTTGTATCTTATCAAATGCTTTTTCTGCATCAATTGATAGAATCATATGATTTTTGTCCTTTATTTTGTTTATGTGATGTATCACATTGATGGATTTGCGAATGTTGAACCAACCTTGTGCCCCGGGGATGAACCCCACTTGGTCGTGATGAATAATCTTTTTAATGCATTGTTGTATTCGATTTGCTAGAATTTTGTTTAGGATTTTAGCATCTGTATTCATCAGAGATATAGGTCTGTAGTTTTCTTTTTTTGTGTTGTCCTTACCAGGTTTTGGTATCAGGGTAATGTTGGCCTCATAAAATGAGTTAGGGAGTACTGACTCTTCTTCAATTTTTTGGAAGAGTTTGAGCAGGATTGGTATTAGATCCTCTTTGAAGGTTTGGTAGAATTCACTGGTGAAGCCATCTGGTCCAGGACTTTTGATTTTGGGAAGGTTTTTGATGACTGATTCAATTTCGTTACTGGTGATCGGCCTGTTAAGATTTTCCAGTTCTTCACGATTCAGCCTTGGAAGGCTATATGTTTCTAAGAACTTGTCCATTTCTTCTAAGTTATTAAATTTGGTGGCATATAGTCCTTCATAGTATTCTTGGATAATCCTTTGTATTTCTGTGGTGTCCGTGATAACTTCCCCTTTTTCATTTCTGATTTTGTTAATTAGTGTCTTCTCTCTTTTTATCTTAGTGAGTCTAGCCAAGGGTTTGTCGATTTTGTTAATCTTTTCAAAGAACCAGCTTTTTGTCACATTAATTTTTTCTATTGTCTTTTTGTTCTCTATTTCATTTAGTTCTGCTCTGATTTTTGTTATTTCCTTTCTTCTGCTGACCTTGGGTTTCGCTTGTTCTTCTTTTTCTAGTTTTTTAAGGTGTAACATGAGATTATTTATTTGGGATTTTTCTTGTTTCTTGAGATAGGCCTGTAATGATATAAATTTCCCTCTTAAAACTGCTTTCGCAGCATCCCAAAAATTTTGGTAGGATGTATTTTCATTGTCATTTGTTTCTATGTATCTTTTGAGCTCTCCTCTAATTTCTTCTTTGACCCAGTCGTTCTTTAAAAGTATGTTGTTTAATCTCCATGTATTTGTGTTTTTTCCTGCTTTCTTTTTGCAGTTGATATCCAATTTCAAAGCTTTGTGATCAGAGAATATGCTTGGTATGATTTCAATCTTCTTAAATTTGCTGAGGCTGATTTTGTGTCCCAATATATGGTCTATCCTTGAGAATGTTCCATGTACACTAGAAAAGAATGTATAGTCTGATGTTTTAGGATGAAGTGCTCTATATATGTCAATTATGTCCAATTCATCTAATGTGTCATTTAGGGCTGCGATTTCGTTATTTATCTTCTGTTTGGATGATCTATCCATAGCTGTCAATGATGTATTTAAGTCCCCTAGTATAATTGTGTTTTGGTCAATTTCTCCCTTTAGTTCTGTTAGTAGTTGCTTGGTATATTTCGGTGCTCCCTGATTGGGGGCATAAATATTGATGACTGTTATGTCTTCTTGTTGTATAGTCCCCTTTACCATTATGAAATGTCCATCTTTGTCTCTTGTTATCTTTTTCACCCTGAAGTCTGTTTCATCGGAAATCATTATGGCTACACCTGATTTCCTCTGGGTACCATTTGCTTGGAGTGTCAATTTCCACCCTTTCACTTTGAGTCTATGCTTGTCCTTGTGGCTGAGATGTGTCTCTTGTAGGCAGCATATGGTTGGGTTTAGTTTTTTGATCCAATCTGCTACTCTGTGTCTCTTTATTGGTGAGTTCAGTCCATTTACATTTAGGGTGATTATTGATATGTGAGGCTTTCCTGTCATTCTGTCTTTAGTTTTCTGGTAAGGCTGTGTCTCCATTGTTTCTTTGCCTTTTTGTTGTTGTCTGTTATTTCTGTGTGGTGGTATTCTATGATGTTTCCCTCTGTTTCTTCTTTTATTACAGTATATATTTCAGATTTGGATGTTTTTTGAGTGGTTACCCTTGAGTTTATGTAAAAGAAAGTTTGATATTTAGAGTATTTCAGTTTCTTCAGTACGCTTACTTTCTCTATTCCCATATTCCAGTTCAGGCCTTTACGCTCCCCTTTTTTATGTTTCGGTTGCCACAAGTTGTCCCTGTTGATGGTGGTCTAATAGCCTCCTTTAGTATTTCTTGTAGTGCAGGTTGTGTATTAGAAAATTCCCTCAGCTTCTGGATGTCTGGAAAGGTCTTTATTCCTCCTTCATATCTAAAAGAGATCTTTGCTGGATATATTATTCTTGGCTCATGATTTCTCTCTTTCAATAGTTTGAATATTTGGTTCCATTCCCTCCTAGCTTGTAGAGTTTCTGCTGAAAAATCTGATGATAATCTAATGGGCTTTCCTTTGTAAGTTACCGTCTTCTTTTCCCTGGCTGCCTTGAGGATTCTTTCTTTGTCATTGATTTTAGACAGCTTCAATACAATGTGCCTTGGTGAAGGCCTGTTGGGATTGAGGTAATTAGGTGTTCTATTTGCTTCTTGGATTCGAGGATCCAGTTCTGTCCACAAGTTTGGGAAGTTCTCATCGACGATTTGTTTGAATATATTCTCTGTTCCCTTCCCTCTTTCTTCTCCTTCTGGTATGCCCATTATTCTTATATTGCTCTTTCTGATGGAGTCAGAAAGTTCTTGTAGAGTTCTTTCATTTCTTTTAAGTCTCAAGTCTCTTTCTTCTTCCCTCTGTGTAAATTCCAGGTTCCTATCTTCGATGTCACTGATTCTTTCCTCCATCTGGTCAACTCTACTACCTAAGCTGGATATTTTATTGTTAATTTCTTCTATTGAGTTCTTAATCTCCAGAAATTCTATTTGGTTCTTTTTCAAGATTTCAATCTCTTTTGTAAAATGCTCATGGTGTTCTTTGATTGTGTTTCTGAGTTCATTAAACTGCCTTTCTGTGTTTTCTTGCATCTCGTTCAGTTTTTTCAGAATTGCGATCTTGAACTCTCTGTCATTTAAATCACAAATGTCCATATCTCTAAGTTCCTTTTCTGGAGACTTTTCACTTTCTTTCTGAGCTATCTTGTTGCCTTGGTTATTCATGGCAATCACTGATTTACTATTTCTCTTCCTAGACATCTACAGGAGTGTCTTTTGCAACAGGTTGATAGGTATGCGAAGAGCTTTTGGAGTTCCAAAGCTCTTTCTGCACCAGATTCAGAGCCCGTTTGTTTCAGCAGTTCTGTTTACTCCTGCAGGGATCCGCCCAGATAGGTGGGGCCAGGGGCGGGGTGAGTTGTGAGAGGTGGCCCAGAGCAATGGCGGCAACCACCACCACAGCCAGTCCTGCTTCCACAGCTCCCTCCCCTTTGCCGGAACTAGTTGAGCTGCGAATCTGTGTCTGCGGTCCACAGTTCTTAGAGCAGCAAATATTCTGTCCTTTGATCCGACACTGCTAGTTTATCGCTTCTAGCACCGGGCAGGTGGGGGCGGGGCGAGCTCTGGGAGGGTAGGGAGGGGGCAGCTAGCCTCCGTGCCTAGGGCTTCCGTTCTCCGCTCGGCAGTGAGGGCTTAAACCACCGATTTCAGCCCTCTTCCCTCAGTCTTTGCTCCGAGGTCTGCCGTGAGCGAGCGTTGGGTTCAGCGGTTTTGTATGCTGCCCCCTCAGCCCTGTGGGCCGTAAGCGGAGCCCTAGCAGTCCGAGTCCTTCCCTCTCCCACAGCAGCGGAAGATCCGGGCGCAGCGGGCTCCGAGCACTGAGCTAGGTCTGTGTCCTGCGCCCGCGCGGCTCCGTCTCCGCACTTCTCCTCTCCCTCCTCCCCCGCTCGCGCGATTCACCCACCTGGAGGTGAATTCAGTAGTCGGCCTCTTCGTCTTGCCTGTCTGCTGTGCAAGGAGTCCTTTGTGGAGTTATTGTTGTCCGATTCGTTGTAAATTCCAGGGGAGCGTTACAGAGGCTCACCTCACGCCGCCATTTTTCTCCTCCTCCCTGTACCACAGTTTCTTAATCCAGTCATCTACCGATGGGCATTTCAGTTGTTTCCATGTCTTGGCTATTGTGTATAGTGCTGCAATAAACAGAGGAGTGCATAAACTATTTTGAATTGGAGTTTTGGATTTCTCCGGGTAGATACATAGGAGTGGAATTGCTGGATCATAGGGACGTTCCATTTTCAGATTTCTGAGATACCTCCATACTGTTTTTCATAGAGGTTGCACCAATCTGCAATCCCACCAACAGTGCACAAGCATTCCCTTTTCTCCACATCTGCGCCAGCACTTGTTGTCTATTGATTTATTGATGATAGTCATTTTCACTGGGGTGAGGTGGTATCTCATTGTGGTTTTGATTTGCCTTTCTCTGATGTTTAGTGAGGTTGAGAATTTCTTCATATGTCTGTTTGCCATCTGTATGTCCTTATTAGAAAAATGTCTCTTCATGTCCTCTGCCCATTTTTTAATTGGATTTTTTGGTTTTTGGAGTTGAGTTGAGTGAGTTTTTTATAGATTTGTGATATTAATCCTTTATCGGATATATCGTTGGCAAATATCCTTTCCCATTCAGTAGGATCCCCTTTTTTTTATTGATCGTTTCCTTTGCTGTGAAAAAACTTTTTAGTTTGATGTAATCCCACGTGTTTATTTTTTCTCTTACTTCCCTCGCACGAGGGGATATATCAGTAAAAATCTTACTTCGGGTAATGTCTGAGGAGTTTCTTCCTATATTTTCTTCTAGATATTTTATGGTTTCAGATCTTACATTTAAGTCTTTAAGCCATTTTAAATTAATTTTTGTATATGGTGTAAGGAAGTGGTCCAGCTTCATTTTCTTGCGTGTGTCTGTCCAGGTTTCCCAGCACCATTTATTGAACAGACTGTCTTTATCCCATCGTACATTCTTGCTTCCATTGTCATAGATTAAATGGGCATATAGGCATGGATTTACTTCTGGACTCTCTATTCTGTTCCATTGATCTATGTGTCTATTTTTATGCCAGTACCATGCTGTTTTGATTACTGTAGCCTTGTAGTATAATTTGAAGTCAGGTGTCGTTATACCTCCCACTTTGTTCTTATTTCTCAAGATTGCTGAGGCTATCCGGTCCCATATAAATTTCATAAATTTTTATGGTCCCATATAAATTTCAGGATTATATGTTCTATTTCTGTGAAAAACGTCGTTGGTAGTTTGATAGGAATTGCGTTGAATATGTATATTGTCTTAGGCAGTATGGACATTTTAATTATATTAATTCTTCCTATCCATGAACATGGAATGTGTTTCCATCTATTTATGTCTTCTTTCATTTCTTTCTTCAGTGTCTTGTAATTATCTGAGTACAGATCTTTTACTTCTTTGGTTAAATTTATTCCCAGGTATTTTATAGTCTTTGGAGCAATTGTAAATGGAATTGTTTTCTTAATTTCTCCTTCTGATATTTTATCATTGGTATATACAAATGCAACTGATTTCTGAATATTAATTTTGTATCCTGCTACTTTACTAAATTAATCTATCAGCTCTAATAGTTTCTTGATGGAGTCTTTAGGGTTCTCTCTCTATAGTATCATATCATCTGTATATAATGACAATTTTACTTCCTCCTTACCAATTTGGATGCCTTTTATTTCTTTTTCTTGTCTGACTGCTGTGGCTAGAACTTCCAGCACTATGTTGAATAGAAGTGGAGAAAGTGGGCAACCTTGCTTTGTTCCTGATCTTAGGGGGAATGGTTTTAGCTTTTCCCCATTGAGTATGATGTTAGCTGTGGGTTTGTCATATATGGCCTTTATTATGTTAAGATATGATTCCTCTATTCCCACTTTCTTAAGGGTTTTTATCATAAACGGTTGCTGGATTTTATCAAATGCTTTTTCTGAATCTATTGATATGATCATGTGATTTTTATTTTTCATTTTGTTAACGTGGTGTATCACATTAATTGATTTGCGAATCTTGAACCACCCTTGCATACCAGGGATGAATCCCACTTGATCATGGTGAATGATCTTTTTAATGTATTGCTGAATTCTGTTCGCTAATATTCGTTAAGGATTTTTGCATCAATGTTCATTAGAGATATCGGCCTGTAGTTTTCTTTTTTTCTGGTGTCTTTGTCTGATTTTGGGATCAGGATGATAGTGGCTTCGTAAAAAGTGTTTGGGAGTCTTCCCTCCTTCTGGATTTTTAGGAAGAGCTTGAGGAGAATAGGTGATATTTCTTTTTTGAACGTTTTTAAAAATTCACCTGTAAAGCCATCTTGGTCTGGGGCTTTTGTTTGTTGGGAGATTGTTGATTACTGATTCAATTTCCCTGATGGTAATCAGTCTTTTCAGGTTCTCTGTTTCTTCTTTAGTTAGCCTTGGAAGGTTGTACACCTCTAGAAAATTGTCCATTTCTTCTAGATTGTCAAATTTGTTGGCATATAGTTGCTCATAGTAGTTTCTTAAAATTTTTTGTATTTCTGTCGTGTCTGTTGTCACTTCTCCTCTTTCATTTCTGATTTTACTAATTTGGGTCCTCTCTCTCCTTTTTTTAATGAGTCTGGCTAAAGGTTTGTCAATTTTGTTTATCTTCTCTTGGATTCACTGATCTTTTGTATTGTTTTTCTGGTTTCTATTTCATGTATTTCTGCTCTGATCTTTATTATCTCCTTCCTTGTGCTCCCTTTGGGCTTATTTTGCTGTTCTTTTTCCAGATCCCTTAAGTGTGAAGATAAACTGTCAATTAGTGATGTTTCTTGTTTCTTTAGGTAGGCCTGCAGTGCTATGAATTTCCCTCTTAGGACTGCTTTCTCGGCATCCCATAGATTTTGGGTCGTCGTGTTCTCATTCTCATTTGTCTCGAGATATCTCTTGATTTCTTCCTTGATCTCCTGCTTGACCCATTCATTATTTGGTAATAAGTTATTCAGCCTCCATGAATTGGTATGTCTTCCAGTTTTTTTCCTGTAGTTCATTTCTAATTTCATAGCACTGATCAGAGAAGACAATTGGTATGATTTCAATTTTCTTAAATTTATCAAGACTTGTTTTGTGGCCTAACATATGATCTATCTTGGAAAATGTTCCACGTGCGCTTGAGAAGAACATGTATTCTGCAGCATTGGGGTGAAAATGCTCTGAAAATATTGATTAAATCCAAGTGGTCCAATGTATCATTTACGGCTGTTGTTTCCATATTGATTTTATGTCTGGAGGACCTGTCCTTTGTTGTCAGAGGTGTGTTGAAGTCCCCTACTATGATAGTGTTACTGTTGATCTCTGTCTGTATGTCAGTCAGTACCTGTTTTATATATTTAGGTGCTCCTTTGTTAGGTGCATAGATGTTTATTAGGGTTATGTCCTCTTGTCGGATTGATCCCTTTATTATTATATAGTGCCCATCTTTGTCTTTTAATATGTTCTTCATTTTAAAGTCTATTTTGTCACATATAAGTATTGCAACTCCAGCTTTTTTCTCACTTCCATTTGCATGAAATATTTTACTCCGACCCTTTACTTTCAGCCTGTTTGTGTCTTTTGATCTGAGGTGAGTCTCTTGCAGCATATACAAGGGTCTTTCTTCCTTATCCACTCAGCCATCCTATGTCTCTTGATTGGAGCATGTAATCTGTTTACATTTAAAGTGATTATTGATAGGTACATAGTTATTGCCATTTTAAAATTTGTAGTTAGATTGTTTTCATCTTTCTTCTATTTACAGAAGTCCTTTTAGTATTTCTTGCAATGCTGGCTTGGTGCTAATAAATTCCTTCAGTTTATTCTTTTCTGGGAAGCTCTTTATCTCTGCATCAACTTTAAATGATAGCTTTGCTGGATAAAGCAATCTAGGTTGTAGGCCTTTGTGATCCATCACTTTGAGTATCTCCTGCCACTCCCTCCTGGCCTTCAATGTTTCTAGAAAAATCATTTGATAGTCTTATGGGAGTTCCCTTGTATGTAACCCTCTGTCTTTCTCTTGCTGCTTTTAGGATTCTCTCTTTGTCTTTAAACTTTGCCATTTTAACTATAATGTATCTTGGTGTGGACCTATTTGGGTTTATCCTGGTTGGAACTCTCTGCGCTTCCTGGGCTTGTATGTTGGTTTCCTTCATCAGGTTAGGGACGTTTTCGGACATTATTACTTCAAATATATTCTCAATCCCTTGCTTCCTCTCTTCACCTTCTGGTATTCCTATGATGCGCATGTTGTTGCGCTTGATGTTATCACAGAGGTCTCTTAAACCATCTTCATTGTTTTTTATTCTTTTTTCTTTCTATTTTTCTGTTTGGGTGATCTCTGCTAACTTGTCTTCTAAGTCACTGATTCGATCCTCTGCTTCATCTAACCTGCTGGTAATTCCTTCAACTGAGTTCTTAATTTCGGTAATTGTGTTCTTTAGTTCTAGCTGGTTGTTCGTTGTGATTTCTACCTCCTTCTTTAGTTCTAACTGGTTGTTCTTTATGATTTCTACATCCTTCTTTATGTCTTCTCTAAACTCCTTACACATTCTTATCACCAGTGTTCTGAACTCTGTCTCTGACAGGTTGGTTACCTCTGCTTCATTTGGTTCCAGTTGTGGAGATTTCTTCTGTTCTTTTATTTGGGACATGTTTCTTTGTCTCCCCATTCTGACTGACTCTCTGTGTTTGCTTTGATGTATTAGGAAGATCCCCTAGAGCTCTTAGTTCTTGCTGGATTATCTTATATAGTATGTGTCCTTTAAATTTGACTTGCACTACTTCATTCTTCTCTGCATGTGCTCCAAAGGTGACTCTTGTGTTGTGTATATTGTCCTGTTCAAGAAGAAGTTTAATTGCTTTTTGCTTGTGAGTAGGCGGGTGTAACTCCTAGGCTGACTAGTTGTGAGACTTGGCTCTGCCCACCGCAGGGTGTTCTGCTGGGTGAGGGTTGACCACTTGAATGAGGTTTGGCCTGTAAGGGCTCTTGTGTCTCAGAGAATTCCCTCTGGGTGTGTGACTTGTAGGTCAAACCTGGTAGTACTCTGGTTTGGTCTGGAGTTGGCTTCTGGATATGTTGAATCTTGTGCCTCTTAAGCTGAGCCCTGGTAGTGCAGTTTCAGAACAAAGCAAATCACCAAGCACAACAACAACAACAATAACGACAAAGAAAAAAAAATCAAGTACAGTGACATGTAAAAATGACCAACAACCCCCACTTAACACAGGCAAACATATCGAAGAAATAAAGACAAAACAAAGCAAAACAAAACAAAAAACAAACAAACTAAAAAACAATAACAACAAAAAAAAAAGAAAAAGAAAAAAGAAAAAAGAAAAATCAAAGCAAAACAAGAAGCAGCACCAGTCTTGGCTTAAGCCCACCAAGTAATCTCCAGGTTGTCCTCCGCTGTGCCAAAGAGTCCCCTGCCTATTGCGCAGGCAGCGCCGGTCACTAGGTGTCCAGAGTGAATTTGGGACTATAGATTTAAATGCAAGAGGCTGAGGTGTCTGGATGACAGTTTTTAGAGAGTCAGTGCTGTTTCTGCCCTTGCCTGCACAAATGCACGCTGAGAGTAGCACCACCAGCCCTATGTCCAGTACTCCTGAGACTTAGGACACTTCGTCCGAGTGTATGTGGGGTGGGGGGCGGGCAGGAGATTTTTGAGCTGCTGAAAGCCAGAAGCTGCCTCTGCCGCTTCTCCCTGCAGATCAGGGAGTGCCTCCGCAGTTGCCCTTGCCCCGCCCCAGGCCAGCCAGAAAGGGTAGGGGCTGGGGATGGAGGGGTCTTCTCTCTCCCAGGCCAGCTGCGTCACACTCCTCCCGCAGGCCCGAAAAGGTGGTGGCTGGGGGTGGAGGAGTCTCCTCTCTCCTCGTCCAGTGAAAATCCCACTCCTCCCAGCCTCTTCTGTGGGTCAGAGCTGGCTGCCAATCTTCTCAGAGCCTGAGCACTGAGGCTCCTCTGTAATCTGACACTACTCCTCAGTTCAGGGGTGTGGGGACAAAGCCCCAAAAAGCAGTTTCCAGGCTCTTGGCCTCACATAGAAAGGTGCTGGCTCGGGTAGTAAATGGCCATCAACTGTGATCAGATGGCTAGCAGCTGTGGCTAGTTGGCCGTCAGCTGTAACCTGTAGGCCATTGGCCACTAATATAACGGCTGTGGCTACGCTAGCAGAAGGAATGGGGGCTAGCAAGAAGATGGTGGCTGGCAAGCGCGGACTGCTGTTAGGCAGATTATGTAGATCCTGCTTCCTGTGTCTCCAGCCCAGCCGCGAGCGAGAATATATTGGTTTGACTCCCCTACTTATGGCTCCATGGGTGTTCCTTTTTGGCCTTACCGTGTCCTGCGTTCTTGGGCGGGGAGTGGGAGCTGAGACCCTGCACGACAAATGGCACAGCGAGCAGGGTCCCCCGCACGACAAGGGGTCAGTTTAAGTCTCTGGAAGGGCGGAGGTAGGATTGGAAGAGCGGAGGGAGGGGCCCAGATGTTGAGTCTGTGTTCTTTGTCTGCCCTAGGGCCTACTAGCTGCCCACCCCAGAGGGTGAGATCATCAGTGGGATGCAGGGAAAGAGCCCACCTCCTGGCTTTTGTGTTCTCTGTTCCGCCCTGGGTGCGCTGCAGGGTCGCGCTCTACTGTGGGGGCGGGGGGCGTGCAGCGCGTTTCCTCTACCCCTCCTCTCTACTCCCCCGTTCGCCCACTTAGCGCATCCCTAAGCAAACCTTCCACAAGTCTCTTAGCTGTTCTCCTGGCTTCTGTGCTCTCCTTTCCTCCCTGGACTCCCATGTGTCGTTACAGCTGCGGGTGCTGCTGTGCTTCTGCTGTTTTCGGCACGTGCTGCCATCCGCGACTTTACTGGGGGAGTGCGCATCTCCACTTCGCGCCCCTCTCTCCTCCCTCTCTCGCCCAACTAGCGTACCCCTAAGCAAACCTTCCACAAGTCTCTTAGGTGTTCTCCTGGCTCTTGTGTTCTCTGTTCCGCCCAGGGACCGGTGCGTCCCTGGGGTTTTGGGTGCCGTGGGGCCATGGCTCCGCCATGGGGGGGGGCACGTTTCCACTTTGCTGTCCTGCCTCTTCCCCTGCTCACAATCAGCGCGCACCTTCAAGTAATTCTTCCACGAGTCTCCCAGCTGTTCTGCGTGATGAGCAGAGAACTCCTCCATGGGTTATATGTCCCGTTTGCAACAAGATCCAGAGGAGAACTCAAAAAGAGCACCTAGCTACCACCATTCCCACCCTATGTCTTTTGATTGGAGCATTTAATCCATTTACATTTTAAGTAATTGTTGATAGATATGTAGTTATTGCCATTTTATTATTCATATTTTTTCTTTTTCTTCTTCTTTTTAGAAAAGACCTTTTAACATTTCTTGTAGTACTGGTTTGGTGGTGACAAATTCCTTTAGTTTTTTCTTGTCTGGGAAGAATTTCATCTGTCCTTCGATTCTAAATGATAGCTCTGCTGGGTAGAGTAATCTTGATTGTAGGTTTTTACTTTTCATCACTTTGAATGTTGTGTGCCAATCCCTTCTGGACTGTTGAGATGTCAGCTGACAGTCTAAAGGGAGCTCCCTTGTAGATAACTGATTTTCTGCTGCTTTTAATATTCTCTCTTTATCCTTAAGCTCTGACATTGTAATTATGGTATGTTTTGTTGTGGGGGCCTGTTTGGGCTTAACTTGTTTGGGACTGTATGCAGTTTCTGAGCTTATAAGTCTGTTTCTGGGTTAGGAAAGTTTTCTGTCATTAGTTCTTTAAATAGCTTTTCAATCCCTTGCTCTCTCTCTTCTCCTTCTAGTACCCCTATGATGTGAATGTTGCTAAAATTGATGTTTTCCCAGTGACCACTTAAACTATCCTAATTTTTTGATTCATTTTTTTTTTATTTTTGCTGTTCTGATTGGATGTTTTCTAGTGCCTTATCTTGCAAATTTCTGATTAGGTACTCTGCTTCATCTAATCTACTATTGATTCCCTCTAATGTATTCTTCATTTCAGTTATTACATTCTAATTTCTGACTTGTTCTTTTCATTTGTTTGTTTTCTATCTCCATTTTTATGTTTCTATGTCTTTGTTGAAGTTCTCACTGAGATCTCTGAGCATCCTTATAACCAGTGTTTGGAACTTTGCATCTGGTAAGTTGCTTGTTTTCATTTTGCTTAGTTTTTTTTCTGGAGCTTTATTCTGATCTTTCATTTGGGACATGTTCCTTTGTCTCTTCATTCTGGGTGCCTCCTTGTTTTATTTCTAGGTATAAGAGGCAGCCATTATGTCTCCCAGTCTTCACATAGTAGCCTTATGTAGTAGATGTCCTATGGGTCCAGTTGCACAGTCTTTCTGGTCACCTGAGTGAAGTACAGGTGTGTCCCTTGTGTGGATTTTGTATGTTCCCCTGTTGTAACTCAGACTTGATTGTTCTTGGCATGTTAGTGGGAACTATTGACCCTCAGGCTAATTTGTTGTGAGGACTGTCTGTGACTACAGTGGAGGAGCTGTTGTGCCAAGGCTGATCCTATAGAGCAGGACTCATTTTGGTGGGACTCTGGTGCCTGCCGAGTCTTCCCTTTCAATGTGTCATTTGTGAAGGTAGTTAGGTAGTGCTCTAATGTGATCTGAAGCTGGCCACTGGGTATGTTGGTACTGGGGTTTCTTGGGAGGGGCTCTGGTGCAAACCAAATTTAGCTGCTACCTGTGCCCTGCCTGGGGCTGCTTAGTATGAGCTACAAAATGATATACAGATCATTTCCACTTCTGCTGGGCTTAGGGGTGCCTGGGATAGGCCAAACTGTGAAGTGAGGCTGGTTGCTATTAGTGTTGGGCTAAGGGCTGCTCAGCAAGTGGTAAGGAGCACATCGAAGCCAAATACTCTTTGCTTGGGGCTTGTGAACCTTTCAGATATTTTAGGAAAGTCTACAGCATTAGCCAAGACTGACATTTGTATCAAAAAACAACTAGAAGTGGCTTGGGTCAGCCAGTTATTGGGGGGCAGTGTCTCAGGGAATCACCAGGGTCACGCAAATGGTGTTAGCCAGATTGAAGGTAACTCAGATATGGCAACTGTCAGCACGTGCATGCTAGGAGGGGGGAGAGCTCAATAAAGGAACAATAGCTTTTGCCAGCACTTCTACCTGGGAGAAAGTTGTCCCTCCAGCCCTCACTCTGAAGTCAGACAATTCAGTGCTTTCCTGTATGTCCCTGGTGCCTTTCAAGCTGCTACCCCAGAGGTGAAGCTCAGTGCAGGTTAGTCCATCAGCAAATAAGTCTGTGCACAGGACTTTTAAGAAGAAGGCCTGGGATTCCAGCCACCCTTCGTTTTACTCAACCATAATATCAACTGGTTTTCACAGCCAGAAGTTATGGGGACTTCTCTTCTTGGCCCTGTAACCCTGGGCTTGGGAGCCTGGTGTGGACCTGGGACCCCTCTCTCCCAATTTTTAACTACGACATGCTTGTGTGGGACTAGCTCAATCTGCATCTCTGCCCCCCTACCAGTCTCGAGATGGCTTCTTCTGTGTATCCTTACTTATAAGGATACTTATTCTGTTCAGCTATACTTCAGGCTATTTTCAGTGAAAATTGTTCTGTAGTTTAGTAGTAATTTTTATTTGGTCATAGGACAAGGCCAGTGCAGTGTTTACCTATTCTGTCATCTTGACTGGAAGCCAAATTTATTTCATTTTTAAATACCTATTTTTTTTTTGTCATTTCACAGGACTTTTACATGAGTGGTAGAATACATAGAAGCACTGAGTCCTCCATCTTTCCATCTTTATTCAATCTCCCTGTAATTTCTTAATAAGAAAAACTAAATTTAGCCATTTTTACTTTGTGTTTCTCATATTTCATTGAACTAATTATAGTACCATTACATTTTACAACAGAAAAGGATACACAAACATATTTAACTATTATTCTAGAATCAATCCTGGTAAGAAGAGAAAGAGCTGTTTCCCAAAAGGAAATAATAACATAAAAATTAAATATTAGGTGAGAACAGAAGTGTCAATGTAAGGACTAATGAATAACTGGTGTTTGATAATCATTCTTTCTCTGTATATAAATCCATGATTCTGTTTGCCACTGAATGGGCATATAGTTAAATCAAATAAGAAGGGACATGCTTCCAAATTTGGTAGTATTTTTTACAATGGAACATGGATATGTTCACTTCCTTATAAACACCTAGCCATGCAGTATGATTTATTGAAAAGAGCATTGGTTTTAGAATGAAGTACAATTCCCAATTTGTCCACTCAAATTTTCTGCCTTTCCATTGATTTCTCTATAAACCTTGGATAGAAATATCTCTAACACTCTGAAAATTATGAAGTACCCTAGAAGCTTAAAAGTAGAAGAAGATCATCATATCGCAGAAGAAACAAGCCATTTTTGTAGCTACATATTTAGGTTTTGCTCAACCCTCCTATACTCTACCCCTAAAATGATTGTATCCTTATAGCCTGGGAGTCACTCCCACATGTAGTTATTTGTGTCAAGAACAAAAAAAAAAAAAAGAAAAAAAAGGTGACAAGTTAATCTACAGATGGATAAAGATAGCTCAATGCTGTTGCAATGCTGTCTTATTGCAATGCTTCTGTTTTTGCAATATCTAGTCCAGTTTCATTTTTCTGGTATAGTTAAAATGCTGTGGGAGGTTAACCTGTCACTAAAGGACATTGACCTTTATAAGGTGTTGGCTGCCCCTGAAGAAACCTCACTGATGCTCAAAGGAATGGGGTGGGGTGAGAATACACCCATGCAAAGGTAGGAAGCCTCATAGGTGCAGTGGAAGAGGTGGAGGATGCCCCAAAAGCAAAGCAGTTCTTTCTCAGACCATATCTTGAATTCTAAGTATGTTTCCAAGCTCAATTTTCCCTCTCAGGAACATGTAGCCTACCAACCTTGATTTTCAGATCTGGGTTAGCATTCACACCATCTACAAAGAAAAGGCTCTGTGTGATTAAAAACATACTGGCCCCTCCCTTTGACAGAGAAGTTTCAATTACCTAATTAAAAATGTCTTTTGAATGCAAATGTCATTCCCTAACAGAAAGTATTCTCTGATCCTGCAGAATAGGTTAGAATCCCAGTATCTTGCCCTCACATTTATCTTAATTAAGAGCTAGCTACTGATTTCCTCATAGGTAAAAATTTTGGATCTCTGAGCCAGAAGCCAGAAAGTGGACAGGATGGAGTGTTTTCCCACCTTCCTTCAGGGGGCCATGATGGCACATCTTTATGAGGCACCAACGATGGGAAGCTCCAGGTAGTTTTCTCAAGTCAATGTCAAGCTCCTTATGATGAGTATACACTCCTCCATAGCCTGGCAATCTATTGGCTTTACTTTTTCATATTGTAGTTCATATTTTTTGTCATTGTTGGTGTTTTAGAGGGAAGCTTGGACAAGCTAGGGCATGTGCCAACCTAAGGTCACTCTGAAGTGACTGCTGGGAGAGTGGATGAAGTGGAATGCTGAACTGAGTTCAAATCACTCACTTTGCTGGGTCTGATTTTCCTCACATGTCAAAGGGGTATTTGAACTCTGATTTTGATGTCCCCTCTGCTCTGGTATGTGTGCGTCTTGTGGTTCCATGTCTGAAAATAATTTTGTTTTAATTTTGTAGACATAGTAGTTTGGTTCTTTTCTACCTAAAACCAACTGTTTTCCTAAATCAACTATTAAGTTCTCTTCTAAACCAACTGTTAACTTTATTTTGAGTAAAATTTCTCATAATATCTAAAATTATAATTCCACTCAGAGTCCATAAATATTACTTATGGACCTACTTGTCTCTTTTCTCTTGATAGGATAAGCACATATGATGATTTCAAATAAGAAAAATTAAAAATAGAAAGACAATGTTTGGGGATATAGATTAGACTGTAAACAGTCTGAAAATGTTATTAAATCAAAGAGAAAAGAGTTTGGAAATGATTTTCCTGGAACTATACAATCTCCTTTTCTCTCAAAAATATGTCCATTTTTTGTTAGAACATAAAAGGATATATTTGACTATCATAACCTGGTATCTTTAAATCGTAAGAAAACTTATACCAGGATAGTTAGCTATTTGAGAGCAAACTCACTTGGTATGAAATTTTCAGCTTACAAATGTAACCAGTAGAATGGCCAAAGCATCCTTCAAATTTGCATGAATAGATAGCCTCAGTATGTGGTGATGAACATTCTTTCTTATAAAGAATCATAATTTCCCCCCAGAAATGATACCATTATCACTGAAAAACAGAGAAAAGAAAACAAAGAAAACAAAGAAAAGACTATGGCTTGGGTGTAGTCACCAACTATCAAAACCTGCAGATTTTATATATTTTCCTCTGGAATAGGCTAGCTCTAGAGATGACTGAGCCAAACCAGTAGCACAAAAGGTTTACACAAAACTGTTCCCCGTGGTTCTCCTTGTTCTCTCAGAAAATCAGCACCATTTCATCAGGGGAAGGAGAGCAAAGAATTCAAAGAGAATGGGTAGGAGAATGAGGAAGCTTACTCCCAATTATTCAGTGGCTCCTCATTGCCTCCAAAATAATGTGTAAGTTCCTCATTTGCACACTTAAGGCCCTCACTTTCTGTGCCCAGCTGACATTACAGCCTCACCCATACCACAGGAACTAGTAAGGGGTGGGATCAGAGGTAGCAGGGAGTCAGATCAGTCAAGACCTTGGCTTTGACTCCAAGTGAGGTGTGAGCCATTGTACATTCTGAGCAGAGTAACAAGATCCACCTTATGTTTTATTTAATTAACGGACAGTTGATCCTCAGAGACATTTCGTTCATGCCAAACGTCCTTAATATTTGGTCCTGTCT
Source organism: Rhinolophus hipposideros (assembly GCF_964194185.1). Classification (NCBI taxonomy): domain Eukaryota; kingdom Metazoa; phylum Chordata; class Mammalia; order Chiroptera; family Rhinolophidae; genus Rhinolophus; species Rhinolophus hipposideros. The sequence continues at coordinate 33,444,614 of NC_138068.1, forward strand.
AAAACATCTATGCTTAGAAAATGTCCCTAGGTTCAAACGGCCCATAACATTTATTTCTACTTTTGATTTACAGAATTGACACATAAAAAATACTGTCATGTTGTATCACCAATAATAACTTTTCTTGCTTCAGTAGCTTAGCTGGTAATGGCACATAGGGCAAGGTCGATGGGTCAGTGTGGACCAAATGTCTCCATGGACATTTTGGTATATGACCAAATGTCCTGAAACTGTTTTGTCCTTATTCATTCTTCTCAAATATACCTTACATTTCCAACATACAGACCTCCTCACCTTGAGTGCCTTCTCTAAGCATCCCTGCCCCTAGTAATCTCATTCTACCTTCAGTGTCCCTCCTACATAAAGTCACCTTGATTCTTCCAGTATGATGTGTCTGCCTCTGGCTCTAATCTTATAAATGCCCAAGTATTTGGCTGAGGCCAAGGTTTTGCATTTTTTCTGCCATGTACTATTAGGAGTTAGATGACAACATTAGATGTGTCTTACACTGAGCTTCAGCTGAACTGCAAATCCCTCAGGCATGGATTACATTTTATACAGAAAAACAGTGCTGTTATTTCAACCATGAGATAAGCCAGTTGCTTTCACCAACTCAAGTCAGTTTCCAGGTCCTTGGCTATGTGACACCTGCCAACAATTTTTCCAGCAGGTCCAAAGTTCAAGTTAATACACATTTCTAAAAACACAACGAGTAGGGACATTCATGTTCAAAAAAGTTAAGACCAAATTATCACCCAACCAATTTTTTCCAACTAAACTACTTTGGACATAAACACCTGTTGTTACCCTTCAAATGCAATTCTGCAGCGATTCATCGTCTCCACCACTCATTTGGAACTTGTGTTGTATTGCACTGTCATTTTTGTGACTTTTATTTGCAACATTTTTTTACTTACCCCCCTACAATGTAAATTCTTCAGGGATGAAGTCCTCACAGACTTAGTTATGGACCCCATCTGGCCCCTTACCCACAGATCTTTGCTCAAAAAATATTTGTAGATGGAATATTTGCATGATTCTTTCAGGTCTTGTCCTATCTTTCAATTGCAAATGAAACATGAAAAGCAAGGGACCAATGTCTGCCTCTGTTATACAGGATTTTGTGCCGCTGTATCAAAACTTTGAGAATTTTTATACACGGAACCTTTACATGAGAATCAGAGACAACTGGAACCGACCCATTTGCAGTGCCCCAGGGGCTCTGTTCGATGTGATGGAGAGGGTGTCGGATGACTACAACTGGACATTTAGGTAAGACAGCCACCTGGAGGAGCTTTGTTGAAAGAAAATCCTTTCAAGGAAATCCTAGTGTGGGCACCAGATTACAAACTGAAAAACTAAAGCACTGAAGCAACTGGTATTCCATTATTCAGCTTTTTGCAAGCCATCGTATGCCAGTGAAAGCAGTCACAATAATTAAGTTGCCAAGGATGGCTATTTATATTTAAGTGGGACCTGTGTCAGAAGGGACTCTATAGAGAGAGCTAGTCAGGAAGAGCTCTTTTCAGCTTTTTTGACAAATTATACCCTCCTATTTGTTGCTGAAGGAGACAGAGATGACTGTGGCTTTATCTCATTTAGAACGTTCTTGCTGGAATTTAAACCAGAGCACAGGTGTCATGAAAGCAAGTACCCAAGAAAATTAGGTCTAAATAATATTCCATTAGTCAGTATACCTTTTTCCAATACTCTGTCCAGCTTCACTATGGGGATACTTTCCTCTAAGGGCAAACCATTTTGTGGTGACAAGAATGTAAGTCAAAAAGGAAATATATGACGAGCCCAACGCAAGATGACTTTGTGAGAGTCTTTTATGGGATACTAGGATGATATTAAATGACAAAGCCCTTTATGCTCACCTGCCCTTCTCTCTGCAGGTTTACTGGAAGAATCATCAAAGATGTCATCAACTTGGGCTCCTATAACTTCCTTGGCCTGGCAGCCAGGTATGATGAATCTATGAGGACAGTGAAGGATGTTTTAGAGGCATATGGTGTAGGTGTGGCCAGTACCAGACATGAAATGGGTATGTATGTTCACTATTTTGAAATTTTATCCAGTTGGGTCTCAGCTTCCTTGTGGTTATTTCTCGTATCGAGATCATGTCTAGACTGTGTACCTCAAAAAGCTGTTATAAAATGCAAAAAGGAAAAGGAATATGAAAGTCTTTTTTAGAAATTTCAAAAGTTATGCTTTTTTTAACATTTTAAAATCTTCATTAAATTTGCTTCATTAAATTGGTTAGTAAAATTATATAGGTTTCAAGTGTACAATTCTATAATACATCATCTATACATCTGTATATTGCATTGTGTGTTCACCACCCACATATTTGATCCCCTTTATCTCTTCTACTACCCCACCCTTTACCCTCTGGTAACCACTAGTTTGTTGCTTTCAGTTTTATATCCCTCATATGAATGAAGTCATATAGTTCTCGACTTTTTCTGTCTGACTTATTTCACTTAGCATGATAATCTTAAGATTCATTCATGTTGTTGCAAATCACAGTATTTCATCTTTCATGGCCAGATAATACTCCATTTTATATATATACCACATCTTCTTTATCCAATCATCTATCGAAAGACACTTTGGTTGCTTCTATGTCTTGGCCACTGTGAATAATGCTGAAATAAACATAGGGGTCCATGTATATTTATGGATAAGTGTTTTCAGATTTTTTGGTAGATACCCAGAAGAAGGATTGTTGGGTCATACGGTGATTCTAGTCTTAATTTTTTGAGGAACCTCCGTACTGTTTTCTGTAGCAGCTATGACAATTTGCATTCCCACCAGCAATGTATGCGGGTTTCTTTTTCTCTACAGCCTCTCCAACACTTGTTATTGTTTGTCTTGTTGATGATAGCCATTCTAACAGGTGTGAGGTGATATCTCATTGTGGTTTTGACTCGCATTTCCCTGGTAGTTAGTGAAGTTGAGCATTTTTTTGTATGCCTATTGGCTGTTTGTATGTCTTCTTGAGAGAACTGTCTGTTCAGGTCCTCTGCCCATTTTTAATTGGGGTATTTGTGAGTTTTTTGTTGTTGAGTTGTACAAGTTCTTTACATATTTTGGACATTAGCCCCTTATTAGAGATGTTGTTTGCATATATCTTCTCCCATTCAGTTGCTCGCCTCTTTGTTCTGTTGATGGTTTCTTTTGCTGTGCAGAAGCTTTTCAGTTTGATATAGTACCTTTCACTTATTTTTGCTATTATTTCCCTGGTCTTTGAGGTCAAATTCGTAAAATCCTCTCTAAACGCAAGGTCCATATGTGTAGTACCTATGCTTTCTATTAATTGCAGATTTTAATTCTTCAGAATAAATAAAAATGGATCTTTCCTTTATTATCTAAAATACAACTATTGTGCCTCTTTCATTTGGTCCTTTTCTGAGTCCTTTCTCCCACTTTCCTTTTTCTTTTTAAACAGCTTTATTGAGATATAATTGATATTCAAAAAAACTGTACATATTTAATGTATATAATTTGATGAGTTTGGACATATGCATACATCCATGAAACCATCACCACAATCAACGTGATAAACATATCTATCACCTCAGAAAGTTTCTTTGTGCCTCCGCATTTATGTGGTAGTAACACTTACTGTGAGAGCTATTCTTTTAACAATTTTTTAAAGCGCACAATACAGATTATTAATAACAGGACTATGGTATACAACGGATCTCTAAAACTTATGTATCTGGCATAACTGAAACTTTATACCCATTGAATAAGAACTTCTCATTTAGATTTGGCTCTTTCTTACATTTTTCTGAATGATGACCATGACTGATATCACTTTTGTATTTGTATATTGCCCATCTCTGCTGCTAAAACATAAGCTTCATGAAGGAAGGAATTGGCCTGTTTATTGTTGTGTTGAGTGAATGAATGAATGAATGAATGATGAATGAATGAATGAATGGGCAGGGTGGGGCAAACTACTTATTTATTTCTTTTTTAGCTGAAATATTCTCTCTTATTGAGGGGAGTAAAATCTGTGAGAACAAAACTACTACTCCTCTTCTCTTCAGGGAGAAAGTGATGCAGACTTCCTATAAGAGTTCTTTGCTATTCCTGGTACATTGTTTTTGTATATATCTCACTTATTGCTCACAAAAATCCTCTGCTGTTGTATGCATCACAGGTGGCATTATTCCCATCTTCTATAAGGATAAACTAAGGATCACAATGACTAAGTAATGTGCCCATGGTGGCTTATTAACCTACTAACTCCCAGTATAGCTCAGCAATTTTTACTACAGCAGTTTCCCACCCGGGATAATATAGGCAGGGTCCACCAGGTCAGTTTTAGGCTTGTCTAAGAATCAGAGGTACATCTGCTAAAATAAGATTTATCATTAATGAAAAATGAGTCATATGTCCTTCTTACATAACCAGTTAGCAGAAGGGCTTTCAAAACATGTAATTATCCAGAGCTCCACTAAATAACTCCAATAAATATACTCCAATAAATAACTCAGATTGTACAAAGTAGTATTTTTATCCATATAGTCAGTAAATACTTAGCTAAAGCTCTGGAGTTTATAAGTGTTTGCCCAAATTTTTAAAGAAGACATTTTACTGAACTTCATTTTGAGGCATGAGGTCTAGAGGCATAAGCAGGGTGCGAAAAGAATATTCTACTCCACTTAGAAGAACTGGGTCACCCACAATGACCCATTTGACAATAGAGCAGAGACTGAAAGAAGGCTCTTAGTCATTAAAGATATAGAATCTGTAGCCTGTGGGGATGTTTCCTCTGGTGCTAGTGACACCCAACACCAGGACAGTTAATGAACCAGACAGAAAACACATTCCTGAAGATGAGGACCCCCTAACTCACTCAGACAGAATACTCCCTGATCACAACCAGCAGAAGCTGAAGGGAGACAGCTTGACACAGGCAATAGTTTGCCTCCAGTGGTAGCTAGATGTGGAATATGATTCTCTAATTCTGCAGGCTCCACAAATCTAGAAAAACCAGGCTGAGGTGAAGATCTCAGTTTCGATTGCCTGCAGCCTAAGTTCTTTCTCCATCTACTCACTCTTCTGAATTGTTGGGCATTTAATATTTAACCTGCTTCATTGAGCTCTCTAGCTCAAATTCTAGGAAGAAGATTTGAACAGTTTTCAAGTAAATACTCAGAGAGCAAAATAGAAGCCACCCACACTAATTTGAGGCAAATAGAAAGACTGAAAACAAGGATATAAGCCATCAAAAATAAATAAGTAAACAGGGTACATTTAAAACTGTTCTTCAACATAAATAATCACCCTTACATAATATGCAAGAATTAGCAGCATAATTTTGAATGCCATTGATTTCAAGAAATACAAGTAACTTTTGGAAAACACATGCTACATAGTATTAAGACAATGTTTAATAGAGTCAAAGGATTAACAATGAAAATTTGAGAATATAGAGGCTTAACAATTTTTAGTAACCAAATAGCTTCTTGAGGAACTAAAAGTAAAAGTTTAAGAACACTTAATCACTTAAAAATACTTCCCAAAGGTTGTAAAAATAGTTTCCAATGTCCTGGGGGGAAAAAAACAGAAATCATATTACAAAATAGGAAAATTAAGCAAAACAGAAAGTCAAGAGGAAATATTTAAAACATAATAAAAGGATTGAAGACCACACATATTATTTTGACCAAAAATATATAACTAAAACATACAGAGGGTGCCAAAAAAAAGTATAAACATTTTAAGAAAGGAAACAACTATTACTATTAAAATTCTAATACTCAATACATACTGATAATAAAAGATGAATACAAGTCATGTTTGACTTCCGCAATTACAAGAGGTGCTCAAAGTGGTTACCATCAGTGTAATTTTAATACAGTTTTTTTTTCCTTTTTCAAAATGTACATACATTTTTTTGACACCGTCTGTTTGCTTTCTGAAAGAAAAGGGCTAAATTTGGGCCGAAAACCTAGACTCAACTAGGTGCTGTAATCAAAAACAAAAAATTAAAGTCCTCCCAAAGGATAAAAATAGAAAGACAGGTCCCAGCCTGGCACCTGGTTACCGCCTCCCTCCTGCAACGACCACCAAAGTACCTCAGTGCCTCAGAGGGAGGTCAATTTACTGCAAAGGAGCAGCAAAGACAGAATCCAAGAGTAATGTTGTTTGCCAAATCTGCACCTGAAAATGTTCAAACTAAGCCCAAAATATAGCTGGAAATGATACATTTCTAGACAGATATGTACAGAATTGCAAATGCTATTTTTCAGATGTGAAATGGTATGCTGCTGTTCATTTTTGTGTACAACTAAATAATAATGGAATACAGAATTAAGAGAGGCTTTGATTCTCTTGTGGGTCAATTTAACATTCCACAGGCTGACGGCGGTGAGGGTTGTGCATTTCTTATATTCTAAATATGAGGCAGAGTGAAATGAAAATTTGGAGTCATAATCAAGCATTATAATGTCTAACACTTTTTAAATTCATATATTGTATACTCATGTTGCTTTTTCTTCGAATGCTTCCTGATCTGAGCTATCTCCTTTAAATTGTGTGCCATGTGTGACATGGTCATTATCGTGTAGTTTTTCCTAATAACTTTGTTAAAGTACTGTAAAAGATTAGAAATTTTTGAGTGTTGTGTGTGTGTGATATTGTGTTGTGAATTTGTAAACTCTAGAGTGAACAGCTTATCAAAAGTTAAGAGACTGGTACTCAACATCCTCCTTTTAAGGTGGCTTACCTCCTTATTTTTAGTTGGAACGTCACTAGGATAACTGCAAACAGATTCTAAAACTACATGGATCTTTAGATTTTCAGCACTGGGATTGAGAATCGTGTACAAATTGTCCATAATGTCTGAGTGTCAAACGATAATCAGTAATATCTCCATTATGCAAGATATTTCTTTATCTGAAAGAACTATTTAATTTTTTTTTCTATATGCTGAAGATGTTTGAATATATTGGTTTAAAAATGGAAGACATAGTGCAGCAACCCCTGAGGCAAAGTAAATACATAATTGCTTATTCTTCATTCATATGAGTTAAGCTTCAAGTAAATAAGCTGAAACTTTAAAAATAAATAAACAAACAACCTAAATGTGTTGTGCAACTGGGAACAAAAAAGAAAGCAGAAGTTAAACCTAAATTATGATTCATTAAATGTAATAAGAAATTCAGCTTATAAAAATTATATGGAAGGCTAATAATGGAGATAGATACAACTCCTATAACCTCTATGCAGCAAGTAACACAGCAGAGACATATACCGGAGGTGCCAAAAAAATGTACACATGTGACTTGTATTCATCATTTGTTATCAGTATATATTGAGAATTACAATTTTAATACATTTTTTTCCTTTCTTAAAATGTATATACATTTTTTGGCACCTTCTTTATATGGCTGTTTATTTTTCTATACAACTGGAAATTAGTAAATAGTGACTATGGAAGAGTTTGAAAATCAGGTGGTCAATTGAACATTCCACAGGCTGATTTGAAACAAAAGCAAAAAAAAAAAAATCAAAAAGTGAAATAGTGGTAGGCTAACAGAAGAGTAATTTCTATTGGGCTGAGGCTTCTGTATTTTAAGTCACTAGAGGTGATTTTGATGAGCAGCCAGAGTTGATAGCCACTGAGCTAGCATAACCCTGATCCCAAGCATTTAATAAAAGGAAAATATAGGCAATAATACTTAGAAAAAATTATTTTAAAAATTGGCATTGAAAATCCAGCAGTATATTAAAATAACAGGATATCATGATCAAGTAGTTCTAGTCAGTTCAATAATAAGAATTTATAACACTGAATGATCCAAGAAAAAAACATATGATTATCTTTATAGACATTGCCAAAGCATTTATAAAATCCAATATTGATTCCTTATAAAATTTTTAATAGAATAAAAATAGGAGATTCCCGAATAGTATAAAAACATCTACTTTAAATAAAAAGGCTATAGTACACTCCATGATGAAACACTGAAAGCTGTCACCATAAAATCAGGAAAAAGATAAAGATGTCTTTTTACCACCATTTTTAATAACCTTTGGAAGTATACTAGACAACATAATTATTCATTTTTTTTATTTTTTAAATCAGTAAACATTTATTGAATGACTACGGTGTGACAAAATAAGAAGTATATGTATAAGAAAAGAGGTAAACTAACCATTATTTGTTGATGATCTGACTGTTTACCTATCTGATTTCCAAGCTGTGATCAGTGAGGAGCAAAGGGACCTCTGAAGGGGCTTTCTTGGGGACACCATAGAGATGAAGGGGAGCTAAGCAGGAGGAAACACTTTAGTCCACCTTCTTTCATTTGCATATGTAGACAATCAAAAATTTGTTAGAAATAATAAATATTGAATAAAGAAATAAATACCTCCATTCAATAAACACTATTTTTTTTAAATTCATGTAGTAAAGTCAATAATCAACCAGTAAGAGGACATACTTGGGAAAATGATAGTAATAAATATAAACAAAAATAGCAAACACCCAGGGAATAAAATTATTTTTTTAATATTTAACTGTAAAACTTTTTAAAAGACTGAAAAGAAGACTACAATAAATAGAGAGATGCCATATCCTAGAAGGGAACTGATACTGTAATTCTATCAGTACTTCCCCAAATGAATATGTAAATTGAACACAATCCCAATGACATGAATGGACAGGGTGGAGGGGAGTCTAAACTAAAAGTCTAGAGACAGACACAATGTGGCACACTTGTTTGTATATAATAATAACAATATTGCGGATCAGTTGGAAAACTACCACAATTAGTATTGTGATAACTGGATGATCACATAAGTTAATATGTTAGATTTGTGCCTCACACTTTACATCTAGGTAAATTACACTTATACATTACACTAGGTAAATTGCAAATTCATTTGGAATTTAAACATGAAAAAACAAAAACAACCACCACCAGAAATAACTATATAAATAAAATTGAAATTGAATGAATAGCTAAATTGATGAACGAATGAAGAAATGAACAGAATAAAACTACTCAGACAATTCAAATACAGAATGCACTTGTGTGTGTTCCTTGGTAAGTGTCCTGCTGGAGATGTCAGACTGTATCTTCCTTGATGTGAGTAACACCTCTGTCTTAGTAGCTTGGGCTTCTATAACAAAATACCACAGACTGGGTGGCTTATAACAACAGAAGTTTATTTCTCACACTTCTGGAGGCTGAAAGTCCAAGTCAAGGTGTCAGCATGATTGGGTGAGGACCCTCATTTGTGTTGCAAACTTCTCATTGTATCCTCATGTGGTGGAAGAGGGATGTATTAGCTCTCTGGGACCTCTTTAATAAAGATACTAACCTATTGATGAGCCCTTCATGATCTACTCACCTCCCAAAGGCCCTACCTCCTAATACCATCACTGGGGGCATTAGGCTTTCAATAAATGAATTTGGGGAGGACACAAATGTTCAGACAATAGCTGCCTCTTCTTTAGCTTGTCATTTATGATCATCCCTCAGTTCTACAACCCATGATGACCTCCAATCTTTTCCAGCAGAACTCACCTCACTTGGCAGAATGCCCTCTTAGGTGGGAGGGATCCATTTTAAATGACCTCCAAGCTGACTCTATATCACACTGGCCACTCTAGTCCATGGAAAACAGGCACTATTCCTTGTTAGAGAAAAGCCAACTTGTTCCAATCCATCTGCTAGCCACAACTGTTTGCCCTACAGATTTATCCAACCTGATTCTATGCCCAAATGCTCTGGGGAACCAGAGAAAGCACTCCCAGAAAACTTGAGGGAAGAGATTGAAGAAAAGGAAACATATAAACTTCTGTACATAAAAACAATGCCACCAAAGTTAAAAGTCGAACAACAAAATTAGAAAAAGTTATTCCCGATATATATGACAAAATGTTGAAATTCTTAATATGTAAAAATTCTTACAAATCCAAAGGAAAAGATCATTCCTATTTAAGAAATGGGCTAAGATTTTGACAAAGTTCAAAACAAGCAAAACTGTATAGTCAGGATAGTATGGTGTTTCTCAACCTTTTTTCATTATCTTCCCCTCCCATATTTTAATACCACAGATATACTGTATACCTGTTTATGTAGTACATGGATATCTGTGCTTTATACCTAAATAGAGTAAGATATTCTCCCCATACTATCCTGACTGCACACTTTTCACCTAATTGGCAGAAGTTAAAAAATAATAATATCCCACAGTTTCAAAGGAGTGAAGAAAAGAGCATCCTTCCATGCTGTTGACCTCGTAAACTGAAAATGTATCAACAGCAAACCATTTAGTTCAACAGTTACATTTTGAGAAATTCTGCCTTAAAATTTTGAATAAGTGATCAAAAATATATGATCAAGAATAATTGTTGCAATGTGTTTAAAATAATAAAAGTTGAAAATAAGTGAGTTTCCAGGAACAGAAAATTGATTAAACAGATTTACTTGTTATATTACCTAGCCGTGTGAAATTATATTATTATGTACTCATGCAAAATTATAATGCAGTTGCTTAGCACCACAGTTGAGAGCAAAGGCTTTGGGATGAGGTTGCTTGAGTTCAAATCCTAATTACTCCTTTTTATTTGCTAGGGCCTGAGGTAAGCTATATACCTTCTTGGCCCTCAATTTTCTTCTTTGTAAAATGGAAAATACATTGTTAAGAGAATAAAACAAGTTATAAAGCAGTATGTATATTATAAGTCCAATTTTTAAAACACATTTTACATGAATATCTGCATTGATAAAGCTGGTTATATTTTATTTTATAGTATTTTCTAATTTATCCACAATTAACTCCTATTTATTGGGTTAATTATTTTCTTAAAAGCTAATGGAAGCCTAAAATCAAAGCACAGACTTATGAAAATAATTCTGGCGCTTCCAAGAGGTTGCCACTGAAGCAGACTGACCATAGTTTCCTCTATCTTGGAGGGACCCTGCCCCAGGCTATGTGGATTCCTTAGCTTGTCCAATGAACTCCAAAACAGTCTGGAGGCTTTGGCTAGAAATAAATGATAAAGATTTATTCAAGAGTCTTAGGGCTTGCAAGCCTGAAAGGCATCTAGGCAAAACTCAGTGTTCCCAAAAAGAAAGACAAGCTAAGAGTTCTTAGAGAGAAAAGTACATTCTTGAGAAGAATCAGTCCCACATTCTTAGCCTCTGGATTGATCCAAAATGGTAATGATGACCAGTGGATGTCAGGTGGTCTGAATAGATGAACATTCTTTCCTTCGTCCTTCAAGGTCATCAGGGGGTTTTCTGAAGGTTTGATGTATATCCAGACGGACTCGGGACTGGAAAGTTCAAGAGTTTAATTTCTCAGACTAGTTAAAACAAAAATACAATTGTATCCTCATGCCTCAACCTACTTGATTTTAGTAATTTTATTGCATTTTATTTCTTCACTCTGTTCTTCAAGCTTAAACCAGTAGTTCTCAAACTTTACCTCACATCAGAATCACCTACCTACAGGACATGGAAAAACACAGTTTGTTGTACTCCCTGACACAGTTTCTAATTCAGCTGGTTTGGAATAGGACCCAAGATTTTGTGTTTCTAATGAGTTCCCAGGTGATGTTAATGCTGCTGTGCTTTGAGGATCACACTTTGGGAACCACTGGAAACTAACTAGCGTGACTAACCTTCTCAAACAAATTAGTCTAAAATTTTTCAAAATGCCTTTTACTCTGTGTGGAGTGAATACCACATATGCCTAGGAGATGGAGTCTATCAATAAAAACTGACAAGTAGGTAATAAATACCCCAGTAAATCAGTGAAGCAAGTTGGTTTTGATATCCAAACATAGCCTGTCCAACACACATTGCTGGTCCAGGTTTCCAAATCTAGGAAAGGTTAAGTTCAGGCAAACTAGAGAAAAGCTTTTGTTTCCTTTCTTTCCTTCCTCACTTTTATTCTACACAGGTGTGTGGTGCATATGTAAGAATAGAATATTATTTGAATATATATACTCTATATGCCCTTTGTGCTGCCATAGTTTCTGTTAGTCAGAAGTTCACTTCTAGGAAAACTGTTAGTCAGCAACTGTTAGTCAGAAGTTCACTTCTAGGAAAACAAACTCAAGGAATGCCTCAAGACTATTTCTGTGTCAATGAGAGCTCATCTCTAACTGTAGACATTTATTGCTTTGAGAAGGAAAGTCTTTGTGCTTGATTCATCTAATCAGGGAAACCTGAACACTATGCCTACCTAAAAACTGCTTAGTTAAAACACTCCCTCAAATTATGATTGCAATTTCAAGAAACAGCCTTCAAATATTTTCATCTTAAAAACATCAGAAAGGACACATTGAGTTAGGAATCAATGCAACTGAATGAAATAGGAAATTCTTTTCCATTCTCAAATTTCAGCTGTGATTTTTATGTTAGGTGTAATGTACAAATTTCCTGAAATTTTCTTCCATTTCTCATAGTTTGAGAACGTTGTCCTTAATCATCAGATGGTTTGTCTCCCTATTTACGTTCCTGACAAGTTTTCTGCTATCATTTAATTCAAATTATCAAGACTCTTCTTGTGTTTCTTTCTCAAAAATTTGTAGCTAGATCTAGGGAATGTGCAGTTTTGCTAACCTAAACTACTGAATAAGGGGCCAGCCTGAATTTACAAAATGTCGATTAAAGTATATTTCAAGTATATATCAGCTTATGGCCTTCAAGTTCTTAGGGGAATGAGCAGTTTCTAAGAAACTGTTACCAAGTAGAGATCTTGCTTTCTTAAAAAAGAGGAAATTGTAATTAAGATAATTGTATGCAAATCAATGCTATAAACATGCTTTAAAGCTGTGAGTTCAATTAAGTAGGCTATAAACATCTCTACCTCAATTAATTTCACCTTTTTAACATACACAGCAAAACTCTTCTTCATAAACAATGCCAATTCCTTCTGACCAAATTATTTCAAATTCTGATTGAGATTTTACTGCTTTTCTCTCAAGCCTTTTTATTTTCCTTTAAGGGTATTTCTAGGGGGAACAGGGCTTTCAGAGGAATTGTTGGGAGTAGGAAAATAAAAGTGTGTCTTGATTTCTGAAAGCCTTTCGGCAATTTCCTGATACCTGTTATAGTTCTGACAAGGTAATTGCTCTTCTCTTGACAGTGAAAGACATTAGAGCACAGCCAAATTTCAACTAGAAGGGATATTACTGCAAGTGTAGAATTTGTCTCTGTAGGTTCGGCAAAGCCAAGCAAACATAAAAATTCAAGAAGATATGCCAGTAATTTTCACAAGTCTAACACTTGCCAGCAAGGTAGTAGTTGGGATAATTGAACAAAGTTGAAATTCATAGAATTTTAGAATACATAGATCATCTACCATTTTTCCTCCACCCATACAAATACCATAAGATCAGATATAAAGTCTAGAGATTTCTTAGTGACTTACCAATCAATGTTCACATAGCTAGTAGGTTGAGAAGTCAAAAACTAGACATTAGTTTTTCTCCTGAGTCCCATGGAAGAGCAGTTCACTATCCCATTTGTTCATGGTGAAAACCAGAGACCATCTACATCAGGAGTCACCAAACTAATTCAGCTGTCCCGTTTCTATACTGCCCACACATTATAAATAATTTTTTACAATTTTAAGTAGCTTAAAAAGTAAAAAATGATATTTTCCAACATGTGAAATTATCTGGAATTCAAATTTTAGTACCCATAAATAAAGTTTCATTGGGACACAGCCACACCCATTTTTTGTGTATTGTCTATGACAGCTTTTACTTTATAATGGCAGAGCTGAATTGGTACAACAGAGACCACATAGCCCCCAAAGCCCAAAATATTTTCTATCTGTCCATCTATAAAAAGTTTGATAATATAAACACGTATTTGTCATCATAGCAACTTGAGAAGAAGAATTCTGGATATTTAATGCCAATTGTCCAGATTTCCAAATCTAGTGCACATCAGCATGCATCAGACTTTAGTCTCCTTTACCTCGTTTAGACTAAAAATCCTGTTCCATCCCAATATACTATATACTAAATACAGATTACCAATATACTAAATACAGATACCAATATACTAAAGATACAGATTAACTTTCATTACCATAGGCATCTGTGTATATCCTTCAAAGCCACTAATATCAACTTGAGGAAGACCAAAAACATCCATGTCTACCCCTAACTTCCCACATTCAGGTGATTAACAAGAGCACTTGGGATGGCAAAAGTGCTACTTGAGAGAAATTAACCTCATATTACATCTTAAAGACCTAGAAAATGAATAAATAAAACCCAAAGTCAATAGAAAGAAGGAATTAATAAAAATTACTACTAATAATAAATTACTAATTAATAAAAATTAGAATAGAATTAAATAAAACAGAGAACAAAAAGACAATAGAAAAAAATTAATACAACAAGGAGCTGATTCTTTCAAAAGCTTAATAAAATTGACAAATCCTTGGCTAGACTCACTAAGGAAAAAAGAGAAAAGACACAAATAAATGTAATCAGAAATGAAAGCAAAGAAGTTACAATGGATACCACAGAAATACAAAGGATCATACAAGGATTCTATGATCCTTTGGATGATATGCCACCAAATTCAACATCCAAGAAGAAATGGACAAGTTCTTAGAAATATTAAACCTAACTAGGCTGAATCGTGAAGAACTGCAAAATCTAAATAGACCGATCAACAGTAAGGAAATTGAAGCAATCATCCAAAACCTCCCCAAAAGCAAAAGTTCAGTACCAGATGGCTTCACCAATGAATCCTACCAAACATTCAAAGATAGGAGTAGGATAAGCTCAACAAGTAAAAGGCTGGAACTGAAAGACTACATGGGAGCCTATATATTAATCTCTATGCTACAGGGTAGAACCCATCCATTTCATCATACACCATTTCCAGATTTAATTCTCTGTCATTTCATGGAAGTAAAATGCATAAAAGATAATGGAATCACAGAACTCTGACAGGTTCCTAGTGTTTAGTCTAACTTCCCTTTATAAAAGAGCATACTGAAGTCCAGAAGGTCTCAATAACTTTCCTAAGGTCACATAGCTAATGTAAGAAAAGGCCATGTGGATCACAAACTCAGGTGTGTAAAGAGTGTCTAAATCCTTTTTTAAAAAAAAAAAATAAGTTGTCGTTGACTCCCAAACCCCAAACTAGCTGTTCTATTTTTAGTCCATGTTGGGGCTTCCATTTATTGAGATGAGCAAGGGTTCTAAAGTATTATGCAGCTTCCAAATATTGGTGATGTCTCCCTGGTCTCTGCTCCCCTTTTGAGAAGCTCACTATTTTAGTGAAAATAATCCCTGTGGTGCAACGGGCAAGCTATTTCTGCCTCATGCTGAGGGTTGAGAAGTGGCTGATGTGGCTAGAAAACCCAGTGTCCAGTATTCAAGCTACTCTCATACACCTGTCCCCAGGTAGCTACCACCAAGAGATGTACATGGATCCACTGACCTCAGTCTTGATTAAATCCCCTTATCCTTTCTGCCTCCCAAATACCCTGATTTCTCTCCTTTTAGTACACATAGTGTATTCTCTTCAATTTGTGTAAGCTTTTTCCAAAGATAAGAAAGAAGCCATTTCCACTTTGGGCTCTATTATCATGGTCCTCTCCAGAAACACAAGACTAAAGAGTGCCCGGCTACCTACTAAACATAAAAGGAAAAAAAAAAACTATTTAAAGATAGCATGCATAAGTTTTTATTCAAATTGTCCTAAAATGTTCATAACAAAACTTTGTATCTTCAAGAACATACAGATACTTAGCACCCCTTAGGCCAGCGGCTGCCAAACTTTCCTGCTTTGGAAAGTGTCATGGAATAGTGATGAAGAGTTCCTTCTCTAGATTCAGACCTACTGAATCTGAATCTTGGCTCTAGACTTACTGTGTAACCTTGGACAAGTGAACTCTCAAGCGTTGGTGTCCTTGTCTGTAAAACTGGGATAATAGCAGTACTATCGTCAAAAAGTTGTATAACAATTAACTGAAGCAAAGCTTGAAATGTTTGTTTCTGCATGGTCGGTTAACATGTCATTAGGTGACCTGCATTTATTATTAGCTCTGTCTCCTTTAGGCAAGTGACATCACTTCTGCATCTATTTCCTCATTGAAATAGATTTTGTAGATTTTGTGTAGGTGTGATGATTAAATTAAATAATCATGGTACATTAGTGGACACTCATTAAAAGTTGCTTTATTCCATTTTCTTTGACCTGTTTTGTTTTAGAGGTGGATTTTGAAAGTAAGAGAATCGAATTTGAATTAGCTCTGTACAGTAAATAATAGTATTGTATCAATGATAACTACTATAGCTACGTAAGAGAATTTCTTGTTTTTAGGAAATATATATTAAAATATTTAGGGATAAGTAGGACACCATAATTGCAATTTACTAAGTTGTTCACAAAATATGTATATACATATATACATTACATATATATGTAGGTTTGTATATGATATGTATATCAAAACGTAGGAAATATATTAACATTTCTAACATTTCTAACACCTAGAAATCTAGGTGAAAACTATCTAGAAATTATTGATACTATTCTTGCAACTTTTATGAAGGTCTGAAATTACATCACAATAAAACATTTTTAAAATGAAAGGTAAGATTATTAATTTATTGAACATGGGTTATAGAGGTTATCATTCGGTCTACTTAAAAATTCTTCTCTTATCAGGATTATTGGTGATAAGAAGGTTCATCATAATTATATATTCATGTCTCACTTAGGGTTTTTGTTTGTATCAGATTCTAATTATCTGCTAATGCTTCAACCTGCCAACAGGTGGCAAGTTGTTTTTCAAAAGTGAAGGCCTGGGTAGGTAGACAGATAAAAGTTGTTTCTTTTATTTCATCATGATGGAAACTCTCTTAACTCAGCAGCAGTGGCCTATATTCAGTATGACAGTGTGTTCAAGACCCATTTTAGGCACCACGTGAATCTTTTTTCAGATTTTTCTGAATGTTTCACAAAAAAACAAGGCTACTCAAGAGGCACTGTAGCTCCCTAACCCTCACCAGACTGGACACAAATAGAATAAGGAGGAAAGCAAGGTACTCTAAGAGCTTTTGGGTGATGCACTGAAAGGTGGAATCCTTTAGGTAGAAGGGTTGATGCTGGTTTTAATGCAGGAATCACCAGTTTAAGCAAAGTGATTCAGACGTGGGCTGATATCTGTGCACAACTAGAACAGCCAGATGAGCCAACTGGCAAGTTGCCATGATAAATAACAGCCTGCTCCTGGGTCAAGTCTAAGGAACACTCTACAAACAGTGTATTCTGGACAAAAAGTGACTACAGTCACCGTGTGGAAAATAGTCCTCACATGTGCTGCATAGGACGAATTGGAGGTTGTGAAACACGACTGTTCATAACACCCACACTCTTTATGAAGGCCAGCAATCTTTATGTTCCCACTAAAACGCATGAGCCAGTCAATGTCAAAGGTCCAGCAGAAGTGTGTAATATCATAATATTGGTACATTTTCCTGAATCTGATTTTTATGGAAGACATCACACATAAATTCATTGTGAACTTCTATGCTTGCCTTTCTGGTGACTGAGCACAGGACACAGTTGTTCCCTGACCTTATGGATAGGAAAAGCTCATCCGGAAAGTTACAAAGGTGGCAAGGTTTGAGCACACATAATCATTGCTGGAGGTCTTCAGGTATAGGAATTTTTAAACTGGAGCTCACTGCCTTGTTGCCCTGGCATCACGTGGTTCTTGGCCTTCTTCTCTGTGCCATCCCTGACTCTAGACTCAGTTCTGTCTTCATTCTCTATCAAAAGATAACCTTCCATTCAACAAGCACCTACTATGTGTCACCTACGTAGTATGTAATATACTAATAATCAATTATGTTGATTATATACATAATCAAAATAAAAATATTAATTAGCTCTTTTACAAGCACCTACAACTGTAGTAGTAAGAGGACCATCTCACATACAATATCTGCACCACATGTATATATGTATAGATATATACATATCTATTCTGTAATAGAGAAAATTGCCCCACGAATATCCTCAGTTCAACTTAATGCATGCTGTGAAGCTCATACCATCTCAAAAGAGAAAATAAACAAGTTTGCCTGGGGAAGCTGAGAATGGAATGGGAGCTGCAAA
The DNA here is from genome assembly GCF_964194185.1 of Rhinolophus hipposideros. Taxonomy (NCBI): domain Eukaryota; kingdom Metazoa; phylum Chordata; class Mammalia; order Chiroptera; family Rhinolophidae; genus Rhinolophus; species Rhinolophus hipposideros. The sequence goes on from NC_138068.1 coordinate 33,462,760, forward strand.
AAAAAAAAAAAAGAAAAAGAAGAAGAAAGATTTTGTGTAGAGGAAAGAGCACTCCCAACATCAGGGAAGCCTAAAACAGCACCTCTCCCAACCTCTCTGGAAACTATGAGGCCACACAGTTGTTTAATGGAAAAGCTGGAGCCAGAACCCTCTACTCCTCATGCCCAGACCAGTGGTCTTTTCACTACCTATTCCTGGGGCCATTCCCTTCGGTATGCAGTCGCTGTTAGGTAAAAATAAATCTGATAAATGATTATGTGACCATGTTTGGCCTTTAAATTTAAGTTTCTCTTTTAATTCTGTAATATATCTTTGATAATAAAAATGTTTTAAATTACAATTTATATTTTTAACTTTGCCCCCAAATCTTGAGTAAAATTGACTTTACTGGAATACTTTGTTTTACTATGGTTTCTGACAATTGAGGAATGAATTCTGGTTTGAGAAAAAAGGCCACCAACCATCTGTTATATGACAGTGTGACTTCTCAGAAAATGCAAAGATCAACCAGCAAATGCCCATTTCCATATAAAATGCAAATTAAAACTTTGAACCATTCAATGCCTTCTCAAGTTTAACCTCTCACCATTTTAGCACAGTAAGTAGGCTAATTTACCAATTTAAATAAAATTTTAATATCACACTTTGTATAGTAAAATATGTTGATCATTAGGTTGAAAAAATATATTTATAATATTTCTGAATATGCTAATGGTATTCCTATACCTTAAATTTGAGTTAAATCTGCTCCTATATTCCAAGGATGCAAATTACAACATCTGTCTGCATGTACATTTTTTGTTCTGTTAATTGTATCATCTAGAGCAGCACTGTCCAATAAAAATATAATGCAAGATACGTGTAATTTAAAATTTTCTAGTAGCCACATTTTAAAAAGTTAAAAAAAAGGTATACTCAATTTTATAATACATTTTGACCCAATGCTATATCCAATATATTGTTACGTAAACATGTAATCAATATAAAAAAACATTAATGAGCTATTTTCTATTATTTTCTTGTTGTACTAAGCCCTTAAAAGTGATGTATATTTTACCCCTACAGCACATCTCTATTCAGACACTAAATTTTCACTGGTTAAAGTGAAATCAGTGGAATGTGATCCTACCAAAATAATAAAGTGTTTAGTGGATTTCCATCACAATGTTTCCATTTTAAAATTTAAATTAACTAAAGTTAAATAAAATTTAAAATTCAATTTCTCCATTGCGGTAACCACATGTACCTAGTGGCTACCATATGAGACAGTGTAGATCTAGAAGTTAGAGCGCTGGAAAATATGGGAGCATTAAGGTTCTGTCTCAGTAAGGCATAAGGGGATTGTGTATAAAAAGGGATCAAAGAGGAAGCATATAAAAGATAGTAGAGCGGTAAAAATGTGAACTTTGGAGTTAGACTAGATTATCGCTGTTGCTTTTTATCTGTGACATCTTTATACTTCAGTTTTCTTATCTGTAAAGTAATAATACCTGCATTATTGGGCTCCTAAGGTTAAACGAGATAACCTAAATAGTGGGCTTTGAAATCTAGCACATTCCAAAGATTCAATAAACCATAACTAGTGTTATTACTATCTGTGGAAGTCATGGGATCTGTTTGCGTTTGTGTGGGGAACCTCTGAGGGGTTAAAATTTAATAACTACTTGTGGGATGTAGGATAAGGAAAGAGAGAAACTGTGGCATTTTTCTTTTTTGTAAATTTTATTGCCTTCTAAAGTATTTATATAGAGAAGTACACCAATCATAAGTGTACAGCTCAATGGATTTTCACAAAGCAAACATACCTGCAAAAGTGCCCAGATCTAGAAATAAAACATTTAGAGAATTTCAAAGTTCTCCTCATGCTCCCAACAAAAGAAACCACTATCATGACTTCTAACACTATAGGTCAAATTTTGTTTGTTTTTTGCCATTTTATTATTCATAATTTTGATTTTTTTTCTTTTTTTATTAGTTTCAGGTGTACAAAACAATGTAATAGTTAAACATTTATCATTTATATCCCTCACACAGTGACAACCTCCTTCCCCATCCACTACCCCTCTGACATCGCACAGAGCCATTACATTTCCACTGCCTCCATTCCTAATGCTGTACTCAGCTTCTTGTAAATGTGTATATATACATATATATACATATACACATGTATATGTATATATATGAATATATATATATATATATATATATATATATATATATATATATAAATAAAATTGTAGTTGACATTCATTATTGTTCAGCTTCAGCTTCAGGTGTACAGTGCAGTGATCAGGCATCTACACAATAGCCAAGACATGGAAACAACCGAAATGCCCATCAGCAGACGACTGAATTAAGAAACTGTGGTACATTTATACAATGGAGTATTACGCAGCCATAAAGAAGAATAAAATTTTACCATTTGCAACAATATGGATGGACCTAGAGAACATTATGTTAAGTGAAATAAGTCAGACAGAGAAAGACAAATACCATATGATCTCACTTATATATAGATTAGTTTTGAATGTTTATAAACTTTATATAAATAAATTCATACAATCTGTATTAGTGTGTAAGTGTTTGACTTCTTTCACTCTATCACACATTTGTAAGGTTTTTTTTCATGTTGTTGTGTGGGGCAGCAGTTTGTTCTTTCTCGTTGTTGTGTTGAATTCCACTATATAAATACCCCCACAATGCATTTATCCATTCTATAGTAAATAGACATTTGGGTTATTTCTAGATTGGGACTATGGCAAATATGCCTGCTATGCATGTCTTTTGGTGACGGGTATTTACTGTATTTGAGTTTTCTTTATTTTTAATTAAAATTTATTGGGGTGACAATGGTTAGTAAATTTACATAGGTTTCAAGTGTACAATTCTATAATACATCATCTATATATCACATTGTGTGTTCACCCCCCAGAGTCAGTTCTCCTTCCATCACCATATATTTCACCCCATTTACCCTCATCTACCACCTCCCTGCCCCCTTACCCTCTGGTAAAAACTAAACTATTGTCTGTGTCTATGAGTTTTTTTTTTATTTGTTTGTCTTGTTCCTTTGTTGTTTTCACTTTTATATCCAATATATCAGTGAAATCATATGGTTCTTGACTTTCTTGTGTGACTTATTTTGCATAGCATAATAATCTCAAGATCCATCCTTTATGTCACAAATGGCATATTTCATTTTTTTCTTATGGCAGAATAGTATTCCATTGTGTACATATATGATATCTTCTTTATTTAATCATCTATCAAAGGATTCTTTGGTTGTTTCCATGTCTGGGCAACGGTAAATAAAGCTGAAATGAACATTGGAGCATATATGTCTTTATGGATAAATGTTTTCAGATTTTTTTTGGTAGATACCCAGGAGAGGGATTGCTGGGTTATATGGTAATTCTATTTTTAATTTTTCGAGGAACGGCATCTGCTATGGAAGGCAGTGTGTTTGAGTTTTCAATCTTGGACTTGATGAACAGAGAAGACTCACTCATCCTATTATTTTATGTACAGGAACCTTGGATAAACATAAAGAGTTGGAGGACCTTGTGGCTAAGTTCCTGAATGTAGAAGCAGCCATGGTCTTTGGAATGGGATTTGCAACTAACTCAATGAATATCCCTGCACTCGTTGGAAAGGTGAGAATTTTTAACATAATTATCTAATGCTATATTATTCCTAAGAATTATAACTCTGAGAAGGTCCTTCGTTAAGTATTGCAGAGAAGGTCCTTTTGTTAGGAAAAGCTGATTGGATATCAGCTGTTTGAAAAAATGTACAAGCTTAGTCCAGCAAATCTCTTCATCATGATATTATTCTACTTATAGAATTGCAGCCCTAGATGTGCGTCAAATTACATCTTCCATGGTGGTTTAGCAAAATCAATTAAATTTTAGGGTCCCAAGTCACCACTTGTAATGTAGCCAATACTTATTAAGCATTTATTTGAACAAAACATTTTGCTGTGTCATTCATTTACTTATTCAATCAATAAATCACTTATTGAGAATCTACTGTCTTCATATGAGGCAAGATACAGGGCATACAAAGATGAACAAGACCTGTGCCTTGTAAATTTATGCAGTTTACAGTCTAATAGAAGAAAAAATACACCAAATAAAATAGGATAACCACTACAGAAAAGGCATTTACATACATAGAGAGCCATGTACAAACTCTTCTTGAAAAAGGCTGGGATGCCCATGCAAATTGTGTGACATGAGAACTAAATCTTTTACTTATCTGTTAAGACAGATAAGTTATTTCCCTAAGACAAGGAAGAGGGAGCAGCATATATGGTGCACTAGGTTTGGAAGAACTAGAATATAGTATAGTGGATGGGACCAGAGATGAAGGCAGGTGCCAAATTATAAAGAGACTCACAGTGTAAATCATGTTAGAAGTTTGAAATTCTTCCTGAGAAAAATGAGGAGTTGGTTGGTTCATTTTAAGTATAAGCAAGTGCCATAACTAGACTTACGTTTTTTAAAAAATCTGACTCATGACAACTAAATGTAATGTATGATATTTGATTGGATTTTGCATTTAAAAAAATAGAAGGAAAGAAAATATCTATAAAAGACATTCTTATGGCATTAAGGGAAATATAAATTTGAGTTGTATATTAGATAATGGTATTACATAAATGTTTTATTTCTTTGATGTGATAATTGCATTGTGATTTTGTAGGAAAATGTCCTTGTTCTTAATAAATACATGCTGAAGAACTTCAGGGTGAGGTATCATGAGGTTTACAAGTAAATTTCAAATGTTCACCAAAATAATTATACATGCACACCCATGTCTAGAGTATGGAGATGTGGAGATTTTGCTGGCTCCTGCCTCAAAAACTTAAAACATGTCATGTGTGAAGTTTCCAAACTATAAAAAAAAAACTCACAGATTCTGGGTGGCCACAGAAGACAAATGGCAACCATAGTTTGCCATTTTTGGTATGGTTGAGCAATTTAATAATTTAGATATATTTTTTAATTAATAAAAGAAAAATATTTTTACAAACCGTAATTTAAGGGCGGTAAATTAAATTTCCCTTTTCCACTTGCCTCAGGCAGAATTGCCGTTCCTTCTTTCCCAAATGCAAAGTTTTTCACTGTAAAGCAGTGATGCTTCTGGATATCAATACAGTAGAGAATGAGACTTAGAAAACAAGAATTTTAAAACGTCATGCAGAAAAAACCCTTGTCTTCCAGAAGAAGTGCACCAAAACTGTCCCAAATAATCCAGCATTGAGTGGAAGAACCCCAGAAAGCCCCCAACCCACCCAAAAGTTTTTCTTTCAAACATCAATCCTTTTTGATGCTAGCTTGTGCTTAACTAAGATCTTAAGTGACATTTTCTGCTGAGAACTCTATGCAAATGATTAAAGATGTAATCCCTTAAAACATGCCCCATCTCTATCAGCTAATTGCTCTATAGCGTTTTATCCATATAGACACCAGGTTAAGCTCAACTCATGGCCTTTTAGAATCGAAGTGGATTTTGGGAATCTGTGTTTTAAGTGTTGAGGTGTTTTCCTGTTCACACATGTTGTTTTTCCTTATTTTTATTTAATGACCTGTGTTTTGTGTGCTTGTTTTCTGAACAGGGATGCCTCATTTTAAGTGATGAGTTAAATCATGCATCTCTTGTGCTTGGGGCCCGACTCTCAGGTGCAACCATAAGGATCTTCAAACACAACAGTGAGTATCAATGTATTTATCCAACATGTACTGCTTGTTTCTAGAAGGAAGTAAAAATGATTGATCAGGCTTTGTTCTTGCTCTTCAAACTGGTAACTTAGCCTAATGAAACACAGTTATGTTTATACTCACTACTGGCTTGTTAACCTGTGCTGACCCAGAACAAATGGTTAAAGTGCGTTAAATACTCAGATTGCTAAGTGTAACCCAAACACATTAGTGTCACTGTAATTAGTGGTCTTCCAATGCAGCCTCTGAAGACACGACGGATCTCTTAGGACTACCGTTTAATTATCAGAAGTGTTATAACTCTGCCTTTTCTATTACTCTGCCTTTGGAAAGTTTAAAGACTTGTTTAAGTTTTCTGTTATGGTCAGCTAAAAGATCATCTTCTGCTTTAGCATAATGCTTCCTTTCACTATCCCCACCCACCGCATGCTCAGACATTCCCCACCCCCATGCATGAGCACATACACACACAAAAACAGTATGTTTGACTTCATTGAAATGCCCTTTCAGTCTCTGAGTTATGTGGTTGGGTGAAGAGGAGGCAGAGGCTATTTCTTCTTAGAGACTTGACAGAGCAGCATGGGAAATATTAGGAAATACTTAGAAAGAGGTAATGGTGGACAGCTGAGTTCTATCATCCTGGTTTGCCCTGATTTGTTGCATCACTTTCTTCTTTTTTATACTCAGTTTCATCATCTGTAAATAAGGGTAATGAACTATATGATGTGTAAGTATCCTCCTTGTGGGGAGAGAACCCCAAAAAGTAGTTTCCAGGCTCTCGGCCTCACATAGAAAGGTGCTGGCTCAGGTAGTAAATGGTCATCAACTGTGATCAGATGGCCATCAGCTGTGGCTAGTTGGCCATTAGCTGTAACCAGTGAGCCATTGGCCACTAATATAACTGCTGTGGCTACACTAGCAGAAGGAATGGTGGCTAGCAAGAGCGGATTGCCGAGAGGCGGATGCCGCCAGTGAGAATATAGTGATATGACTTCCCTACTTATGGCTCCGTGGATGTTCCTTTTTGGCCTCACCATTTCCTGCGTTCTTATGTGGGGGGCGGGAGCAGAGACCCCCGCGGGACGCCCTGCACGACACTCCTGGTTCAGTTTCTGATTCTAATTCTTCATTACTGTCATCAGAACTCTCCCTTCTTGCTGTATGTGCACATGTGAGCACACAGATGCACATACATAGTTGGTTTCTCTCTCTTCCTTCTCACCACCTTTCTCTCTTGCTTTCCTCTCTTCTCTACTTTTACCTATTCCTCTTCATTAGCACTTCCTTCTGTCCTCCAAGACAGCAACAAAAATTGAAGTAAGAAGAAGAAACTGACAGAGAACTGAGGAAGAATTGTTCCACCTCTGTTATAGCTACCTCACAGAAATCTCACACCAAAGAACAGTTGTCACATGGGAAGGAAAGCAAATGCATGGGAGAGTTCTAAAGTGAATCTTGTTTCTAATGTGTAGAGTTGTTCTAATGAAAAATCTCCTGCTCTCACTAAGTGGGATGAGGTCTGGCTATGCCTTTACTGAACCACCTTCAGTAGCTATGTGAAGATAAATATTCTGGGGTCAAGTTCAGGACCAGGGCTTCTGGAAGAACAACACTTGAGGTTCCTCAGATCTATAGGTTAACTATGACATCTAGCTCAAAGTTAATTCAAAATATGTTGACTCCATTTCTTAGTTTTGCATCCAACACTCAATCTTGGCTAATCTCTGATAAGTTACATTATATTCTCCAGTTGTGTTTCATTTATCATCGATTGTCACATCTAGACTCAAATTATTTTGACAGTGTTGGGAATTCATGTTTGGAGTTAAACATCTTTTAGAGTTTCAAGAAGAGACTGTTAAGAAACCATGGAAAATGTCTTTGATATTGGCACAATTATGTTACACCCTTTTGATTCTTTGACCTGACAAGTGATTGGTGATCAAAGGTTTTGTCTACTTGGGAAAGGATAAAGAATATAACTGACAATTATTCAACTATAGTTCCATCCATAGATATGGTTAAATGAGATAATCTTATTCCCAGAGGGAGACATACGAAGTCTGACAATTAAGTTCATGAACTTAATTGGGAACATCATGCACTTACATTGGCAGAACTGTATAAACAGCTCAGTAAGGTATCATAACCTTGGTATATCAGTGTCTCACAACTGTGTTCATGTCGATGTGTGATGGTGTCTTGCTGAGTGGTGTTCATTATTCTTGTTGCGTGCTTTGTATGCTGTCGTGAGAATATCTGAGCCTGAATTAGAGCAATGAACAAACATTAAATTTCTTGTTAAACTTGGCAGAAGTGGTAGTGAAATCAGGGATATATTAATCTATGTTTATGGAGATAATGCCATGAAGAAAATGGCAGTGTACAAATGGATTAAACGTTTTTTTCTGAGGGGAAAGAATGCGTCACTGATAAAGAGAGGTCAGGGCGGCCAGTAATGAGCAGAACGGGCAAAAACACTGCAAAAATTCATCGAATTGTGCACCAAAGTCATCAGCTGACTGTGAGAAGCATAGCAGACCAAGTAAACATCAATAGAGAAACAGTTAGCAAAATCTTAACTGAAAATCTTGGCATGAAGAAGGTGTGTGCAAAAATGGCCCTGAAGGAGCTCACCGATAAACAAAAGCAAAGAAGAGTCAAAGTTTTCTAAGACCTTTTGGAGAGGCAAGATTATGTTTTGGTCCATGTTATCACTGGTGATGAAACATGGGTGTACCAATATGACCCTGAAACAAAGCGCCAAAGTGCACAATGGAAGTCAGCCAATTCTCCACAGCCAAAAATTTCTGTCAGTCCAAATCAAGAGTCAAAACGGTGTTACTAACCTTTTTTGATATCAGAGAGATTATTTATTATCAATTTGTACCAACTGGACAAAGAGTTAACAAAGTTTACTCTTTGGAAGTGCTCAAAAGGCTGCGTGGAAAAGTTAGATGAAAACAACCTGAACTTTTCACCAACAATTCATGGCTCTTGCATCACGACAACCACCAGCTCACACGGCCCTGTCTGTGAGGGAGTTTTTAGCCAGTAAACAATAACTGTAGTGGATCATCCTCCCTACTCACCTGATCTGGCCCCCAACGACTTCTTTCTTTATCTGAAGATAAATGAAATATTGAAAGGAGGACATTTTGATGACATTCAGGAAATCAAGGGTAATACGACGACAGCTCTAATTCCAGAAAAAGAGTTCCAAAATTTCTTTGAGGGGTGGACTAAGCACTGCCATTAATGCATAGCTTCCCAAGGGGAGTACTTTGAAGGTAACCATAGTGATATTCAGCAATTAGGTATGTAGCACTTTTTCTAGGATGAATTCGCAAATTTAACTGGCAGACCTGTATTCAAGTTGCTACCTATATGAAACAAATGAACCAGATCATAGTCAAGATTAACTTCTCACTTCTTTACTTCATTCTACTGAGAGCAATGGCTCCTGACCCTAGTTGCACAATAGAGGTATCTATGGCACATCTATGAAAGACCAATGAGTGGACCCACCTCTAGACCAGAATCAAAATATCTGGGTGGGGGTCAAGGAAGCTAAATTTCTTCAGATGTCCCCAAATGACTCTGATGCACAGTGAGGAATATAGACCCTATAATCTTATTTTGTAACCCTCTTTAGTTTTGGCTGACCCTGGATTTTGCCTCTGTGCCCTCAGATATATCACCAGATATGGTGATTAACTACTGTCACTCTTCCTCTTACCATAACTAGCACTCTTTTACATTCCTGGTCTAGCGTTGGCAAAAAGAGTCAAAAAATGTGAAGAAAGTTTTTCAAGCCAAAATGTATTGAGCATTTATTGACTACCTACCTCTTCAGGCACTGTGTTAGGCCTTTGGAGGACTATAAAAATGATAAGGTAATATCTTAGCTATGTGAGAGTTTACAATCTACTTAGAGAGGCAGATGTGAATGAAAGTAAATATATTATGGTTTAAAGGGAAAAAAAAGCCACAGTGATATCAGGCAATGGCTAAGAATAGAGGCTTTGGCCCATGCACCCATTCAAATAACTAAAATCAAAAAGACGAAAAAAACAAATGTTGGCAAATATATGGAGCAATTAGAACTCTAGCCCATTGCTTGAAGGTAAAATGGTACAATTTATATGGAAAAGTCTTTGGCAGTCTTATAAAGCTAAACATATCCCTGTACTATGACCCAGAAATTTCATACCTTGGAATTTCCAAGTGAAATGAAAGCATATGTTAACAAAAAGACTTGTACAAGAATGTTCATAGCAGCTCTATTCATAATAGCCTCAAAGTGGAAACAACCCAAATAGTAGAATGAGGGTGGTGGTGAAAATTGTGTCTTATTCATATAATATAATACGACCCTATAATAAAAAAAGGAATGAACTACTAATACATACAACATGGATGACTCTCAAGAAACATTATTTATAATGAAATAAACCAGACACAAAAGAGTGCATACTGTATGAGTTTGTTTATAGCAAATTGAAAAGCAGACAAATCTATGGCAATAGAAATTATAAAAATGCTTGCCTCTCATTGTGGAGGAGGGAATTGGTAAGAAGAGGCATAAAGAAACTTTCTGGGATGATCAAAATATTTGATATTTTCATTGGGATGATGCTTGCATTATTAAAATCCATCAAATTGTACACTTAAGATCTGTATATTTCCTTGTAAATAAATTTTCCTACAAATACAGTTATAATACAGCATATATAAAACCATTTATTTGGTATTAATAAAAAAATAAGACTTTGACAAAATCATTTGTGTTCTTGTTCTATAGCTTATTAGCACGCTGTCAAATTATTTAATCTTCTTGGATCACAATTTACTTATTAACAAAAAGAGGATAATTACAATACCTGATTCATGATATGTTGGAGGAGGCACATAAAGTGTTCACTTAGCACCATGCTTGTTAATGGAAACTACTGAAATGTTTGTGCCTGCCATGTTATTATGATTGTTATTATGATTATTATTTTCCTCAACATTGTCATCACCAGTACCACTAAGGAACAGTGGAAAACATTATGGTGACTCAGAAGAATGCAGAGGTCATTTCATTTTGAGGACTGCATGAAGTAATAGTATTTGCCATTGAAGGATTAAGAGAATTCTAATAAGGGATGAGTGAAAGGAAATTTCAAACAGAAAAATAATCTGGAGTGTGCAAAGAGCAGCAAGACCTCCTGTGGGCCTGACTGTGGGACTGAACTACTGGAGAAGAGCCTGAAAAATAAGGCCTTGGCCAGTTAATGTAGAGCTGCTAAGATGTATAAAAAAGCAAAGATAGATGTACTTGAAGAAGCAACAAAAGGTACCTGGCAGTTTGCTCTATGCCATGTTGTTCCCTGGATGCATTGGCTTTGCTCAAAGCATTTGGTAGCCTTCTCATGTGTCCAGTGGAAATAAAAATAGAGATACAAGCTTTGAGTTAAGTTAAATCTTTAAACAGCAACAGATGGAAAAGACCACCTACTTACGGATTGTAAAGATCAGCTGTCACCATAGCAGTTCTCTTACATCTTCTCTATCCCACATTTGTTATTGTTTGAAATTCAGCCCAAATTCTATTATTCACTGATCTCCCCTTGGAGGTTCTACAAATATGATGCTGATAATTATAAATAGATAGATGTTGATAAATAGATTGACAGAAAAATAGAAAATGGATAATAGATAGGGAGATGGATATCTATATCTATCTATATCTACATATAGATATAGATAGACAGATATAGATATCTAGATAGATATACAACAGTGGTTTAAAAATATGGTGAATGTTTAAATTTATAAATTTTAAAAAAAATTACAGTAAAAGACACATTGCCATTAATTCCCCTCAAAATACTCCCCCTCACTTCAAACACACTTATCCCATCGTTCTTGCCACTTTCTGAAGCAGTTCTGGAAGTCCTCTTTTGTGAGTGTCTTTAGTTGTGCGGTCATGGGTGCCTCAACGTCCTGAATTGATTCAAACATGTGTTCCTTTTATGGTCATTCAACTTTGAGGAAAAGCGCACAGTCACGCTGTGCCAGATCTGGTGAATAAGATAGGGCTGAAGATACAGTGCAATGTTTTTATTTGACAGAAATTGCCATACCAGAGCAATATGTGACACAGCTTTGTCAAAATGATGTGTGACATGGAACTTTGTCAAGATGCAGGATGAAATAAAGACATTCACGAAAGAGGAGTTTAAGAATTGCTTTAGAAAGTGGCAAGAACAATGGGATAAGTGTGTTCGAAGCAAGGGGGAGTATTTTGAGGGGGATTAATGGAAATCTGTCTTTTACTGTAACAAATTTGTTTAATTTAAACATTCACTGTATCTTTTAATAATACCTTGTACACGCATATATACCCAATAGGGAGACTAAGTAAAAGCTTTTTTAATCACTAACCAAGCATTCCCTACTCTCTAGCTTAAGATTTTTAGGTAGCAATCCTCCAAATGGGCCACCAATGATCCCTTGCCTCCTAATATTTATGTCCTTGTGTTGTCCTCTCCTGTGTTGTCTCAGGACAGGTTTGCATAATCAGAAGAATACAGAAGAGATAGTGTATCACTCTTAAGGTTAGGTTTTAAAGACATTATGGCTTCTGCCTCTCCTCTTTTGGATCATTTATGAAGAATTATTCAGCCTGTGGAGAACTGAGGCCTCTTGCCAACAGTCATGAGAGTAGGATGTCTTGACAGATCCTCTGGCCTCATTCAAGCCTTCAAATGAGTATAGCTCTAGCCAACATCTTGAGTCTACCCTCACAAGTTTCTTGAGCTAGAATACCCAGCTAAGATTCCCATATTCCTAATCTGCAGGATCTGTGACATAATAAGTGTTGGTTGTTTCAAAACTCTGAATTTTCAGGTAATTTGTTACATACCAATAGATAACTAATACGAAGTCTGACAATTAAGTCTGAAAACTTGCCATCGTGCACTTACATTGGCAGCACTTTATAGCAGTTCAGTAAGGTGTCATAACCTTGGTACATCAGTGTCTCACAGCTGTGTTCGTGTAGACATGTGGCAGTGTCTTGCTGAGTGGCGTTCATTATTATTGCATGTTTTTATGTGCCGTCGCAAGAATGTCTGAGCTTGAATTAGAGCCATAAACAAACATTAAATTTCTTGTTAAATTTGGCAAGAGTAGAAGTGAAATCAGGGACGTGTTAGTCCAAGTGTATGGGGATAATGCCGTGAAGAAAACGGCAGTGTGCAAAAGGATTAAACATTTTTCTAAGGGGAGAAAATGCATCACTGATGAAGAGAGGTCAGGGCAACCAGTTATGAGCAGAACTAATGAAACCATTGTAAAAAATCATCGAATTGTGCATGAAAATTGTCAGCTGACTATGAGAAGCATAGCAGACCAAGTAAACATCAATAAAGAAATAGTTAGGAAAATCTTAATGGAAAATCTTGGCATGAGAAAGGTGTGTGCAAAAGTGGTCCCGAAGGAGCTCACCAATTAACAAAAGCAAAGGAGAGTTGAAGTTTGCAATAGGCAAAGATGATGTTTTGGGCCATTTTATCACTGGTGATAAAACATGGGTGTACCAATATGATCCTGAAACAAAGCATCCAAGTGCACAATGGAAGTCAGCCAATTCTCCATAACCAAAACAGTTCTGTCAGTAAAAATCAAGAGTCAAAACAATGTTGCTAACCTTTTTTGATGTCAGAGGTATTATTCTTTACAAATTTGTACCAACTAGACAAAGAGTTAACCAAGTTTATTCTTTGCAAGTGCTGAAAAGACTACTTGAAAAAGTTAGACTACCTGAACTTTTCACCAACAATTCATGGCTCTTGCATCACGACAATGTACCTCACACGACACTGTCTGTGAGGGAGTTTTTAGCCAGTAAACAAATAACTGTATTGGAACACCCTCCCTACTCACCTGATCTGGCCCCCGAAGACTTCTTTCTTTACCCGAAGGTAAAGGAAATATTGAAAGGAAGACATTTTCATCACATTCAGGACATTAAGGGTAATAGGATGACAGCTCTGACGGCCATTCCAGAAAAAGAGTTCCAAAATTTCTTTGAGGGGTGGACTAAGCACTGGCATCAGTGCATAGCTTCCCAAGGGGAGTACTTCGAAGATGATCGTAGCAATATTCAGTGATTAGGTATCTAGCACTTTTTCTAGGATGAGTTCGCAAACTTAATTGTCATACCTCTGGCCCCCATAGCTTCTCTGGCTTCCATGGTTGGGGCAGAAGCTGGACACTCAAGTGTGAGTTCCTACATCCTCCCTTGAATCTAGGATGAATGTCTCATTCTAAACTGAATGGCTCAGCAGAGCCTGAGCTCTTTCACCCAACTACTTTACCCACCCAGTCACTAGCAAAGAAGCCAAAATATGAAAAGTTGGAAGACAAACCATTCTTGGTCTACGTGGAGACAAGAAACTTGAGAGCCTGTAGCACATAGGCCGGGAAGTGAAACAGGGTTTATTTAGCTAATGTTTCTTGAGACACTGTTTCCCATGGCCAACATGGCCAAGGAATGTCAGGCCCTAAACCACCATGTTAGCAATTTTTTCTTTTGGGGTAGTGGAGCAGAGGTGGTTAGAAGTGATTCTTTTTCTATTGGCTGAGCTGAAATATTAAGAGAAGAGATAATCATCACTCATATTTCAGTTCTACAAACAGTTATCAAAAATACTGCTATTATCCATGAATATATGGAGTGGAAGCAACAACATGAACACATCAGTGCAGGTTATTTCAATAATTTTATTCAAACACAAATATGAAATATAAATAATTTAGCCAAATCCATACAATGGGGAAAAATATTAAGCAGAGCCCTACAAAACAACTTTATTTTAAATGTTCAAATAAACTGATGCAGTTCAGCCACAGAATGAGTCTTTCCCTTCCTTCCTGCTATTCAGTAATTGCTCCAGGGATACAGAACAGTTCCGCCTGCTTCTGCTTGTACAGCACATGCCATTTTATGTAGCTATTCCATATCTACTTCAGATTCCAATTTCAGGATAACAATTCCATTAAAATTATGCCCAACGGAAAACACAGTAACTATATCAAGAGAAATCACACAATATCTAGAGGTAAAAACTGTCATCAGTGAGGGGCAGATGAGCATTGTGTATCTCCATATTGATACCCTGAGAAGGACTTAACATCACTTACATAGTGTTCAGATCAGAACATTGAATTTATCATTAGACAACCCAAATTAGGAATGTCCTATTTTAAAAAATAAAAGAAGAATGTATTTGCTAAACATATTAATATCATAAAATACAAAGAAAGGCTGAGGAGATGGTCCAGATTAAAGGATACTGAAAATCTATGACTACTAAGTGCAGTACCTAATCCTAGACTGGCTTCAGAAGGAGACAGAGAAATGTTATAAAGGACATTACTGGGCCTATTTACAAAATTGGAATATGGGCAGTAAGTTAGATAACACTACAGAAGAATAGTTGTTACATTTTAAAGGGTTGTATAAAAAACAAAGAAGAATGTGTGACAGAGAAAACGTCTAAAATATTATATATGACCGTGTACAGAAAAGTTTGCTGTAGTCTTAGAAGAGAATGCCCTTATTCTTAGAGAAGAACACTAAAATGTTTAGGAGTAAGGGCCATGATATATGCAACTTAATGCAAATTCAGAGTGTATGTGTGTACACACACATATATACACAAAGATAGATGGACAGATTAATGACTCGTGAAAGCTACCAGCAAGTAGCACTTATTGAGAATGTATTCTGTGCCAGATTGCTGAGCTAATGGCCTTCTCTTATGTACTGATTTAGCCCTGTGGACAACCCCATGAGGAAGGTACTAGTTTACAAATGAGGATACTCAGCCCTAAAGGTGTTAAACAATTTGTCCAAGATTCTACAACTGCTCAGTGGTGAAACCTGGAACTACCTGTATAAATGCTGCCCTTCCCAACTAATAAAGAACTATGTGCAGCAAGGGTCAGAAGTCCATCATCTAATTTCTATTATGTATGGGCTGCTGTTACTCTTTTGCTTAGTAGGTAAAGTGATGGCCCCCACAAAGATGTCCATGTATTAATCCCCGGAACCTGTGAATATATTATATTATGTGGCAAAGGGAAATTAAGGTGGCAGATGGAATTGTCGTTGCTCTCAGCTAACTTTAAGATGAAGCGATTATCGTCATGGGCCCAGGATCATCAAAGGGGTCCTTACCTGTGGAAAAGAGAAATGGAAGAGTGTCAGAGAGTGTGGTACTTCTGGCCTTGGTCAAAATATTCTACAAAGCAAAAATAATCAAAACAGCATGGTAGTGGTAGAAAAACAGACACACAGAACTGAGAGTCCAGACATAAATCCTACATATATATGGGCAAATAATCCCACATATATATGTGGGTAAATAATTTGCCCACATATATATGGGCAAATAATTTTCAGCAAAGAAGCCAAAGACATACAATGGAAAAAAGAAGTCCTCTTCAACAAATGGTTCTGAGAAAATTTGAAAGCAACATGCAAAAGAATGAAACTAGACTGTGATTTGTCACCATACATAAAAATTAACTCAAAATGGATCAAAGACCTACATATAAGACCTGAAACAATAAAATACAAAGAATAAAACATAGGCATTAAATTTATGGACCTTGGTCTTAAAGAGGATTTTATGAATTTGATTTCAAAGTCAAGGGAAATAAAAGCAAAAATAAGTAATTGGGACTATATCAAACTAAAAAGCTTCTGCACAGCAAAAGAAACCATCAACAAAACAAAGATGCAACCACCAAATGGGAGAAGATATTTGCAAACAACACCTCTGACAAGGGGCTAATTTTCAAAATATATAAAGAACTCATAAAATTCAACAACAAAAAGCAAACAATACAATTTAAAAAGTGGGCAGAAAATCTGAACAGACACTTGTCCCAAGAAGACATACAAACAGCCAACAGATATATGAAAAGATGTTCAACTTCACTAGCTAATAGGGAAATGCAAGTCAAAACCACTATGAGACACCACCTCATACCTATTAGAATGGCTGTTACCAACAAAACAAGTAATAACAAATATTGGAGAGGTTGTGGAGAAATAGGAACCTTCATACACTGCTGGTGGGAATGTAAATTAGTACAGCCACTATGGAAAACAGTATGGAGGTTCCTCAAAAGAAAAAGAAGAATAGAATGACCATACTACCCAACAATCCCTCTTCTGAGTACCCAGAAAATCTAAACACACTTATTTGTAAACATATATATACCCCTATGTTCATTGCAGCTTTATCATGGTGGCCAAGACATGTAAACAACCTAAGTGTCCTTTGATAGATGATTGAATAAAGATATGATATGCAAAGGATGCCAAAAGAA
Organism: Rhinolophus hipposideros; assembly: GCF_964194185.1. Classification (NCBI taxonomy): domain Eukaryota; kingdom Metazoa; phylum Chordata; class Mammalia; order Chiroptera; family Rhinolophidae; genus Rhinolophus; species Rhinolophus hipposideros. Next base: position 33,479,877 of record NC_138068.1, read on the forward strand.
ATGTATACACATTTTAAGAAAGGAAAAACTGTATTAAAATTGTAATACTCTATATATACCGATAACAAAAGATGAATACAAGTCATGTTTAACTTCTTCAATTACAAGAGGTGCTCAAAGTAGTTACCATCAGCATAATTTTAATACAGTTTTTTCCTTTTTTAAAATGTGTATACATTTTTGACATATATATATATTTCCTATGTACCACGTGTGCCAAAAAATGTATACACATTTTAAGAAATGTTATCTATGCTCAAACAGTAGTTCACTGTAATCAGAAGTGTCTGGATGCTGATGGTAACCACTTTGAGCACCTCTTGTAATTGCAGAAGTCAAATGTGACTTGTATTCATCTGTCACTATCGATATATATTGAGTATTACAATTAATACAGATTTTTCCTTTCTTAAAATGTGTGTATATGTTTATATATGTAAACATATATATATAATGTGTATATATAATATTCCTATATATAGTATATATAGTATATTCCTATATATAGTATATATAGTATATATATACTATATATATATACTCGTACATACAATGGAATATTACTCAATCATAAGAAAAGATGAAATACTGCCATTTACAACAACATAAATGAATCTTGAGAATATCATACTGAGTGAAACAAGTCAGATGGGAAAAGTCAAGAACTATATGATTTCACTCATTTGTGGGATACAAAACTGAAAGTAACAAGTGAACAAGACAAACAAGCAAACAAACTCATAGGTACAGACAACAGTATGGTGATTACCAGAGGGAAAGGGGGGTGGGGAGAGGTAGAAAAGAGTAAAGGGGGTCAAATATATGGTGACAGTGACAAAAGGTAATTTGAATCTGGGTGGTAAACACACAATGCAATATAAATATGATGTATTATACAGAATTGTACCCTTGAAACCTATATAATTTTATTAACCAATGTCACCCCAATAAATTTACAAATTTTTTAAAAGAGTGTCAGAGAGATGGGATATGATGTGAGAAAGACTAAAGGCTATTTTTGGCTTTGAAAATGCAAGAAAGCCACACACTAAGGAATGCCTGAAGCTTCTAGAAGCTGGAAAAAACAAGGAAATGGATTCTCGCTAGAGCTTTCAGAAAAGAAAGCAGCCCTTACAACACCTTGATTTTAGCTGAGTAAGACCCATTTCAGATATCTGGACTCTAGAACTGTACTATAATAAAATTGTGGTGTTTCTAAGCCAATAAGTTTGTGCTAATTTCTTAAGAGCAGCAATAGGAAACTAATATACTTTCATCTTCAGTATACATCAATATTCATCTTCAATATACAAACAATATACTTTCATCTTCAGATACCCAAAGCCTGCTCTCACTCAACAATGTGTTCAATATGACTTTTACATATGAGCATACTCTCTCTACTGTAGTATTTATGTCATGAAAACATCTACCTTTGAGAGCAGGGACACGTCCAGGGTCCTTATATACAGACTTCTTACTTGAGAAGTGAGAGAATGAGAAGGTATATAGAGGGGAAAGAATTAAGTGGAATTATAATATGCTGGCTGTCTTTCCTGCTTTGCTAGTCCCAGGATACTAAATACTTCAGTAAACAATGATGCTTTAATCCGTAATATGCATCCGTGCAGACTGGAATGATAATGTGGAGATTGTGCAAGGATCTGCAGGATGTAAATTTGCCTTCCTGTGTGTGTATGAGGCAACCAGCCCAGAGAGCAGTTAATAACTTTTGAGCTGGGTTCTTGAGGATGGCCACCTAAACCAGAATGTTCTTAAACATCAGGATTATGGGATTTCATACAACTCTACACATGTTATGCTTCCCTGGATTTATATCCACCTAACATCCTCTGTTTACACCTTACTCCCCTGACTTTTGGAGAAGAGGAAGTTCTAATTTATGTAGATCAGTACCAGAGGATACTCTTTGTTATTTAGAGCAACTATAAGTGAATCAAAACTTTAAACCATTGAATTTTAAAATTCTATATGGGGAAAATATACCTAAGGTGCAGTTAAACCTATTCAGACCCTCATAATAAACTTTGAATCCTTTGTCAACAGGCTTAACCAAAATTTCAAGCTATTCATCATTTCTCTTTCTCTGTTTCCCACAAAATCAGAACAAGGAACAGACAAGATTAAACAGAAAAGGTTCTAAAAGAGAACAAAATCTAAACACCCAAAGGCTACTCTCCAAGGAAACTGAGTACCAGAATCCTTTATCACCATGGATTACTTCTTTCTGGATAGTGAGTGTGGTCAATTACAACTATCATTTATTCATCATTCACCAGTGCCAGGCCCTACATTAAGCCCTTTACATAGCTAGTTCATTTAATTTTAACAAAACCCGAATTCATAGTTATCTTCATTATCCTCATTTACTAAAACAAAACCAATCATCAAAAGGATTAACCGATCCACTCAAGGTCACATAGGTGATAAATGATGAAAATCAAAATTGAAACCTAAGTCTGTTGCTTTTTTCTTGGTACATTTCTCCCAGGAGCAGACCCTGAGACAAGGGTTTGAGTGCAAGTCACTTATATAGGAAGTGATCCCAAGAAGCAGGTGAGCAGGAAATGGAGACAGAGAAGGGAAGGCAGCCAATAAAGGGGGTGTTGTCAAGCAAGTTACCACAACAGACAACTGGAGCTCAATCCTACTACGTGCCAGTGTAGACATACCTCAGTGTTATCCCACGTGAGGCGTGAGATGGGGTATTTATCCAACAATTCCCACTCAGTAGGGCTTTCCCTACTGAGGCTGAGTTTGCTCCCATAGCCCAAAAAAAAAAAAAAAGAAAAAAAAGCAGCCTCTTGGACCAAGAATGGCCTGTGTTAGCAATAAGGAGCTGGGCTGAGGGGTACAAGCAGGCCACGTACAGCACTTGCTAACTCTTACCTACTAAGTCCTATTGTCAGGCCACATGTAGGACCCAGAGTCCTTCTGTAAGAATATCCTGTGGGTCCTTCTGTAAGAATATCTCCTTTCATTTTCTACTTTGGGCAGCTTCAGTAAAATATTCTACTGTGGGCAGCTTCAATGAAATAGCCAATCCTTAGTTTGTTTTTGTGACTCATTTGGTGGCACAAAACAGACTCTTCACTCCATTGAACAACCTAAACAGACTCTCCACTCCGTTGAACGACGTCAGCACCAACCAGGGAACAACAAGTTTGATCTCCACTAGGATTTTGGTGTGTTTGAGGAAATGGGTCAGAGCACCTTGGTAAACCTCTCTGCCTTTGGTAAACACATCCCCTGGGCTGAGTATATTACCACCATGAGCATGCCAGGATCTCAAACCTTGGGTAAGCTTTAACTCTCTGGAAAAGTCAACATCTTCTTTTAGAGATTTGAATATATCAAGACTGAGTTATTTTTCTCCTGAATCTGTTTGCTTTACTGGTAAATATATATGAACAATGTTTCTCAAACTTGAATGTACACAGGAGTCACTGGGGGTCGTATTAAAATGCAAACTCTGTAGATGTAGGGAGGGGCCTGAGCTTCTGCATTTCTGACCAGTTTACAGGTGATGCCAATGCTGTTGGTACAGGACCACACAGAGATCAGCGAGGCTGTAGGCCATCTCTGTCCTCAAGTGAGCCACAAAGGGTTTCTTGAGTTAGCCTTGGAGAGGAGAAGCAGTCTTTTCAGCTAGGGGAATTGCCATGAAGTCAGCAGGTTGGGCAGGCCAAGAATTTGGATTGAAAAAAAAAAGTGGAGAAGATGAATCAAGACTCTACCTAGAGGCATTGAAAGGCCAAGAGGAGGAAAAACAACCAGTGCAGTGTTTGGAGGAAAACTCTGAGCTGTAAAACCTTGTCTGTACAACGAGGGCTCATGAGGGCTGTTTGAGTGAAAGGTCAGACCTATAAACAGCACTTAGAAAACTGTATAAGCCATAATCTTTTAGATCTCATGGTATGACTTGGGGTCCCAAACTAGGTTATTTACTTTAATAAATACAGTTATTGCCTCTGTATCTTTTAACAATAACTAACATATCGAATCTTTGCTATAGTGAGTCTTTTATATGCATGAACTCATTTAGCCTCACAACTACACAAGGAGGGACCTGCTATGATTATGCCCTTTTTATAGATGAAGAAACAGAGGCACAAAGTGGTGAAGTGATTTGCTTAGAGACACAGAGCTAGAAAAAAGCAGAGCTGGGATTTAAACCGAGGAGGTCTGACTCCAGAGTCCCCCATTTTTAAGCACAATGCACTTTACCTCCTTTCCCAGCCTTTTCCATCTCCTGCCTCCCCCTGAATAGTAAAGCAACTCTCCTTGAGTTGGGGCAGTTGGGTCCAGTGGATTCATCCAGCACTCACTCTGGTTGCTTTTGCTGACAGCCTTACCTGATGTGTAGGATCCCAGCACTGACCTCTGAGCTCTCATTTTGCTCCCTGAATCACATCTCATCTTCCTGCATTGACCCCACTCACTTAGGAATCCCATTTTAGTACTTGGTCTAATTTGATTCTGAGGATCAAAGCCATACATGATGCATTGGGCCCAGAACCTGAGTGCATAGGACACTCTGTGCCCATGCTTTACGCTCTGCCTGTCCTTTATCCCATGTCCCTAAAGTCAGCAGTTGCAGGTATGACCTCCTCCCCAAGGTACACAGACCCTGCCCTAGCACCTGCCTCACATTCTTAAACCCAGCCCAAGTCCTCTGCTCCCAGCTGCCTTTTGCACTCTTCCAAGAAGATAATTTGCTTCTTTGACCTACCAACTGCCCACATATTTACTGAGCCTGAACCAAAGGAAACCTGAACCAAAATATTTGCCCAAATTGCTTTGGAAAGCTGAAAGCACCAAATTTTCAATGCATCAGAAATGCTGTAATTGATCATATGAAAAAGAGACTCTATAAATGTGACTTTGAGGAAAAATTTGCTTTGCTTGCCAAAGTTGGCCATTATGATTATGTTTTCCCCTAAAGGCTAAACAAGGAGTAAGTCCCCTCTCCCATCTTAAAAGTAAAAATGATTTCTTTGACATCGTCCACAGTCATTTAATACTTATTGCTTAACATTTCATGTTTGAGCTCAATATTGAAGGATTAAACTGGATATCTCTGAAGAAATGAGGAATGGGAGAAAAGATGAGGAGCAAGGAGTTAGAATAACAAGTAGAATTTCTTCATCATCCAATCATCTTTTCATTTAAGCAATAGCTGTTGAGTGCTTATCATGTGCAGACATGAATATATTTCTGGCCAGCAGCCCATGAATAAAGAACCAGAGAGCATATGAGTATATAAATGTAATGACAAAGAATGAACCACCAACTACAATGGGCAGCATATGGGAAATGGAAGCTGACATTCAACCCAAACACAACCATGGGCCCTGGATGCGGAGAAAGGTAGGGTGTTAAGGGATGGGCAATAAGAGAAGTTTCATGTCTCAACAAAAGTTCTGTTGCATAAGAGGAAGGAGTCAGACATGGCAGAAGAAACAGTGTTGGCACTATACAGCAAAGTAAGAATGAAGTCAAATGTCCAGTTTTTTTTTTTATTAAATTTATTGGGGTGACAATTGTTAGTAAATTTACATAGATTTCAGGTGTACAATTCTGTATTACATCGTCTATAAATCCCATTGTGTGTTCACCACCCAGAGTCAGTTCTCCTTCCATCACCATATGTTTGATCCCCCTTACCCTCATCACCCACCCCCCACCCCCTTACCCTCTGGTAACCACTAAATTATTGTCTGTGTCTATGTTCTTGTCTTCAGGAAGATACCCTTTGAATTACACCCAATCTTCCTGGTGAGATTTTGGCTGGCTTCCGTGTTTCCTTGTACCCTCTTTTCACAGAAACTTATCTGAGGATTCTCTAGATCCCAGAGGCTTGCTGATATTATCGGTGCTTTGAATTTAAGGACAGGCCCAGGAACAGGCTCTCAAAGTGAATTTGTCACCTAAACCTGATTGTAGTTTTTGGCACATTGTTGGATTATTCTGGGTATTCAGTAATTCAGTAATCCAGTTACCCATGCCTGTGATCGACCAGGATTTGTTTTGTACCAGCCACCAGAACATGGTTTCCACGCTTTCATTTTTGATAGCTAAATGTTCATCACCTATCACACCGACTTGCTATTCTTAGCCCTTTACAAACCAAAGGAAACTGCTTGGTGAGCCAGACTTAGTGGCAAATAATGTCTAAGGCATTGTTAATACTCAAGTTTGTGAGAATTACAAGTCCATAGTGTGTCATTATAATTTTATAATTGCATGGTGTATGTGTGCCTTGATGGTCTCAAATTTATCCTTTTAATTTCCATATTTCAGAGTTTTCTTTATATACTGACAAGCAACTAGCTTGTTTGCATTCGGGATGTTTCTTTTTTTTTTTTGGTTGCTCTTGTTGGTTTTACAAATCTTCTGGCATAAGATTGCTCATCTGAAAAAACAATCGCCTAATCATTCTTCCTTACTTCTCAGAGGTGTCATGAGGATTAACATAATACAAGTACAAGTGTTTTAATAAGCATCATTATTTACAAATCCCTTGCAGATGTTAACATGTGGCTTGCTAAATAGTAGAATCCCATTAGGCCTGCAGAACATAAGCCACAATCCCCTGAACCCTATGGTTCTGTGACCCACATGGCATAGCATGATAGAGCAAGACCCTGAGAACGAGAGACAAACAGGCAGATGCTAACCTGGGTCTAGAATCCCATGCTGAGGGAAGTCTTCCCTTTCTCTGCCTAGTTTCTGTGATTTTCAGTGGTCAGTGAGTTTGCCCCCCGCAGGGGAAAAAAATGGCTGATTGATTTTCCCTCTGCTCAGAGACCCCACCGTGTGGACACCAGGGGTTTTGTGAAGTTCCACCAAAAGCCTCTCCCCATAGAACTCTCCATTCACATCGAACACAATGAGCTCCCTGCCACAGGATTCCTCACTTCCATCTGCAAAATGCATTAAAAAAAAAAAAAAATGCACATCATGGCCGTTCGCAGGCTTGTTTTCAGGCCCCACTTGTTACTTTAAAAATGGAGAGAAAATCCTCTTCTCTTTAGTGGTATTCACTTTTAGCTTATGCCTGAACTAAACCTATAATATGTCTGACATTTTTGATTGCATAAACAGTACAATAATCTCTGCATCTTAGATTTTTCTAAATCTTAGAATATTCATTTTTAAATGATTGCTAATTTAGTTCATCTGGGTTTGTTTTTATTAATATGGCATTGGGACATACTCATCATGTTTCATTTCTGTACAAAAAACTTATAAATTTCAAGTCCCAGAAGAAAAACCAATAAACAGGAATACTTATATTCATCATCTCTTTATTTCATTCAGAGACTAACACTTTTGTGGTAGATTATAGAAAAGGCAGCTGGTTTCCCCCAATCACATGAGTTCCTTCAACATCTTAGGAACCTACCCGAAAGCAAAAACAAGATGTCCATGCAAATGGAGGTTATTATCCCTGAAATTCTCAAGGAACTGCTTTTTGTTTCCTTGGCTGCCATCTCTTGGTTAACGATATAGTGTCAATAAAACACACTACAGCTGTGAAGGCAGACTCTTCAAAGCAAAAGCAAAAAGTATAGTTAATTAAAGAAAGATTATTACAGACATGAGGCTTATCTAATAGTTTCTACTTAGATCCAAAATTGTCATTCTCTTTCCTGTTTCCTGGATTCTGTTCCACTATAAAACAACTGATTCAATTATCAAACATAGATTTGTCTCTAGGACAAGAAAAGGTCCCTGCCTTCTGTGGAGGAGAGACATGAAATCAAATAATGGGAAACATGATAAGCGTTTATGAAAAAATAGAGGAGTCATCAGGGACACCAAGAAGAAAGAAATTCTGTAGTGTTGGCCAGAAGGGTTTGAGTTGAGGCTTCAGGGATGAGTAGGAGTTCTCCAGACAGACAAGAGGGAAAAAGCATAATGGAGAGTTGGGAAGCTGTGTGCTGGGGAACACTGAGAAACTATGTCAAGAAAATAGGCAGAGGATAGATTAGGAAGGGCCTTTTGAGATTGTGTTAAGTAACTGTAGTAGTCCCCCTTATCCACGGCTTCACATTCCTCAGTTTCACTTACCCTCAATTAACCATGATCTGAAATATTAAATGGAAAACTCCAGAAATAAACAATTTGTAAGTTTTCAATTGTGTGCTGTTCTGTATGTGGTTTGCTCAAATGTACTTGATCAATTAAAGTGCACCAACCATACCTCCACAATTCTATTTCAGAGAAATACTTTGTGGCCTCATTGGGGGTGGCAGGGTTGTGATGTGGAAAAGTGAAATGCACCCACCAATGCATTCATCCAGCTTTCAGAGAAGCCGTAAAACAGATCCAACCACAGACTTGGGACTAAAAGACAAAAGTGAGGGGCTCTTCACTGAGATCAAGAATCTCAGCTAAGTTGAACCTAGAGCAATGATAGACCAATGAATGCCTACCTCTTGAGAGTTTTGTGTACAGTGGCTAAAAACACTATTGATTGCATTGTTTTAACATTATTTTTGCTAGGTTTCTCTATGAGCATTTTAAATGGGATCTCTAATGCCTAGAGACCATTATGCAAGTCAAATCAAGTCCGCAGTTCTGTAGCATCTCCATGTTTGTAAATTAAGATTGGATTCTAGATCTAAAGGACTTCAGTTTCAGCTTGGGGTGCAAAGAAATGCGTTAGACATATAATGAGTGAGAAAACATGCACATAAACCTCTGCCTTTTTCTCTGTCTCTCCTCTCTCTAAGCTTTGCAGGTTAAACACACACACACACACACACACACACACACACACACACAGCTGGATTGGTAGGCAAATCTTTCCCAAGGGTCTCTCAACCAAAGCTCAGTCATCTATATCTGATTGCATATAAATGAAAAGTCACTATTAATTATATCTGACATCAAAAGTTAACAAGAAAAATATAGCAGACATTCAGCCTTTCCTGTTACACATCACTATGAAGATTGAGGAAAAGGGACAATGATTCACATAAGTAAAAGGTAGTGGTTACATATATGGGTCATGGTATGAGACTACATGGATTCAAATCCTGGCTCTGCTATTTATAATCATAGACCTCAGACAATTTACCAGACCCCTGTTTGCCTCAGTTTCCTGAATCATAAAACACAGATACCTCCTTCCTAGAGTCATTGAGAGGATTAAATGAGTTATTACGAAGAATGTGCTTAGAAAGAATGCAGATAGGGTTCAATAATTGTAAGCTGTTATTAAGGTATCCGGAAGTCTCCAGATGTTTTGCGAAGAAATGCTAATTGTCCCCTGACTTAAAGTGTTGAAAGCTCTGAAGTTGGAGGATGTCAAAAGTAAAGTCCCCAAGAATAGGTAATGAGACCACTACCAACAATGTTGCCACTCCAGGCAAACTCAGCTAAATTCTAACATGCTCACATCTAAACAATTAGTAAGTGTTAGTTAATTATACCTCTCATAGTCCACTTTAACCTGGCAATAAAGCTTATACCTCAGAGATGTATTTAATGTAGAATTTCAATCTCTGCTAAGGCGAAAGAGGAGAGACTTTTAAGTGTTTACGAAACCATGTGTCTCCAGTGGAGGTTTATTCTGCCTGCCATACAAGTCTAACTAGTCACCTTGTCAGAATTCAGTTTTACTAAAAAATAGACCCCTCTCCCGCCACACCCCAGAAGTTCTCTGATTCCAGCTTTGCTCTCTGAAAGTTCAGGTCTCAACCTGAGCCTAAAAAATCTGGCACCTCCCCTAAAAAAAAGGGGGGGGGAGGGGAAAAACATTTTCATGACTCATTTTTTTTTTTTTGTATTATTTAAAGACATGCAAAGCCTAGAGAAGCTTCTGAGAGATGCCGTAATCTATGGCCAGCCTCGAACCCGCAGAGCTTGGAAAAAGATCCTTATCCTGGTGGAGGGCATCTACAGGTATGTAAATAATCAGAGACATTTAAACACACTGAGGCCCACTGCAAGCTGAAAAATGGGGAAAGGCTGACCTCTCCTAGCTAAAGAGGAAAATGAGTTAGATGTAGGTATTATGGAGGAATCAGCTAGAGCTATCCCTGACAGCTGTCGAGTCTTGGGTCACCTATATTTTTAATGTCTATACATATGGTGGATCCCCTTGGAGGCTGGCATGCTTGTGAAAGCTTCTTCAGCAACGTCCTCACAGGACACTGCTAACTTGCATTGATTCTTTCCACTGCCTTTGGCTGCCCCACAGTTTGAAAGGCCTTTAGGGGCTGGGTGATTCAACATCAGAACATGCTCCTTATCCTTACATCTCTAATAAATGTTGCTGAGGGGCACCCAGATGCCCTGAACTGGATATTTCACTCAACTTGTCGTTTCTTGCTGAATTTGGCCAGTCGTTGGCATCAGAATATGAAAGGGCTGCTCATTTTCCTCAAGCTGGAGTGCAATTTTCCATAGAGAGCTTGGGTGTTGGGGTGTGGGAGATGGTCTTAGCAACTGAAGGTATACTCTAGCCTGAGTTTTTCCCACCCCTTTTAAGCTGAGCAGACAAAACGCCCACTAAGCCACTCAGAACTGCGCTTTCATACTGTGACTTGTGATTGAGTTTGCTTCATTCTCTGTCTGAATGGATTATCATTACTGAAATGGAAATTTCCTCCAAGATTTTCTTCTGTTGGAGGCCCTAGTCCATGGGTCAAGGAAATATTATCTCAGAGTTACTCATTCCTAAGTCACTTCTCAAATCATCCTATATTAGAGGAACTAAAGAAGATGTTTTCTATGAGATAATTATAGAAAAGTGAAAAATATGAAAAGGAAGGAAATGAGGTCTTAACTTCCCAACAAGGAGGAATATGGCTGCAAAGAAGACTTGAGAACAGAAGTAGTATTTGTTTCAACCAGCTAATCTAATTGGACCCACAGTGCACACGTTTCTGGTACATGAATAAATAGCAAGCAGCAGAAGAAATGTGTCTCTATCACTTTTGGAAAAAAGTGCTTTCTCCCAAATTTAATCATCCTAGTATCATTTTATTCTTTTCTCTGGTACTTACTGCCCCATTTGTTGGTGTTCTGGGTGTTCCCTGTGCTACTGCAGGGTTATGAAGTTGGCACTTCAAATTTCCAGTAGCCCACCTTCAGCATTACTCATCAGGACCTCCTCAGGTCAGCCCGAGACTATGTGCTGTTAATGAAGTCTCTGGGATCATCCTAGAGCAGCATCTTCAACCAGGGTGATTTCTCCACATCTCAGGCACATTTGGCAATTGTCACTTGTCACAACTGCAGTAGAATACTATTGGCATCTAGTGGGCAGAGGCCAGAGATGCTACTAAACATTTTACAATGCACAGAATAGTCCCCTACAAAAAAGAATTATCTGCCTCAAATGTCAACCTTGCTGAAATTAGGAAACCTTGCTGTAGAATAATTGAACTACTCACTGGCCCTGAACTTGCTAGTTTTAGGAAATAATGTCCTATTGTCTCTAGGCTGTCATAACCTCAAGCATGGATCTTTCTTCTTGTGTGATTTGTGCCGGCTGCCAGCCTGGGAAGGAGCCCTTATCTAAACACCTGTCACTCAGGCCTGGAGTAGCTGGAGGGCACACCAGCTAAGGGAGAGCAGACTGGGCATCTTCTTTAACCAGAATAAACAGAATCCAACTGCAAATAAACAGAACTTGGCTCCACTAAAGGAAAGTTATGTTGTAAGCACTTTGATCATGGCTGAAATTAAGTGGACTACCAGCATTTTACTCTCATATATGCCCATCATTTACACAGAGAAACCACTCCAGCAGCAAGACTTGTTAATGGCTACACTGGCTTTGTGTCCTACTGTGATGTCAGGAGGACAGGAGAGCCAGGTGTGGACTTCTGGCTCCAAGCCAACGTGGCACCAAGACACAACTTAGGCTTCACTAGTAATGGTGATTGTTTCGTTATCTATTGCTGCATAACAACCCCCACCCCCAAATATAATGACTTACGCAGCAATGAGTTTTTATTTCCCATGCTACTGTGAGCTATCTAGACCAACAGAGCAGTGGTTCTGTTCCACGTGGTGTCATGGGGCTGTATTCCATTGGGAGTTCAGCCGGATCTGGAACATCCAAAATGACCTCACTCACGTATTTGGGGTCTTGGTACTGGCTGTCAACTGAGTCCCTAGTTCTCTTCTCTTCTGTGGGGTGCTTTCTCTGTATTTGGCACTTCTCATTCAGCAGTATAGCCAGAGATTCCTTCCAATGTGGCAGCTAGCTTCCAAGAGAAACAAAGCAGAAGCTGCCAGTCTTTTAAGGGTTAGGCCCAGAACTGGTATGGCATCATTTCTGCCACACTCTGTTGGTCAAAGCACATCACAAGGCCAGCCCAGATTCAAAAGGAAGGGCAATAGAACCCATCTCTTGATGGGCAGATTGGCTTGTGTGTACAGGGATGGGAAGACTTGTGGGCAGCCATCTTTGGCGGAAATCTACTCCAGTGGCTCAGTAAACCTGGCATATACACAGAGTGAATGTCCACTTCCCACGGACTGGCCTTCATAGATAGGTTCCTTTTATCTCACTTGCACAAGAATCTTATCTTTAAATGAGACTATGACCTAAATGGCTTCATACATACGTAGGAAGCAGGGTACCTTCTAGGCAGGCCTCAGTACCCCCTGGGGCCTCAATTTCCTCATTTGTAAAATAAAGCTAGCCTAGAGTTCTGGAACATATGCTTATTCTCATTTGATGCTATCACCAGAAAAGGAAATTATTTCCCACAAGATTTTGCAAAGGGCCAGGGTTAGAATGTGAAATCAATAGTTCACAAATGCACATCTCCTTTTTAGAAGTATATTGTAGAGACATACCTTGTTTCTATTTATATGAAGCCTCCTTTGAATTTTCAACCCAGATTTTATCTTATCTCTTGCTTGTGGTTTGCCGCCATGGGCAAAGTCCTCCCACCACACAAAGCTCACATAAATCATTTTTTTCATAACTCCAAAAAAGAGCAGTCAGCCAAATCAGAGTTTCAGGCAGGTATCAAGGTAAAAAAGGATACATACCATGGCCAAGAAATCAGAAAGCTCCACAAAAGCAGTGATGACAATGATGGTGATGACGACGACGACGATGATGAGACTAATAGCAATGATAATAATGTTACCACCCATAGATCGTCTAGATATTATTGTTTACATATAAAATATAGAAGAGTCAGGATTTGGAGGGAGGCCTGGGACTTTCAAATCCTGTTGTTGCCGCTTACAGCTGAGTACCTTTCATAGGGTTCTTTTGTAGTATTAAATGAGATCATGTAAGCTAGTTCTTGCCAGAAGTCCAGCTTATAGAAAGCCCACAATCAAGAATAGCTGCCTTCCTCATTAAATTTATTTTCAGGTGAGGAAGTTGCAACCTGGAAAACAAGCTGTCTACATAGTAAAGCTGTTTGCTCTTCACCCACCTGGAGAAGGGGTGTTGGTGGAAGGAACTCACATTTATCATGTGTCTACCCCTGCTAAATATTTCGCATGTGCCATCTTGAGGAAGCCTCTTCAGGTCTCTTGAGTTTATTGTGAGGATGAAGACACTGAGACGCTGAGGCCTGGTAGAAAACTGAGATGCAACAGAGCTAGGGCTCAAACCAGGTGGCCCTCCTGGGACACAAGCCCAATGAAAACAGAAGAGTCAGCTCATGTTTCCACATCTAATAAAATAAACATGGAAACTGCAAGGTCATACATTTGACTTTTACGTTTAGGTAAAGGGCTCAGTGTCTTTATCTATAAAACAGGGAGGTTGAAACTTGAAGTCTGAAGTTCCATGACTCCGTGATTTTTGGTTTCAAATTACAGTATTATTATTTTATTGTTCTGATTTGTATTTTCCTTTAAGTATTGTTTTAAAGTCAACTCTTCTAATTTTGTGTATCAGAGAAGTCTAGTTTTTGACTCATTATGGTTGAATAATCTCAAAATTATTCAAAAATATCCTAGAGATGGAGAGAGGCATCCCAAATGGCCTGAGATATCAACGGGCATGGCTGGAGCCCAAACTTTTAAAATAAAATTAACCAATAAATAATATCCAGCCCTTCAAAAAAATGCATACATAAACAAATGCTGAAGTCTTAGAATACCATTTTCTCTAAGAATATAAGCCATTCTCCTCAAAATAATGTAAGTTTACGGACTGAGAACTTCAGTGGTGATCTTTAACCTATATCTCTATGGTTTAAAAAATAAAAAGAATAAGTCTTAGCTCTATTTTTAATTAGTCTTACTCTATTTTTAATTAGTCTTAGCTCCTTTTGTTCTCTTTCCATCTTCTTTTCTTCTGTTGGGTTATACTTTGGGCCCACCAAGGAGATTTTTCCACCATGTAAGTTGGCAAATCAGTGCTTTAATTCCCAATCCTGCCAATGGATAATATGGTTTATATGTGGAGGAGAAGGTGGTGAGAGGGAGATTTCTAAAAGGAGTCTTGTCACTTAGCTAATACATTATGTAATAGAAAAGATATAAAGAAATTATTCACTGGCTTGCTGGTTCAAGAATAATTCAAGTCCTTGCACAGAGCTTCAAATTAACTGGTAGAATTATCTTAACTTACAGTTGTATTTTAGTTGTTTTTCTTCTGTTGAAATCAAAAGAAAGCACAACCTTCCATTCAAGAAGAAAGAATAAAACACTGTTTTTGTTTTCTGTATCATTTTTGACACATTGTTTTAACAGCAATTCGGAGGAATAGCATAGACAGCCCTTTTTATGTATACACCAAACTCAATATCCCACTATAGCAAAAAGTTCAATTCAAACTGGGTCACAATGAGAAAATGAAAACTTAGTGTGAGTGAATATAACTGTTTATAAAAGCTGAGTTCTCCCTAGGACTCATGTGTGCCCTGCATTAACTCCAGAAATCAGCAGTATCGTAGAGTCATTAATCTTAGAGGGAGAAATATAAACCAGGTGGGTAGACTCCTAACATCAGTTAGACCAGCCCCAGCAAAGGATGGCTAATTAGCTGCCCTGAGTGTCTGCAAACTGTTCAACATTAACTCTAGCTCCTGCCAAATTCACTTCCAGAACAAAGAATGGTTATTTGTGACATGTCAGGTTTTTAGTATATTTGTGTTACCAACTTAAAACATTTTAAAGATGAGAAGAAAATTCTAGAATTTTGAAGGCAGAGAGCCATTTATTATGTATGACACCCATATGCCTCTTCCTTAGAAGATGCAACACAGATCATTGTCAAGGGCTCCTTGTTTCTCAAGTTAGACCTCATTGCAATCATTTCCTCCTAGGCTTCTCCTAAGAATAAGAACAACCCAATGAGAGCTCATTATGTGTCAGACACTTTACTGACATTATTTCTAGTCATCCTTATAAAGACCATATAGGGAGGGTCCCATCATCATGCTTATTTTACATATGAAGAAACGGAGGTTCAGAACATTATATAAGTTGCCCACATGCTCAATTAGTAAGCAGTATGACTACATCTAAGCTTAAACACTCAGATGGCTGTACCTCCTGAACCTCAATGGAAACAGCTTTAATAAACAATCTAAGAAAATATTGGAATTCACTCACAAAATTTATGTAAGAGAAGACGACTCTATCTGGTCTTCATTTCATTAAAATCTGAAAACAGTCGTTCAGAATGACCTTGTGGAAAGCACAAGTGTAATAAGGTGAACTTACTGTATTATAAAAGACAGTGTCAAGAGAATTAGAAGACAAGCCACAGACTGGGAGAAGATGTTTGCCAATGGGACAGCTAATAAAAGATTGTTATCTAAAATATAAAAGAACTCTTAAAATTTAACAGTAAGAAAACAAAAACCCAATTAAAAAATGAGCCAAAGACCTTAAGAGATACTTCACCAAAGAATCCTCTTCTACAGATAGAACTGATTCAGAACTCTGATTCATTGCTGGTGGGAATGCAAGATGATACAGCCACCTATGAAGACATATGAAAAGATGCTCCATGTCATATGTAATCAGGGAAATGCAAATTAAAGCAATAAAATACCAAAACACACCTATTAGAATAGCCAAAATCTGGAATACTGACAAAAGTAAATGCTGGCAAGGATGTGTCTCAACAGCAACTGATTCATTGCTGGTGGGAATGCAAGATGATGCAGCCACCTAGAAAGACAGTTTGATAATTTCTTACAAAATTAAACATACAATCCAGTAACCGTGCTCCTTGGTGTTTACCCAAAGGAATTAAAAACATGCATCCACACAAAACACTGCAAACAAATCTTTCTAGCATCTTTATTATACTTGCCCAAACTTGGAAGCTACCAAAATGCCCTTCAGTCTATGAATGGATAAACAAACTGTGGTACATTCAGACAATGGAATATTATTCAGTACTAAAAAGAAATAAGCTATCAGGCCGTAAAAAGACATGGAGGAAAAATAAATACACATTCCTAAGTGAAAGAAGCTAATCTAGAAAGTTTACATAGCATATGATACCAACTCTGTGACATTCTGGAAAAGGCAAAACTGTGGAGACAATAAAAACATCAGTGGTTGCCAGGAGTTGGGTATCAAGAGGGATGACTAGGCAGCACACAGGGGATTTTTAGGACAATGAAAATAGTCCGTATGATATTATAGCGATGGATACATGTCATTATACATTGGTCCAAACCCATAAAATGCACAAAACTAAGAGTGAACCCTAAGGTAAACTATGGACTTTGAGTGATGAGGTGTCAATGTTGGCTCATCAATTGTAACAAATGTACCACTCTGGTGAGAGATGTTGATAATGGGGGAGGCTATGCAGAGCGTGGCATGGAATATATAGGAAATCACTGTACCTTATGCTCAATTTTGATGTGAACCTAAAACTGCTCTAAAAAATAATCCTTTCAAATACACACACACACACACACACACACACACACACACAGTGTCACACACACGCGTGCACGTTTCAACTCAATCTTCATACTCCCTCCAAACCAACAGCCGTTGGTCTACTGTACAACCAGCTGGACTGTTTTGACTGAATTGACCTAACACTTGAGTTTATTTTTTTAAATACATTAAATGTAATAAATAAACTAATTAGGAAGAAGGGAGAACTTCAACTCTCTGTTTGCGTCAGTTGATTAGTTCTTGAACTAAATTGACAGGTTGCTTGAATTGTTTGACAGACTCCTTTGTGTGGTGAGGGTGTGAGTCTGTGTGTTTTCATAGAACTCGCCTGTCAGTGCAGTCAAAACTGTATGCGGTGTAGACACAACTTACAAAGTGTTCTGAGAACTGATTAAAGTCAAAAGTTCTTTTAAATTCATTGAGTTCCAGAGGTGCCATGTAAATATAGATTATAATTCTACTTATTTATTTACTTCATATTTTTATCTTTGCTGGAGAACTTGAAGTGTTTTTGCAATTTACAATACCATGAAAAATTGAGCACTCAGGGCTAAAACAAAACAGTTTATCTATAGCAGTATTTCTCTAAATGTTGTCCCCAACCAACAGTATGGGCACCTCCTGCGAGCTCGGTAGAAATGCACATTCTCAGCCCATCCCAGACCCACTAAATTAGAAAATCTGGGAAGGGAGTGCAGCAATCTGTACTTTAATAAACCATTCAGGGAATTCTGATGATCACTCGATATTGAGAACTATTACCTTAAAGGAAAGAAAGAGGGGACACAATCAGATGCCTCAAATAAACCTTGACTTCCAGTGAGTACAACAGTCCCCCACCTTGTCATGGTTTCTTTGCTTTCTGCCAGTTCAATTACCTTCAGTCAAATACAGTCTGAAAATATTAAATGGAAAATTCCAGAAATAAACAATTCATACGTTTTAAATTGTGCACCATTCTGAGTAGCATGATGAAATCTCATGCTGTCCCTCTCCATCCCATCCAGGATGTGAATACACTCCCCATCTGTTAGTCACTTAGTAACCATCTTGGTTCTCAGATCAGTTACCAGAGAAGGGGAGAGAGAACATTCACGTAACTTTTACTACAGTATATTGTTATCATTGTTCTATTTTATTATTAGTTATTATTGTTAAACTATTACTGTGCTAATTTATAAATTAACTTTATCATAGATACATATGAATATATAGGAAAAAACATAGTATATATAGGGTTCGGTACTATCCTCAGTTTCGGGCATCCACTGGGGGTCTCGGAACATATCTTCCAAGGATAAGAGTATGACTATACTAAACAAGAGATACTAAGGGCTTTCTGTTGTACCTTAATTAATACTATGTGTCCTAAATAAAGCTAGTTTGTGTGTTTTTATTTCCTTCTTTTAATCTTTGCCAATTTAATCACTGAGGTGACATCAGACAGAACTGGCCAAATAGACAGTGGCAAGCTAATAAAGATAGATCACCATAGAGCAACTTAATTAAAACTAGCAAAATACCTCAAATCCATAATAGTCCATCTAGTTACACTAGTCAACTTTACAAATAAATTGATCAGCAATGCCATGAGCTAATTGTTTACTTGGGAATTAGCTATAACAACGCAAAGTACTTAAAACCACTGAATGTAAATTATTTTTTTCATGTGAAATAGTGCCAGATTAGCCTTATAAGATTGAGAGGATTGCCTCAGCCAAATAAAACATGCCTTAAAAAGAAAGGACTGGCACGTCCCTGTCATCCCAGAATGATGTCAGGAAAAGCTGTCTGAAAAGAATTGAAAGGGAGACTGACACAGAGCTTCCCAGGCGCAGACACACTAGTGATGAGCATTTCTCCTTATGCCTTAGCATGGAAGGTTCCATCGTGCATCTGCCCCAGATCGTGGCTCTAAAGAAGAAATACAAGGCTTACCTCTACATAGATGAAGCTCACAGTATTGGGTCCGTGGGTCCAACAGGCCGGGGTGTAGTGGAATTCTTTGGAATGGACCCTCGAGATGTCGAAGTGTTGATGGGCACATTCACCAAAAGCTTTGGAGCCTCAGGAGGTTACATAGCTGGAAGGAAGGTAAGAGGGGGACTTCCGGTGCCTATTTAAAACCTGACTGCTCTGGGGATGTAGTCTGCAGGGCTTCCCTGGACTCCATGAGAGCTTCAGTTCAGTTCACCACACCTCAACTGATCACTGCAGCCTCAGAACAGTGGGTCCACAGCTAAGTAGAACCCCTAACATTAAGGAGCTCACCCTCGGACAGTGCAGAGGAGCCGATGAAGAGTAATCACAATATATAATAATAAGACGGTAACACTGGCAGTGTACACAGGCAAAGACTTAGTGCAAAGAGAGAGTTGATTAAGTTTGCAGGGCAGTATAGAAGGAGTCTTAGAATGAATGTCCGCCTTGTAGACAAATGATGGGGGGATTACATTTCTGTATCCCAAATCACAGAAACAATAAGGGGATATTACAGAACTATAAGTAATGTGGGTTTTGTAACATGAAAACACAAAGCAGGTAATAGCAACAGTGGGCAAAAATCAGATACGATGGAGGTAGACACTGTGCTACAAGTTGTGGGTTTTAAGAGTTAATTAAAATAGTAGTAGAAAAATCAGAAATGTCCTTTTAAGGGATTTTCTCTGCAAAATGATTCTCTTCCACAATTTTGGATAAGCCATAGGTCAAATCTTATCATCCTCTATTATCTTATCTATATGCCTTAGTAATCATAATTTTATGAGATTAGATTGTTAAGTGAATGTTATCGCTATCATTCTAGTGCCAATATCTGCAAGGGGGTTGCCAATATAAACCAGGAAATGTTGAAAAGAAATTTAGAAGAAGAGGGAAGTAGAAAAAGAAAATGAAATATTGAAACCTGGGTTTAAAGAATACAGGAGACAATTGCCTGCTCCATTATATTACAGATTTATCCAAATCCTGATAGCTATCTCATAGAGACCTACACCTGTCCCTAAGAGACTGTATGACAGTGCTCTTGCCTCTGCCTAGGAGGGCACAGAGGCCCCAAACCAGTGCAGTGCCTGCAGGTGGCATCAACAGCTTACCTAAAATTCCCAATTGCTTACTCATTGTGACCAGCAGGAACAAGAGGTCAGACTCCTGGTAAACCAGTTAGACAAATCAGGAAGTACAGCCCAAAACAGTCTGGTCATTGAAAGCCTGGGATTTAAAACAACAGACTTCATTGTGACCACTTGCCCTGCCATGAGATGCAAAAATGTTTCAAATGTTCAGTGGTCTTTACCCGTCAATAGGCACTACTTTCTTCCCAGCTCAAAGCATTGTTTTTTATCCTGTGGGAATTAGCTGGGTATGCTAAAAACAAAGGTAATGCTCAGGATCCTACAAAATTCAGTTAAGTCTGGTTAAAATTTTTAATGTTCCTTGCCTGTCGAAGCCTTGGGATCAGAGAGTCTCAGATGTAGAAGCTCCCTTCTCCAGGCTACAGTGCTTTGTGTGCTTGTGGTTTTGTGATTACTTTAGCAGCAGTGCTGAGCTACAAAAATTTTAACCAAGCGTAACTCTGTTTCCTGAACCAAAGGCACCTGAATAAACTGAAGCAAGCGGATACTTGAAATATTGTCAAATTTGGTAGATGTCACATTTTTCTCCTTGGAGTTCCTTCATTTGATATTCACTTTAAACAAAAGCTCGTGACTACCCCAAAGTAAGGATCAGTTCACAGTTTTCTCTTATTCTCCATCCTGAAGTCAGTTAGACTATTTTAAGTGTATTCACTCTTGTCTTTGTAAATTCTGTTCATTTGGGGTACATACTGAGCAATTGTGAAAATTATTATTATTTAATTAATTAGGATACGGAAAAACTATGCAGATGCGTTCATTTTCTTAGTCTTTAAAATGCTCATTCTGTGCATATTTGGATCCAGAGGGCTGCATCATTCCTCCACCTCCTGCTCTGCCCACCTCCTCCTTCCCGTTCTCTCTTCTTCTCCCTCATGTTACCCTGCAGTCTCTGAATTTACCACTAGATGGCAGCAAGAATAAGAGAGTGTTTGGCAGAGATCCATTTACCAATACAGAGACCTTCTGCCCTGAAATGGCAAAATGCAAAACCTAGAAAATATAGGGCAGTTTTCAAGACATGGAGGGTGAGTAGATTAGAGGCCACTGAAGAAAATGTCTGTATGTTTCAGTCCCTGATGATTTAAAAATCAGTCAGATACACACCTGTGAAATGGTTTGGGTGAGCCTGTAATAAATCCAGGTACTCTGTGGATTCCTTGCTGCCTAATGAGTAAATGGATCTTTTGTATCTGTTCCTCTGTACTTTTAATGTTAATTCTAAATTATGTGCAATTTCAATTTAAATCACAGTTTTTGTTCTCCCAAACTGAATAATTTGGGGAAGAATTTTCACTTTAAGTTCGTTTTAAACTGATAGAGCATAGGATTGGACAGATGCTAAAGAATTGTGTTTAAAAAAATGCCATTTCATTTATCTATTTAAAAATTTAGAGTACAGTTTTTAGGGTTTTATCATATTTTTTCCTGGATATTTTGCTGTATATATGTCAATTTGGGGGGGGGGGCACTGCAAAATATTCAGGGTTCTAAATCAATGGGTACAAAAGCAACAAAATTAACTATAAAAAATATTAACGTGCACACACTGAGATTTTACGTTTTTCTGAAACTCTAATAATTTCTTTTTTTTTTTTAATTTCATACCATTTTATTAATTGGGGACATTTTATTTTAATGTATCTTGAATTTAATTTCAATTTCACTATGCTCATGGGGTTCATAGTATATCTTAAAATTTTTAAATAATTGGTTGGGTCCAAAAATCTAGAAAAAGATAAAACTGACTGGCTCTTAACTCTCTTTTTAAATGTCAATGTTAGGGTTAGTCATAGAGGGACTATATTTCCAATAACAGTTTCTAGAAGGCTCTAGAAATCTCTCTCAAGTTGGTCAGGGTCAGAAATACATACATTAGCAACCAGATGAATCACGTAAGAAAAAAATATTTGTAAACAATCAAATGGAGAACAAAATTGGTTTGGTGCTAAGATACTCCCCCAGAGAGTAGAGATTTTTGTCTTGATCTCAGTCTTTCTGTCACAAAATGCCCTACAAATTCTTCTCTGCTTATTGGAGTTCACTACCCTGGCTTCCATCTTCTCTCCTCACCTCAGAGAAACAGCTAAAACAGTCTCTCAAGAGTCGATTTTGCTATTTTCTCTCTTTAGTTTGGAGCTGCCACAGATGATCTGTTAACAACCCAACTTGCAACATTCTCTCCTTTTAAGACTTTTGAGGTGAAATGTCAGGTAATTATTTCTCTCCACCTGTCAGAGCTCCATGCCATGAATGGCTTCTTTAAAGAATTCCTGAACTGATGAGGTTATTTTATTTTTTAATTTTTATTGATCCAGTTACTGAGGAGATGGGTCAACAGGTTTTTCTCAAGCATGGATCCTGAATCCTCTTGCATGCCTGCTGCTAACCACTGGCTTTCACAGCCTCCACAGGCTGACCAGAGCCTTGCAAAGGAATGAAGCACAGGTAGCCCTCATGATTGATAGTCTGCAGGGCTGGAATTCTGTATAAGGGAAGTGGGGCAGGGCAGCCAAGTTTGGGGCGAGCATTAGCTCCAGAAGTTTGTGTGTCAGACAAAGGCAGGCCCCTCACAGAAGCCAGCTCTGCCCTGTGTGCTCAGTCCTGGCTATATTTAACAGCCCTTTGAAGTAAATGGGGGTCATGGAATGAATGCCAAGATGTTTATTCTAAGTGTCTCCTGTCTGATTTTCTCAGAAAAGCCACCCTTGTCCTTGAACTCCAGGCCTATGGGTAGAGAAAATAATCAGGATTTTGAACTTACAAATGGACTTGGAAACCTCGGTCTGAGGAGACCTCTAACCCATCCTGAAGGAAGACACAACCCAGACTCCCCTTGCAAAAGACCAAAGCCAACTCTTAATTCATGGCTCATGGTGCCCAATGGGGGAATGCTAGGAGGGAATAAAAAACCAGGAAATAAGGCTTTCCTTGATGCTCTGCAGAAGTTACTCAAAGAACCCCATTTTCTGAACCACACAAGCAAATTAGCCCTTGTCCATACATTCAGACTCTGATAGAAAGCGGACTTGGTCTAAAAGAAATAAAATTATGGGCAAGATATGCTTAATGTTAAACAAAAATGATATTGCACTGATGAGGCATTTATTCAAACTAAGAATGCACATGATCTTGGCTTTATGAAATTTCTCAATTTGGGAAACAAAACTGGGAGTAGAGTCATTGAGAAAAGCCCTTTAGGGATCAAAGCCAGCTTTGTTTTGTTTCTTTGTCTGACCTTTGTCAGGAATGCCCCAAGACTAAGACAATATTGTTACATTTGTTTCTAAGAATACAGTTTAATATTCCCCTAACACACCTGAGGGACCCTCACCATCCTTCTCCAATCCCTAAAATACCCCTGTTCTCCATTAGGCCATCAGCATTTACCAGACCCCTGCTAAGTACCCACCACTATGGATTTTCAGAGAAGTATATAACTCTGTTTCCGGTTTTCAAGGAGGTTGCAGTTTCTTTGGAGAATAAGGTTAATAGACATAAAACATGTGAGACAGATGAGATTCAATCTGTGGTTTAGTACTATAAACACTTGAGTGTATAAGGAATTCTCCCCTCTTCCCCGCAAACAAAGGAGCAATCTCTTTGGATTAGGAAAAGTACCACAGAGTTAAGTAGACGTGAAGGTGGTCTGTATCCTCCCGATCCGCCACTTCTGGTCTGAAGACGTAAGATGGTGCGGTGCTAAGGGTGGGGACCCTAGAGCCAGACTCTTTGCTTCCAAATCCTTGTTATTCAACCACTTTTGTTATTCAACCACTTTTGGATATTTTTGTGATCCTTTCTGTGATTCAGTAATCCCATCTTTAAAATGGAGATAAAAATAGTACCTACCTCATAGGGTTATTGTGAAGCTAAAATGAGTTAACATATGTAAAGTTTTTTAAATGGAGCCTCAAGGAGCCAATGAATTTCAACTATAGATGTATCAATGACTATATCAGCTATGTTATCTCTTCAGATACCATGTCATCAAGTCTGGGTACTCCCTTTTATTAAATGCCTCTCTTTTCTTTTCACTCCTAACACTAGCACTCCAATAAAGATGGAGGAAGTGCTGAGCTGAAAATTTTTGGCTTAATGTCTGGGTCTACCAATGTGTTGTTACGTAACCTTAGAACATTACCCTCTACAAAATGAGAGAGTTGGAATAAAGACACTCCATGGAGTTTTTCTATTTTGAGTCCCTTGTCCCACTGCATGCTCCCAATTCTAAGAATCTCTGATTTGGCAATTCATTAATAATAATTGCCAACAGTATCATGTATTCACTATGTACCAGACATTCTTCTAAGCACCTTATATGTATTAACTCATTTAATCCTCATAACGACTCTGAGGTAAGTGCTGGTATTATCTCATTTTTCAAAGAAGAAAAGTAGGGAACTGAGAGGTTTAGTAACTTGTCCATGGTCATATATAAGTAAATGGCAGAGCCAGGGTTTAAACCCAAGCAATCAGGTTCCAGAGCTTGTCCCATAACTCTCATCACCTTTCTTGAAAACACCTTCATTCTTCGCTGATTAAGACGCCATCTTCATTCCTAATTTTGGCACATGTCCATGCCTCTCCCCTGCTCTGCATTTAAACAAATCTACCCATCCTTCAAGCCCAGGTTACCTCCCTGAAACAGCCCTTTCCTGACTCAGGTCTACATGAGACACCATCATCCCACCTCCTGCACCCCTCCTACTATCTCCAAGTTGGCTTTCTTAGCATCCTCTTGGGAGGCACTAGCTCTCAACAAAGAAAACCTCTGCCGCTGCTCAAAGAGGAATGCTGAACATAAAGCTGTAAAGGAGAGCCCAGCTTCAATTACTCCGGAAAAGCCTGCCTCTGTCTCTTTGACCCCCTCCCCGCCATCCTCTAAAGTGCCCTTCCCTCATACCGTGTGGCCAGTGCCTTCAGTGTGGCATCATCGTGCACATACTCTTCAACTATGCCAAAAACCCATCCTTCTCCTTTTCTTGGACTACCATATCCAGAACATAGCCTGGAACAAGTCTTTGTACAGACTTGGTAGAAGGAAAGATGGGCGCAAGGATAAAGGTGGTGGTAGTGGAGGGTGGCATAGGGAGAAAAAAGAGAAAGGAAAAAAAGGAAGGAGGGAGGAAGGAAAGAAAGAAAGAAATAGAAATGTAGAGAAAAAAATTTAAGTGGGGATTTTGAAATTAAAAGGAGGGAGGGAATCAATAGAAAGAATGGGAAAGGAAAGGAAGAAACAAACAAACAGACAAGGAATGAAGAGCATGAAATGGAGAAGAGGGAGAAAGGAATTCAGGGAAGAAGGATGCATGAGAGAGGGGATTTCACAGGAAGGACATTCTGAAGGAGGCAGGAAAGACAGAATGGAGCTACTGGTTCCACACACGGGCCAGGTGGAGGCATCATGTCACCAACAGAGTTGTGAGGCAGGCCACTCACTTTACTGAGGAAGATGAGCTATGAATGTTTAAAATGCTAGTGAACAACCATGCCACCTATACCCCAAGAGAGATAGAAAAGTGAAGGGCAGGGCACAATCCCAGACTCAGACGTAGAAATGGATGTAACCAATGAAGAGGGGTTAGGAGGAGATGGCCCTGCTCAAAGCAAAGCTCCTCTCGGTTCACCTATGAGAGGAAATAATCGGAGAAGATGCCTAAGTGGAATTCTAAGCTGTCTTATTATCCTAGAAGAAAAGGTGGATGATTTTTGACAGACCCCACTGGTAGTACAAATAGCCATCATCAGTTCATTAGCTTTTCTGCAGAACACCCTGAAGGTCCCAGGCAATGAGCCAGTACAGGTCGGCAGATAGATGATCTTCCTAGCTGGGGCTGAATGCCTCCAGAAAACAGCTCTGAGGCCCTCCTGACTGTGGTATTAGGTTACTGAAGCATCTTTGGGCTCTCAGCAGGCTTACCTGGGACCTTACATTTGGCCTCAGGAGTCAGGGATGCAGGTGGAGAGTAATTCCTATCACTAAAGACAAACGTTCTGTAGTGGGTCAGCCCTCCAAATAGTGCAGCACAAAAACTCCAGTAGTTCCCAATTGCCCAAGGCATAACCAGAATTTATCGGTCTACACTCTGGTTTACTTTCCTACCTCTCCCTCTAACACTCCATACCCCCCTCCCAAGTTTTCTTTTGCTCTATATTTGTCTTCATTTTTAAAGACTTAATCAATGTCACTTCCTCACTGGAACCTTCCCTATCAACTCTGGCTAACAATACCTTCTCTGCAGTCTTGTAGCCCTGTTGCATATACTAGTTTGTATGTCTTATTACTTTTTCTGCCATTACTTTTCCATGGACACAATTTAATGTAATATGCTCCAAGGCAAGAACCACATCCTGTATTCTTTGGACAATCCTAAGTCCAAATACTCCTAATACTAAGCCAGTACTCATACTAAGTACTAATCAAATGTTTGGGAAATCCTTTTTCCTTTATACATCTGGTTTGGCCTAACAGAACTCAACTCCAAACTTGCAGCCTTTACTGTATAGCTTCTAAGTTTTTGAGGGGAAAACTATGAAGAGGGTTAGAAAAAAAATAGTTTGGTGATGCCCACTGAAAACTGGATTACATTCAAGAATCAAATGTCCTGGGCCATGATGGATGGGATTGGGATAAAATGTGATTCTCACCACCAACACTGAGATTCATTTTCCTTCTTTTTGTATTTCCCTCCTTTGTTAAAGGACCTTGTGGATTATTTGCGGGTTCACTCACATAGTGCTGCTTATGCTACATCCATGAGCCCCCCAATAGCAGAGCAAATCATCAGATCAATGAAATTCATCATGGGACTGGATGGGACCATGCAAGGTAAGAGTGTCTGCAGTGAGCACAGCTCCATGAACTTTTTTCCCAGATCTCGCTTGGTCTCCTTCTAACCCATCAATTTCCCCCTTCTCAAATGCACCTTTGACTCAACTCAATTTGTAAACCAAATCATGTGTACATAAATAGTACCTAATACACAACCATATATAGTACCTAAATGTGGTATAACTGCTGTCCGTATACAAAAAAAGGAATGTTTTTTGAAAGTAAAGGAAACTTTCCAATTCACTTCTTAAGGTGATCAGCAAATTTGGATAATTTTGTGTAATTAGTTGTGTTAAAATGAAGTAAACAGTGGTGTGTGTTTGCCTGTGCTTGCTTGGGGCTGTCACTTGTGTCTCCCTGAGAACAAACTAGTCAATTTAATATTCATTTTTCATCTATCCACCCACTACTTTGTTTGTTTACTTACTTACTTACTTACTTACTTACTTACTTACTTACTTACTTACTTACTTACTTACTTACTTAATGGGAGAAGAAATCTACCACTGACCTTACCATTTGGGGATATATGGACAAAACGCACACAATGGTAACTTTCCAGCCATTTCTTTGACCTTGTGTCAGCACAGCCATGGTATGCTACTTTGCTCAATCCAAATCAGCTTAATCTTCTTTTTGAAAAATTGCTTTATCAAGGAGTCTTGGAACTCCCCTAACTTTCAGATATTGCTTATAGAGCTTCTACTACATATCTCAGTGCACATCCAGTGATGAATAAGGCAGTTCTTGCTGCCAAACAGTCTAGTGAGTACAAATTATCCTAGCCCCTGAGCTAAATAATCCATGTGCCCCACCTCTCCTCCCAGCTGATGTGAAGCCCTGCAGTGTTTAGTGCAAACTTACAAGCCTAAAACATCAATAGAAGCCTGAAGAGTCCATCATTTTTCAGTTTTATTGAAGCAGCAGAATATTCACATACAAATTTTACCAAGAATCCTACTATATAAACCAAATTAGAACAGAGTTGAGGTTGAAGTAGTGTCTCCATCTACCTCCAAACTGGTAGCCCCGGAAACCCTTGTACTGAGCTCTAGTGCTCCCCAAGTCACTGCTTTGAAAACCCCCAAGACAGACCTTTTTCATATAGCAGGAAAATGGCTTACAGGGTGATTTTGTTCCTCTGTGTAAAAAGCAACGATTGATCTCTAAGGTCCCTTCCAGCCTTGTCTTTTGGGTTTTATGATTCTATGTCCTATTGAACGGTCTGCATGAAAATGAAATGAAAATCAAATCTAGTGAAGCTGCATGGTGCAGTGGTTTAAGGGCATAGACTAAAAGCAACTGCTTGGATTTGACTCCTGGGATACTACTTACTTGCTGTGTGGCCTTAGGTAAGTGACTTAACTTGTCTGTTTAACCCGGAGCAAGTTACTTCTGTGTGCTTCAGTTGCTCTGGCTATAAAATGAAGAAAATAATATTGGTGAGTTAAAGTTTTTATAAGAATTAGACAAATTAAAACATATAAAATACTTACTTTGTCTGAAAACAAGTACATAGTAAGCATTATATAATTGCTTGCTATGCTATTTGCTGTGATTTCTGAGGTGTTCAAGTATTTGGACCATGTCTCAGGGCTGCTGTAGGAATGATTCTTATGATGGAATTGAGGTAAGACTAAATATCTTCCATGGTCCTGGATTAGTCAGGATAAGTCAAGTTATGCCACCATTACAAATAAACCTTGAAAATCTCAGTGGTTTAACAGAACTAAGGTTTATTTCTTGCTCGTACCATGTCTAATACAAATTAGACAACACTCTGCACACTTTCCCTCCATGGGTACAGTGACTTAAGCTGCTGCTAACTTGAGTCTTGCCCATCTCAGAATATGGCTTCCATAGTCACCATGATAAAGAGAAAAAGAGCATCTGCCTAGAAGTGACACATATCACATTGCTTACGGTCCTTTGACCAAAACTAGTCGCATGGCTGCACTCCAATTTAGGGGTGTAGTAAATTAAGGGATATGAATATGATGTGGATAAGCAGATGTCTTTCAATTTTTTAAAACTAAAACTAGTCATAGAGCTGTATTCACACGTGAGCTGTCAGTTTGTGTGGGGGAAAAAACTGGTCTAGAACAACTGGTTTCTCATGAAACCATGAAAATGTTCTTCCTGAACTTCGTGAATTTGAACTTCGTGAATTTCTATGAATTTCTTCATGGAAAACAAAAATTTAAGATTTAAGCTAAAATATAGCTAGATAAATTTACCCTAAATGAATTGTCTTACAATGACCAGATTATCATTTTGTCTTACTTTAGAGAAGAATAACTAGGAAAAAGTTGTTCTGAAAATTAGCCAGTATCTAAATAAGGATTACTAATTTCTTAAACCCTGCAGTAGATATGTTGTCTGAATCAGATGATTTACAGGTACCCACCTTGACAATCATTTCCTTCTTTCCTTCTTCTGGATTGCTTTACCATTTCATCCCAGACAGAACTCAGTCTGTGTATCTGATCACAGTAAAGATCTGCAGAAAAGTTATATTAAAAATGTGATCATTTCTCCTTTGATAGTCACCTATCATCAATTTTTCTTCCAATGGGGTGGGAGATATTTCCCTTGGTTCTTTCTCTGAGCCTTACAATTAAGAATTATTTGGTTTTATTTGTAACCTCTCATTTACAGTTTCTCACTTTACTCCTCGTGCTATCTTAAGAGAGGAAGTAAACAAATAAATACATAACAGAGAAGGCTATGTGGGCAGCCTGGTTTCTTAGAGTCAGTATAGGAGAATCAGGGAGAAAGAGAAGATGGTTTCTTTTCAAAGCAATGAACAAAGGAAAGTAGTAGAGAAGAAAATTGACAGAATCATCAGCCAAGTTTCAGATGGTTCTGCCTGACACATCTCTTGAAGAATTCAAAGGCACACACAGAGTGATCATGCTGGCCTCATTTGCTACAATACCTGCTTTAAATAAAATGAACAGGACAGCTTGGGAATATTGTGTTAACTCACCCTGCTCTGCTGATATAGACCGACTCTCAGGGTAAAGTTGCCCAAAGCTCAAAGGGATACACTATGTCATGCTGGAGCTGCCTTACAGGCTCTGAGAATGAGCGCCCAGTTCTGAGCCTTTGTCCTCAGCCCACCCAACTGCTACTGTGATTGGAGCATTTCAAGGCTTTGTTTTGGGTTGAGTTAGGGGAGCAGTTGGCCAGATCTCTTCCTTGATGAATGTCTTCACTTTAATCTGCAATGCAAAGCCACACGCTTCAAAGAAAGGCAAGTACAGGAATATGGTCAGTGTTCTTTGAAGCCAAGGTTCAAAGATGAAATAGCAGTCCCAGTGAAATGACAGTGTTTATGCACAAACAGCCACCTTCACTCTGCAGCCAGGCTGCTCATGGGGTTAATGCTCGCAGGCTGAGGGGCTGCAGGCCTGCCACGCATGCATTTCACATGCACCAAGGCCCTTTTCATCTCCAGGCCTGTCACTCCGTGCAACACAATGAACCCAAAGTGGAGATTTGGTTTCTCCATCCTAATGGATGTTGGGTGGTCCATCAGCCAAACCAATGCTGTAAGCCCCTTAAGGGCTAGAAATGTGTCTTGAATTAATTTGGTGTTCCTCTGAGTGTCAAAGCCAGTGCTCAGCTTAATAAATATACCATGACTCAACTTCCATCTCACCAGCCTATTCGATTTCAGTGTCAGTGTTTATGCTAAACAAGATCGAGGGGATGTTTATCTCATAGGACTGGGAACTGGGAATCAGCTCCACACCAGTTGTGGCGGCTGAGAGGATCCCTCAGTGATTGGGATCCCTCAGTGATTCACATTACTTTTAAGGACGTCCAGAAAAATTACAGCTCAGTCATTTTCTTCATCTAGATAGACATGGCACAAGCAGCCACAGGAGGGTGAGCCCCAAACCACACCAACAACTGCCCTAAAGAAAACATTTTCAACAGTTGTCTTATTATTCATTTAAATGTTTGACGCATATTTTTTGAGTAATTGGTCAACATTCTTTTTGAACTCCCAATCTTGGCCCTGCCTCCCTACCCTCCTTTTCCCCAACTCTGGGTCACCTTTCACTTCTCAAAGACAATAGAGATTGTATCGTGTGGGGGATTAAGGGTATGTGGTCTGTAGCCAGACTGCACAGGTCCCCGTCCCTGGCCCACCATTTGCTCCATGGCTGGTAAGGTGCTTTAGTAGTCAGTTCATCATTGTAAATTGAGAGTATAGGGAGGATTCAGTGATGTAATATAGATAATGAACTTGGCATAGCCTGATGCTTGATGCGTAGTATTAATAAATAATAAAAGTTGCTACTATTATTTTTAACTCATCTACTTTCTTTCCTTCCTTCTCCAAATTTTCCAATAGTTCTGACCCATCCTGGAATTCTCCTCTCTCTCAGATCTTAGAATTATTCCATCAGCATGTCCTGCAGCAGTTCCTTTGACATATATCCAGAATCTGGTCACTTCTCACCATCTCCACCCCTACCTCTATCAGGTCTCACCTGGATTATTGGGATAGTCTCCTGAATAACCTCCCCATTTCTGCTCTTGCTTTTTTATGACTCATTCACCATACATAAGCCAAAATTACTTTTTTAATGTAACTTAGACCATATCACTCCATACTCAGGACTTTTCATTGCCTCCCATATTACTCAGTGTAAAGTCCACACTGCAGCCTTCAAGGCTTCTTATGATAGGATTTTCCATTTCTCCAGCACTCTTTCTCTTCTTGGTCCACTCCTAGCAGATGGCATCCTCGCTTTCCCTAGAATGCAGGGAACAGATCCTGTAGAAGGGCCTGCATACTTGCTAGCCTCTACAGAATAGCATTTCTGACAAATATCCGCATGATCCACTCCCTCACTTCCCTAGCTTCTTTGCTCAGAATCAGCCTCATTAGGGAAGCTGCTCTATCCTAAATTGTACACTCCCCTTGTCCCTCTAATTCTCCTCACCTTGCTTTAGTCTTCATAGCATCTACAAGTGCCTGACAAATTATATATACATAATTTGTCATAATTTAAAGAGAAAATAATTATATATAATTATAATTATGTGTAATTATAATTATATATAATTATTTTCTCTTTTCCCTCACTAGGATGTAAACTCTAGGAAAACAAGCATTTTGTCTATTTTATTCATTATGCTGAGAACAGTGCCTGGCAATTATAGGTGCTGAACAAATATTTGTTGAAAGCTGCAATCCTTCTCTGTTTCACTCTTAACTCAGCCAATAAACGACTTATCTCCTTCACATCTCTGTGCTTGATT
This sequence comes from Rhinolophus hipposideros, assembly GCF_964194185.1. Lineage (NCBI taxonomy): Eukaryota > Metazoa > Chordata > Mammalia > Chiroptera > Rhinolophidae > Rhinolophus > Rhinolophus hipposideros. The sequence goes on from NC_138068.1 coordinate 33,512,019, forward strand.
CTCTCCCTTTCCATCTAAAGGCACTGGCCCCTTTTCTCAGCCATGAACTTATTCATTTCATTTAACATAAAAAGCCTTCCTTACCCCTTGTTCCTCTTCAAATAGCCATCAAGCCTCATTTTTTCCATTGCTGCAAATCCTCTTGAAAGAATGGGCTATTCCTCCCTCTTTTCCCTCTTCCTTCCCACTCAGTGTTTAGCACCTTCGGCCTGTCATCTGCCCATTTCCATGGACTCTGCTCCCTCAAAGGTCACCCTTGCCCATCCACCCTACTGGCACTTCTCCAGCTGGATTTGACTGACCCCTCAAACTCGTTCTCTCTCTTTGAAAACTAAGTCTTCCCTTAGTTGTAGAGATACTCTTCTGTTTTGGGGCTTTTTTTTGTCTGGTCTCTTCCTCTTTTTTCCTCTCTTCCCTATCTGCATTTACCAGAATTTCCTCCTCTGTTCTCTTTTTATTTCCCTCTGCACAATATGCCCCCATTTCCTGTCCTTCATATAGAAACATGTTTCTCAAGAGAGTATACATCAGAGTCACCTGGAGGGATGGTGAAAACAGATTTCTGACCCTATCCCAGAGCCTCTGATTCAGAAATGCTTGTTGCAGTTCTTATAAGCTCCCAAATGATGCTGATGCTGCTCATCCAGGAACCACACTTGGAGAACCACTGCTGTAGAAGGATCTCATAATCATCCTCTCCCTCCCATCAGCACCAAAGGATTATGGATTTTTTTGAGGATAGAAAACATCATTATATCACCAGCAATCAGCTTAGTGCCTGCAACATAGGCCTCCAATACATATTTTCAAGTCGAATTAAAAATATTCTAAGCTCCAATTGTGCATTTGCCATGATTCAGATGCTGATAATATATCTGTTCAGGGCCATCTTTCCATCAGAAGCCTCCAGCAGAATCTGTGAAATCTTAATATCAGCTACCTTAGCGACTGAACTTGTTCACTGAGATCGCCTCTTCCTTGGAATTCTTGCCTATGTCCATATCTAGGTTTGTTCATTACATTTATATGCTAATTATAATGCCATTGATGTCTAGAAAAGTTGCCCACCTGTCCCCAGTCATCACTTTGGGAAGAAAATGAACACAAATCATCGTGCTGCAGTGGTTCTCAAAGTGTGGTCCCTAGACCAGCAGCAGCAGCCTTACCTGGGAGCTAATGAGAACTGCAACAAACATTCCTGAATCAGAAGCTCCGAGGGTTCTGTCTAGCAGAAAAGCAGGAGGAAGAACAGACAAACAGTTTTTTAAAAAACCCAGAAAAGAAAAGCATGAGACACATTTTGATCTACTTTAAACGCCTCTGATTCCTCAGCCCTGTTCACTCAGTTACTGCAAGCACCTCGCCTGTTCCTCCCCAGTGCCTGTGACCACTTTGATATCAGGAATAACAAAGAGATTTATGCCCTCATGAAGTACTGTGCTTCACGACAGACTCCCCCTTAAACCTGTGGTGTCATATAACCTTTTGAAGTACGCACAGTCATTAAGAATTCATGGTCACAATGTTGATTATATTATTTGATGTGATAAGAGGCATCTGGCAGAAATACTGCCATTTCTCTAATGACTCATGTCTCAGGATGGACAGGGTACTATCCATAATAATTAAATTCTTTATCTCTTCAGTGTACCTTCAATAGGTGGAATCCATTTTGGGAGAAAAGAGTTCCCCAAAGGACCACACTAAGTTTAAATTATGACAAATCAAGTTTCAGTTAAAACAAATTATGAGAAAGTATTTCATATTCATACCTTGGAAAGAACGGCTTTTCCTATAAGCACGTGGGATCTGAATGACTTCACACTGTAATTATCACCCTCCTGTTGGCTACTCATTTTCCTGCTGTCATGGTTACAATTATATAACATGGTGTTGAAATGCTATTGGGACTTTTCTCAGAAAACATGGTCTGCTCAACTCAATGCTGCTATTGAATATCAGCTACGAAGACGCTTGTTATACTTTCAATTTCATATTCCTCAATCATCTTAGATATTATCAATCAAACTTAGATATTATCCAGATAATTACCTCAATTCTCAACTTTCAATCTGAAGAAAAAGCTTAATAAGCCTTTCAGAGTACGGAAATCCAGGTTTTGGTGAACATTAGAAAGAAGGCCAATAAAAGAAGGACGAGAAAACTGAGTCTGAAAATCAGAACTAAGTACCCCCAGCCATTGTACCAATACAAAGAATTCTTCCTCAAGCCAAGTTTCCTTTGTCCGTTAGAAAATTAAAAATGTGATTGGCCCAAGATCTGAGGAGGAAATATTAAATAGACACACTTCCCAACAGAGGCCCTCCTCACACTAAATCTTTCTGAGCTTTTATTTCTTGCAGACTTGAGAAGTATTCAAAACATTCCATCTGTGAAGTTGTTGTTACCTCAGCCTTAAAACTCTGTTTGCAAATCCCATGCTGCCTTTGGCAGGTTTTGGTAATGAAGGCTCTCAGCTAATGGAATTGTTTTGTTCTTTTTGTCTCTGAGTATCGGCTTCTGGGAGGAAGATTCTCCATTTCTGAACTGGGGAGGGGTTGTCTTTTAAATACACATTTGGTTATATTATGATGTTATTATTTGATGGTATCATTGCTTATTCTGAAAGTAAAACTGAATATTCTGTCCCTTACTGCAAAACCCCTGGTTCTATTCACTGAGAACATCCGAGGGGCTAAAGATGACTGTGCTTTCCATACAAACAGGAACAAGCAATGGAAAAGTGGGCATGTATTCTGTTAGTTGAAGAAGTTCAGATTATGTTCAAAAACACAGATAAGTCAAAAACTTTCATTGACAAAATTTTTCTTAATCCCACAGAGGAGAGAATGTCTCTACAATATCAAAGAGTTGGGGCCTTCTCTGATTTTCCAGCGGCTTACTGCCTTCCCTCATTTTTGACCCATTGACCACCACACAGACCTTCCTTGCTCCTGACCCAAGACACAAATGCCCTTGTGCTTTCTATCACTCAAGTTCATCCCTCAGAACAGGCCCAAACTTGGACCTCAAGTCCAAGTTTAGATATCAAACTTGGGGCTCAGATGATATCTAAACATGGATAGATATCATTGAACAGCATGGAATTGAACAGCATGGAATGGGGGTTCATGCTGTAGTGACCCTCTTAGCTTTTGTCACCCCCTCCCTTGTGGCTTACTTTATCTACTCCCTTCTTCTGCATTATTTTTCTTCATAGTACTTATGACTACCTAAAATTATGTGCTTGTCTCCTTCGTTATTGTCTGTCTCTCCCAAAAGAATACAAGTGCCATGAGGGCAGAGACACTGTCCTCAACCTCAAGCAGTATATGTTGACTGAATGAATGACTTCATTCAATGTAAGCTCTGGCCATCTCCCATTAAGTACTCACAAGGCATTATTGGTACTTGGTATTTGCATGCTCTTGGTATTTCCTCTATCTGGAAGGCCTTTATCTCTTCCCACTCCCCACTAAACCTCTTCTTTCTCTTCTGAGCCCCTGTTCAGCCTTCTAAGCCCTGTTTCAATGGCTGCAGTAAGAAAATAATTCTTTCCTTCTCAGTCCCATGCAACTTTTGCTCCTATTATGTTAGTTACACACCCTTAACTCTAGCCCTCCAAATAGGTACTGATTAATTGTGCCGGGAGAATCAATTATGTGAATGAATGAATACTGAATGTCCCGATTTCCTGGACAAAGCTTCAAATTTAATCATCAACTATAAATAATTACAATATCATTTCTTTAAAGGTTACGTATAGAATTATTTTGGTTCAAATACTGGAGTTATATGATCACTTCCTTGGTGGATATATACATAGGCCAAAATTTAGAGTTATTTTTCTATTCTTTTGATAAATGAATGGTTTTACACCATTACATATACTAAAGCTTGGTCTAGACACCATCTAATATAGAAGTGAGTAAGCTGGATAATTCAAGCCAATGATGCTCAAATAGCAGAAGTAAAAATGGAGTTTTTCCTTTAATTATCCAAGCAGTTAACTGAATCCCCCACTTAAGGTTTCCTATGAAGAAACCATCCAAAGCTCAAAAGTACATTTGACTTTTTTATACACAGTAATCAGCAAAGACTGGGCACCAGCTATTCCCCTCTGTCCAAGTTGAAGTATTTTTCTAAAATAGAGGAGAGTACATTGATACTTAAGTACGCAAAATGGCATTTCCACTGAGTATGCTGGAGGAGCTTCCTTCCCTCCTCTTCCCCACCTTATGATGATTTGCACATAGGCTCTTTTTCAATCAAGAAACTTCATGTTTTCATGACATTACTTGGCAACAAGTAATGAGAGGTTGACAAACTCAAATTCCCACAGAAAAAGTTGAGTTTTCCTTTATATCATACAACCAATAAAAATTAGAAGGGCATTAGGATTTTGAATACTTAAAAGATTTTCATGGTATCTTTTTTTTTTTAATTTAAGTTTATTGCTGTGTCAATTATTCGTAAAGTTACGTAGATTTCAGGTGTACAATTCTGTAATACATCATCTATACATCGCATTGTGTGTTCATCATCCAGAGTCAGTTCTCTTTCCATCACCATGTATTTGATCCCATTACCCTCATCTACAACTTCCTCTCCCCTTACCCTCTGGTAACTAAACTATCGCCTGTGTCTGTGAGTTTTTGTTTTTCATTTGTTTGTCTTGTTCTTTTGTTGTTTTCAGTTTTATAGACCACATATCAGTGAAATCACATGGTTCTCTATTTTATCTGACTGACTTATTTTGCTTAGCATTATAATCTCAAGATCCACCCTGTGGTTGCAAATGGTATTATTTCACCTTTTTGTATGGCAGAATAGTATTCCATGTGTATACATACCACAACTTCTTTATCCATTCATCTATGAAAGGGCACTTTGTTTCCATGTCTTGGCCACCGTAAACAAAGCTGCAATGAACATTGGAGCACATATGTCTTTATGGATAAATGTTTTCAGATTTTCTGGGTAGATACCCAGGAGAGGGATTGCTGGGTCATATGGTAATTCTATTCGTAATTTTTTGAGGAACCTCCACACTGCCTTCCATAGCGGCTGCACCAGTCTGCATTCCCACCAATAGTGTATGAGGGTTCCCTTTTCTCCACAGCCTCTCCAACACTTGTTACTATTTGTCTTGTTGATGATAGCCATGCTAACTGGTGTGAGGTGATATCTCATTCTGGTTTTTATTTTCATTTCCTGATGATTAGTGATGTTGAGCATTTTTTCATATGTCTATTCGCCATTTGTATGTCCTCTTTGAGAAATGTCACTTCAGGTCCTCTGCTCATTTTTTAATTGGATTGTTTGTTTTGTTGTTCTTGAGTTGTATGACTTCCTTATATATTTTGGATATTAGCTCCTTATTGGAGGGGTTGTTTGCAAAAATCTTCTCCCATTTGGTTGGTTGCCTCTTTATTTTGTCGATGGTTTTGTTATGCAGAAGCTTTTTAGTTTGGTATAGTCCCATTCATTTATTTTAGCTTTTACTTCCCTTGCCTTTGGAGTCAAATTCAAAAAACACTCTTTGAACCCAAGACCCATAAGTTTAGTACTTATGTTTTCTTCTATGCAGTTTATTGTTTCAGGTCTTATGTTTAGATCTGTGATCCATTTTGAATTAATTTTGCTACATAGTGACAGACAGCAGTCTAATTTCATTCTTTTGCACATAGCTTTCCAATTCTCCCAGCACCGTTTATTGAGGAGGCTGTCTTTTCTCCATTGTATGTTTTTGGCTTCTTTGTCACAAATTATCTGTCCATATTTATGTAGGTTTATTTCTGGGTTCTCAGTTCTATTCCATTGGTCTATGTGTCTGTTTTTCTGCCAATACCATACTGTTTGATTATTGTTGCCTTGAGTACAAGCTGATGTCAGAGAATGTGACACGTCCAGCATTGCTCTTTTTCCTTAGGATTGCTTTGGCTATTGGGGATCTTTCATGGTTCCATACAAATCTGATGATTTTGTGTTCTATTTCTTGAAAAAATGCCATTGAAATTTTGATGGGGATTGAATTAAATCTGTATATTTCTTTGGGTAATATGACCATTTTAACTATGTTGATTCTTCCAATCCATGAATACAGAATGCCTTTCCATTTCTTTGTATCTTCAATTTCTTTTAAAAATGTCTGATAGTTCTCAGTATATAAGTCTTTCACATCCTTCGTTAAGTTTATTCGTAGATATTTTATTCTTTTTGTTGCAACTGCAAAATAAATTTTTGGGTTTTTTTATTTCTTTTTCTGAGATTTCATTGTTAGTATATAGGAATGCAATGAACTTTAGTACATTGATTTTTGTAGCCAGCAACTCTACTGTATTCTTTTATTGTTTCTAATTGCTTTTTGGTTGAGTCTTTAGGGTTTTCTATATATAGAATCATGTCATCTGCAAAAAGTGACAATTTAACTTTCTTATTCCTAAATAAGAAAGTTTTTTTTTTTTCTTCCCTAATTGCTCTGGCTAGGACTTCCAATACTATGTTGAAAAGCAGAGGTGGTAGGGGACAGCCCTGTCATGTTCCTGAATGTAGAGCAAAGGGTCAGTTTTTCACTGATAATTATGATAGTAGCTGTGGTTCGTCATATATGATCTTTATTATGTTGAAGTGTTTTCCTTCTATATACATTTTATTAAGTGTTTTAATCATAAATCGATGTTGTATCTTGTCAAATGTTTTTTCAGCATTTATTGATATAATCATATGATTTTGGCCTTTGTTTATGTGGTGGATCATTTTGATTGATTTGCGTATGTTGAACCATTCTTCTGCCCCAGGGATGAACCCCACTTGGTCGTGATGTATAATCTGTTTAATGCATTATTGCATTCGATTTCCTAGAATTTTGTTTAGAATTTTAGCATCTGTATTCATCACAGATATTTATCTGTAATTTTCTTTTTTTTGTGTTATCCTTACCAGGTTTTAGTATCAGGGTAATGTTAGCTGCATAAAATGAGTTAGGGAGTATTGTCTCTTCTTCAATTTTTTGCAATAGTTTGACTAGGACAAGTATTAGATCCTTTTTGAATGTTTGGTAGTATTCACTAGTAAAGCCATCTGGTCCCGGACCTTTGCTTTTGGGAAGGTTTTGGATGACTGATTCGGTTTCCTTCCTTCTAGATCGGTCTATTAGATTTTCCCATTGTTCGTGATTCACCCTAGGAAGGCTATATGTTTCTAAGAACTTGTCCATTTCTTCTAGGTTATTGAATTTGGTGGCATATAGTCCTTCATAGTATTCTTGGATGATCCTTTCTATTTCTGTGGCATCAGTGATAATTTCCCCTCTTTCATTTCAGATTTTGTTTATTAGTGTCTTTTCTCTTTTTATCTTAGTGAATCTAGCCAAGTGTTTGTCAATTTTATTAATCTTTTCAAAGAACCAGCTCTATGTCTATGTTTCTATTGTCTTTTTGTTCTCTATTTCATTTAGTTCTGCTCTAATTTTTATTATTTCTGTCCTGCTGACTTTGGGTTTCATTTGTTCTTCTTTTTCTAGTTCTTCAAGGTGTAACATGAGGTTATTTATCTGGGATTTTTCTTGTTACTTGAGATAGGCCTGTAATGATATAAGTTTCCCTCTTAAAACTGCTTTGGCTGCATCCCAAAAATTTTGGCAGGATGTATTTTCATTGTCATTTGTTTCAATGTATATTTTGATGTCTCCTCTTATTTCTTCTTTGACCCAGTTTTTCTTTAAAAGTATGTTGTTTAATCTCCACGTATTTATGATTTTTCCTGCTTTCTTTTTGCAGTTGATATCCAATTTCAAAGCCTTATGATGAGAGAATATGCTTGGGATGATATTAATCTTCTTAAATTTGCTGAGGCTAGTTTTATGTCTCAATATATGGTCTATCCTTGAGAATGTTCCATGTGCACTAGAGAAGAAAGTATAGTCTGATGTTCTAGGATGAAGTGCTCTATAAAAGTCAATTATGTCCGATTCATCTAATGTGTCATTTAAGTCTGCTATTTCATTATTTATTTTCTGTTTGGATGATCTATCCATGATCTATCCATAGCTGTCAGTGATGTATTTAGGTCCCCTACTATAATTGTCTTTTGGTCAATTTCTCCCTTTAGTTCTGTTAGTAGTTGCTTCGTATATTTTCGTGCTCCCTGATTGGGGTCATAAATATTGATCACTGTTATGTCTTCTTGTTGTATAGTCCCCTTTATCATTATGAAATGTCCATCTTTGTCTCTTGTTACCTTTCTTATTCTGAAGTCTGTTCCATCTGATATCAATATGGATAAACCTGCTTTTCTCTGGCTACCATTGCTTGGAGTGTCAATTTCCACCCTTGCACTTTAAGTCCATATTTGTCCTTGTAGCTAAGATCTGTCTCTTGGAGGCAGCATATGATTGGGTTTAATTTTTTGATCCAGTCTGCTACTCTGTGCCTTTTTATTGGTAAGTTCAGCCCATTTATATTTAGGGTGATTATTGATAAATTATTTGAGTATTGCCTATCCTTTTATCTGTGGTTTTCTGGTAGGATGGCGTCTCCATTTTTCCTTTGCCTTTTTGTTGCTGTCTATTATTTCAGTGTGGTGGTATTCTATGATCTTCTCCTCTGTTTCTTCTTTTGTTATGTTATGTATTTCAGTTCTGGATTTTTCTTTTTTTGAGAGGTTAAGTTTATGTAAAAGAAAGTTTCATATTTAGAGTGTTCCATTTTCTTCAACATGCTTACTTTCTCCATTCCCTTATACTGGTTCAGACCTTTGCTCCCCCCCCCTTGTAAGTTTTTGTTGTCACAAATTATCCCTACTTATGCAGGTTGAATAGCCTCCTTCAGTATTTCTTGAAGTACAGGTCATGTGTTACAAAATTCCCTCAGCTTCTGTATGTCTAGAAAGGTCTTTATTCCTCCTTCATATCTAAAGGATATCTTTGCTAGACATATTATTCTTGGCTCATAATTTCTCTCTTTCAATAGTTTGAATATTTGAGTTAACTCCCTCCTGGCTTGTAGAGTTTCTGCTGAAAAATATGATGATAACCTAATGGGCTTTCCTTTGTAGGTTATCGTCTTCTTTTCCCTGGCTGCCTTGAGGATTCCTTCTTTGTCATTAATTTTTGACAGCTTCAATACAATGTGCCTTGGAGAAGGCCTGTTGGGATTGAGGTGATTAGGTGTTCTATTTGCTTCTTGGAATCGAGGATTCAATTCTTTTCACATGTTTGGGAAGTTCTCATCGACTATTTGTTTGAATATACTCTCTGTTCCCATCTCCCTTTATTCTCCCTCTGGTGTGCCCATTATTCTTATGTTGCTCTTTTGATAGAGTCAGAAAGTTCTTGTAGAGTTCTTTCATTTCTTTTAACTCTCAAGTCTCTCTCTTCTTTGATCTGTGTCACTTCCAGATTTCCATCTTCAATGTCACTGATTCTTTCCTCCATCTGGTCAGCTCTATTACCTAAGCTGTCTATTTCATACTTCATTTCTTTTATTGAGTTCTTAATCTCCAGAAATTCTATTTGGTTCTTTTTTAAAATTTCAATCTCCTTGGTAAAATGCTCATTTTGTTCTTTGATTGTTTTTCTAAATACATTAAACTGCCTGTCTATGTTTTCTTGCATCTTGTTGAGTTTTTTCAGAACTACAATCTTGAATTCTCTGTCATTTAAGTCACATATTTCCATGTCCTTAAGTTCATTTTCTGGAGACTTTTCATTTTCTTTCTGAGCTGCCTTGTTACCTTGGTTATTCATGGCAATTACTGATTTATTATTTCTCTTCCTAGACATCTGCAGGAGTGGGTTCTGCAACAGGTTGGTAGGAAGAGGTCTTTCCTTTGCTTCCCAGTAGGTGCTAGTAGAATGCTTTATTTTCTTTCCAACTACAACCTTTTATTCTATCTCATGCTGTTGTGTTATATTTTCTCTGTACTGTTCCACTTCTCACACAATGGGATGATTCCCTGGAAGGTGGGCTTCTCCTCTGTGAGCATGTTGCCTGGGTCTCAGAGCACCACCTTCGATGGTGAATGTGGAAAACTTTGGAAGTTCCAAAACTCTTCCTGCACCATCTGGGCCTGTGTGTTTCAGCGGCTCTGTTTACCCTGCAGGGATTGGCCCAGATAGGTGGGGGCAGGGTTGGGGTGGGTTGTGAGCGGAGGCCCAGAGCAATGGCAGTGACCACCACCACAACCCATACTGCACCCAGGGCTCCCTCCCCTTTGCAGGAACTAGTTGGGCTGCAAGTCTTTGGCTGCAGGCCACAGTTCTCAGAACTGCAAATATTCAGTTCTTTTGATCTAACACTGCTTCTCGCTTCTAGCACTGGGAGAGAGAGGTGGGTCGAGCTCTGGCAGGGTGGGAAGGGGTCAGCCAGGCTCTGTGCCTAAGCCTTCCATCCTCTGCTTGACATTGAGGGTTTAAACCTCTGTTTTCACCCTTTTTTCCTCAGTCTGTTCTCCGAGGTCTCTGCCGTGAGCGTTGGGTTCAGCAGTATTATATGCTGATCTCTCCGGCAGGACTGTGGGCCATAAGCGGAGCCCTAGCAGTCCGAGTTCTTCCCTCTCCCACGGCTGCGGTAGCTCTGAGATGCAACGAGCTCTGAGCTTCGATCTGCGTCCGGCGCCAATATGGCCCGTGTCTGCGCCCTTCCTGCTTTCCTCCTTCCCCGCTCGCCCAATCTGTTCTCCTTTAGATGGTTTCAGTTTTGCATCTCTTAGTCTTGCCTGTCTGCTGCACAGGAAATCCTCTGTGGAATTATAGTTGTTCAATTTGTTGTAAATTCAGGGGAGATTTCAAGAGGCTCACCTCATGCTGCCATTTCTATGACATCTGGTATCTTCTTTTTATAAGGCCGGTATTAGTTTAGGTAAATTAGGTGTCGTAACAGACAACCCCAATATGTCAGTGATGTAACACGATAAAAATTTATTTTTTACTCATGAGAAGTCCAAAGTGGGTGTTTCTGTCAGTCAGATCCTCTTACTGGAACCCAGCCTCCTTCCCTCTTCTGGCTCTTCAGCTTGAACATAACAGCTTCCAAATTCTCCACAAAAGGGGTAGGGTGCATAGAAGATCATGTGTACGATATTTGCAGGGGCCATAACCACAAAGGCACATTTTATTTCTGCCAAAATTCTATTGGCCATAACTCAGTCGCATGACCTCGCCTAACCACTAAGGAGCCTGGGAAATGAAGTTAAATGTCTGCCTGGAGAAGGAAACGGGTTCAGTAAATAGCTATCCAGTCTTTGCCACAGTATTTAACCTCAGTCCAGGACATTCTTTCCCCAGACTTTCTGATGGACATATACTGTAGGGAGACATTGTATATTTTAGACTGTTTCCCAATCATTCTCTATTGACTTAGTAAATAAACTCTTGACCTGGAATGGAATAAAAGTAGCTAAGGAAAAAAAAAAAAAAAACAAAGTCCAAAGGACTGAAGATGAATCTTTTTTTTCCTTTTATAGGGACTCTCAGGGCTTCTAGTCTAGCTTTTACTATAACCACTTCTGCTTCTTTTCCACAGAACCTAGTCCCAGGCCATGGCAGGAATTGAGATCATTATCATTATTACATTGTTAAATTCCACAGTGCTGTGTACTTTTTGGAGGAAAACAATGGACCCTGGACATAATGCTACCCCAGAAGAAATTAAGATAGCATGAAATTGGAACAGCTCTGGAAGTCAGGCCAGAATAGGAGAGAATGTATATTTTGGAAATAGTAATGCACTCTCAAATGTTCAGGACATTTTCTTTGGAAGGGGGATGTGATGAGACAGAAAATTATAAATTGCATCATTATCAGAAAATTGTAATTGCACTTTAAAACATGCAATTTAAAAACATGGACATTTAAGCTAGGTATCTGAATTGGATGGGTTAACTTTGAGTCACCCCAACTCTCCCATTCAGGCATACTTTGGTTCTTTTGGGATCATGGACTAAAAACAGGTTAAGAGGCTTGAAGAAGGATTGAATCTCCGATGTTCATCAGATCAGCACCCAGCACTTGACCCGTCAAGGTAACCGATCACAAGAGAAGACTGAATTGTGAGCCCCAGTAGAGACATAAAACTAGTGATTCCATATCAAGATTGAATTCATATGAAAATATGATCCTGTCCAAAATCACTTTAAGTATTTCATCTATTTTGGAAAGCACTAACACTGTGTGCTTCTGTTGTGTCCACATGGGCACTCCAGATCATTTATCCTGTACCATATCTAAGATTTAATTTTTTTTTCCAAAGGCTTAAATTTCGGTTGTTTATTCAGCTATTAGGAAAAGGAGTTGTGTAAAATGGTAATGTCTTTCAAGTAACTTCATTCATTTATGAAACTAACTCCATCATTTTTCTTTTCTTTGTCCTCTGAAGAGGAAATATAAGATAAATGGGGGGGGCGGGGAGTGAGGCTTAGAATGCATTTGTACTGGAAATTATAAACATGCCTCATTTTTAAATCTTCTCGTCTGGATTATTTCATTCATCCTGATCATTTGTGAAATTTTATCATGAGATTGGCAGGTAAGGTATTGACCTTGCCTCTAACCCGACATGGACTTGGAGAAAGTGGCACCAGCCCCTTCCAGCTGTGACCTTGGACCTTTGCTGTGGTCCCTGAAACAGGGCACACATATTTTTACACTTGAGTTTGATAGGTTTAAAAAACAGGAGTTCCTAACTAGGAAGATTTAGGGCTTTGAAGCAGGGAAGAAAAGAGTATACTGGGTGACAGCAGTTGGCTCTCAACAGTGGAATTTTCTCACTTTCCTACTGTTTATATTTGACACGAGATACATTCACAGACTTCTCTCATAAGATACTGCTTTTCTTCAGTGTAAGCTGCTTTGGGGCTGCAAACTACCCTTATCCATCTGTACCATCATGCTTACCTTGCGGCTGTTCTTGCTAATTCACATCTTCACTGGGAATTCTGTCTCTTCCTCAGAGAGAGGAAGAGACAGTGAAAACTAAAATGGACTGTGAGTGGGGTGATAAAACTATGACAATTAGACATGGGGTTTTAAAAGGCCTTCTCATGTTTCTCGTCATCTACCTTGGTGGAGAGTTCAGCAAATACAAAATCGGCTTCCTACAATTTCTTTTCTCCCCTCAAACCCAGCAATATTGTTAGTTCTGTCCCTCTGAAGTCCTTCAAAGAATGCAAAAGGAGTCCACAGAAAATTCCACCTGAACGCGCTATCTGAGGGCACTGGCACTGAGGCCCTTGGCATTGTTGAAACAGGAACTAGCTGCTGCTTCCTAAATATATGTGCCACTTGGTTACCAGCTGGAGATGGAGAGAGGCAGAGAAAGAGACACAGGGCACGAAGAGCTGCGTTTTCTAAATGGTTTCAGGCCACTGGCATTTCAGCAATAGCTAATACAAAACAGATGGCTGGTGCTATGCTCCGCTGGCTTTCAACTGAGGGGCTGCCTCCATCCATGATTAATCACCTGTGCTGGGGGGTAAAAAAGTTCTACCTGGTCTTTTTGTGTGTGCAGCCCTAAGGTTGAGTTTAGCAAGTGAAGTGACAGGCCTTGCCTCTCTGCCCTATTGCTGCTTATGTGCCTGTAGGAAAACTTGGGCTTATCCAATAAACACAGAATTAACCAGAAAACTGAACTCTAGCCAGGAGGGAAAGTTTCTCTGTTTGTGCAGAAATGGCTTGCAAAATGTACCACAATCTTCTGTCCCTTTATTTACTTCACCTTAAGAGTTAGCCAAGAGTAGAATTTTATGCAACTCAGTAAATTCTGCACTTGCTTTGAGGCCTTAAAAAATTTCTCTAGCAAGAGTGTAAAGAGTATCTGTTTGTCTTTTAGATGGCACTGGGGCAAAAGGATACTATGGCCACTTCCTTCCACCCATCCTAAAAACAAGATATCCTTTTACACCACGAGTCCTACAGAAGCTTCCTCTTCACTTTTGTTTCCTCTGTGTGGATACATTCTGAGATGGGGGAGTTGTGATGTAGCACACATGGAATTTCATGTTGGTTCAGTACAACAAGAGACGGAAAGAACAGGATTCCAGCTGTAGCATCTTTAAGGGTGAAGGGGAGCTGCTGTTTGGCATTGATCTTTATTTTTCCCATCACAGCTTCATTTTCAGCTAAGCAGCAAAAACCCCAAATGGAGTGGGGGCCAGACCCCAGCCCCACTCTTGTCTAGAGAAGTGTGTGGAGAAAATCAAGCTACCCTAGCAGCCACAGCTGGGGAGGATTAAGCAGGTGGATTTGTGCCTGGAGAAGCTCAGCGTGTGCTCAGGCTAGAGAGAATGTATTCGTTTTCTATTTCTGCATAACAAATTACCAAAAAACTAAGCCGCTTAAAACAATGCCCATTTATTATCTCACAGTCAGTCTCATTGGATGAGAGTCCGGGCACAGTTTTGTTCTCTGCTCGGGTTCTCACAAGGCTGAAATCAAAGTGGCAGCCGCTACCCTCTTTTCTGGATCTTGGGCTCCTTTTCAAGGCTGTGGCAGAATCCAATTGTTTGGGTTTGCAGGACAGTGGTCCTGTTTTTTTGCTGGTAGTCAGCCTGACCCCTCTCAGATCCTAGAGATTGCTTGAATCTCTCACCATGTGGCCCCATCCACCTTAAAATCAGCAATGGAGAATCTTCCTCATATCAGATCCCCCTCTGTCTTCTGGAATCTCTTTCTTCTGCCTTTGTAAAATAGGAGGATTTTATATAGTTAGATTTCCAGTGATCACATGCTTCCAATTGAGTATTTAGAATGAAAATTATTCTGGTGAATACTTAATTCTGGGAGATTAGAAGATATCTGAGGACCTATCCCAGACACTGAAAAGACTGAAGAGAGCCCAGGAACCACCAGATTGACTGCAGATGGCCACAGATCACTTCCATTAATCACAGTGGCCCAACCTTTGAGGGAAAATCCAAGTCAGTCAGTCTAGTCTTTCGTTCGAATGAGTGGCTTTCAATAATTTTGAATCATATAATTTTTTTCAAATGAAATGTACATGGAAGTCCATTTTATAAAACATATATAGTTTTTAAATTTTACAACACTCATATAGGGGCTAACTGTGTGCCACTCTTCTAAGTGCTTAATATTTAATCCTCATTAACAGTATGCAATGGGCGTTATTATTATCATTGTCATTGGTCCCGTTTTATAGGTGAATAACCTGAGGTACAGAAAGATGTAGTACCTTGTCCAAGGTGACCCGGCTGATTTTGAGCCCCAGACACTGGGTGGGTCACAGTCCTTGAGCATTTGGCCTTCATGCTGCTGTTGTAGTAGGGGCAGGCTGGGGAGCGGGGTGGTCTGACCTCCCATTTGCTGAGCCTCTCTCTTCGTTTTCCCTCACACAACCCTCCCTGAGGCTTCCTCAGGACAGCTCCCAGCAAACATTTTGAAAACCAGAAGTTTGAGTCATGTAGGCAGCTGCCTTGGATGGGGCTTCCTGGTGGCCACTTTTATCTGCATCATTTCTCAGAGCCCTTTTAGGGGCCCTGTTAACCCAGTTGCTCAGCCCAGGACCTGTCCTTTGCCACCTCCTTTTCCTTCTTGCCACAAATCAGCACAGTTACTGACACATATCTCCTCACCCACTTCAGATATTTGCTGCCACTCTGTCTTCCTACCTTGTCTTGTCACCTCCAGTTTTTCCCCTATCCTAATCCATGCATTATATACAATGAGCTTTCTCTTCCTAAACCCCCTCAGAACATGGCATTTCCTGTTCCTAATGCTGCCATGGCTCCCTGTTACTCACCAAAACTTCCAGTTCTGAGGGTGGCATTTGCAGCTCTCAATGGTCTGACTTCCCTCATCTTTCTCATGACTGCAATCCACGCATTCTAGGCAAATGAGTTACCCACTTCCCTGGTGACCCCTACCTCTGAACTTACGTGCACAAGATATTAACTTATCATCTCTACATCTTTGCTCCAAACCCCCAGAGCTTTTCGTCCATGGAACATTCAATTTTCCACCTTCCTCTCTAGTTACTTGAATTTTTCAGTCTATACGCTTTTTGAAAATAGTAGATACACTCATCTTTTAATCCTCTACTTGTCACAACAGCCACTAAATAGCATCCTCTCCAAAGTCCTGGGAACTAGGTGGAGCAGCTATTGTTATCATCCCCGTTTAACAGATCGGTAAATTGAGGCTCAGAGATGATGAGTGACTTGGTCATCTTCATAGAAAAAAGAAAAGATCAACTGGAACCTGACATACAGATCTGTTGACTGAGGGCAAAATACTTTGAAACTAAATTGCTCTCGGCTGTCTTCAGTTTGTATCAGCCCTATTATCTTTGTACAATCAAAACATCACAATATAATTTATGACTTGGAGCAGTGGTTCTTTACTGGAGGTGCACACCACAGTTACCCAGGGAATTTTTCTAAAAGATCCACAACAGTCCTTCTGGAGCAGAATCTCTAGCGGGGGGTCTTACTGTGTATTCTAGAAAAAATAAATTCTAGAAGACTCCTCTGTTCTCCTGCTTAAGAATGACTGATTTACAAGGTTCCCAGAAGACCCCTAATCTGCCAAATTACCCCATTTAATGTGTAAAATTCTATAATTAGTGCCTTGCTAAGATAATACTCTCTATTTAAATACAAACTAACATTAAATTGCATCATTCATTCTGTAAGTATTCGTGAAGTACTAGCATGTGAAAGCCTGCTAATTTTGTCTGTATCTGTCTTATGGTTCTTCTCAATTGTATATTATTTGATATCTTACCTGTCTACTAGTAGATCATTCTATCCAAACAGTCTCAGAATTTTTTCATCTTCTACTCCACCTTGGCAGCTGGCCCAGCTCCTGTACATAGTGAGTGCTTTTCGTTTGTGAAATGTATGAATCCATGAATCATGGAATTCACACCTCATCAGGAATGAGTTTACCAGCTTCTTTCCAAAGAGCAGACTTTGATAGACTCGAAGCACAGCCGATTTCCAGGCCAGCTGCGTAACGCATTAATGATCTTCCAGCCTCAGTTTCCTCATCTGTGAAAGAAGCCCAAAAACACTTTCTGGCTCGTAATAGGTACACAGAGATGTCCATTTTCACCCCTCCTTGTGGGTCAAACCCCTGACGGTGTATATGAACAGTGGGTGGGGAGGTGAAGGGGGTGGCATCTTCCCAGGACCCTTGAAATCAGGCCATGCAGACATTCTTCCACCCTTGATGTCCAGTCGGCCTTCTACTGCATGCATTCCACAGGGGTAGGACTGAGCAGCCTGGAAGAGTCCCTGGAACATGTGTATATGACTATAAAACCTGCTGTAACCTTGGAATCCAGACATCAAACGGGAGAGCTTCAGTGCCTGATAAAAATATGTGTTCCTCTCAGCAAACCACTACAAATACTGTTTTCTCCATCCTAGTGGGAAGCTTGTCACTGCTAATGTAATTCTCATGATTCTTGCTGCTCTGTAGCCTCTAGATATTTACTGAGATCTCTCTGCCCCTGAGTGTGTTGGAAACAAAATGTTCTGTCTAGTGTCCAGAACTTAAAATAACAGATGCTGGGTTCCTGCTGCCACATTGAAACTTTACTCCAAGGTCTCTCCCCAACACCCCCACTGCCTCCCTATGCCAAGGGGAGAAAGAAGGCTAATCAGGCAGTCAAAGAAGGAGGAAGAGTCAGAGAGATTAGACATTCTTAGACCACTGCAGGCATTCTTTAATATCAATTTGATTTTTCTATAAGACTGACTTCTTAAATCGTGAGACATATTTTATGGAAAGATTCTTCCCGTCTCTAAAGAAAAGAACCACATTTTCCAAGCAATGCTGCCTAGAAGTGTGCTTGAGGTTGTCCAGTCTGTATTCAGATCATGGTGGTGTGCTAAATAATTTAAGGGGGGGAGAGCAACATTTATTTCTGCATGTGCATTTTTAAGCCCAGAAAATAATACAATAAGTCACCTTGTGGCATCTGGGCATATTCATGTTTCCTCTGTTCGAAAGTAAGTTTGTAAAATCTGCAGAAAATAGAGAGAGGCACTGGTGTTGGCTCACGAGCTCGTCAAATCCACCTCTTTCACTTAGTCTCACAGAGGGAAATGCCTCTCTTTTTTTGCATGCTGATGGTTCAACAGAAAATAAATTTTCCTTCTTTAGCTTTTGACAGGTTATTCTGGGAGTCTCCACTGTCCACAATTCCTTCTGGCCCTCTGGAGACTGAGTTGTCCCAAACATATTTTTGGAAAGACCACAGACGATTGTTTTTATTAGGGGACTGCAAGGCTTTGCAGTGGGATGCTTTGTGTTTTATTTGTTTTCCTTCCCCTGCCCCAGCTGTTTTTGTTTTAACAGCATTGGAGAGGAGGTTAAAGTATTTGTGGCCTTCATTAACCTAGCCCATCTCTCAAGTAGGCAGAGCTAGAAATATGAATGGATAGAATGGCCACATGCAGGTCATCTGCCCAGATTAATTCATCCTTGATTTCATCCTCCCTCATGAGAGTGCTGAGGTTGACACTGGGGTTGATCTCAAGTTGTGAGAGTATTTTGGAGCAATACGTACTGAGAACTCAAACACTCAGTAACTGCTGGGATGTCATCATGACAAACAAGAGGCTACGACACAGGTCCATTTTTTACTTTCCATGTCCAACCAGGGAGTGTGACTCAGCCAGGACACAATCAGGCACCTAGCACCACCATGCATTGCCTGGTGGGATGTTGGACTGGTTACGGCAGCTGTTTCTGAGACATCTGAGTCTTCTTGGGTCTACCTTGTGAAAACTAAAACTCATTCCTTGTCCCAACCCCAGAGATGCTCATTTAAATGGTCTGGGGTAGAGCCTGGGCATGGGATTTTTGCCAAGCTCTTTAGATGATTCTGTGGTTAGATGATTCCCAGGCTGCTGTGAACTGTTTTCCTAGGGGAGTTCTCATAATCTTTCAAGAATCTGCCACATGCCAGGCATAGTACTCAGCACTTTCCCTTCATTCATCCCTTTATTTCTCCCAATGTTCCTATGAGGTAAGCTTATGTACCTCTATTTTACAGGTAAAACGAGATTTTACAGCCTTACGTTGCCCAGGTAGAGTTTGAGTCCTAGTCTATTTAACTCCAAAGCCTATCCTTTTCTCCTCAATAGCCTCCTCAGGGAATGCAGAACATAGCAAATCAAACACCTGTTTAAACTCTTCAGAACCGTACGTAAGAGATCAGCTCATTCATTTATTTATCTGCACTTCCCTGTCTTCTGTGGAATGGGTGGAAGGAGGATGAGAACTGACAATAGATTCCAAGTGTTGTGGACGGAATGTGGCTGCAATGCCCAGTCTCTACGCCAGCCTGGCATGGCTGTCCATGCGCAAAAGGACAAGTGCTAAAAATTCCTTCTACTTTTAAAAAACCTTCTTCAAACAAGGATCTCAAAGCACAACATAATTAATAAAATCACCCACATCCTGTCTAGATGAGTAGCGTTTTATATGTACAAATTCCTCTCTGCCCCCAGGCCCTCCAAGAGTAGGAGAATGTTTCTAATTTTAAAGAGTGAGCAATAGAGTAATTGAAAGGAGCTGTATCTTGGCCAACTCAAAAGACCTCAAAGGCATTTATAGTGACCTATATAAGAAAACATGGTGACCACAAAGTGTGTCATAATGGCTTGTAATCCATGCTGTGCTAAGTGGTTCAAAGGTAGGAAAGACAGGGCAAGAATAAAACGTTCAGTTCTTAAGAGTCAGCTACCCTTGGGATTGATATTCTGATCTGTTTGGTCAACTCACCAAAGGATCTAGAAGCAGTAAAGTGATGACATTAGCTGATGATTCAGTTACTTGGGTTAATCAAGGCAGAGGGGACAGACGGGGCTAATTAAGTAGCTGGGCAGCCCAATGATAGATGAATCATTATGGGCAAGTGCAAAGATAATGCCATTGGGAAAAGCAATTTAAGTCATTCATGCACTTCCAGGCCAGGAAATCCTTCTAGTCTTTGACGGGGATCATTTAGGAATCATCAGACCCAGCCTGATGAAGTCATCTATTCATTATGCAACTAACGATCAACAAAAATGCTGAACACACAAGGGGACAGGCCATATGGAATACATTTTGGTGGCTGGGATGTATATCTGTGCCTTCATTTCAATCACCTTCTTTAAAACAAGTCTTATTCCACCCTCTTTTCTTTTCCTTTCCTGTCCACAATCTCCCCCTACTCTTTATGTTCTCATCACCCTAAACACAGTTTCAATGTATGGATGAAATATTTTTGAAAGTAAAGACAAATATTTTCCATCCTAATTTCTAGTTCTGTCCTTCACATAGGTTGCTCTCTGTATACATACAAGTTTTCAAGGGACATTTCAGCATATTACAAAATAGGTTTTTCTAAAGTACCAAGGAAGCAGAATTCTATGAAAGAGAATTTATACAAATGGCTCTATACCTCTCCAAATCCGTTACTTTTATTCATGTTACAAATTTGGAATTTGGGGGAAGAAGGCTTATATTTTTTATTGAAAAACAAGAAAGTGGGTGGGAAAATAAAAGCATATATGAATTAAAGTAAACTATACTTGCAACTACTTGTTTTTTTAAAACCAAAGTCCCAAGAGGGACACAAATGTAAAGGTTATCAATGATGACCATATTGATAAATCTAGTCAACACTATTTCATCTTCTGATTTATCTTCTACCCCCCGATTGCAGTTTGTCACCTTTTTAAGTTCAGCCTCCTCTTCCCAAACATTAGATGTTTGGTTCTTCAATCCCTGTATTTTTCGTTGTTTTTTTTTTGTTTGTTTGTTTTGTTTTGTTTTGTTTTTTTAATGATCTACCCAATGTTTCAGCCTCATAATGCCCCACATTCAACCACATCTTGCCAGGTTCTTAACCACTCTGTTTTACCAACCTCAGGACCATTGCACCTATTTTGTTTTCTGTGCTTGGAATGCTCCTCTCTGGTTTTTTGCCAGATTAACATTTGTTCATCTTTCAGACCTCAGCTCATGTATCATTTATTGACATACTCAGACTTAGTCCAATCTAATATGGGCTGTCATAATACCACATTGCATTCTTTATGCCACTTACCAGAGTTGCAATTTTATATCCATTTATGTGATTATTTGATTAATGTCTATCTCCCCCACTGGACTATAAGATCTTCCCACTTTATATTTCTTCTCTTCCTGTTTCTACTGATTAACCTTGCCCTGGCCACGTCTCTTCTTCATGGGTTACTATAGCTTCTACTATCCAGTGGCTTCTTCTGTCTTACAGATTCTGATAATAAGCTTTTCTTTCTATGGCCCTCAATATTTAATCTTAATACCAATTGTGTTTTCCCTCTTAATTTTTCACATTCACATTTTACCTGTAAGAAGATCTTATAAGTTTAATTCATACATATTATCTCTTTGGCAAAGTTCCTGTGATAGACCAATTTATGGCTTCATGGCCAACACCAAAATGGACTGCCCTTGGGTCAAGGGTGTCCTACACCCATTAGCTGTGACTAGCATTGTGGGAGTAAGAGTTCAGCTTTCCTGAGAAAGTACAATAAGCCAGATGCTTTTTCCATCACAACCTGCTTGCTAAGCTGGCAGACCTGGGGAGGCATCATCCTTGAGAACTGGGATTGGGTGAAGGGTAATAACAGAAAACCAGTAGGGACAACTGCAGCATTCAACATCTATCTCCTTGGTTGGTGTTCCACTCAACTAAATCTCCATTCCTTGGCATATATTGTTAACATGTTTAAATGTCACAGAAGTCAAGTAGATTTGGGTCTGATGAGCAAAAAAAAAAAAAAAAATTCAAAGGATGATATGAAGTATTTTGAGAGTGACAGAGTCTAGTTTAAAACGTCAGATGTTTGAATAAAGAAAGCACCCTTTGGGGGGATCTACTTCTGATGTGCCCTTACTTCTGAGGCATAACCCTTTAGGTTCCCCACCCAAAGTAAAGGGGATTCAGTAATGCTTATCATCAGTCTTTCCCTGGGGCAAGCTTCAGACTCTAGTCCTTGCTGTCCTACCCCATCCCTTACAACATAAGTCTGCCTAAAGTTTGCTAAAGCCCTCAACCTCTCAACTGTCTCTACTAGAAAATTTTGGTATGACAACGATCCTAACAGTTGGCAGAGATAAATTTTATTGAGCTTCAGAAGAGATGGCCACCATCCATTATCTGGGCAGACATCATCCATTGCTGTTATTGGGCATATTACCATCACATAAGGATAACAGCACAGAATCTAGAACCCAATTACTAGGTTCAAATTCTGACTCTGCCAACTACCAAATATGTGAACTTGGGTAAGTTACTTGGCTCCTGTTCATGTGTAACATAAGATTAAACATCTACATCAATATAGTTGTCATAAGGACTAAATAAATTATTAAACGTCAAGTGCTTATAATTTTAGTGACATTACATATTTGTGAGCCACAATTATTATTGTTGTGGATATTATTGTTATCCTTTAGAGGTAACCTCATTTAATTAGTGGCCACCTGTATTACACATTTAGTTATAGGTGGTAGAAATGCAGTAAGAAAAATAAATGTATTGATTCACACAATAGGACCAGTCGAAAGGATGGGCTTACTTAGGCATGGCTAGCCACAAGGACTGGTGCCATCAGGACTCTTGCTGTCTTGTGCCTTGGCTTTCTTCGGGGTCAACATTATTCTCAAGAAGTTTTTCTCCCTATGGTGACAAAGATGTAGCTGGAGAATGACCTTATTCTTATACTTTCTCTTCAGTAGATCTGAAAGACTCTGATAGGCCCAGGCTAAGTTCCATCATTGAATCAAGGGGATGGAGTATTCCAATTGGCCAGGACTTGGTGACATACCACCCTTGTAGCAAAGAGGAAAGGTGAGGTGAACTCTACCTGAACATCATGGTCCCCTGGAGGAAGGATGTTGATCAGGAGATGCCCACGACTTAATCCACAAACTGGGGCCATTTCTCCAAAAAGGAACTAGAGGACATGTTTACTGATATTTTTACTCATTTTTCATTTACAAAGTTACAGACAATAGGAGTGATGTTCACAATATTGAATAGCTGGTAGCTCAAGGTCTCTGATAGGTTTGAATGGACATCTGATCAATCAGAATGGAGGTCAGTGGTAGCAGCACCGTCCCGCTGAATAGCAACTTTGCATCAAATGCAAACATGGACTGATTTCTAGACAACTTAAACACCTTATCATTTTCAACCTTCTTTATTGAGCAAACACTCTATAGTTATGGCTGATTTACTCACTTCTTTTATTAGAGGCAGGACTGGAGTAGACAGGTGTCTTCAGAACTCTTTCGGCTCTTTAAATCCATTTATCATCTCACATGTGTAACCCCCATCCCCACCCTGAAACATATGCTGAGAACAGAGGATAAGTATTTGAGCTGAAGCACCAATAACCTGGAAATGGACACATGTGCCTTGGCTTGACCTTCTGTTTTGGGTCATTTTTTTCTACTTGGGGAAAGCAGAGGACCCCCTCTTCTCTTTTCTGTTATTCTACCACCACCAAATACTTCACAAAACAGTTTTGGTCTCAGCTGGACCTAACTTGTCCAGGGATATGCTACCCTTTCAAATTCTGGCTGGATGATATGTTCTTTAATTATAGATACTTAGATGAGGGGCAATTTGATGAGCCAGTTCAGCTTGGCTAAAAAGCCTCTACCAACAACTAGCATGGTATGGGGTGTGTGTGTGTGTGTGTGTGTGTGAGAGAGAGAGAGAGAGAGAGAGACTTCTTGTGTCACTCCCTTCTCCTGAGTTGTTTTTAAAGTTGTTCATGCAGAGTCCATACATAATAGGTACCTAGTAAATGATAATTCATCTCCTTCCTTCTTGCCAGACATCCTCCCCACCACCACACCCCACTGTGGTCCTGCAGTCTAGCCTGCCTGTATTTGCTAGCAGTACATGGCAACACCATCCCCCCTAGTTCCTGCCTTCCAGGCTCAGGGAAGTTCCCAAGCATCAGTGTCCACACCTGCTCACCAGGAGAAATTTCCCTGCCCTACTGCCATCTTGTCCCAGTTAATGATGCAAGTCTGCAGAAAGACTTAAGAACGTTTGCCAAGTCAATCTGACCTTTGCTTCCATCTTTCTGGTGGGAATTGATGGATTTCATGCCTGTCTCCTTTCAGGGTTGCAGAGAGTACGGCAACTTGCAAAAAACACAAGATACTTCAGACAGAAACTGAATGAAATGGGATTCATTATCTACGGCAATGAGGAATCTCCCGTTGTTCCCCTGCTCCTTTATATGCCTGGTAAAGTAGCGTGAGTATCCAATAAACTCTCAGAATAAAGCCTAAGTCCCAAGGTGACCTGACTAAGATGGTGCTTTTTACACTATGAGGATCTTTCAGCATAGGCGTTGATCATGTACTTTGAATGGGGTGATGAGTGCAGAATTCACTTGTACGGCTTCTACAAATCCCTGCCAATCCATTGTCCAGGGCTTTTCACAGGTCTTATAGGAAGACAACCAGGTACTGAGGCCCACCATTTTCAAGCTCTGTGAATTTAGAGGAGTCACTTACCACCCTAAGCCTCAACTGTAAAGGATGATCCTGCACCTCCTCCTTCCTTAAGATCTTTCTCAAGGAGAACGTCTGGAGACCATTTCGCCACATATTAAAAAACAACATTACCAGGCTGTATACTTTCTCCCATTGAACTCTCATGGCCATCCTCAGAAGAAGACAGCATCACTTTAAGTGTGTGGAAACTGAGGCTGAGAGCAGTTAAATAACTTGCACAAAGTCATATTTGTCAAGCAGTAGTAAAACCAAGAGGCCAACCCAAACCCATGCTTGCTCCAGAGCTCATATTCTTAACACCAAATTTTAATGTGAGCTTATTTGGGGTTGCTTTCCATTGATCACAGCTCTGAAATTGAGCATTAGTAGCAACTGCATAAAGGGGGGGGGGAGTTTTTTCTCAGTATGTCTTAGACAATTTTATATATGAGCCATTCTCCAACCTGGTGGAGACTAGTCACCTCTAAAGGAAATTAATTATAATCCTTTAGAAATGTAAAATGTTTATTTGTGTGTGTGACCAGGTGCATGGTAGAAAGTAATATTCAACATACTTGTATATTTATCAGATTCTAGAGGTCCCGACTCTTTTAACATAACTCCATTGTGGGAACTTTCTGTCTGGCTCTCTAAGAGTCTAAATAGTTAGCGAGAATATTGAAAGTAGAGAAAAGATGCTCCAAGGTTAGCAGTTTAGAATTCATGATGGTAAGAGTGAGTTATAAGCTCCCAAAACATTGGTTCTTCAAAGTACATTCTTGTGTCTTTCTACCACAGCATAACCCCAAGCAGTTAAAACACACATGTGAGTTGTTTAGTGTGCCAAAGCTTCTCCACCACTCAGCGCTTCATTCACAGATCTGCATCAGAATATGAATGCCTAGAGTGGCAAAAAAGACTGTGTCCTACAGAAACATCACAGGGGATACTGCTCTGTGCTAAGAGAGGTGACAATGGTGATTCAAATTAGCAGATAATCCAAAAACCTTTACCATTTGATTTTGGAAGGCATAAAAGAGAACCTACATTTATTCAGAGTAGTTTGGGAAATGATGTGTTTTGAAAGAAAGATTCCACCATTAGCTAATGTCAATTTAATGTTTTGTCATTAGCTCAAATGAAGACATCAAATATCAGCTTGCTTTAATTTTGAGAATGTGGGGTGCACAACCCTGGCAGGTGGCAGTAGGGGGTGTACTGGATAGTTCTGAATTTGATAATGCAAGCTAGAATTAGAATCTCAACAGGTTAGAAAAATGCATCACTACAATAAGAAGATTCTATGAAGAGTAAAAACAAAACCACTTAAATTAAAGACTTCGAGTTCCAGTCAAGATGGCAGAGTAGGTCAACACTGTACTTGCTTCCTTCCATGACCACATCAAAATTACAACTAAACTACAAAATAACCATCATTGAGAATTTCCTGAAGTCTAGCTGAACAGAAATCCTACAACTAAGGGTATACAGAAGAAGCCACATCAAAACTAGTAGAAGGGGCAGAGATGCAGAATGGCCTGGTCCCACACCCATATGTGGTGTTTAAAAGTTGAGAGGGATATCTCGGCTGTGGAGGTCTCCTCTGAGAAGCAAGGGTCCCAACCGCACACCAGGATTCCTACCCAGGGTTCCAGGGCTAGGAAAAAACGTCTTTATAACTTCTGGCTGTGAAAACGAGCAGGGATTGTGGCTGAGTCAGATGGAGGATGGCTGGGGTCCCAAGCATTCTTCTTAAAGGCCCATGCAAAGACTTACTCACTGATGGTCTCACTGGTTCTGAGCTCCAGAGTGGGGACAGCAGTTCAAAAGTCTCCAGAGACATACAGAGAGGAACTGAATTGTCTGGCTACAGGGCAAGGGCAGGAGGAGCAGCTTTCACCCAAACAGAAGTGCTGGCGGAAGCCATTGTTCCTTTGTTGAGCTCACCCCTTCACCAGCATGCAGATTTAGGTGGCCATCATATCTGAGTCTCCATCAAACAGGCTAACATGTTTGCATGCCCTGGTGATTCACTGAGACCACCATCTGACCAACTTGCAGGCCCATGCAAGCCACTTCCAGTGGCTTTTTTCTATGGCCTATTGTGGCTCATGTTGCCGACTTTCCAAAAATTTCGCAAAGGTTCACAAACCCCAAACAAGCAACATCTGGCCTCAGTATGCCCTGTACCTCCTGCTAAGCAGCCTCAAGTCAGGCACTAGTGAAGACCATCTGAAGATCACTTTGTAGTTCATACCAAGTGGCCCTGGACAGCGCACAGACAGCACCTGACCTTGGCCTGCAATAGAGTTTATCCCAAGAGGCCCCAGAACCAACACACCTGATGTTCCACTTCAGACCACACCAGAGCACCACCCAACCACCTTTATAAGAAGACACACACAACCGGCAGACTTGGCAGGCACCAAAGCCCTGCTAAAGCAAATCCTGCTTCATAGAGTCAGCCACTGCAATACAGCTCCTCCACTGTAGTCACGGCCAGTCCTTACAACCAATCAGCCTGAGAGTCAATCACTCTCATTGACATACAAACAGCAACTGAGGTACAACTAAAATAGGAGGTGACACATATACAAGGGACACACCTGGAGCACCCAGCTCAGGTGACAAGGGAGACTGCACTACTGGGCCCCACTGAACACCTACTACATAAGGCCACTCTCCTAAGACTGGGATACATAGCAGCTCTACCTAATACATAAAAACAAGCACAGGGAGACAGCCAAAATGGGGGAAAAGCATGACCCAAATAAAATAAGAGAATAAAGTTCCAGAAAAAGAACTAAAACAAACAAAAATGGGGACAAATATTTGAACTAACAGATGCAGAGTTACAGATGCAGAGTTCAAAACACTGGTTACAAGGATGCCAGTGATCTCAGGAGAACTTCAACAGAGAGATAGGAAACATAAAAATGGAGATAGAAACCATAAAAAAGAAACAGTCAGAAATGAAGTATATGATAACTGAAAGGAAGACTACATTAGAGGGAATCAACAGTAGATTAGATGAAGGAGATGAAGGAGCAATTTGGAAGATAAGGAACCAGAAAACACCCAATCAGAACAGAAAAAAGAAAAAAAAAATCCAAAAACATGAGGATGGTTTAAGGGGCCTCTGGGACAACATCAAACGTACTCACATTCTCATAATAGGGATACCAGAAGAAGAGCAAGAGCACGGAATTGAAAACCTGTTTGAAGAAATAATGACGGAAAACTTCCCTAAGTTTCTGGTGAAGGAAACAGCTATATAAGGCCAGGAAGTGCAGAGAGTCCCAAACAAGATAAATACAAAAAGACCCACTCATGCATCATAATTAAAATGCCAAAGGTTACAGACCCAGAGAGAATCTATAAAGCAGCAGGAGAAAAGTAGTTAGTTACCTACTAGGGAGCTCCCATAAGACTGTCAGCTGATTTCTGAACAGGAACTTTACAGGCCCGAAGGGATCAACATGAAATGTTCATAGTGATAAAAAGCAAGGACCTACAACCAAGATTACTCTACCCAGCAAAGCTATCATTTAGAGTCGAAGGGCAGACAAAGAGTTTCCTAGACAATAAACAGCTAAAGGAGTTCATCACCACCAAACCAGCATTACAAAAAATGTTAAAGTGTCTTCTTTAAGACGATGAAGAAGAAAAAAAAGAACAAAAATACAAATAATAAAATGACAATAACATATCTATCAACAATTACTTTCAATGTGAATGGATTAAATTCTCCAATCAAAAGACATAGGGTGGATAAGAAAACAATACCCTTACATGTGCTGCCTAAAAGAGACACACTTCAGATTGAAAGACACACAGTGACTAAAATTAAAGGGATGGCGAATGATATTTCATAAAAATGGAAACAAAAAAGCTGGGGTAGCAATACTTATACCAGAGAAAATAGATTTTAAGACAAAGACTATAACAAAAGACAAAGAAGGATCCAATAATTCCACTTCTGAGGATTTATCCAAAGGAACTCAAACTACTACTCTGAAGGGACATGTGCATTCATATACTCATTGCTGCATTGTTTACAATAGCCAAGACATGAGGCAACCTGGGTGTCCATCAATGGATGAATGAATAAAGAATTGGTATGCATATACAATAGAATATTACTCAGCCATGAATGAACTATTACTCAGGCAAGAATAGAATCTTGCCATTTGCAACAGTATGGGTGGACGTAGAGGGTATCGTGCTGAATGGAATAAGTCAGACAGAAAGATAAATGTCATATGATCTCACCTATAGGTGGAATCTAGATAACAGGATAAATAAACAAAACAGAAACAAACTCATAGATCCAGACAGCATTTTGATAGTTGCTGGAGGGGGCCTTTGGGGGTATGGGTGAAGTGGGGAGGGACTTCAGAGGTACAAATTGGTAGTTACAAAATAGTCATGGGGATGCAGAGTATAGCATGGGGAATATAGTCAGTAGTATTATAATAACTATATACGGTGTATTATAATAACTATATATGAATTTCTCGTGATTATTTCATAAGTTATACAAATGTCTTATCACTGTGTTATGCACTTAAAACTAATATAATATTGTATGTCAACTGTAAATGAAAAATAAAATAAAAATTTTAAATAAATTCAAGTATTCAACTATACAATAACAGAATGAAAAAGGAATTTCCCCTGCTCCTTTATATGCCTGGAGCACTGATTGGACAACAGCTGATGAGAAAACTGAAAATAGAACTTAGAGGGAGCTTCATGTGAAAGTTTTTCTATGGTAGAGTGAAATGTTTGGAATGAATAAGAATTTTGACTCTGCCTCTTCCTAGCTGGGGGATATTGGGCAAGTTATCCAACCTTCTGAAGCCTCAGTTTCTGCATTTTTAAAATGGGTTATAATAGTATCTATTTCATAAGGGCACTGTAAAGATTAAACAAGATGATGTCTATCAGCATTTGGCATGTTGCCTCTTATATAAGAGCCACACAGTGTTAGCTGTTATTACTAATAGTATTAATAATGTGTATAAAGCACTTAATATAATGTTTGGTATATTATAAGCACTCAATCAGTAATAGTCATATTTTTACTGCTACTTCTACTTTTAGTACTACTATTATTATTATTATTATTGTCAACTGAATCCAAGATTGAGTCACCATGGTTGCATAGCTCTCCAAAATAATTGTTGCAATCTTTACTTTCATTAATAAAAATAGAACTTCCAGAGAAATAGTAGATAAATATCCTACTATACTCTGAGTCAATTATGATATATTGGACACTAGAGAATATGTCAAACTTTCTAGTGTCTTCCAATTTAAGATGATTTTTAATGAGGAGCTAATATTGCTGAATACTGATTATACACTACTTAAGGCTCTTAGACCCAGTGATCATCCGTTGAGTGTAAGACACTTTGCCCTCGTTTACAGATGAGGAAACCGAAACCCACAAAAGTCAAACTGTTTTCTAAGCGTCAGTCAGATTGTAGGTAGTAGAGCCCAGAATTCAAAGCCAGTTCCATTTGCCTCCTAAACCAGAGCTCTTTGCAGTGAACAGCACAGCCTCTCAGGTTTTAGTCCAGAGGGGAAAGAAACGCCTACCTCATTAAAGCAACATGGGCATAAGTTTAACCCTCGTTAGTGTCATCTTTGGTGAATCCAAAGGCATCAGTCACTACAATGGAAAAAGTATCTGATTGTTTGGGTTGTCTAAGGAAACTTAGAAGAGTTTAGTAACGAAAGGTCATATCATCTATTATTGGCAGGAGTTGCTGAAAAGAGCTTGTCCTGCCCACTGGCCTTCTTTCCTGCTCTGATATTTCTTCAATGAATAGTTTATATGTAGAGAAACTTTTAAGACAGACTGTTAATTGTCTTAGCCAGTGTATGAGCACTTCTTTCATTTGGCTAGTTTAAAAACCTTTGATTTCATTAAAGAACTGGTTTCTCCACATTTCTGCCAGCCACCAAATGAAAGTATAACCTCTAGCCAGTTGAACTTTTGAGAAAAGTCCTGCTGAAACTATCACTGGATCTTCTATGGAGTTCAGTATAATGTGATTTCACACATAAAACATGCACTTAAATAATCAAGATTGTATTGTGTGTACTATTTGGTACAGGGCTTGCATTTTCCTTTCATAGTTCTCATCACATATTTAGAAGATGATGGGACCCAAAATGCAGTGATGCTGCAACACAGTGCTAATGGTGATGATGATGATGATGATGATGATGATGATGATGATGATGATGATGATTGTGATGATTCACATAGTTTAGTTTCTTTCAACCTACGCCGGCTCTAATTTCCTTTGGGGAGTACAAACTCAGAGGCTCATTATATAATGTTCAGGGCAATTATATGCATTAACTGAAGGAGGCTAGGTTTAGTAGTGTAAGTTTTAATCTCAAAAGTGTTCCAGGGAGGCCTCATATTAGCCTAATGAATCAACAGTCATATATTTTGCTCTACATTCTTTGGCAAAACTTGCTTCCTCTGGTACAAAGAAAAATGTGTAGACAGTGAAAATGCCCCTTTGGGAGTCCCAACAACTGGCCTGAGATGGTGGGTCAGGTGGTTTGTACTCTAGCAATGAAAGCACTTGATTTGTTTCTTAGACAATTATTAGCTCCCATCCTGTGTAGTTCCATGGGCAGCCTTCCATAGGATGATCAAGAAAGAGAAAGAACAGCCTCTGTTTTCAAGCTTTCTCAATTAGAAAGCTTCATCTCCTTGAAACCTTCCCAGTACAAATCAAAGTGTGAATCTTGCCTTACTCAAGACAAGGGGGGCAGAGAGGTGTGTGTTTGGTAGGTCTTACAATCTCTATCACATCATTTGATAACCTGCATTCTATATGAGGCAACCAAAAGACAGACAGCTAAAGGGTGAGAGGAATTAATGAATGAGCAGGCTTGCTCTCCACATCTTGTTCAATAATTTTTCCTGAGTTATGACTGGAAGGTTTCTGTGGTGGGGTCAGTTTCCAGTCTAAAATGAGACACCAGCAATCTCTTAATGCTAAGAACAAAGCTGAGGCATTTACCTCACTTGTGGGCAGAGCCAATCCGTAATTAAAGTTTCCTGCAAAGAGCAACAGAACACAAGGGAGAAAGATTCACTTGGGGGCACATCTTTTTATCTGACACTGGCTCTTGGCACAAGAAATTGACAGACTTTAAGAGCTTGATATTCTAGAATTGTTACTGAGATTAGCTCTGGAAGAGAAAGTGGCTAGAAGCAGTTGAGGGGAAGCAATCATAGTTTTAAAAAGTTTTACCCTGCATCAAAGAACTTTATAGTTACATGACTTATATCCTACTGGCTTCACCTACCCGCCAGCCTCCCCGTGTGTGTGCATTTCTTTCCCTGTCTCCCTCCTGCCCCATTCCCCTTTTAACCAACCAATGGATTTATTATCCCTGAACATATCTGGGTGTGTTCATTCACATATTTTAAAAAATAAGTATACCCTTGTTATTTCCTATCTCTAGTTTAATGGAAAATAAAATCTTTGACTCTGGAGCAAGCATATGGCTTGGGGCTGACTCCTGCCGACCCTCTGATCTTGGTCCTCAAATTATAGTCACTAAGTATAGGCTTCTTGAAATTTCCACACTATCTTATCAGTATTAAGTTTTTTAAAACATATAAGTTTGCCTATGATATATCCTTTCTTTATGTAATTGCATTGTGTTAGCTGTTTGGTTTTTATTCCTAGGAACCCTACAGACAAAGGATTGAACATCAATGCCGACTTGTTAAGCCAGGGTCACATACATCATATTTTATGCTTAATGTCAGAGACTCGGTCCTCAAGATTGTTTAATGAGTGTGCTAGGACCCATAATATACACTCAGGTGCCATCAAGTGACTGACTGCCCCTTTTCTTTGTCAACTGTATTTGACAGAAGTTTAATAATTTAAATCATCCTCTACTTATTGTTATTAAAACAACAGAAAGTCAATTAGCCATATTTCTATTTTTTCAGTATAATTTTGTCATCTCTCAGTTTACCTCCTATTTTGTCTTTCCTTTAGGGCTTTTGCAAGACACCTATTAAACAGGAAAATCGGGGTGGTGGTCGTTGGATTTCCAGCTACTCCCCTCGCAGAAGCTCGGGCACGGTTCTGTGTTTCAGCAGCACATACCCGGGAGATGTTAGACACAGTGAGTACAGCACAGGACAATGGAAACTCCAATGCTGGTGCTTTGGATTCTGAGCACATTCTTTTATTGAGCTGGCTTAGGGTTCCCTGGAAATCTCTTGGGAGATTTAGGAAAACAACACTAATAAAACTCACTGCTAAAAAGCAAGAGTATGCCAACACTGCCCAACAATGTGATCAAGTAAGTAGATAAAGAAGAAAATCAGTTTAGTGAAGACTTGAATCAAGTTAGTGTTTTAGTTTCATAGAAAAGACTGACTGAGTAGCCAAATGTTGTGCTATTTACTAGTTCTTAAGAGCAAAACGTAATCTAACATGCTATTTCAGCATCAACTGCCTGCATCCCAACATTTTTCATAGGCACCAAATCCATCATAATAAAATATGATCTAACCAGGCAACATGTTGGAAAACCAATAACAAAGACAGATCTATCCTATTAGCCATTTACATGAGGTCTAAATGATTTAAAAACCACATTTCATTGCCCTTTGACTTAAATCTTTATGTGAATGAGTAATATCAGAGAATTTAGCCATCTCAATCAGTTTGGGGTTGATGCAAGTTTCTCATAATGTAAATGAAGTTTAGCAAACACTGTTGAGTGTCTACCATATGCAAAATGTTGGGGCAAAAAGACTAAGAGGAGATACTAATAAATAAGCAACAAATAATAATAGCAGGCAGTATAAATTCACCTTGAAAAAGAAATACAGACAACTGTGAGAACATGAAGATGGGAATGAGTTATTATATATGAAATTATATAAGTTCATTTATTATATATGAATAAGTTATTATATATGAAGGTGGGCATGACTTTTAAAGGGGAAAGTCCATGAGCCCCATTAGTCATTCATTCTAATGTTAATGACTCTCATTTCACCTTTTTCAAAGCATTGGACTATAATATCGTCTTCCTCCTCATTTGACAGGTTAAGAAGAACAACCTCAAAAGAGGTCAAAAAGTCATGTCCAATATCATAGGATTAGTGATATACCAGATGTAAAAATTACATTTTGTGCATTCTGGATCTTAGTTGTTTCATTTGTAAAACTGGGGATACATTTACCTGCCTGACTTAGGAGAATTGAAACAGATGACTTCTTGGTCCTCTCTGGTTTTAAAATCTATTTTATGGAGCATAGAGAGCATTTAAAACTGGGAGGGGATGGCAAGTAGGGAGAGCAGGGCAAGCATGGGAGAGAGAGGAGGACGCTAATCACCTCCTGTAATGTTCCATTTTGTTCTGGCCAGGTTGATCTGCTGTGTCATCAAGATATAACCCAAATGTAATCCACAACTTTATCTTTTTCTTTCATGAGGCTATCCATAAGTCATTAAACTTTAAAATAAAGGTAAAGGGTAAACATCGCTCAGATGTTTTTATTCCTCTTCTCACACCCCCAAAATAAGTTAAACATTCATAATGTGGAATTAGACTACTAAAGAATATGAGATAAAAGTAATTAGCATCTAACATTCATTAAGGGCTGGTTTATAAGCTATACCTTAACGATTTGGATCTTTCTCCTTTTCCTTAAAATCAAAGAATTTAGCAAAAGAAGACTATAGTTTTCCGTGAGGTGCTGGAGAGCAGAGCTACATAGGGTTTTAAAGATAACTGATGGAAGGCAAACTCTTTACAGGTTTTGGAAGCCCTGGATGAGATGGGTGATCTCCTGCAACTGAAATATTCCCGGCACAGGAAGTCAGTGCGCCCTGAACTCTATGACGAGACAATCTTTGAACTTGACGATTAAGTTTCCTGATCCTGAGTGGAACCTAAAGTCTTTGCCAGAAAGACCTCTTGCCTTGCCTCAAAAGGAATATAAATGGATTTCTCTCCCCTTCTAAGGATAATTTTGGATTTCATACCAGCTTAATTGAACTGAGGGAGATGTGTTTTTTAGGTCTCCAACTCAGGACTGCAGAGACAAAAATTTGGATTCAGATTTTGTTTCTCCTCTTCCAAGTATCCTGCTACAAACACACACATACACTTCTTAGAATATTATTAATGACAATGAGCCTGTGTTTTACCTGCTACCATGCAGGCTCTTTGGTCCATACTCTATCAAGAGTTCCAACCTGAGGCGAGGGTTTGGATTTTTAATTCAGTAGATCTCACTCCCTGTTTACTTATTCCATCTGCAAACACGGGTAAGGATGGTGGGCAGTAGCCGACCTCCTTGTTCCATGCATGAAAGCACCAGCTAAAACTCGTTGGTATCATGGGAAGTTCCAGGCAGGAATGTAAAGAAATGTTGCTTCTACCATTTGCCACATTTGGACTTTGTCCAAGGACAAGTGTCAAAAGCCATAGTTAATGTTTCAAAGGAGAGAGCAGAATCGGCCAGCAGCAACTGGAGACATCTTTAAAGGAAACTTTCCTTTTCCTCTTGCTGGTCTCCTACAGTTTTACAGCTGAGCTTTTGAGGTTTGGAAAATTCAAGACGTTTCTTTCATAAGGAAGGGGGCAGACGGCAATCACAAGCCAATTTTAGGCCTAGACTAAAACCGTAAAGTTATAACAACTTGACCATTTTTGGTATCATGGGGAGTGAATGAATGTGTAGCATGCATAGCCTTTATGACTTAAGGAATGAGTTGTCATTTTCCTACTGAATTTTGAGTAAATGGTGAGATTCAATTTCCTTTACACTTGACTCCTAAGACTACACTTGAAGAATGTTTTGATTCAAAAACAACATTTAAAAGCAAATTCTATTTAACTTTTTTCAAGACTGACACCCCCATTTAGACCTATTAATATTAAATAGTACTGTCATCTGGCATATGCACTTCAATTTGATGCAAAATGGGCTTGCACGCTATTGGCAACTAATTTACTTCAGTTTCTCTCTCTCTCTCTCTCTCTCTCTCTCTCTCTCTCTCTCTCTCTCTCTCTCTCTCTCTCTCTCAATGTGAACACATATTTCTCTGGAATAGTACCCCTTTGCTAATTGGATCTAGTTGGTATGGAAAAAGCCAGTGGAAAACCTTATCTTTAACAAGCTCCCAGATGGTGCCCAGATTTGGAAACTCTACAGAGTAGTGGTGACCTTTTAGCAAAGCTTCTGTAATAGTTTGAATGAGTTACAGAACATTCCACTCCATCAAATGACACTATAAACAAATCACTTCAAGAGAGGCTTGACTTGGTGTGACACAGATGGACCCAAGCTTTCATGCTGTGCTCTGAGGTAGAAACTCAACCCAAAGCACTGGTATTGGATGGAGCAATATGCCCTGATACTCAAAGCTTATCGATCTGCATGGAAAGTTTTGATAGGAAAATTATAACCCCCAGTTTACAGTTTAAAAGTGGTACAACAGTTTAAAATGGATCATGAATGTTTTTAAATACCATAAATTTCCTCATGAATGTTTTCATGTACTATTAGCGGACAGGAGAGAAAGTGGATTCTGAAAATGCGTTTGCCCCATGCCATGACTGATTTTGCTAACTGAATTCTAATTCTTCTCAATGAACTGGTACAGCACTACTTTTGCAAAGAAAACATATGTTGTATAAGTGTGCAAAGAAAAGGAAGACATGTAGGTCTTTTCTCTTAAAAATGTGCATTTAATTGAAATTTACCCTCGTTAATTGTCTAAAATGTATGTCTTCAGTCCCGTAAAAGAAATAGGAGACAAAGAGGGCAGCAGAACATCTGGGCCTTCCCTAAATTACAGCAGGCAATAAACATCCCTTTCCATTCTTAATATCTGTGATCTTCACACTCGCCCTTTGAGTTTTAAGCCTCAAGAGAGGTGTCTTTGGAAGCAGGAATCTATCATTGTTCCTTTCATGGAGTATCTTGAGTCTAACTTGTGATAGAAAACTAATCACTTAGCCACCATGGGAGGCAGGGAGGAGGTTACTCTCTCTTCACCAAGATCCAAGAGTTCTGGGGCAATTTATTACTTTCTCATGCACAAGATAAAACACTTATCTCTGTTCAAGGGTCTGTGTTGAATATACACTTATGAGAACAACTGTAATCTAAGTGAAATGCTTCCTGAGCACAGTAGGAGGGACCCAGGTCCCATTGGGCTGGTAATATGAGTATATATTATATGTCATAGAGCATGAGGTTGGTTAAGAGGGTGATTATGAATACTGAGAATTTTTAATTTTTATAAGAAAAAGTCTTCTACTGCTAGATTAAGACCATGATTTCAATTCAATAGGGATTACTAAATTTCAATAACTATAAGAGAGCCAAAAATGTCTTTTAGGTTGGTTTTATTGGGAAAGATAGTTTTCTAAAAGAACCATAATTTTATGTACCCCAAACTTTCTATTTGCAAACACAAAGACACACACACACACACAGACACACACACACTTTTCCTTTACAGAGAAAGTGAGAGTATAAAGGTAGAGAGAGGAGAATCTGATTGGTTGATAGGTAGATGGAAGGTATTCTAAAAATCATCTTCAGGAAAGCAGAAAATAAAATATCCAGACTGATATTTGTAAGAAGGATGCATTTGCATATTAAAATGGCATAAACACATTTCTAATCTTATCATGGAATTGCAGTATTGTGGATGTTTGTTATATTGCCTTTCAGCATGTTTTGGTCTAGCAAAGAACATTGGCTTCAAAATTTACTAGGAAACTTTTAAAAATGCAGATCCCTGGGTCCCACACTGGATCTCCTCTGAATCAGAATAGCTGTAGTGCCCCGGAATCTACATTTTCACCAGCTTCCCAGGGGATTCTAATCCACGTCATAATTTGAGAACCATTATTGGAAGTTTTGTTTTGAAAGACCCGTTGGCTCAATAACATAACAGAAACTTTGTTCTAATTTTCTACTGATAGTTAAAGGTGCTTATACTACTAAATTAAACTGAATTATTTCAACCTTTTCTACTCAATAGGACATTTTGTTCCCATTTTTCAAGTACTTTCTCTTTCTACAAAAATGAATCCAATTCTACAAAAATTAATCCAACATTAACCACCATTCATGTGGATAAATTATCTCTTCTCTGGTTCTCCTCTGTATCATTTCCTACAAGATATTCCTTTTCCTTGTATCACCTTGTTCCACTGAATGTGGTATCTGGTTCTTTATTTTCTTTCTACCCCTTAAAAGTATCTTCAACCTCTGATTATTTATTTATTCCAATAACAGCTTTTGAATGGGGTGAAAATCTTAACAGCTCTTCAAACATGTAATGTTCCTCTGTATTTTTCTTTAGCGATAGCAAATGTAAGTAGATTGCTCTGACTTAAAAGCTTTGATAATGAAACCTTAACTCTTAAACATATTTTTTGATTTACAGCAATAATAACAATTGTATTTTGAACTTCTCTGGTGATTTTTTGGCAATTTTTCCTGGTCTCTGTTAGAACAACATATTTGAAGTCTGTTTTCTCAGAATGCCTTATGCAGCTGTGTAATGTTTAGGAAATTAAAAGGAGTCTGTATTTTAAATGTTTCTAAGCACTTATTGTGGGGCATTGTCCTATGGTGTTGTGGTGTGTGTGTGTGTGTGTGTGTGTGTGTGTGTTTCACTGAAACGTTTGAAGTGTGACCAATTTCATTTCATTCTGCCTGTGAAATGTTAATTTCTTTAATAAACAAATCACCAAAATTGATGATATTAAAAATAATGTGTGGTTTTGTGTTGATTTAGTTTGGGTTATCCTAAAAAAGATCAAAGTAGAGATTTGCATTTAAGAATTTCATTGAGGAAAATTGGCAAGAATGGCTGCCACTGGCTTGCACTGAGTCACAAGAACCAATTGTGCTCATCTTTTCTCAATTCTGCGTTCAGTGACATTACACTGGTAATTGAAAATTGGCGTGTTAGAAGTATTTACACCATGGAAATTGGCAAACACTACAAATTAAGGATCTAGAGAGCCAGTTGTTAAACATTTATCAGCACACCACTGAGACCACATACAATAATATAATATCTAGATTAAAGTGAGGGAACAACATTGGAAAAGGAGGAGGTTGAACTGTGATGTCATCATAACAAAGGCTTTATTAAATCCCATGGGGAGCTATGCAACTGACCTTGTCCTTTAGACTTAGCACAAAATGAGGTAAGGGGGCCTTCATGTCCTCTCCACAATCAACTAGTCATGGGGATGCAAGCTACCAGGGCAGAGGTGTGAGAAAGGGCATTACCTTGGGCAAGACTATTCAGCTGAAGGCTTTTCTTGGGGAGGAACTCAGCTTTGAGCTGACAGCAGCCCAACCACGTAAAAAGATTTATTTGTGATCCATCCACTTAAAAAAAGTTTTACAATGGAAAAATGTAAATATACATAAAATAGAGAATAGAGAATAGTATAATGAACCCACATGCACCTATCATCAGCTTCAAATATTATCAATTCATGGCAGTCTTTTTCATCTATCCCCCACCACTTCACTCCCACTCCCACCAGAGTACTTTGAAGCAAACCCCAGAAATCAGATGATTTCTTCAGTAAATATTTCACTGAATCTCTCAAAAAGATTACGATGTCTTAGCTCGTTCTTCAATTTGTTTCAACATCATTAAAAACTAAATCTCCAGGATAATAAAGGCATCAAAATGAGTCAAATGTTAACCTTTTCTTTCTTTACCTCATACCCTGCATGTGAATTTCCTAGATCAAGATAAGGAATTATTTCTAAAGCAGGTACATGGTGTCTTGAAAGATAATAAATCAATCATTTTGGACTCTTATATGTGCCAGACACTATACTAAGAAATCTGACATACTCTATTTTCTAGAGATAATGGACTCATCTTGGAAGGCACCAGTGTTGATGTTGTCAGGGGATTAGTAGAGCATAAAGAGGACCTCCAAGACTCTGACAGGCCACTGCTTTTCTCTGAGAATGCCCTCTTCCTTATCAAATTAAATTTCTTCAAGTTATTTCAGCTAAATTTTATATATTAGCAAGGGTAATTCAAGCAGAATTAGAGAACAAGTGAGTCCAGTTTACCTGTTGGGAAAAGGCTGATACTTGTAACAGTTAGAGTTTAAGTTAGAATTTGTCACTCTCATTCTCATTGCATCCATTGGTTCAAATGAAAGACTTAAATCTGATGGTTGCAATCCACCTGCTCTAAAAAGTTATCACAGACACAAATCGATAAAATACACAACATCAGGAGGTCAGAATAGAAGCAAGAGGGGATTTTTTTTTTTTTTTTTTTTTGCTGTGGCATGAAACAGTGCTCCCTTTTATTCAGCCCAGATGCTAATTTTTATATCAAAAATATTGATTGAAGGAGCTAATGATTTTGGCTTTCACCCAAGTTTATTCAGGATCTTACTTAATTAGGTTTGGGTGGGCTGCAATGCCCATGGCCAGGGTTAGGTCTGGCTCCAATCACCACATTATGCTCTCTACTTCATCATCGTCCAAGGAATAAGGCAAGGAAATTGCTGCTTCTTTGTTTCTCCAGCCCATAAGTATGTTTTTTTTTCCAGATTTGAAGCATGCATGGAGCAAATGTATAAGGAAGACCAAAAGAAGTGTAATGGCTTCGCTGTGATGAGATCAATCTAGCCTTCAATCAGACTGTGGTCCCCAGGATGAATAAGGCTCTGTGTGTGAAAAATGAATGAGTAGCAATGTGAGATCATGGAAAAAGATCTTGGCATCCTTTGAATGAAAAATTTTCACCAGGCTGATGTAGCCAATCAGTCTATGAGTTTTTTTAAAAGGGAAAAACAATATCTTTTGCCAACAATACATGATTTCCCCATAATGAATCTATTCCATAAATAATTATAGTTAAGTCATGCAACTATTTTAATAGTGTCCATACCAACTTCATATACTTTATCCAGTTTTTTTTAAAAGTCCCTGCACACATAAGGCATCAATAAATCATGGTCACAAATTATAAACACCTATGACAAAATGGGTCTTCCTTTATCTATAAAATAATGTCAATATTTAAAAATGTAAATCAGTTCCCCTAAAAGTTTTTCAATTAAATATTTATAAAAAGTTTTTAACTCAAAAAATTCTTACATAAAACTTCAAAATATGTATTTTTAAGATATTTTATTAATAAGACAACTCTAAGTGGGGTCAAACAAATGTTAAAGATTTCCTATATAGGTATGTCTATAAGTCCTACAGATAGTTAATGTTACAGGTACATTATAAAGAAAAATTAAAATATTTTATTAAAGTGGGTTCATAGCCAATAAGATGAACACTCTTTTGAAAATTACATTTTTGACTGTGAATTTATTATTTATAAATCCAAATAGAGAAGAAACATAACAGCTATTCAAATTAATCAACATGGACCTCAATCGTGAATAAGAATGGAAGATCAGGGATTACCAGATATTTGAGGAAAACCAGCAAGACCCAAATAAGTGACCAAAATTTAAAAAGAGAAAAACTTTCACCAACAGAAATAGACAATCATGGAAAAGAGAACTTTTTAAATATTCTAAGTATTATCTGTATTGGTCAACTTGATTGTATGAAGATATCACATCCACAGAATAAGTTGATATGAAAAGGAACAAAAGTTCATAAAAATTTAATATATTTAATATTTAAATGTTTAATGAATATAAAACAATAGAAAGCAAAGAAGAAAATATCTTAAAATATAAAGCAAATCACAAGAGAGATTTAAAAAATGAGGGAAAATTTTCTAAATATGGCGAGATACATACAGGAGGACTAATATTCATCTAATAAAAAGTTGAGAAAGAAGGAATCAGGAAAACTGCATGCAGGGAAAAAGTATCAAAAAAATAATAGAAGAATTATTTCTCTGAGGCTGAAGCAAAACAGAAGGTGGAAATAGCCCAGTAAGTGAGGAGCAGAGCAAAAAAAAAAAAAAATACACTTTCTTTTTTAAATTAGTTTTTATTTTTCAATTGCAGTTGACATTCAATATTATGTTAGTTTCAGGTGTACAACATAGTGGTTAGACATTGATATAACTTACGAAGTGATCCCCTGATTAATCTAGTACCAAGCTGGCACCACATACAGTTATTACAATACTATTGACTGTATTCCCTATGCTGTACTATGCATCCCTATGACTATTTTGTAACTGCCAATCTGTACTGTTTAATCCCTTCACCTTAAAAATTTTCACCTAAAGGCATCTTCATGGAACTTTTTACACCAAGGATAAAGAGAAGAACTAAAATGTTTGCAGCTTGCGGGGAGCCGGGGGGCGGGGAATATCTCAGCTACAAAGGTAAAAGTAACAGACTTTATTTCTGAATATTACAAACATGTCCTCCATCAAGTCCATTCCAATTTTTTTTTTATTTTATTGGGGAAGGGGAACAGGAATTTATTGGGGAACAGTGTGTACTTCCAGGACTTTTTTCCAAGTCAAGTTGTTGTCCTTTCAATCTTAGTTATGGAGGGTGCCATTCAGCTTCAAGTTGTTGTCCTTTCAGTCTTAGTTGTGGAGGGTGCAGCTCAGCTCCAGGTCCAGTTGCCATTGCTAGTTGCAGGGGGCACAGCCCACCATCCCTTGCGGGACTCAAGGAATTGAACTGGCAACCTTGTGGTTGAGAGGACGCGCTCCAACCAACTGAGCCATGCGGGAGGCAGCTCAGCTCAAGGTGCCGTGTTCAATCTTAGTTGCAGAGGGCAGAGCCCACCATCCCTTGCGGGACTCAAGGAATTGAACTGGCAACCTTGTGGTTGAGAGCCCACTGGCCCATGTGGGAATCGAACCAGCAGCCTTTGGAGTTAGGAGCACCGAGCTCTAACCACCTGAGCCACCAGGCCGGCCCCTCCATTCCAATTTTCATACCCATCAGCAATGTATAAGAATACTCATTTCCCCAATCTGTGCGAATGCTGAGTATTACTCTTTATAATCTTTGTTGGTCTGATAGAAAAGAAAATGGGTTTTCATTACTGTCTAATTCCCATTTACTAGTGATGTATTTTTGTAATGTGTGCATTGGCTGTTGTATTGGTCTTTTGCACATTTTTTGTTTGTATCCCCTGCCATGTTTTTCTATCATGGATGTCTCATTAGCATTGCTGGATGCTAGAAGACAATTAAGCAATGCCTTCGAATTCAGAGGGAAAATAGTTTTGAATCTAAAATCTCATATCCAGAAAAATCTATCTAATCAAGGGAGGGTGAAATTGGGACATTTTTTTATTACATGAAAGGTTCAGAAAGTCTATTTCCTCAGTACCCTTTCTTTAAAAACAATTACTTGATCAATACCCCAGTAAACACATCTAAACAAAAGAAAGACATAGCATCCAGAAAGGAGAACAATTAATACAGGAGTACAATGAAAAGAAATCCAAGAATGATAATTTATTAGTTAAAGTAGATTAAACTTTCATAACAAAATGTGATGGGCTGTTTTTTTGCTCATATAGAAGTCAAAATTAATATCTGTGGTTGGCAAGCACCCTCCCCTACATGGCATTTCAGGACCCAGGCTCTTTTCCCACCTGGAGCTCCAACAAACCTTAGCACTTTGCCATTTCATGTTGTGACTGTAGATTTCAACCTGTAAGAAAGGAAAAGTGAGCGTGGAGGAGGCCCACCTCTTTTTCCTGTCTGATGATTGACTTAACTCTGACTCTTTGGACACATTCTAAGGAGGATGGCAGGCCCTGATTCCACGATCCAAAGTAAGTATCCAAAGATTTATAAGGAAAATTGCTACAGATAATACCCTGATATTTCAGTTTCTAGAGCTCCTCCCCCAACACTGCTCCAATACCAACCCTATTTACTCCCATCAGATAGAGGAAACCCTATACGCTCTATCCATACTCTAGTTACAGAGTCCAGAGTTATAACCCCACAGCTGACTGGTCAGCAGGTCATACTAGTCACTTATCCCATAGCTCATCCTCATCACTTCATCTCATGTGGAAGCATTCACCTAGTTCCTCAGAAAAGATAAGTGCAATGTGGCTGTCAGATCTGAATGCTCTTAGCCAAGACATCTGTGAAAAGTCTTGGCTGGGCCAGACTGGAGGAGGAGGCACCACAGAGGTGGGTGTCCATCTACGTGCAGCTTGAAGTAGTGGGAACTCTGTCTTGGCCAACAAGAACTTTAGACATGCTAAGACTGGCCCATATGCTCCTCAGGATATAAAGAGAGGTGACAGGTTTCTCGCCTCTGTGATCTTCCCTCTGCCTCTCAAATTATCACACCTCACATTGGGACCCTCCTGTGTTTCATTAGTGATGGGGAAAGCCAGCCAACTGGGGATTAGTATAGGTTTATTTGGGGTTGGCTCTTTTAAAAACCACTTTCACAGGGTAATAGCCTGGGGTCAACTCTTCAGTGAAATGCTGGAAAAGAGAAAATATGGTGCTCTTTATGGCTTGTTTATCCATCTGCATCTTCCCTGGTGCACGTTCCTGGAGTCCAGGGTTATGACCTTTCAGGGTTTTGAAGCTTGTTCAAAGCTATTCTTCAATGACTGTTTAAGAACTAGGAGAGGTCGCCACTGAAAATAACACCATGCACAGCAATTCATTCCTGCTTCAT
Source organism: Rhinolophus hipposideros (assembly GCF_964194185.1). NCBI lineage: Eukaryota > Metazoa > Chordata > Mammalia > Chiroptera > Rhinolophidae > Rhinolophus > Rhinolophus hipposideros. Next base: position 33,556,223 of record NC_138068.1, read on the forward strand.
CCCCATGTAGTAGTTTCCTTCATTTTCACCATTCACCATTCACTAAACATGAATATATGTGAATGATGTGAAAATAGATCATATGTATGTGTGTGTGTGTGTGTGTGTGTGTGTGTGTATTCTTACTTTTGCAAAGTGGAGATCCTCACTTTGCAAAAGTAAGAATTTAGGGACATGGTTTTAGAAAACTCTTGTTCATTAGAATTCCACGAACATTCATGTCCAGGTCTTTTGGATTTATACTTCCAAAGTTCATGATGAGACAGATGTTCTATTAAAAGGGAAAAGTATCAAAAACAAAAGTCAAACTGTGAGCTTCACACTTTGAAACTTGCTTATTTTGCTTCTGGAAAAAATAAAAAGTTTTAATAAAAAGATGCTTAAAATGAGAGACAGGCAAGTTGAACACAGATTTAATTAAATAAAGTGCTAAGAAATTTTTACAGTTGTCCTGTTTTCGTTAGTGTGCCCTTGAATTATACTCATAAGATATTCCATTGAGGGCAAACCGCCCTCAACATTGTTTATTAGTAATCAAATTTGAATGCATGAGATATGTTAAAAATGCACACGTCTCTTAAACTTAAAATTCCTCCTCTGAGAATTTTCACTAAAGAAACACTTTTAATAACTTTAGTTGCTGGCAACATTATGGTCTAAATAACCAGAAACCTCTCATTGCAAAGTGAAAATACTAGAGAAAATGTAAGACCCTTTTAAATGCAGAGCCTGGCCTGCAAGACAGTTAGGGAAATCCCAGGGATGCCAAATAAAAAGGAATGTGAAATCTCAACGTGAAAGAGCTGAGCCAAAACTCTGGTGGTCCTATGGGTCCTCTGGGTCCTATGGATGAGAACTTAGGTTAGTGAGAAAAATCTACCTAAAGGCAGAGAGAGATGACAATAATGTTTTCTGTCTAGAATCTAGATGGAGAAAAAAATTAGTCTACTCTGAGAATTTATAACCATAGAACTGGCCTCATGGGTTTGGCATTCACATTTATATGAGAATTCCCATGTCAAGAAATTAGCATAAAATGTGTTCTAACCTGATAATACCCACTGTGTGCCTGGAAGAAAAAAACAGTAATATTCTCTGAAGGGGAATATTCTTACACCACCATTCTCTGAGGTTCCACAGAAGATGAGTTCACAGTCCAAAATTATAAAACTCATGGGGAAATAATCCTCTATGAGCAATAGCTGATTCTAGAAGTTAATATCAGAAACAATGGCAGTAGATAAACACACACACACACACACACACACACACACAAACAAACAAATCATGTTTAAATAATTAAAGACATAAAAATGAACAGAGAATATGAGAAAGGGGACAGATTTGGAAAACACAACTTTTAGAAGTATTAACATATGACCATTAAAAATAAAAGCTCAAAAGATGGGTTAAATAGCAGCTTAGACACATCTTAGGATGTGTGCCCTTGAATTATACTCATAAGATATTCCAGTGAGGGCAAACCCTTAGGAGAAAATTAGTAAACTGTAAGAAAGAAAATTATTCAGAGTATAGCCCAGAGAGATAAAAAATATATATATGAAAAAGAGCTTAAGAATAAATTAAGAATATCACGAAGGTTTAGCAACAAGGATCAGAGTATTGTTTATAAAATTTAAACATTGGAAATAATATAACTGTCTATAAATAGAAGATGTGTTTAATTTTAGTATGTCTTATTTTTTAAGACTTTATTTTAAGATTTTTTTAAGTTTAATTAATTCAGGTTAAATAATACTGTAAAGATACATCTATTGGTATTGAAAGTACAACTATTTTTACAAAACTAATAAATATTTAAAACATGCATTTATATAAATTCATAAAAGCTATCTAGAAGACAATACCCAATATTCTATGGAAAAGTGTGTGTGTGTGTGCATGTGTAACTCCTTCCACAGTTCAACAATAGAATAAACTTAATTAAAAGGAAAAAAATACCACATACTTGACTAACTCAGAACATAACATTACTTTTGCATTAACAATTCTTCCTTAGTTCTGCCTTGACTTGAAGTTCCTACTGGCTGGGTGCTGAGTCCTAAAGATAGTGATCAAAGTTGCTTATAAGCTGTGGCTTTGCAGTGAGAGACAAGAGTGGAGAGGCCTCTTGAGAAGTCTTATGATCCATTCAGAGTGAAATCTGGATCTCAGATTGAGTGTTTAATCACTCAGGGTCAACATCTGAATTGTTCAGGGACCTCTGGCCACCATGTCCCTTATTCCTTAAAGCATCCGTTCAGAAGAGCTTGATACAACTTTTCAGAACACATAGCCAACTAACTGCCTGGCAGCAAGCATGGTGAGGATACTGGCATGCCTGGACCCCACTCTGTCTTATGGGATGAACTTGTTGATTTCGCCATCACCACCATACACCAAGTTCCCCTATGCTGCAGAGTTTGTGTTCTGTGGGAACACTAATGGCCATTCTTCATGGTCAGGGTAGAAAACCTGACCTTCTCTGTAGTCATCACTCATCCAGGCTTTGCATTGTGTTCTTCACCCCATTCTGAATCCTGATTCTAGGTGTTGATAGTCATTCACGAGAACCTAGATACTCACAAGAGAGAAATCTAGGGGAAAATTAGTGATTTCAAAGATACATTCTGCCTTGGACTGTAAGTTTCTGTTTCAGGAGTCACATGATTATATTGTAATAACCGTTACATATCATAGGATAACAAACGCTATCAATATGCTATCAGCAAAATAACATATCCAAGCACGGAAATCTTGTGCATAAAAGCCTGATAATAGCATCTACATTAGATTTAGTCCTGCAGCCTGCCAAGCCCTAGTCTAGTTACCTAATAGATACAGTAGCAGTGCCAAGGGGGTGTTTGGAAAGGCTTCTTTGGCTCCTCCATTATATTCAAGAGCCTTTCCTCAATTGAAGATGTGTTCTCAAACTTCTGCAAAGTACCCAGCCCCTCTTTCCCTCCCACCTAGACTGCTATTTGCTCTATGTTCCCCTATTATAGAAATTCTAGAGAAGCCACTAAACATCTGCTAATTTGTTTGCTTCTTACAAAAATATTTCACGACAGCATCATTGTTGGCAGATAAGTCTTTCAACTTCTTTGCCATACGGGAGCATAATTAGAAAGTGTGTCCTATACAGTCTTTCAGAATGTTCTCAGTTGGATAGAGCTCTAGCTGCCCACAGAGGTAGCCTGCTCACCAAAAAACTCTTTATTGGCTGTCTTCTCTTCCCTGTCTTCCTTCCCCACTCTTTTGCCATGCTTCTGGAATCATTGCCTAAATATACTACTGTCACCCAAATCCTTGTCCCTGGGTCGGCCTTTGAGTGAACTCATGCAAAAAGGCACCTCTTTCTTTTTCACCCAAAATATGTAATCTTAAGGCCTATAGTGTCTTATTGGAATCACAATAATTTGTCCAGTCAACTATGACATTGTTGTAAACCTTCTCCAAAAAACCAAACATTAACCTTTCCATCGGACCACCATGCCAAAGAAACCACCAACTATACAGAAAATGTTCAGTCTAGGTCAGTTGAATATTAGCTAACCCACAGATTTGACTGAGAAATAAATGTTTATCATCAGACGCCACTGAATTGTCATGCCAACAGGTGGGAAGAGCTATACATCTTAAATAATTAAATGGTAATAACTAAAATGAAAGAAATACGAAAGATTGGGGAACATGTTTTCTTCAAATACGAAAGATTAAAAAAATATGATGTACAATGAATTTATGTAAAAATATCACAAAGAACCAATAAATACAAAAACATGAGCATAACTTCACATTATACATTTAAAAATACTGAAGTTGCAGAGCAATAAAAATAAATACAAAATAAACCTGTAATAAGGCACCATTTCCAAATTTTTACTTATTAAATATGTGAATGACATAGATTGAGTTTCGGACAAACTAGTTCATTGCTCTTAAAACAGAGTTCAAGTACTCCGCAGGGCTCACTAAGCCTCCCCTCCAGCATTATCTCCCACCTCTCTCCAGCTCCACTGCCATATTTCTTAAACGTTCTTACCTTCTGCCTGTCTCAGGCACCTCCCAGACATTGTTCTTCATGCCTGGAACTTTTCCTTCCTCCTCCTCCTTGCCCCCAAACCCATCTCTTCCCTGCTCCTTTCTCCTAGTTGACACAAGTATATGTACTATGTATTAACAGGCAGAATTGTCCACATTATTTAAATTATTTTCTCTCCATTTGTTAATTTTTGATTTGAGCATACCTAGTTAATTTCATATAATTTAAGTATATGTGTGGTTCAACTCCACTTTGTTTCTTTATGACAATGGAAGTCCCTCTACAATTTAAGTACAAAATGCCATTTTATTGACCACTTGCTAAGGGTCTTATGTTACTTTCTCATAGATTATTATCTGATAAAATTACGGAAATAACATTGCACGGTACCTATAAATGAATTCATTTTTATAGATTAAAAAAGTGAGATTCAAAGAGGAGGTAAAGGGACTTAGGCTTCAGCTAACATATAAATAACTTAGAAGTTGTTACTCCCATCCTTACAAAGAAATAGCTGAACAAACTGACCCATCGAAGAACTGAGGTGGCAGGGCAAATGGCCACTCTGAAATCTGGACAGACAAGGGTAGAAGATGCTGGTGCCATACGTAGTAGGAAGTCATATGCTAATTTTAATGAATTGCTGGAGATGGAGTATAGACTAGAATGAAAGTAAGAACCTTGTGTGAGCCCCAGTCTTAGAGGGAAGGGTCTAGACTTCCATGGGGCTTACCTCCTGGAACCTTACCAGGTTCTCACAATGAAGATCCCAGAAAGATCCTCCTGGCTCTGGTAGGGAGGGGAAGAATAATACTTGTAAAAATGTGTGCAGAACATTTTTCATAACAAAAATCTACTCTCTAGGGGGGATGGTGCCTACACCATCTGGGGAAGAGACATTTCCTCCACACCAGACCCCTCTAGCCTTCTTGTTTTATCTAATGATGCAGGGAAGAAATAGTCAATAATGAACAAGATGCCAAGGAAATAGATTGGGAATACTGCAGCTAGGGAAGGAAGAAGGGACCAGAGGGATAAATAGCTATATTGCTAGTAAAACACTTGTGAAGTTTACAGCCTAAAGATACAGGCTGACTAAAACAATGAGATTTAATTGAAAAACTATATAACACTTTCCCTCCCAAATGTATGACCACATTAATAAGGCTCCAGTATAATCACACTGGGTTATAGCTGAAAGTCATAATAGACTCTCCCTGAGAAGGAACACTTAGGGAAGCCCAAAGTCAAAACAAAAACAAGGACAATAGAGGAATCCTAAACGTCTTTCACCTATAGCTATAGGAAACCTTAAAAAAAGTCAAACTCCTAATTGGTCAAACATACAACTTCACACTAAGGGCTTATTTACCTTAGTTCCTATTACCCAATAAAACATTCACAATAAAAAAATACAGTCTAAAGAAATAAAGCAATCACCATAACCAGACTCAGACTCAGACTCATGGTTTTATTTAGAAATTAAAAAAAAAAAAAAAACACTGTAACACAAAGAATGCCTTTGATGGGTCCATCCGTAGACTTGACATGACTAAGGAAAGAATCAGTGAGTTTGAAGAGAGGTCAATATAGCAGAACATCCAAAAATCGAAGGACAATTTTGAAAAGTACAACATATGAGTAATTGAAAAGTACAACACATGAGAAGAAAGAAATGATGAAAGAAAAGAAATATTTGAAGTAATAATGGCTGAAAACTTTCCAAAGATAATGACGGACACAAAAACAACACAGATCCAGGAAGCTCAGAGAACACTAAAAGGATTTGAAAAAAACAAAACAAACCCTAGGCATATAATATTAAAACTACAGAAAAAGACAAAGAGAAAATCTTAAAGGAGCCAGAGGGGAAAAAAACACCTTACCAGTAGAACAAGAATAAGGATTACAGTGGACTTATCATCAAAAATCATGCAAGCAAAAGAAGAGTGAAGTGAAATATTTGAAGCATTGAAAGAAAAAAACACCACCAACCTAGAATTCTATGTTCAGTGAAATTATATTTCAGAAATGAAAGAAATAAAGACTTTCTCTGACGAACAAAAACAGAGAATTCATCACTGGTAGACCTATTCTGCAAGGAATATTAAAAGAAGTTCTTCAAGTAGAAGGAAAATAATATAGGTCAGAAACTTGGATCTACATGAACACCAGAAGAGTGTCAGAGAAGGAATAAGTGGAGGTAAAATATTTCATTCTTATTATTCTTAAATTAGTTAAAATAACTTTTAAAAAGTAATAATAGTAAAATGTATTGCAGGGAGGATAGCATATGGATAAATGATATAAATGACAGCAATATCACAGGGATGGGAGAGATGAATTGGCAATATTCTGCTAAAAGGTACCTGAACTTCATGTGAAGTGTTATAGTGTTATTTGAAGGTGTACTTAGATTGCTTTTTTTAAAAAAAAAAATTTTTAAATAAGAGATGTATGTTACACTCTAAGGAAACCACTAAAAAAATTTTAAGTATACTCAATATGCTGAGGAGATAAAATGAAATCAATCATATAAAGATGTTTAATGCTGAGGAGATAAAATGAAATCAATCGTATAAAGATGTTCAGTTAAAACCAGAGAATAAAGGGGAAAAAAAAGAGAGGAAAAGAGGAAAAGAACATTACAACATGACAGATATTAATCGAATTATATTAATAATCAATTAAATTTTTAATTAATTATTATTCTTCAATTACAGTTGACATTCAACATTATTCTATATTAGTTTCAAATGTACACCACAAAGGTTAGACATTTATATAATTTACAAAGTGATCACCAACATGCATTACAATAGTTATTACAATAGTATTAACTATATGTTATTACAATAGTATTAACTATATTCCCTGCGTTATACTTTACATTCCATGACTATTTTGTAACTACCATTTTGTACTTCTTAACCTCTTCACCTTTTTCACCCATCCTCCCAACCCCACTTCTATCTGGCAACCATCAGTTTGTTCTCTGTATCTATGACTCTGTTTCTGTTTTCTATTTTGTTGGTTCCTTTATTTTGTTCTTTAGATTCCACGTATAAGTGAAATCATACGGTATTTGTCTTTCTCTGTCTGACTTATTTCACTTAGCATAATACTCTCTAGGTCCATCCATGTTGTCACAAACGTTAAGATTTTATTCTTTTTATGATTGAATAATATTCCATTGTATATATCTACCACCTCCTCTTTATCCAATCATCTATTGATGGGCACTTAGGTTGCTTTCATATCTTGGTTATTGTAAATAATGCTGCAATGAACATAGGGGTGCATATATCTCTTTGAGTTAGTGTTTTGGATTTATTTGGATAAACATCCAGAAGTAGAATTGCTGGGTCATAAAGTAGTTCTATTTTTTTATTTTTTGAGGAACCTCCAAACTGTTTTTCATAGTGGCTGCACTAATTTGCAATCCCACCCACAATACACAAAGGTTCCATTTACTTTACATCCTTGTCAATATTTATTGCTTGTTGACTTACTGATGATAGTCATTCTGACAAGTTTAAGGTGATATCTCATTGTAGTTTTAATTTGCATTTCTCTGACGATTAGTGACATTGAGCATTTTTTCATATGTCTGTTGATCATCTGTATGTCCTTTTTGGAGAAATATCTATTCAGGTCCTCTGCCCATTTTTAACTGCATTGTTTCTGTTTTGTTTTGGTTTTCTGGTGTTAAGTTTTATGAGTTCTTCATAAATTTTGGATATTAACCTCTTATCGGACATATCATTGGCAAATATCTTCTCCTGTCAGTAGGCTGTCTTTTCATTTTGTTGATGATTTCCTTTGTTATGAGAACACTTTTTATTTTGATGTAGTCCCATTTGTTTATTTTTGTAACTCCTTGGGCAAGGTCAACAAAAGAAAAAAATAAATAAATGGGACTACATCAAAATAAAAAGTGTGCATATATATGTGTGTGTGTGTGTGTGTGTGTGTGTGTGTGTTTATGTGTGTGTATATGTATGAGTATATATATATGAGTGCATATATATGAGTATATATACATATATATAAAAATAATATGTATATGTATAATGTTTTATATATATATGGATATATATATAATGTAATAGAGGTTACTGACTATGTTTTCTTCTAGGAGTTTTCTGGTTTCGGGTCTTACTTTTAAGTCTTTAATCCATTTTTAGTTTATTCTTGCATATGGTATAAGAAGATGATCCAGTTTCATTTTTTTTTTGCATGTATCTGTCCAGTTTTCCCAGCACCATTTATTGAATAGACTGTCTTTATCCTGTTGTATATTATTGCCTCCTTTGTCATAGCTTGATTGACCATAGAGGCATGGGTTTATTTCTGGGCTTTCAATTCTGTTTCACTGATCTGTGTCTGATTTTATGCCAGGACTATGCCATTTTGATTGCTATAGCCTTGTAGAATAGTTTGATATCTGGTAGCACGATACTTCCAATTTTATTCTTCTTTCTAAAGATTGCTGTGGCTCTTTGGGGTCTTTTGTGGTTCCATATAAATTTTAGAATTATTTTTTCCAGTTCTCTGAAAAAAATCCATTGGTAGTTTCATTACATTTGCACTAAATCTGTAGATTGCTTTGGGTAGTATGGTTTTAATGGTGTTAATTCTTCCTATCATAAGCACAATATATGCTTCCATTTGTTAATATCTTCTTCAGTTTCTTTCTTCAATGTCTTATAATTTTCTGAGTACAAGTCTTTCATTTCTTTGGTTAAATTTATTCCTATGTCGTTTTTTGTTTGTTTGCTGCAATTGTAAATGGGATTATTTTCTTAATTTCACTTTCTGATATTTTGTTATTTTTGTATAAGTGCAACTGAATTCCAAATATTAATTTTGTATCCTGCTATTTTACTGAATTAATTTATCAGTTCTAATAGTTTTTTTAGTGGAATCTTTAGTGTCTTCTGTGTATAGCATCATGTCATCAGCAAACAATGACAGTTTTACGTTCCAGTTTGGATGCCTTTTACGCTTTTTTTTCTTCTCTGATTGCTCTGGATAGAACTTCCAATACTATGTTGAATAAAAATTATGAAAGTGGACAATCGTGCCTTGTTCCTGGTTTTAAGGAGAATGCTTTTAGCTTTTCACCATTGAGTAGGATGTTAGTTGTGGATTTGTCATATATGGCCTTTATGTTGAGGTTTGTTCCCTCTATTCCCACTTTGCTGAGTGTTTTTATTAAAAATGGATACTGGATTTTGTATCCATTTTGTATCCAATGATTTTGGATATAAAGCATTGTATCCAATGCTTTTTCTGCATCTACTGATAGGATCAGATTATTTTTATTTTTCATTTTGTTTATGTGATGCATCATGTTAAGTGATTTGTAGGTATTGAACCAACCTTGGATTCCAGGAATAAATCTCACTTAATCATGTTGTATGATTTTTGAATATATTGATAAATTGGGTTTATTTATATTTTGTTGAATATTTTTGCATTCTATATGCATCAGGGATATCAGCCTATAATTTTCTTTTTCTATAATGCTTATATCTGATTTTGGGATTAGGGTCATACTGGCCTCATAAAATGGGTTTGGGAGCCTTCCCTCCTCTTGAACTTTTTTGAATAGTTCAAAAAGTATCACTGTTAATTCTTTTTGAATATTTGGTAAAATTCACCTGTGAAAATGTTCATTCCAGGACTTTGGGGGGATTTTTTTATTTCTGATTTTATTTCATTAGTAGTAATGAGTTGGTTCAGATTTTCTGTTTCTTCTTTATTTAGTCTTGGAAGATCGTATGTTTCTAGAAACTTACCCATTTCTTCCAAATTTTCCAACTTGTTGGCATCTAATTGTTTGTAGTATTTTGTTATAATTATTTGTATTTTTGTGGTGTCATTTGTCACTACTTTAATTTCTGATTTTATTTATTTGGATCCTCTCTCCTTTTTTCTTGATAAGTCTGCTTAAGGGTTTATCAATTTTGTTTATCTTTTCAAAGAACCAGCACTTGGTTTCACTAATTTTTTGTATTTTTTAGACTCTATTTCATTTATTTCCTGTCTGATCTTTATTATTTACTTCCTTATACTCACTTTGAGCTTTGTTTGTTCTTCTTTCTCTAGTTCCTTTAGGTGTAAGGTTAGATTGTTTATTTGATATTTTTCTGGTTTCTTGAGGTAGGCCTATATTGCTATGAATTTCCCTATTAGTACTATTCTTACTCGGTCCCAAAGATTTCAGGTTGTTGTCTTTTCATTTTCATTTATCTCATGGTATCTTTTGATTTCTTCCATTATCTCATTATTAACTCATTCATTGTTTAGTAGCATACTATTTAGTCTTTATGTGTTTGTGTGTTTTTCTGCTTTTTTCTTGTTTCTAGTTTCACACCACAATTGTCACAGAAGATGCTTGATATGATTTCAGTCTTCTTAAATTTATTGAGACTTGCTTTGTGGCCTAACATATGGTCTATCCTGGAAAACGTTTCATGTGCACTTGAAAAGAATTTATATTCTGTTGCTTTGGGGTGAAATTCCCTAAAAGTATCAATTAAATCCATCTGGTCTAATGTTGTCATTTAAGGCCACTATTTCCTTGTTACTTTTCTATCTGGAAGATCTATCTATTGTTGTCAATGGGGTGTTAAAGTCCCCTAATATGACTGTATTACTGTTGATCTCTCACTTTATGTCCATCAGTATTTATTTTATATATTAAGTGCTCCCATGTTGGGTGCATAAATGTTCACAAGGGTTATATCCCTTGATCCCTTTATCATTATGAAATGTCCTTCTTTGTTCCTTAGCATAGCTTTTTTTTAAAGTCTATTTTTTCTAATATAAGCATTGCTACCCCAGGTGTTTGTTTTTTTTCATTTCCATTTGTATGAAATATATTTTTCCATCCCTTTATACTTTCAGCCTGTGTGTGTCTTTCAATCTGAAGTGGGTATTTTGTAGACAGCATATATGGGTCTTGTTTTCTTATCCATTCAGCTATCCTGTGTCTTTTGACTAGAGCATTTAAGCCACTTACATTTAAAGTGATTATTCTTAGGTATGTTGTTAGTGACATTTTATTATTCATATTTATGTTCTTTATTCTCCTTGTGCTTCATTTTATGTAATACTGGTTTGGTGGTGATGAAATCCTCCAGCGTTTTAAATGTGGATTGTCTAAATACACCAATTAAGTAGAAGAGCCCAACTATGCTTCCAACATGATCTGAGTCCACTATAAAGCCTCTTTCTGCTTAACTAGATCAATTGGGTTCTTATTATATTTATTTTTCAAAGGACTCAGTCACTGACAAATTTGATAGGTGAATACCTCCTGATTTATATTACATCCATCAAAACATGAAAAATAAAACACATACAATAAAAATCTGAAATAACCCTAGGTATTCAAAGAGTTGTTAAAGTGGTTGCATATACCACTTAGGAATGCATTAGGCTTTAAGTAAAATAATACCCAATAAACATTGTCTTAAACCAACAGAAGTTTAGATTTCTCATCTAAGAGAAATGCCAGAGACAGCAGTTTCTGGCATGGGTTCTGCTGCTCAACAGTGCCATCAGGAGCCTAGACTATTTCTGCCTTTTCATTCCACTTTTCTTCACTTTTGTCCTCATATTTGTCGCTTCAGTATCACAAAATGGCTATTATAGTTCTGGACTTCGTGTCATCATTCAAGGTAGATAAAGGAGAGGAAAGAGAAATGCTGGTGGTATATGAGATCTGATGATTAAGTTCGTGAACTTGTTGCAACAATGTTGCTAACCTTTTTTTGATATCAGAGGGATTATTCATTATGAATTTGTGCCAACTGGACTATCAGTTAACCAAGTTTACTATTTGGAAGTGCTGATAAGGCTGTGTGAAAAAGTTAGACAATGGGCAGCCAGTCGGCTCAGTTGGTTAGAGCGCAGTGCTTATAACACCAAGGTCCCTGGTTCAATTCCCACAAAGGCCAGTGAGCTGCACCCTCCACAACTAGATTGAAAACAACGACTGACTTAGAGCTGATGGGTCCTGGAAAAACATGCTCTTTCCCAATATTCCCCGACAATAATAATAATTTTTAAAAGATTTTTTAAAAAGAAAGAAAAAGACAACCTGAACTTTCCGCCAACAATTCATGGCTCTTGCATCACGACAATGCACCAGCTCACATGGCACTGTCTGTGAGGGAGTTTTTAGCCAGTAAACAAATAACCGTATTGGAACACCCTCCCTACTCACATGATCTGCCCCCCAGTGACTTCCTCCTTTACCTGAAGACAAAGGAAATATTGAAAGAATACATTTGATGACACTCAGGACATCAGGGGTAATACAACAACATCTATGATGGCCATTCCAGAAAAAGAGTTCTAAAATTGCTTTGAAGGGTAGACTAGGTGTTGGCATCAGTGCTTAGCTTCCCAAAGGGAATACTTTGAAGGTGACCATAGTGATAGACAGCAATGAGGTATGTAGCACTTTTTCTAGGATGAGTTCACAAACTTAATTGTACAACCTCGCATGTCTCACTTTACCAAGAAAGCAAAAGCTTTCCTTGAAATTCCCTCAAAATATAACAGTTTACATCTCTTGGGTAAAGAACTGTATCAGATAACCACCTGTAGCTGCAAGATAGGCTAAGAAAATTAGTGTTTTACTTTCCCAATCTATATTATTGAGGTAGGTGAGAAAAAAGAAGGTAAACCAACACCCCATAATGGCTACTATTGCATATCTAAATAAAAATAGAAAATCTGATTTTCTAGCTATCATTAGTTTTGCTGTTTCTTCCTTTGTCTGAACTTATGATTTCTCAAAAAAAGGTTTTAGTGAATATTCTCCATATGAGCCACAAATTCATTTAAGACTGAAACAAGACTTTCTTCTACATCTACTAAACATTTTTGCACTTCGATCTCTAACACAGCGCTGGTCTCCAAGCTATAACCTTGACTGTATTTATGCTTCCATGGATTCTGAATACAATTCAAGTGAAAGTGAAAAACTTCAAAGTTAGGTGAACATACTATGCAAAAAATCCCTCTAGGTTTTATACACAGGAGGTTTAAGATATTTTATTCTAAGATAAGTTGGGGCATTTGGTATAGAGCAGCAAGTTAGGAGTCAAATAGAATGTTCTCACCTGCAAGTGTTTGAAATCTAACTTTGAACAGCTTTCTTAAACAACTAAAGGAGGAGTGGCCAGATGGCTCAGTTGGTTAGAGCGTGAGCTCTCAACAACAAGGCTGCTGGTTCACCTCATGGGATGGTGGGCTGCGCCCCCTGCAAGATTGAAAACGGCAAGTGGACTTGGAGCTGAGCTGCGCCCTCCACAAGTAGATTGAAGGACAATGACTTGGAGCTGATGGGCCCTGGAGAAATACACTGTTCCCCAATATTCTCCAATAAAAAAATAAATTTAAAAAAAATTTTAATTAAGAAAAAAATAAGGAGTTTCTTGGTTTCAGCAGAGTTTTATCCAGTGAGTCACCAATGTCACTAAGGACCCTGTTTTTGCTTTTGTTTTTAATCTGTCTTTTCTGACATCTATGACATATCAGCTTCACCCAAAGTCTGGGTTGCCTCATGCTCATATGATGGCTGCCAACAACTATGTTTTCACACACATTTGAAACAAAAAAAAAGAGAGAGATAAAGAAATATCTTTCTATTATCCCAGACATTTAGTGTGCAGTCCTTCACTTTGCTCTGACTAACCAGTCACTGAGTCAATAGGAACACAAAAATTTGATTGGCTTTAGCCAATCAAGGCCCATCCTCATAGCTGGGATTAGGATCAGTTCCACATAAAGTGCAAAGTGCACAATTGTATGGTGGAGGATAGAGAATGGATAGGGGTACTGAAAGAGGCAATCACAATTTCCACTAGAACCAGATCCCTGAATTGCTTCTTTACCATCTATGAGCATATATCCCCATGCACCTCAGATCCCTCCTCTATAACATATAAATAGTAAAAGCTACTCCACTCACTCCTCATGGTCCTTGTAAGGACTGAGTCAGAGAACATAAATGAATGTCCTTTGTAAACAATGATGTGCTCATCGATGTAAGGTGCACTTAAATTATTATTAGGTTGCTGCAAACATAATTGCAGCTTAAAAGTTGAAAAACAATTGCAAAAACTGCAATTACTTTTGCACCAACCTAATAAGTGTTGACGGTAAGCTTCTGGATGAATTTCTATTACACACTGTGTGCAGCTACTGTTAGTGACTTACATAGATTTACTTGGCCTTTCCCATTCCTGTTCACACTACCCAACTTCCAACTGCCAACACCTATATCTCTTTGTCTGAGGTTTTTCTCTGGAGTCTTCACCCATGTAGGAGTCAGGTCACAAGTGCTAGGGTATTAACATCCTTCTCCCCAGCCCAGGAGTAGCCCAACCTGTGACTGACAGAGGAATAAATCCCTTGCTCCTTAGGTGGATAATTTTAAAGCAGGATCTATGCAAATCCCAGAGTGCCATACCTTCAGTTAGAGTAGGCTCCAGTTGCCTACTATGGTGACTGGCTTGCTAATGCACCTTGTGTTGGCTTCCTTCCCTCCTGTTCTCATCCCCCCCTCCTACTTCTGCTTTCTGGGATCACCTCCCAAATAAACTTCTTGCATTCATATCCTTTTCTCAGAGTTGGCTTCTGGAGGAATCCAAACGAAGACATATATCAAACTAGTATCATACGAATATGAGAATGCTTATTTGGCATGAAAAGTATATCCCAGATGTTTTATTTTAAAATGCATTTAATGATTCTTTTAAAGTGTTTTCTGTGTGAGTTTTCATTTTCTATGTATAGCATACCTTTGTTTCTAATTAATTCATTATGTTGCTAGGCTAACTGAGGGGTCAAACATGGCCTGCCTCCAGACAAAGATGAAACACGAGCAATGGCACCCAGATGTATTTTTCACAAAGTCCTGTCCTGAAGATAGATAATGCTATTAGAACCTAGAATCTACAATTAGTGTATTTGTCAGTAAAATACACACCAGACTGTGATGAATTTGCATGTTTGAAGGCAAAAGGAAAAAAATATATATGTTCAAGGTGCATTCACTTAGCCATTACTAAAAGAAAAAGTTTTGTTTTGCACTGAGTTCATTTCTATTGTAACCACGCTAAACTGAATTGAACAGATCATTTCATTTAGGCACATAAGAAATGATAGTTTGTTGTGTTACGTGAGCATTTTGAAAGAATAATTTGGTTTTAAACCATGTAGCAGAGTTGTAGATAATTATTATAAATTGAATGTCTAACTATATTTGTCTTCTTACTTTCCAATTATATTCAAATTTGGTTAAAAACTTAACCTTGCCTCAGGGCCTTTGCAGTTGCTCATATACATGGCTGGCTCTTTCTCATTATTTGTGTGGTAGAAAGTCCCTCTTCATCTACCATCTAAAACTGTGCTGACCAGTATAGTGGCCACTAGCCATAGTAGCCACTAGCCAAGTTGAGCACTTCAGAGGTGCCATATATATAAAGTATACACTGGATTTTGAAGACTTATGTGGGGGAAAAATGAATGTAAAACATCTCTTTAATAATTTTGACTACATGTTGAAATTTTATTTTGGCTATATTGAGTTAAAATGTATGTTATTAAAATTAATTTTGCTTGTTTCTTTTTACTTTAATTAACGTGGAATTTTCTCTTACCAGGAAATTTAAAATGACATATGCGGTATATTTGGACCTACATAATATTTCTATTGTTTGGTGCTGACCTGCCCACACCAGCCTGAGAAGCCTGCTTTATTGTCATCATAGCACTTGATCACTCTGAGATGAGCGAATTCTAAATGATTTATTTGTATACTGGAATTATACAAGTAAATTCTAAATTGTTTACTATAAGCTCCAAGAATCTTGTTGGCCAAGCTTATTCTACATCATTGTCTGGCACATAGTAGAGGTGAAAACGTACTTTGTGAAATTATTAGATGACAGGCAAAAGGAATGAGTGGGCCATGTGCTCTGTGTCTCTGAGAGCTTCCTTTGTCAAGAGTGACTCAACTGCATGGAGTGTTCACCAGGTTGATGAATTGGACTAGGTCCCCCCAAAGGGAGAGAAAAGGCAGTCACACAAAAGAAACTTAACTTGTTCACTGGCCATTTCTGAATTGTATTTTGTGGTTTTCTCAATGAAGTCACAATCGGAAACGTAAGACTATTTGGTTCAGCTGGTAAGAGTGACCAAACACTTGGGCCCTGGAGAAATACACTGTTCCCCAATATTCTCCAATAAAAAAATAAATTTAAAAAAAAAATTAATTAAGAGAAAAATAAGGAGTTTCTTGGTTTCAGCAGAGTTTTATCCAGTGAGTCACCAATGTCACTAAGGACCCTGTTTTTGCTTTTGTTTTTAATCTGTCTTTTCTGACATCTATGACATATCAGCTTCACCCAAAGTCTGGGTTGCCTCATGCTCATATGATGGCTGATCTAGCTGAGCAGAGGATTTGCTGGTTTTTAGGAAGCTAATGACTCAGGAACTAAAGCGATTGACTGGGATCAAAAAGACTTTAACTGACCTTCTGCTTAGTGCATAATCATTACAACAATCAAGAAACTGGAGGCACTTCATTGGGCTAGAAGTCACCACTAATTGCTGGCCTCTGAGTCCCGTAACTGCCATCAAATGGCTACCATGATACAATTAAACATC
The DNA here is from genome assembly GCF_964194185.1 of Rhinolophus hipposideros. NCBI lineage: Eukaryota > Metazoa > Chordata > Mammalia > Chiroptera > Rhinolophidae > Rhinolophus > Rhinolophus hipposideros. Next base: position 33,572,964 of record NC_138068.1, read on the forward strand.
ATAGGTGACAACCCCATTAAGATGAATGGAAAGTTCACACTTTACTTATTACTATTATTTTTAGATTTGCCTGTCTGAAGACTCAAGACTTTCTCCAGACCAAGTCAGAACCTTCTTAAACTTTGCTCACTGAAACGACTCTGTCTTGTACAGAACGTCAAATCTGGAGTTAGGCAACCACAGTGCTCTATAAGTTCTGTGACATATTGTGCATTTTCCCCTTATTGTCCTACAATAGAGATTTCTATATTCAGAGCAGGAAGGTATGCAGTTTTCAACTCACATACAGGGAACCCACGGTTCAAATTCCGTCCTGACCAATGATTTACAGAAAGGTTTTAAACAATTTTTTAAACGATTTTCTGTTCCTGTTTCCTGATTTTGGATTTTCCCACTGCAAAATACTTTGTCATAAAATAAAATAAAAAACAGTTTGATTTTCATGTACATGCTATTAATATTTACGCCTTTTTGTATGACACAAATTACTTTAAAAAGTTCATTAAAGACTTACCTAGCATGAATATATAAATAGCAAAACCTCTCTGGGATTCTCCACTTGTCTTTACCAAAGCTTAGAAAATTTCTAATTAATATTTTGATATCATTCTCCATATATCATAAATATTCGGTTATTTGGAAATGTCTGGATTGTATTATTTTTCAGTTTTGGTTAGACTCCCATTATTATGTGTACATGACCTGATACAGAGCAACTCAATTTTTCTACCCTATACCTAAATGCTTATAAGTTGGCCCCACTCTCTGTTCATCTTTTTTTCAGTTATTTATTCCGACCTCATCCCACAAAGCTACATATTCGTTTTCATCCTTATTCTTATTATTTCCCTCCATTAGAATGTTCTTCCTTTTCCCACTTGTTTCTCCAAACCCATCCTAACATTGGATGCCTGTTCATGCTTTCCTTCTCCCTGAAATCTGCTCATAGTAACTAGCTTCTATTTGAATAACAATATCAATAATTTATTTCATTTTTTCCTTCCTTTCTTCCTTTCTTCCTTCCTTCTTCTTGCCCTCCCTCCCTTCGTTCCTCTATCTATCCATTCAAATAACATGTATTGTGCTTCACAATTCACTAAGACCCAAGGAGTGAGTAAACCAGACCCAGCTGCTACCCTCATAAAGTTCCTTTAGTGAAAGAGACAAATAAGAACCTGTTTACCTCGACTTTATAGCTAACTCACAAGTCCCTTGAGGACAAGGCATCCTTTTCATTCTAAAAGACGAAGGAGGTTCTCAGAAATGCCTCTTAAATTGACCAATGCCTTATAAGTAAATTTGATATTTATGTTTATAACTGACTTGGTGTATTTGTCTCCAGGACTCTGATCCTGGATTTCAGTCAACAGTTGTTCACCATCCCTGAGGCAGGGTCCTAAACCTTTCTGGGGGGATACAAAGTTAAGGGGTAAAACTTGTTTTCAAGAAACTGCCAAGATGCTGCCCAAATCTAGCGATTTAAAAGGCAAGGCATTGCTTGCACTCTGTTTCAGTGATTCTTCCTCTTCTCAGGATAGCCTGTGCAGTAGACTAACTCCTTGAACCAATGGGGTTGACTTCACTCTTTCTGCACAGACCAGTTCAGAGGCTCAACTCAGGACCTCTTACACTTAGTTAGGTAGCTTTATCTTGTAGTGATAATATCCAGTTAACAAATGTGAATTTATCCTTAAAAGATCCTTTCAAATTAAAATGTCTCTCTTCAAAATGATTTCAAATAGATAAAGTAGCAAGTTTCTCCTAGTACACATAAATGTGAGTTGTTTTCCCAAACTCAAATAATAGATCATTTTATTTTATATAATATCTACCCAACGTCACTGTGGCTACTTCATTGACTTTATGCATCTGCTTCCTTCATGACCTCTGAGAACAAGCTAACAGTGACAATCTGAGACATAAACCATAGAAATGAATAGAGTAATTTGAAGTTGTCAATGCTGAATGTCATTTACAACATAAACTATGTTAATTGAAGGGGTCTCCCTTTGAACACTGTCAGTTGTTGAGTTTACCATTTGGAGATACATCTGTTCCTTTAAATCGTAGTGTTTCCAGAGTAGAGAACTTACTGAGGATGTCTTCTCTACTGCCATTCGCACTAAATATGTTCCTGGAAGTGGTCAACTACAAGACTGAATAGTAAACCTCAGCATCATGAGAACCAGCACTATAAACTCTAAGTTGCTTCAAGTAATCTCCCTCCCTCCCTCCCTCCCTCCCTCCCTCCCTCCCTCCCTCCCTCCCTCTCCCTCCCTCCCTCCCTCCCTCCCTCCCTCCCTCCCTCCCTCCCTCCCTCCCTCCCTCCCTCCCTCTCTCTCTCTCTCTCTCTCTCTCTCTCTCTCTCTCTCTCTCTCTCTCTCTCTCTCGCACGCTAATTTGAATCTCACTTCCCAACTAAGGACATAGTGGAAGTATGCTGAGGCTAGAGAAAAAGCACTGCATTTGGAACATGTTTTGCTTATTTTCCCATAAACCCACTTGACTTAATTCATCCACATCCATTTTGTAAAAAAAGAAAAATTAAAAAAAAAAAGAACCTGAAAATGTCAATAGAGTGACCAAAGAAGGAAAATGACATTTAAGTTAAATTTCCACCTTCTCTGGATAGTGTTACCCAGGGCAGCTCCCGGCTTTTCAGTGAGGAGGAGGGGCTAGCAGTGAGCTTCATTAGCCATAATGATAATTACACACACTTTCAAAGAGGCTTTTATCCCCAAGGCTTGAAGTGCTCTATAAACATTAATTAATTTAAGCTCTGGCTAACCCAGTGCCATTATGTCTTTTGTAAAGAAGAGTAAACAGAAGAGAACAGAAGTTAAGTGGTTTCACTAGGCTTGTTCAACTAGCCCAGTACATAGCTGTGAACAAAATTGAGTCTGAATGACAGCTTCCAACACCAGTCACAAGCCCAGGAAGCTGTGAGGTAGGAACAGAAAGGGAGATACTGCAAAGTGGGGCAAGGGAAGAAATGGCTAAATTTCAACCAAAATGAAACAGGTAAACAGTGCAGCACAGTTAAAATGGACCTCAGCATGTAGATAACTGTGGTCCCTAATAATTTTTTTTATTATTGTTTTTATTTTTTTAGGACAGGGCTTCTCAAACTTTAATATGTAGACAAATTGCCAGGAGGACCTTGCTAAACTAGCGATCCTGATTCAGGAGGTCTCTGATGAGGCCTATGGGTCTTCATGCTAAACAAGCGCTCAGATGATGCTGGTGGATGCTGCTGGCCATGGAGCACATTGTGTAACAATTGCCTGAGCGATTTGTTTATTGTTAATTTTTTTTCTTTCTCCAATTCTGTACTATTTGACTTCTTTGGTACCCATGTGTTAATTTTTTTTAATGGTTGCATGATATTTATAGGGGGAAATACACAGGTCTTAAGTACTTGAGTCTGAGAGTTCTAGCAAATGTATGCACCTGGGTAATCCAGAATTCTGTCACGCTACAGATCATTGCTATCACCCCAGAAAGTTCACAGCCCCCATTTTGTGGAGCCAGATTATAGGATATTTACGTACAGGTCAAAATAAAAATAGGATAGTGGTTAATTTCTAAAATGAGAGCCATATTACTTCTCTAAGCCTCTTAAGTGAATAGAATGCCATCACCAACCTCACTCATTTCACTGTGACCTTCCCTGGAATTTGGAGGCAGAGTTGCAAACACATTATGTTGCAAACATCAGGCTGGAATCTAGGTCACCTGCCCTTTGATCCCAGCGTAGAGAGAATACCAGTTCTTTGAGCGGGCCTGCCTTGGCTCTTCCTACAAAATGAACAAAACAAATTCCACCTCATGGTACTTATTCAGTATTAATATGCTTAATGCTTCTCAGTTTTTCCTTAAAAAGGAATCACTAAATTAAAAAAAAAAAGTTTTTAAAGAGAAAGCCCTAAATGGAGGCAAATATGTACTGTTTGAGCAAGGGAGAGAACACAGTTTAGCTGATAAGAAACAAACCATGGGATTGTGTTTAAATAATTCTAAATCACAAAAATGAAAAGGAGGACATTTGATCAGTCATCCAGTTTTCTTTTTTCCTACATGAAGATAAACATCCGGACATTTGGAAACATTTGGGTAATTAACTCATTTTTTTCAGTTTTTCATCACAAATAAATTAATTGGGCGACTTTTACAGAGGGTAGGGTTATCTATAAAGCATGCTGCTAGGTTCCTCAGGGATGAAAGGTTGAACAGGCTCTGGAAAAGTTTGTAGTCCACTTCACATAACATTCAGCAATGAAAGAGCCTTTAGGAAGGCACAAGAGAGAAGTAGGGACATTCAATAAAGGGCATGTCCATTTGTGAAAACCAGAGGAAAGTTAATGGAGGGAGTAGCCTTTGAGATGGGACCTCATCTACAGCAGGCGGTAGAGGGGCAGCAGGTATGCCAGGCTAAAGAAAATGAACAAATAAAGGCATAAAAGTGGCAAGAAATATCTGAGAGTGTTGGGAAACAAATTCTTGTTATCCTGTCAAAAGATAAAAAGCAAAATGAGTATTATTTTCATTTGCCTTTCATAGCAAAATATATCTGGGCATGGCCACACTTCCATCTTTCATTCAGTAAATGTTATTGACTGCCCACCATGTATATGGCACTATGCTAGGCCCTGGGCATGCTCTGATGACACAAGACACACATGGCCACTGAGCTCATGGATCATACAGTCTAGCTGGGGAACAAGACAAAAGACAAGTAAATAAACAAGTAATACACACTTACAGAAAAATAAAATAAATGAAAGAGACACAGACCTGTGGTGAAAACAAGCCTAAGAGAAAGGACCTATTTTATACACGATGTTTGGGGAAGACCTTTCTGAGGAGGTGACATTTCAGCTAAAATCTTGAAGAACAAAAAGCAGCTAGGCTTGGGGGAATGGAGAAGCATAAGGATACTACACACAGCAGAATTTTTGTGCAAAGGCCTAAGACATAAAAGAATGGATGTGTTCCAGGAGCTGTCAGAAGAACAATGAGCCTGGTGTTTAGGAAGTCAGGGAGAGAACAGCCCAAGATGAGGTGGGCAAACAGGCAAAGACCAGATCTTGTAGAATCTTATGGGCCATGGCAAAGAATCTGCATTTTATTCTAAACACAGTGCACAACCCTGGATAGGTTTTAAAATGGAAATGACATGATCTCATTTGCTGTTTAAAAGATCATTCCTATGAATAAGTCTCCGAGATCCACTACACAATCTGGAGCCTATCTTTAATAATACTGTACTGTAAACTTGAAAAATTGCTAAGAGGATAAATCTTGCAAATATTCTTATTACAAAATAATAATAATAAAAAATAAAGAGGGTGGGAGGAAACTTTTGGAGGTGATGAATATATTTATGGCATAGATTGTTGTGATGTTTTCACAAATGTATACTTATCTCCAAACTCATTAAGTTGTATACGTAAAATACGTATAGCATTTTGTATGCCAATCATACCTTAATAAAGTAGTTTTAAAACAGAATGAGAAGTAATAGTTAATGTATTCTGGGGGAAAAAAATCATTCTTACTATTATGGAAGAAAGAGATTGGAAAAGAGCAGGAGTGGAAATGAGAAGGTCAAGACTGTTGGGGGAACTGTGATGAGAACTGATGGAGGTCTGGTTTGAGGGGCTGGTGCTAGGGATGAGAAGTTGGGGAATTTCAGATGTATTTTGGAGGTAGAGAATCAGTAGAGTTTGTTGAGGCAATGGAGAGAGAGGGTAAGGAGAAATTTGAGTAACTAGGTGGATAGTGGCACTTACTTGGATGTCATTTTGGATTTTTCCATGCCATAGCTACATGTATTAGTATACATCTTTAAACATTATCAATTAATTTAAAAAGAAAGAAATGTAATGTCCATTTCTCATAAGCTACTCATATGCTACCAAAAGTAGCATATCTTATTATTCAAATTCTAGAAAGGGTCTCTCTTATCAGAATACTCATTAAGAAGCAATTGCTAAGCATTAGCAACATGCTCAATAATTGGATACTAGGGGTTAGGGAATATATGTAACATATGTGGAATGCCAGTCATGGATCTAGATTCTTACTTGCAACAGCCCTACAAGTAGCTACTGTTATTATCCCCATTTTATGAGGAAAATTGGAGCAAAAGAAGATTAGTAAGTTGATAACGTGACAATTTGAACTCTTTCTCTAAAGTTAAGATAAATAAATGAAAATGAAGTAATATCTCTCCTTCAACAATCCCATGAAGATACAGGTACACACACACACACACACACACACACACACACATATATATATACATATATATATATATATATATTCATATGCAAACACTTATGTTATTATAATATCCATGGATCAAACTTTTGTATCTTGTTTATATGCTGGAAGGCTTTCAGCATTTTCAACTGCCTCAATGCACTTGAAATAATTATCTCTTTTAATAAAATGTGCCTTTATGGATTAAAAGAGAATTAAGTTAAATATATGGAAAAGCAATTATTTGATTGTTAAAATGGTCAGTACTTGCATTTTTATTAGCAGTGATTTATCATACATTTTATAGCCATTGACTATTTCTCTCGATGCCACAACTTGTAGAGATTTAGTTATAAAAATAGTTTATACACCTATAAAAACCTCAAGCTCCGTTAAATAGAAAACAAAGAAAGTAATTCGTACTGTCAAACCATCTTTTTAAACTTCAGAGTAGGGATGGGGGCTGGGAGCTTCAGACTAAGAAATGCAAAACCTGCAAGGATAAGTTCACCTTTTAAAACACTTTCTGACTCAACTCTTTAAATCCATTTTGAAACTACAATAAATGTGCCTCTCAGAGGAAAAACAGTGTTTATCCAAGTGCTTGTCACATTGGCTCACACCAAAAACAGCTTTGCAAAACCGTTTCGCATAAAACTTTAATAACACCATAAGACTTCTCAGAATACTCATGAATATAATAACTCAAATAATATTGCTCAAGCATCTATACGTTCAAAGACAGACTTAATCAGCCTTTTGAGTACTGATTGGTTTTGGATTTCCATAGTTTTATTTTAATTTTGAGACGTCTTAGTTCCAAGTCTCAAACAACCTAATTGCTTTCACAACAGAATCCCCCACATTTGAAGGGAATGGGGTGACAGACTCCCCTCAGAAGGCTGAGCTGTTGGGCTTGTCTGGACCACTTATTGTCAATTATTTTACATCCACAGCTCACAGTTTCCCCCACCATTTCCAGGATCCCTTGGAGTTTTCAAGAGCCCATTTTGTCTACCTTTGTAATAGAATTCTTCCCCTGGGCATGGAAATATTGCTAGAGCCTCCTTTAATAATTTTAACGGGGTGTGGTGCAAGAAGATATTTATTTTTGTGTAGGGCAAAGTGTGGGGGAATTGCCTTTTTAATTGTGGCTCATATTTTCTTCCCAGTTGAATTAACTCCACTTTGGATTTGATATGAGGTAGCTGGCAGTTTAAGGGTTTTGAGACAGAATAGGGCCCAAGGTGTCAGTTTAGAGAGCAGTGGGGGTACCTTCATCTATCCAGGGCCACCTCCACCAACTCTTTCTTACTGGAAGAAGGACAGACAGACCACGGTGAAAATAGAAGGCAGAGGTCTCTGTGCACGGACACATTGAACACCACCAGGCCTTGCTTCCCCTTACAGGGAGCTCACAAGTGGACCCTGCTGGGTACCTGGACGCTTTCTGCCCAAAGGGGCCAATGCTTTGGTTCCTGCATTTTCTGGAAAAGGTCTGTTACTGAACTCCAGAAACACAAATCAGATTAAATGGCTCCTCTGTTTAAGAACTATTGCTGGCTCTCCAATTTTCTTGGGATAAAGTCAAATCTCTTTTATGAATCTGACCCATGCTCAGCTCTCTAAGAGCTCTCCCTACCAATGCCCCCTTGCTACATCCATACAGTCCTCGTTTCTATGCCTTGGGCGTGCCAAGCCCTTTCCCACCTCCAGAATTGTTTTCAGTGGTAAATGTATTGCATGAAACTCTCTTCTATTATGTCCCTCCTCCAATTCAAGTCTCTGTTCAAAGGTCACCTCCTCAGAGATGCCTTCTCTCAAGCTCTCTGCCTGTCATGTAGGGGAGGGGGCAGTGAAAGACAAGGAGACAAGTGAGGAGGTGTTAATGAGCAGGTTATCACTGTGGGCAATGAAGCCTCAGTTCCCCTAAAGACCTCCTGGGAGACTGTAGAACAGGCACTAAAGAGCGTAAATCAGGGTATTTACCCACCAACTCCAGTGTGTGCGTTGGTGGAGGGCAGTTCCCAGGGCATCCATTCCTGCATGCAGGTGGGAGGCATTCCTGTGGCCAGAGAACACTCTCAAGCAGAGTCACAGGTGATCAAAGTGGGGGGAGTCTTTGCTATCCATCAGTGGTCCCAGGGCAACATGGGACATCAGCCGTGTCAGTTACATACTCTTACATAATTCTGAGGAGACTAAATACACAGACAGCATTCCTGGAGCATGGCCAGTCTAGGACTTTGGTGTCTTGGATTCTAGTCCCAGCTCCTGCTCTGATGCACTGTGCACACTTGGTGACACCTTACCTCTTCTGGGCCTAAGTTTCCTTGACTGTGAAAATAGGGATTTGGATATGGCTGTGTTTCCAATGTGTGGCATATAGATCACAGGTGGTACAGAGGTAAGCTTAGATAATATATGTGTGGATATGCTCTAATTTTAAGGGTTGTGCATTTTTATTACACAGGTAAACACTAAAACAAATACCTCCTAAATTCTCAGTAACTTAATACAGTAAGTATTGATGGTATGGTGGGGGGAGGGAGAGAAGAAGCCTCTCATCTACAAGGTGGTTTAAAAATCAAGGTTCCTTTCCTCTGCTGACTGCCATTCTCAAAGACCGTGGAGTCCTAAACTATATTCATTGCATCCAGCCACTAGATAAGGAAAGAGAGAGAGGGTTAGTACAGATTTCAGGAACCAGTACCTGAGTAATGAGTAAGCCAGTACTACTGATTCTGACCATTCTTGATTTAACCATTCTTAGGCCAGAATTCAGTCTTTTGGCCACATCTAGCTTGGAAATGTAATATTTCTATGTGTCCAGGAAAATAACAAATGAAGTTTTGAGGTTTGATGAATACACATAGAATGATCACTGCCACAGTATAAGTGCACATATGTACGTTACAGATATAGATATAGGTACAGGGACAGATATAGATATAGATACAGATACAGGTATAGCTATAGATACAGATATAACTATAAAAATATAACACCTTAAACTTTTTATTTCATGAATATTATTGCTGGGACATAGGTAGAAATGTTGATCTAAATGATTGAAGTGGTCAAAGAAAAAATTAGATTAATAATAGTGAGAAATTGTATAAATGTGGCAAATTGTAAAAGTGGGATATGAATGTCTTCCAACTATATAATTTTATATAGAATTTGTTTATTCAGGTTTAGTGTCTATAAATGTGAACCTGAGTCATGGAAAAATAATTCAGTTCATTTTTCTGGCAACTGTGGAAATTGGTTAACAATGATGCTGCATAACAATCACCCTAAAACTCAGTGGCTTAAAACAATAATCATTTATTCAGGTCTGCAGAGCCGGTGGGGTTTGGCTGACCTGGGCTGGGCCCAGCTGGCCTTGGCCTCCAGTTGCAGGTTGGGTCCAGGTCTGCTCCACACGTCTCTCACCCTCCTGAGAACAGTACTTGCCCAGGGCAGAAGCACAAGAGGGTGAGAGGAAACATACATTGTCTCTTCAGGCCTAGCCTCAGAACAGACACCCCATGGCTAACACACTGTGAGCCAAAAGCAAGTCACATAAATAAGTTTAATATCAACAAGGTAGGAATATGGTCTCCAGTGATGAACTGGGAAAAATAATGTAGTCTACCCCAGATCCCCTCTAAGATATCCAAGGGAGGAATGAAAGATCTTAGGGAGAAATAAATGGGAGAAATAAGACTAAAACGCACACCCTTTTTAGATAATTTTATTTATTACCAAACCTTCTTCCAGTATCAGTTTCTCTGATCATGCAGTTTCTTACTACATGCAGTTTCAACTACATTCGTTGAAAGATGAACACCAAAAATATGGAGAGACACATTAGACAAAGTATTGTGTGTCAACTTCCTCTGCTGCCGTGAGGGACACTAGTGAACAACTTCTCAAGGTCTCAATATGAGCCTGACTAAGGTCTTAAGTGGGCAAAAACTTGGTGATGACTTAGTGGTTTTGGACAGCACACAGTAGGATCCTAAGATAAGATAAGCAACCCAGTATAGTCCCCTTATGTTGCATACCTGTTAGAGGAAAACTAAGTTGAAACTGAACAATGAAGTTCAAATACTGTTTCTGTTTTTTAAAATCCAGATGTGCCTTCTTTCTCCCCCGTTACAAACCTCATTGTAGTCAGCATGGTAGATTATAAAGCCAGCCATAATTCCCTGCTCTTCCCTGTATCTATATCCTCTGCAATGTGCCTTTGCAGCTCTTCCCATCAGGTGGTGGAGTCTATTTGCTCACACTTTGAATCTGGACCCATCTTGTGACACTTTAAGCAACCAAATACAGCAGAAGTGACACTGTACACATCTGAGCCTAGGCTCAAGAGCCTTGAAAACTCCCATTCTCTTTTGAACCCTGCCACCATTATGTGAACAAGTCCAAGGTAGCCTGCTTGGGAATGAGACACCACATGGAACAGAGCTGTGTTGTCCCAGATGAGGTGACCCTGGATGAACCCACCCTCAGTCCACCTGCCACTTGTCCACAGAAGCAGGAGTAAGATTAGCAAAGCCCCCGAAGCCAACTCATAGACTTGTGAGAAATAATAAATTTGTTGTTGTTTTAAGACACTGAGTTTTAGGGTTGTTTGTTATGAAGCAGTAATTACTGTTACAGATGGAATGTACGCACCCCAGTCTTCCCCATGTCCAATGCAAAGCTTTTAAGCTTAGTAGTGATGATGAAGAAAACATCATTTAATACATATTAATATGTTATACTTTGGGTGAAAATTGCTTTAATAAAGATATTTCTCTTAATTATAAAAATATAATAGTATGTTTTTAAAATTTTTGGAACCTAACCCTCTTTTTGGTACTAGTTCTCTGTTTCGTATAATAGGGATTAGAATAACCCAGCATTTTTAGGAAACTAACAACCATGTTATACAGGGGTGATGTGCATAACCTATCTTTTGTTTACTGTTTAGTTTATAATATACACTTTTATTTTATATGTCATATCCTAAGAATGTAACTATTGTTTTATTCTGCATAATCTTCATACACTCTATATACTCACATAATTTGACACAAATTGTCACTTGAAAAATCTCAACCAAAGTCAAAATCAGCTTAGGAAAGAATCTGAGAAACAAAATCCTGCATCGCCAAATATTTCCTTTTAGAGTTTCTGTTGTCCAGGGGTCAGCTAACTAGAGCCCCCAGGGCTTATCCAGCACTGTGTCTTTTTGTATGGTACCTGAGCTAAAAATGGTTTTTACATTTAAAACACTTATAGTTTAAATAGTTATAAAAGTACATATGTGATATTCTTAATTTTTCTTCTTATCCCACAAAACTGAAAACATTTACTATTCTGTCCTTTACAGAAAACATTTGTTGGTCCCTGCTTTAGTCCATCTGTGACGTTATATGCTTTTGTTCACATACTGGTGAAAATGAGTAGTGTTTTTGCAGAGGTAATTAAATGTGGAAAAAAGAACCACATATTCAATATGCCCATTTTCTTTTCCTCCTAAGCATACAGGAATTCTATATACCACAGTCATTCTTGTGACTGACTTCTAGCCAGTGGTATGTAGTCAGACCTTAAAGCTTCCTGAGCAAGCCTCCATATACTCTTCTCTCTACCCTTGTGTGCTGGGTGAAGGTTCTAGAAAATGCATAGCTAATAAATAAAAGGACTCTGGGCCTCTTAATTAAAGGAAGACTGCCTTTTGTGTAATAAAATATTCAAAATATTGTGGCATAGCAAGAAATAAATTTGTGTTGTGTTAAGCCACTGAGCTTTAGAGGATTATTTGTTATGACAGCCAATGTTACTTTCCCTGACTAATACATATATTACAATTTTTCAATATTGCTGTGTCTCATATCACCATCACATGTTGTTTATGCACATACACACTTAAAAAAGTGTGAGAACAGTTTATCCCTCAAGCTTTGTGAGTAACCAAAACATCCCATTCAAGTATTAATTGGCATTCATATCCCAAACAAATAAAATCTTTATTCCAAAACTCAACCTTTTGTTTGTCATTTATGGATAAAACTGAACTATAATTTCAGAATTAAGTTAGACACCAGATAAATAAAATTCTGACCTTTGTAAAATAACAACCTCCCCAAACTTGAGCTCCAAAATTGTGTAAATAGCTGTTTCATGCTTATTCCTCCACAAGGCTATTTCTCATGTAACTTTCATCATCCTATTTAGAGTTTATCAAGTGAGACTCTTCAGATTTCAATTTAGACACATCTGGCTCACAAATGAGTTGCTCCACCCCCAATCCTTGTGAAATCCTGCTGCAGCATTAGTGATGAGATCTTGTGTTTATTAGTAAAGAAGTGAGAACCAGTCAGTCACAAAACTATTTTGAGTGGAGACATCTCTGTTGTGCCATCTTAAAGTTGTCACCTTGATCTTTCTCTGCTGAGGCACTGCTGTCATTAAATTCACTTCTGACCGTAAATTTACCAGTTTTAGCTTTCTTTCAGATATAACCTCACCTGGAACTGTTGAAAAGATTCTTTCAACTACTCTTTAGTTGTGAAAAAAGAGTTAACATTTGTAACCTGTTGATTTTTTCTTCATTTGACTGAGCTCTTTAACTTCCCAAAGTATAATGAGATTCCTTGCATTTAAAAGGGTGCATCATACAGCTAAGGTTTTTATTATTTTTAAATCACTGAAGATAACTGTGATTAATAACAAATGTATTTCTTTTTTGTCTGACACCAAGTGTGGCTTACTAACAAAAAGACAGAAAAATAAAAAAACAGCTTAAGGCTGAACTATTAAGAATGAATTGATAATGACTTCGGATGAGAACAAACAAAAAATACCTGATTCATAGAGGAAAGTCATCCTCTAATATAGTCACAGCCCACTGTTTGGCTGCAATTACTAGAACCCAGGTTCTTTTCCTCTCGCAGGCTAGTCCTGGCTTATTCATTTGGCAGTGGCAAAGTTTCCAGACAGACACAGAAAGAGAGGAAGCATGCAAGGCTTCTTGAGGCCTCAGCACAGAACTTGCAAATCACTTGGGCTGCGTTTTGTTAGTCAAAGCCAATCACAAGGCCGGCACTGAGTCAAAGGGTGGACGCCTAGGCGTGGTGGTGGGAGGAGCTGCAAAGTCATTTTGTAAAGGGCCTCAATAAAATGAAGGGAAATTGCTCATTTGTACAATCTACCACAAAGTTGTATGAGTGTTCATTCAATTATGCGTGCCACTTTTCTATAGGTTAGAAATATTTCAAAATGAAAAGAAGGGAGAGGAATAGAAGACAGCACAAGAAGCCAGATACAAAAGAGGATATAAAATTCAAATTATATTAATTTTTCTAAAGTCAAATCAAATGTATAGAAGTCAGAATATTGGTAACATTTGAATAACTGGCTTCTGCAGCACTGGTAACATACTATTTCTTCACCTGAGTAGTAAAAATTCCATTGAGCTATAAGCTTAGGACATGTACTCTTTCTTATACGTGCGTCATACTCTAATTTTTAAAAGTTTACTTTGAAAATAGAAACAGCATTAGTGTTGGAGCGGGGTAACCTGATGCTTCCACCAAGTCCCTCTGTGATATTGAAAATGCCAATTTAATTCTCTGGGCCTCAGTTTCCTCATCTGTAAAAGGAAGCTGGATAAACTTCATGGTCCCCTTCCAACATCTGGACTCTGAGATTTATTCTGAGTGGACAGTTTGCACTCTTTCTACGTAGAAACAATTTGTCAGAGTTTAAAAAAAAAAGGAAAACAAAACTTACATGACGTATAACATATAACCTTGCAATTACTTTTCTCTTCCAGTTATACCATGTCCCTGAGATTGTATGTTGCTTTACAGAGTTGGCACAGAAAAGAGTATGGCCTAGCAAAAGCAACGGAGGGGTCTCTTGTGGAACAGATGAGTTCCACAAGTGCGAGTTATTTGCAGAAAAGCTCAGTGGACTAGCAAGACATCACATTTTAACATCACACTAGAAATGCAGCAAAGGATCCCACACATACGGAAGAATCACCGCACACCCTTTCAGAAAGCCAATCCTGTTTCCCTACTACTCCATCAGGGCCTGGGAAGGACAACCCTCCCTCTGGAACGAAGTTTCTTGACCTTCTCAAAAGGTCACCCACTCAGTGATCTCTTGGGTTCTTTATACATTTAAGGGCTTTTAGGGCAAGATGGAGAGCCACAGGCATCCCCCCATCTTCGCATGTCTTGTGTACGTCTTGTAGCATCAGGAAGTGGATGGTCCAGGTGTCCCGTAAGCCTAGCTGTTGCTTCAGGGTCGGAACCCCTGGGAGTGCCTCTGAGTCTTTGAGGGTGGTGATTTTCTCACTTCTGGGCACTGTGAGCCCTTCATAGTTCAAAGGACTCTAATGGAACAACACTGGGTTTTTTGTTTGTTTGTGTTTTCTCTAAAACTCCCTTCAGCTATAATTTTCAGCAGTTTTCTAGAAGTTGCATTCATTGAACAAATATTTATGGAGCATCTATGTGAATTCAGAAGTCAATGAGACAGACAAGCACCCTGTTCTCACGGACACAATGTGGCGTCCTTCATCTATTGAAGAGAACTTACTCCCTTTTTCCTGCTGTAGCGGTAATATTTGAACTTCACAACAGCCCTGGGGCAGGCATTCTTAGCCCCAAGTTACAGATGAAAAAACTGAGACTCTGAGAGGTAAACTTCTTGCCTAAGAGGTTACATGGCTAGTAAGTGGAATCCATCCAACCCCTCTTTGCTATAATTCCTTTATATATGGCACCTAAGATAAAGTGGTGTCTTAAGTCAGTCTGTTATAAAAGGGATTGGCAAATTAAGTCATGAGATTCAGCTGCCTGTTTGTGTACACAAAGTGTTATTAACACAGCTACACCCATTTGTTCATATATTTTCTTTGACTGCTTTCCCACTGCAACAGCAGAACTGAGTAGTTGTGGCAGTGACCTCATAGCCCACAAGGACAAAAAGATTTCCTATCAGACCCTCTAAAGAAATGATTTGCCACCTCTCCTTCTCAGAACATTACCCCTTATTTTAGTGAGAGTAATGTAAGCTCCTGTAACAAACCCCAAAATTTTGGTGGCTTAACACGTTTTTAGAAGTTTATTTCTCAATCACACAATAGCCCAGCCAATGTTTTCTGGGCAGAGGTAGGGGTGCGGTAAGGGCTCTGCTTCAGGGATCCAGGCTGATCATTGTTCCAAGTTCACCCTGGGCAGAAACATCCAGCCAGCAGACAAGAGAAAAGAGAGATCATGCACAGGAGATTTTTATGAGCCAGATATGGAAGTGGCACACATCAATTCCACCCACACTCTATTTATTGGCCAGAATTCCGTCACATGGCTGCGTCTAAATGCATATGTAGGATACTGGGAAATGTAATTTACTGTTACGTACAGGAAGAAGAGGAAACAGGTTTTGGTGAACATGTAACAACCTCCACCATAATCCCTAAATGCTAATCATTCTTACACCCAGAAAAGAAAACTCTACTTTTGACATCTTGAATATGTTTTAAAGTTCACATACAGTATGCATATTTACTTTTTCTAATGTGTTCAAAAATTTTTTAATTGAAGTGGGGTAACTTCACCCTCAGCTTTTTGAGGTACATACTGAAATACAAAGTCTGACAATTAAGTTCAAGAACTTATTGCAATGATGTTGCTAACCTTTTTTGATATCAGAGGGATTATTCATTATAAATTTGTACCAACTGAACAGTTAACCAGGTTTTACTACTTGGAAATGCTCAAAAGCATGCATGAAAAAGTTAGACGACCTGAACTTTTCTCCAACAATTCATGGCTCTTGCATCATGACAATGCACCAGCTCATATGCCATTATCTGTGACGGAGTTTTTAGCCAGTAAACAAATAACTGTATTGGGACACCCTCCTTACTCACCTGATCTGGCCCCCAATGACTTCTTTCTTTACCTGAAGACAAAGAAAATATTGAAAGAAAAACCTTTTGATGACATTCAGGACATCAAGGGTAATACAACACAGCTCTGATGGCCATTCCAGAAAAAGATTTCCAAAATTGCTTTGAAGGGTGGACTAGGCACTGGTGTCAGCGCATAGTTTCCCAAGGGGAGTACTTCGAACATGACCATAGTGATGTTCGGCAATGAGGTGAGTAGCGCTTTTTCTAGTATGAGTTCGTGAACTTAATTGTCAGACCTCAAATGTACAAGTGAAAAGACATGATGTCATGGATTTTCTTGAAAATAATCTGAGAGGGAAGTGTATGAGAATATAGATGAGGCAAGATTGGTCTTGAGTTTTGTTGAAGCTGGGTTATGGGTATGTGAGGATTCATTACAGCAATCTCTTGACTTTTGTATATATTTTTAAATTTCCTTAATAAAAAAGTTGTTTGTAAGATTACATTAAAACTACTCTTTGTTGCCCTGCAACAGTTTTTAGTAAAAATAATAATAAAAATAAAGTGAAAACAATAGAATCTTGACCATAATAGACCACAAGGTTCTCTTCAATTATCCTTACTATAGGTGTTCTGGCTTGTTGTTAATTTCTCTTACTTTCTTCAAATATCCCAGTCAAATAAGCTTGTCAGGAAAATAAATGGATCCATAATAAAAGACAAAAATCTAAGACAGAATAATACAATCAAAAGATAGAAGAGTTAACAGTATTCAAAGTTCAGCTACTTATAGTAGAAACACTCTCAAGAGAATTAATTTATTAAGTGGGTCTAAATAAAGACCAGATTTGTTACATTCATTAAACAAACACTGACTGAACAACTACTGGATGCAAAACATTGAGCTCAGCTCTAGAAACAATCATGACGAGGCAGGTGTCCCTCTCTGAAAGAATGCACTACTTGTCCGGATGGGCAATACCAGCTGCGATAGCAAACATCCCAAAATCACAGTGGCTTTGAACAACCACGGTTTCTCACTGTGTAACGTTAAATGAACATATTGCTGGTCCAATAGCTCTCTCTTGAGTAAGTAACTCAGAGAATAGGGCTCCTTCCACCCCAGAATCCTTTGCCATGTAGAAAGGAAAGAGAGTGTGTGTATAGATGATCACTCAGGATGTTTTATGGCCAGAAGTAGAACTAACAGAGCCAAGACTTGGGTCTTTACAGACCCAAGTGTTGCGGGAAAATGTTTCTCAAGCTGTGAACCCAGGAAGAATAAAACTGGATACTGAAGGGATGGAGGGTTTGTGCTTATGGGTGGGAGGTACGCTCTGAAATGTTCTACCACAAAGATGATCCAGGTCTGGTGGGAAGACAGACAGACAGACAGAGGGGAAAACAGACATTTTACTAGGCCATAGTAAAATCAACAATAAAGATAGGAAGAACGTGCTGTAGGAACTCTGAAGAAGGAGGTAGGATTTTTTAAACTTTCATCAGTTATTGGTGAGATTTCATCAATGTGCTCGAAACTTTATTTGTTTAGGCTATTAAACTTTTAATTCTTTTCCCACAAAAATGGTAAGCCCATGTTTCCTAACTCCTCAAAAGCAGAGCACTGCTGGCAGCCTTGTTTGACCACTTAGTCACAGAGCATGGACATTTATCGATACTAGTTATGTGTGCTTACTAGAACATAAACTCACCTGGAATTTGGATCTCACAGCGTGAAAGGATTTTAATAGGATTCATTCATACATTTGTTCAACATTTTATAAAGACTTCTGCCCCCAAAATTCAATTTACAATTTTTACAACATCTTACAAAGACTTTGATCTTCCACTCTCCCTTTACAAATTTACAAGAATTTACACTCACTGCAAGGATTTCTTTCCAGAGTTTTTTAAAAGTTATTTTTCCTTAGGATCCAAAAATGTTAATTTTAGATGAGAGGAGAGGCAGTTGAGGCTCACATGTGGGGACTGTGTGTGATGAAAATGCAGGACACAGCAGCGCCTGGATGCTAATTTAGAACAGCCTGCCTCGGGCAATAGGAAAGTCATTTGTCCCTGTGCGCCCACATCACAATCTGGCACAACTGGGGGTTAGAGCCAGCCTTAAACTCTGTCTGGCTACAGGATTCTATTTTGCCACCTTAATTTACATATTCCATCCCTGTGCTGACTCCCTCGCCCTTCCACCCCCTTTCTAAGTGATTCTAATTAGAAAACACACAGGAGGATACTTGTGGGATCTGAAAGCTCCTGAGATCTCCTCTTTGATCTCCCATCTGAACCACGAACGGGTCTATTGTTTCAAATTCTCCCCAAGCCCTCGGGTTGACAATTATTGGCATTTTAGAGCTTGGAGATTGCAATAAGATGCCAGACAGGACCGGCTGCCTAAAAATCCAAAGCAAGCACTCCCTCCAAACATCTCCCTAAAAAATATTGAAACGGGAAAGATATCGCGTGCTTAGTTAATAACCTGCCAATTTATTAATAGGATGCTAGGGCTGGTTAGAATTTTAAAGATGCTCAAGGTATCTTTAAAGTGGTAACTAGTCCTTCCTTCCCCGACACAAATAAGCGCAATCAGCAACCCCTACCTTAACAACTGCTATATAAATTCTGCAAAATGCCACGGTGACCTGTGGAACTTTCGGAATGATGAGTGTGTCTTGTCTTAATTTGGGTAAGACTTGGCTAAAGTGCCTTGCGTAAAGCTGTGAAGTCGGAAGGTAGTTGATTTAAGAATCTTTTCTCAGTTTGTCGGACAGAGAAGATCAGGGCAGTAGCAGGGCGTGCCAGCGAGAAAGGTTTGTTTATTTAATATCAGTCACCAAGGGAGAATCGGGAGGGCCGATTCCCTAGGGCACTGGGTGCGAGATGGCATTGGAAATTTGCGAAATGGATAAGCGCGAACGCCTGGACTGAGGACTCCGCGAGCGGGAGGGAAGGGCTGGGCGGGCACAGGGGAGGAGGGAAAGGGGGAACCGGGTGGGAGGCGGGGGAAGGGTAGTATAAAAGGCCTCAGCCGCACAGAGTGCCCGCCACTCCGAGCCATCTCGGGAAGGCGGGAGCCACAGCAAGACCCAGAGGGAGGGGAACGAGCGCGGTGCTGCTGCGGGGAACTGAGCCCACCTTCGGACCCAGTTCGCTCCTGCATCGGAGGCGAGTACCCCGCGCCCTCTGCTCGACCCGAGCCCTTCCACCCGCCAGCTGCCCCCTGCAAGGCATGAGCGGCGCGCGGGAGCCCGAGGCTGCAGCGCGGTCATGAGGCGGTGGCCCAGGAGCGGCGGCTGTGCGACTGCAGCCCCCAGGTCCCCTCCCGGAGCGGCGCCTCCGGGATGAGCTCCCCGACCCGCGTCTACCAGAGCTGAAATTGACCCCCAGTGCCCCACCAGCGTTGTGCGCGCCTGAGCCTCGGGCACCTGGCCCAGCAGCTTCCCGCGGCGACACCTGCGCACTGGATCAGACCCACGCCCAGCGAATCGGACTCACCTCCCTTCCCAGGCTCTACAGGGCGGCTCGGGTGTGTGAGCAGCGGTGCTCAGGAGGCGGGCGGCCCACCGTCCAGGAGCAAGTGTCAAGACCCTTCTGGAACGACCTTTTGTCGTCCCCCTCTTACACACGCACGCCAGCTTCAGGCCGGGCGGCACGGTCGCAGGTAGACACCTGGCTTGCCCGCGCCCTCTCCGTTCTCCATCACCACAACTCCAACTCCACTTTGTCAATAAAGGTTTCTAAACTCGCCCAGATACCCCCACCCACCCACGGTCCCGAACTTCAGTGCGCCTAACTAAGGGCTGTGCCCTCACCGGCCACAGCGACCTCGGCGGCGGTGGCGCGCACTTGGCACAGCCTGGCAGGCGGACGCGGACCCCGGAGGGCCGTCCAGGTCACCTACAAACAGTGACAATCCCCGTGTGCCCGGGGCCCCCATCTGGAGCCGGCTCACCCTAGCACTCTGCAGCGCGCGGCCCGCGGCCCGAAGGAGCGCAGGGAGGAGGGGAGGTGGCTCGTCGGGTGAGTGGCTCAGGGCGGGGGAGCCCAGCGTGGAGGTAACTCCGGGCCGCCACTGAAGCCCTCCTCCTCCTCCTCCTCCTCCTCCTCCTCCTCCTCCTCCTCCTTCTCTTCCTCCTCCTTCTCCCCGCGCTCCTCTGGCGGCCGCTCCTGCTCCAGCTGCGGCGCCGCGGCCACATCTGGGGCGCCCATGTGCGCTCGGGGGCTCGGCTGCGCCCGCCCCGCCGCCGCCCCCGCTGCCCCCTGCCCGCAGGGTGGTCTCCGGCCCGGCCCGGGTCCGGGGCAGCTCCCCGACCCCGCCGCCGCCGCCGCCGCCGGGGAGCGCCGGGGCTTGCTCCGCAGCCGGCTTGGACGCCCCCGGCCCCGCCGTGGCTCCGCCGTGGTGCGGCGGCGGCGGCTGCGGCGGCGGCGGCGGCGGCGGTGGCTCCTGCTCCCCCGGCCCGGCGAGTCCCGCGGCGCCCAGCGCCAGCTCCGCGGGCCCAGGGAGCGGGGCCCCGGCGGGGGCCGAGGCGGGAGCCGCGCTGCCGGGCTCCCGGGCTCCGACTCCTCCTCCCCCGGCGCCACCGCCGCCGCCGCCGCACGCCGCGCCGGGTCCTAAAGCCGCGCGCCTCAAGAGGATGGTGCGCCTGGCGGCCGAGCTGCTGCTGCTGCTGGGTCTACTGCTGCTCACGCTGCACATCACGGTGCTGCGGGGTTCGGGGACCGCAGACGGGCCGGACGCCGCCGCGGGCAACGCCAGCCGGACGCCGCTGCAGGTGAGTGCGACGCTCGAGAGGGGCGCGCGTGGCAGCGGGACCCGGGTGGCGGGGTGCTGAGCTCGCGCCTGATGGATGCGAGGAGGCTAGTCCCCCGCCCCACCGAAGTGCAACTGTTTCGGCTGCAGTTTTGCTGGGGCACCCCGTCCTAGGCAGAGGCGGAGCGGGGCGTGTGCCCGGAGGCTGGGCCTGGTTCCGAGGTCTGGCGGCCGCGCTCCTCCAGTTCTGTCTCACAAGTCAGGTACTGGGGAGTGCGAGGCGTGGGATGGGCGGAGGATGTGTGGCGCATGTATGTGTTTGCTTTGGGATTCTGCCAGGCATTGGTTGCCCTTTAGAGGCCAAGTAATGTTACTGGGGGTGAGAGGCGGAAGTAGTCTTTAACTATAGGATAACGTCCCCAAACTTCGTTTGGGAGGAAGAGGCCCGGTTAGTCTGCTCCTTCCGAAACGCAAAGGTCAGGAAATAATTCTCCGAGGAGAATGACCGGACACTGTTTTCCCACGCGGTCCTGTTGCCGTCGGTGTCCCCCTGGGCCTCACCGGAGGCTCCCGAGGGTGGTACTGGCCAAGGGGAGGGCGCGGAGTCAGGGCACCTGTAGTGCTTTGGGCCGTGATCACCTGGGGCTTTGAAACTAACAGCAAAGACTTCTTCCTAGTGCTCAGCCAGAGTGGAAGGTCGCCTTGCGAATGCGGTTCTAATGTTCGATTTCAGCTCCAAGCCCGGGGGGAGCGGTGCTTGCGACTGGGGAGGTGTAGTGGGCGTCATACAAAAGATGAGTTCCCCTTTCCTAATAAAGTGTTGCCAGGTAGGGATTTCCCGCCTCTACCTTGACAAGCGCTTTCCCTTGGGTTTAGGAGTGTGACAACTGTCAGTTTGGGGCATGGGTAAAAATCCGCAGGGATTCTCACAGAAAGCAGCAGAAATTCTCTGGCTCCTAAAATCTCCTCAAACCGCCCCTCTAAAATTCTTTGCTCTGCAATATAGACATAAGTATTACTTATTGCTGCAAAGGGCTTTACAATCATTGTCTCTGCTAATTCAGTTTCGTATCTTTATGTAACTTGTTGCCCAAAAAACTTGACTGTTAAAGAGAGAATTCACTTCAACACTTCCAAACAGTGCTTACTATGTGCTACTGTTTTAAGTGCTTTAACTGATTTAATGAGGTTCTATATTATTAATATCTCCCCTTTACAGATGCAAAAAATAAATGAGGTACAGAGAGGTTAAGAAATTTGCCAAATGTCACACATTCCAAACTCTTGATTAATTACACCACGTTTACTCTCTGCCAGGGTGTTACAGACTAAAGCAAGGTGACCCTTGGCACAAAAATGCAAAACCAGGAATGGAGAAGTATACACTCCGAAGCCCAAAGTTCTTTTAAATTTGGGACATTTCTGAAAATATCCTAACTTTGTGGGGTCCTCTCATCTTCTGTGGGCAAACAGATACAGTGACAGATTGATGGGATTCCTTTGGGGAAATGGAAGATACCACCATTCTGTCAATTGTGTTATACCCACTAGTCTAACATGTAGGAATAATTCTTAATATCGTCAAGATTTCTGGAAATCATATTTTATACATGATGCTTTCTTTCCTCATGGACTCATGAAAAGCTGTAAAAATGATGTTCTATGGAAAAGTAAATTTGGCAGATTTCTTTATGAGGTGTTTGCTATCATTAGAATAACCTGGGGCTGGCCTTTTCTGCCTGAACAGTAAGGTAATGAGAGAAGCAGCTGGTGGAAGTGGCAACTGCAAAGGGAAGTGGATTAAATTCTCAAAAGGGCCTTGGGCTGAAGAATTGCCCCAAAAGAGCAAAAGAAATGAGTGACTTAGAAAGAGTAATGCTCCTAGGAATAACTTGGGTCCCAAGTAGCTGCTGATCCACCAGCTTCAGTTTATCTTACAATAGCTTTCTGTTATTCTATCCACTCAATGCGCTTATACAGGCAACATGATGAGTTTAACAGTTTAGTTCATAATTTTACTCTCTTTTGTAATTTGTTATTATAAAAGTTTTATATTCTTCCTGACTAAAGTTATTTCATGTGCCCTCTCACTCCCCAAAGTTATTATGATTCAAGTGGAGAGTGTATGTTCCACCAAGTGAGGAGATCTGCAAAAGACATTTATTAATTATCCTGTTGTTTTCAGGCCCCAGCAAGTGAAATTGCTAGTAGCAGGTGTATTTGAAAACAAAACTGTGGATGCTATATTCTTTCTTGACATAACCTAGATAGTCCAAGATGACCTCACTCTTTTGTCTGATGGTTGGTGCTGGCTGTCACCTTGGCTCTCTCTCCATATAGTCTTTAATCCTCAAGGAGGGTTTAGCCTGCTTGTCTTTACATGGTGAATTCAAGTGTGGCAAGAGTAAAAGCAGAAGTTGCAAGGTCTTTTGATGAACTTGTACAATGTCAGTTCAGTCACATTCTAGTGGCGAAACAAATCACTGGGTCAGCTCTGATTTTAGGGGCTGCTCTTGATGGGAGGACCAGCAAAGTAACATTGCAAAAAATATGGGAAGGGGTGGAAGGAATTATTGTTGCCATCTTTGCAAAATGTCTATCATGTTGACCTTTTGTCTCATGTACTTCGTAAATGTTTGGACCACTCTTCCACTCATCTTTTAATATTGTTTATGCTGCCTTTGGTCATGCAGAAACTTTTTGTTTTATATAACAATCAACTCTGAATCCTTTCCCTTATGACTTTTGGTTTTCTAGCCTTATTTAAGAAAGTTTTCTTCAAATAAAGATTGTCAAAATCTTTAAATATGTTTTATTCTAACAGTTTTAGTTTTATTTATTTTGTTTGTTTAAGATTACAATCTACTTTGAAGTTATTTGTAGGTTTAACATTTAAGATAAAAATACAACTTTGGTTTTTATCCAAGTGAATAGTCACTTGTCCTATCATATTTCTTAAGCACTCCATTTTACATTCATTGATACAAAGTAACACTTTTATAACATTCTAAAATTTTCAGATATACATAATTCTGTTTCTTGACTTTCATTTGTCTATTCATGTACCAATACCACACTAGCTTCATTTAATGTAGCGTCAACGTATAATAGGGCAAATTTGCTTTCATTTAAAAAATATCTGTCTTAGAAATTTTTATAAAATGTCTTCTGGCAAACAGACTTTGGAATTATTTTTAAGAATTCATTGAGATTTTAATGAGAATTGTTTATAATTTTTTGGTTAGTTGAGAAGCTTTGAGAACTTTTTAATTTTAGTGCTGCCATTCAAGATATTCTATAGGTATCTATTTATTTTTTGAGTAAATATTTATAGTTCTCTTCATCTTTTTTTCACATTTCTTATTACAAGCTATTTTCCAGGTTTGATTACTGTTGTGAATAGTGTTTTATTTTCTGCTATATTCTCTACTTTGTTAGTTCTGGAATCTAGGAAAGCTATACATGCTTACAGTTTTCTTGGTTGGTGCATGACAGCTAGCAAATATCCACTTCAGTACCATTACAGTTTCATGGTATGAGTTGAAAATCTTTTCATTTTTTCACTGTAGTACTTTAGTAAACGTTATCTGTTTCTTATGAGATTGTTGGAATTCAACAATCTCCGGGCCTGGTACCCCTTTGGTTGAGATTTCTGATTGACATTCCACATTATTCCAGTATCAATAGTCTATTAAGATAATATAACTTATCTTTAGTCAATTTTAATCATTTATGTTTTCCCAGAAAACCATACATTTTAACTGAATTCAACTTTATCAGTATAAAGTTTGTACATAGTACAAGAATATTTTGCAAATATTTGATGACTGCATAGTCTTTATGATGTACAAAGTCTTATATATCTTTATAAGACCTATCAGATCGAGATGGTTAATTATATTATGAAAATCCTCCAAGTCTTGATTTATTTATTGTCTATTTATCTGTTGATTCCTCAAACTACTTAATTGTATTTTTACCCTACCTTTTTAGATTTGTCTGTTTCTTCTTGTTACCACACTAATTTTTGTTTCACGTGTTTAAAGCAGAATCTATGGTGTTAGGACAGAAAATGTCCTTTTTTATGGTTAATTATTATGAAGGCAAAATTTCTTATTTATTTTTTTAATTGACTTTTGTCTGAAACATGTTTCTTGGTTGATATCAGTATTACAACTACTGTATTGTTTTGTTTTGTTAATTGTTGCATTTGTTGGGTGTCTTTTTCCAACCTTTATTTTTAAACTTTCTTTGTCTTATTTGATTTAAATACCTGTCTTATTAATAACCAATCGTTAAATTTTCTTTTCCCATGCACTACATCAATGAATTTAACCCATTTATGTTTTTTTGTGTGATTACTGATAGATTTGAAAATACGTATTTTTTAATTTGGTGTTCTCAAATTCCCAATTTTTATATTGCCTCACACCCCCCAACTTACTTGTGTGGCCTTTGGCAAGAGACTTAGCCTATGTCTAAATTTTCTCATCTGTAAAATAGACATATAGTACCTTCTTCCTAGTGTTGTTGTAAGTATTAAAACACTGAATGTATGCTAAGTGCTCTGTTAGATCTTGGGAATTAAACATTTAATAAATATTTAAATATTATTTATTTTGTTCATTTTTCTTCAAGTTTTGAAAGTGTTTTATTTCTGTCACTCTTAACATTTTGACAGATTTGAACTTACATTTTTCTATCAATGCTGAAAATCAGTAAGTATTTGAAAACTTAACCTTCTGGGGGGCGGGAAACAATATTCTGACATGCTTTTTTATCTCTCATGTCTCTCAAATTTTAATCACATTATCTGAATATTTAGTGCTAGATTATTCCTTTTTCTTTCTTTCTTTTCTTCTTTCTGTCTTTCTTTCATTCTTTTTTTTTTCATTATAGCTATCTTAGGAATAATTTCTTAGAAGTTTTATTGTGCTCCCCAAAAATATTTAGACTTAACTGTAAGGTTTATTTATTTATTTACCTGCTGTACTGCTTCTTGAAGCTCATATTTTCATCTTCTATTTTGCTGGAATACATTCTCAAAAAGTTCTTTCAGAAAGGTTTTATTGTAAAGTCTCTGAGAGCCTAAATTTTTAAACATATCCTTATTTGGTTCTCACACTTATATGCTAATGTGGTAGTTGGCTGTGTTCAATCTTGTTTCCCCTTAGAATTTTAAAGCTATAATCTGATTTTGAAACACCGGCTCGAGTTTCAGTGAGAAGTCTGATGCTATTATTTTTGGTAGGTGACTTAAAATAACTGGAAGTTTTTCGGATTTGTCTCTTTATTCATAATGTTCAGAAATTTCATCAGTCTGTGTTTAGATTTAGGGCTTTAGTTATTAGTCCTGTGCAGCACTTGGTGGACCCTTTCAGTCTAAAGCCTCAAGTTTGTCTTTAGCTTGAGAAAATTTCTTTAGTAATTCCTTTGTTTATTTCCAATATCCATGTACTCTCCTTCTGGAACTCCTATTAGAGTTTAAATCTAATATTGTAATTTAAAAATCTATCTTCTATGTCTCTTAACTTTTTCTTTCATATTTTATCTTTGTGGTTTTTCTTTAATGTGTTTTTTTGTTGTGGCTCAATCTTCCTTCCAGCTTTTGCAACCCCAAAGCTAGCTCTTCCACTCTTTAATCAGTTTTCTGTCCTCACCCTTTTCTCTTAGTTTCTGCAGCCTCTCTTCTCCTCTCCTCTCCTCGTCTCTCCTCTTTTCCTTTCCCTTTCTTTCCCTTCCCTTGTCTTCATCTTCCCTTCCTCCTCCACTTTTCATCCTCTTCCTCCTTCTCTTCTCTCTCTTCTTGCATTTTTAAAAGTTTTATTAATAATGAATAATTTACATACAATAAAATGAAAGGGTCTGAAAGGCTCAGTTCCATTTTTGACAATTGTATATGCCCGTGTTACCATTATCATTAGGATATAGAACATTCCTATCATCACAGAAAGCCTTCTAGAGCTCCTTTGTAGGCAGTTCACTCCTCTCAGAGACAATGTCTGACTCCTATCACCATACATTAATTTTGCATGTTTCACATCTTCATATAGATGGAATCATACTGTACATATTTTTGATGTGTCTGGCTTCATTTGTTCTACATAATATTTTTGAAAATCATTTATGTTATTGTGTATATAAGTAGATTTCCTTTTCCTTATCACTGAGTGGTATTCTATTGTATGTCTATACCACAATTTATTTACCGATTCCACTATTGATGGACTATTGATGGGTTGTTTCCATTACTTTAGATATTATGACTAAGACCATGTTAATGTTCTTGTACAAGGCTTTCTGTGCACATGTGTTTTCATTTCTTGTGAGTAAACACCTAGTAGTGAAACTGACACAGTCTCTATTTTTGATATTATTATGGAAATTCTTCAAGGGAAATTCACTTTTTTGGAGATCTTTCTTTTACTTTCTCAACTTTATAGTTTCACTTTTAATTGGTTACTATTCCATACCTACCAGAAATCATTTCTTCTTCTGTAGGTGACCCCCTCTCAGCTTACCACTTATGTTGTGGATTTATTTTTATATTTTATCTGCCTCTTCAGGAGAATTTGGAGAGCAAAAAGAAGTAAACAAAAACGCTTGATCCAACACCTTGAACTGAGAGACTATAATTTTATTTCTTAATTTTATTTTCCTATATACAAACCAAAAGAAAGTTATATTATTTGTGCAGCTCCTTCACTCATTTTCTTCCAACCATGTTCTAACAGACATTGATCTTTGAGGTTGGGGGACAACCTCAGAGGTCGTGAGAACTATCTATTCAGTGAAGAAGAATCTATCTTGGTTTTAAAGCCCCCAAAGGAAAGAATCCCACAACCATTTTCTATATGTTATACATGTATTATTATTTTTTATAACCTTTAATGTCATAACATTCTTCCTGTGATGTGTTCTTTAAGTCTTTTGTTAAATGTTAAATGCTAATGTTAAATCTTAATTTCATATTTGCGTCCCCCCACCCTAGTATTTGTGAGCAGGTGACTGTCCTCTTTTTTCTTTTTTCCAAGAAACACCTCATGCAGGACTTAAAGATTATTATTTAATAGTTCTTCTGTCTTTTCCAGCTTCAGTCATTTCAGTTTCTTTAACTTGTCTTCATTGGTTTTATTTTACAGTTTTTTAGTGGTTTCTGTGGTTCTCTTGTGTCTCTTTCATCTTCTGAGAATATCTTTCTTCTGCAATTCTTGGCTCAGGATTTTATGATTCATAAAGAAAAGGATGGTGATGAAGCCCCTTTCTTCAGTGGCAACTAAGAATGTCCCTCTGTCTATACGCATCCCCCAAAAGACAGATGGTTAATTAGGGGATGGGATAGGAGCATCAGTTTAATGCCCAGGAGTATATGCAGTGAGTTTAAGAAAAAGCAAGGGGGTGTATTATTGAGGGGAAAAAATAGATCTCATTTTGCATTTTATTTAAACCATGTTTGTACTCTCCTTCTATAAGAACTTCATGAGAAGCCATGAACATAAAAGATATAAAGCTTAACTTATTTTTGTGATATATCAGTCCATATGTTAGATGGAGTACCATGCTAATAATGTCAACACGCCAGTGCCCAGCATTCCTCTGGAGACTAAGCACCCACTGCTCACCGTAGTCACTGGCTTGATAACATAACTGTATGGCTCTTTCCCTTCTCTGCCTTCTTTCCCCTTGCCCCCACCAGATTCTTGGGCTCATCTCCCAGATATACTACTTATTCTTTGTTTCACGGTTTGCTCTGGGAGAACCCAAGCTAAATGAAGCACTGCTCACTTCTCTAGGTAGCGATGATGTAGGAAAGGTACAGACAGAGCTTCCATGAGGCACCTGTTGACTCTTTGTCGTTAATAAAGATGAAGGCTGTTAACCTCAACAGGAATGTACAATGGGCAGCAATGTAATCAAGCCAGGTCAGGCCCTCAGAGCAGCTGGGAAGAGGTAGGAATTGTAGGAATTTTAGAATTCCTACAATTCTAAAATTGTAGGAATAAGAAAGTCCAGGCCTAGGCAAAGGCTACAAATTGCTGGTGTTTAGAGAGATAACTAGTTGTTTTTCTCTTGACAGCCTGATCCCGTGCTTGTTTGTTATTTTAGGGGGGAGGATGAGCAGCAATGGGAAGTCGTCAAAGGTATGTGCGATTGTCATCTAATGCCTGAAAAAGGCAGAGGCTATGATGCCTTGATAAATACAGCTTCACATCAACTCCCCAAGCACAGACCAGCATGTGTCACTGGAAAGTTGTTTCTGTAAAATGAGTAGAAGTGAAAACAGTAAGTTAACTATCCCTTCTTCCTGTTAGTCTGACCCATGCACAGTTCAGTAAACCGAGTTGTAATGCAGGGTGTTATGCAGGGTCTCTAGTCCCCCCGCTCTCCGCACAAGAATGCACAATATGGTGAGGCCAAAAAGGAACACCCACAGAGCCATAGATAGGGGAGTCATACCACTATATTCCCACTGGTGGTTGGGTTGGAGACACAGGAAACAGGAGCCACGATCTGCAACCTGCTGTCCACTTCTTTGTCAATCAATTTCACTTGCTAAGTGCAATCCGTGCCCCTCTGCAATCCGCGCTTGCAAGCTCAGCCATGGCTGTTATATTAGTGGCCAACGGCTCACTGGTTACAGCTGACGGCCAACTAGCCACAGCTGATGGCCATCCAGTCACAGATGATGGCCATTTACTACCTGAGCCAGCACCTTTCCACGTGAGATCAAGAGCCTGGAAACTGCTCTCTGGGACTCCGTTTCCACATGAGTCATCTTGTATAGATGACTGTGACTGATGTACCTCTGTAAGAAAGCAACACCACAGTCCCCCCTGGAAGGGACAGTGCTGCAGGGCCAATGGAATAGGAGATTTCTGTCTTCAAGTTTGGAGCCCTGGGCTGCCAGACTCACAGTTTGGGACACCTCAATCCCCAGATGTTCAGCAGGAGTGACCTAGGAAAAGGAAGGTAGACTGTGAATGCAAAAGACCGTTTCTTGCTGGACACTACGTCTCTATTTTCAAACATAACAAGGTGTGGCTGTAATCCATCTGAAGGATGCAGGGAAGCTGGACATGATGTGATAGGCCCCTCAGGTGTTAACTTACTCCCTCAGGCATCCAGATAGAATATTCATGCCAATGCAAATGAAACAAAGAAAAAAACATGTCTTGGTTGCCAGCTACCTCTTAGAGATAAAGATGAGGAGAGAATGAAGGTGAAAATGGCAGTTGTGATTTTTTTTTTTAAATACAGCTTTATTGAGGTATAATTGACATACATGTAACTGGAATTACATAAAAGTGATTAAAATCAGATGAGTGATTAAAGTGAAAAATCAGATGAGTTTGACACCAGTGAAACCATCACCACTATCAAGGTGTTGAATAAATCTGTTGTCTCCAAAAGTTTCTTAGTGCTCCTTTGTAATTCCACCCTCATTCTCCAGCTAGCTCCAGGCTACCATGGATCTGCCTTCTATCACTATAGATTAGTTTTTGCATTTACTAGATTTTTTATAAGTAAAATCATACAGAATGTACAGTACAGTGAGCTTCTTTGCTCACCATAATGATTCTGAGATTCATCTATGTTGTTTTTTGCATGAAGAGTTTGACCCTTTTTATTGTCAATTAGTATTCTGTTGTATGCATATAAGATATGCTTATCCATTCATCCACTGAAGCACATTTAGGTTGTGTTTAATTTGGGCCTATTAAAATAAAGAGCTATGAACATTCGGGTATGTCTTTGCAGAAACATATGCTTTCATTTCTCTTGTGTGAATACTTAGGAGCAGAATGCCTGGGTCATATGGTAGGTGTGTGTTTAGCTTATTAGGAAATTCTGGTAATCTTTTTAAATCATTCACATAACATGTTTAGAATCTACAACAACCCAGGGACATCACTTAAAAAGCTTCAGAGAATTTGTAAGTTGAGTCCCAGGATTATACCTCCCTACAGTTAAAACATAGATGTGTGATCTACGACATATCATGAAGAACTAAAGGAAGGAGAGAAGATACTGTCTCCTTGGAAAGAATTCTCCTATCTTTTTAGGATGCCCGAAGTACAAAAATCTCATGGGGCTCAGTTTTCCAGGTGATGGTGGTCATGGTGGTGGTGGAAGGAAAGTTAGGTGCTGGGCAAAAACACAGGTTGGAAAGGTGTCCCAGCAGAGGACACTGTTTCCTCTGCAAGGTCCCTTCATCTTCCTGTCCCCATGCCCTGCCTGACTGGAAATTAAGAAAACCAAATATAGATTTTGTATCTGCTGTCTGGGCTCTCAATTACATTGTGACTTAAAATATGATATTGGTTATAAGCCCAAAATGAATTGGAAGCCTGGTTTATTGCTAAGAAACTGCAAATTCCAGGAAGTAGAAAGGACAAAAATAAAAATGGAGAGATCTCAGGTGATTTTAATCCTTAGCCCAGGGCAAGGGCTGAAGAAATGTTAACATGAGCTGACCTCCTGGCCACACTGGCCTTTAGGATAGTGCAGATTATTAGTCCCGCACAGGATTCTCACAGGAGAGCAAGGATTGTCCTTCCTTTACACAGAAGGTGGCCCATCCACTTCCCTGATGTTCACCAGATGCTATCGTGGCCCAGAGATATGGGTAAGAAGCTCGGGATGACTTCTCTGCCCTTGCACCCAGAGTGTGGTCTGTGGAGCAGTGGCAGCAATATTTCCTGGGAGCTCCTTTGGAAATGAAAATCTCAGACCCCACCCAGAACTACTGAGTCAGGATTTGCATTTTAACAAGGGCCCCAGGTTAATCATACTTAAGGTACCACAGGAGCACTAGTGATGATGCATGCTTTTTTGTAAGTTACAATCCCAGAAAGCACTCAATACAGGTCAGGTATTATTTAGCTATTGCCCAATTATGCTGTATGACAAACTACCTCAAAACTCAGCGGCCTGTAACAATAAGCATGTATTCTCATGCTCATGGGTCTGTGGGTCAGCTGGCATTCAGTACATCTAGGCAGACTAGGCTCCAAGGTGTGTGTTGAGTCTGGATGTCTTTCATGTGCTTCCCATGCTTCTGCAACTGGCAGGCTATCTGTCATGCATTTCTATCATGGTGATGAGAAAGCACAGAAAGGCAGAGGGGAGCACAAATGGACAGCACACTTCAGCCATTGCTTGGGTCATACCATTAGCACCTAATCAACCAAAACTAATCACAAGGCCCAACAGAGGGGTCAAAGGCATGGGCTTGGATTTGGGTCAATTCCACTTGTGCTTCTCACTTATATGGGTGTCCTTAGGCAAAGGTCTCAAACTTCTCTGTGCTTCTGTGTCCTGTTCAGTAAAATGGGAATAATAGCTATGTTGCTGAGAGGTTACAATGTTGTGAGGACTGTCCTTGGGGCATAGGAATGGTTTAACTAATGGATGTTGGTATTACAGAGCTGTGTGACCATGGGGGAGGCACTTCAATTCTCTGCATTTCATTTTTTTTGTTTGTGTGTTTTTTGTTTTAATTTATTGGGGTGACGATTATTAGTGAAATTACATATTTTTCAGTGTACAATTCTGCATTACATCATCTATAAATCCCACTGTGTGTTCATCACCCAGACTCAGTTCTCCTTCCATCACCATATATTTGGTCCCCCTTACCCTCATCTCCCCCCACCCCCTTACCCTCTGGTAACCACTAAACTATTGTCTATGTCTATGACTTTTTGTTTCTCATTTGTTTGTCTTGGTCTTTTGTTGTTCTTAGTTTATATACCACATATCAGTGAAATCATAGGGTTCTCTGCTTTTTCTGTCTGACATATTTCGCTTAGAATTATACTCTCAAGATCCATCCATGTTGTCACAAATGTTCCTATATCATCTTTTCTTACTGTCGAATAGTATTCCATTGTGTATATATACCACAACTTCTTTATCCATTCATCTATCGAAGGACATTTTGGTTGTTTCCATGTCTTGGCCACCGTAAACAAAGCTGCAATGAACATTGGAGCACACGTGTCTTTATATATAAATGTTTTCAAATTTTTTGGGTAGATACCCAAAAGAGAAATTGCTGGGTCATATGGTAATTCTATTTGTACTTTTTTGAGGAACCTCCACACTGCCTTCCATAGTGGCTGCACCAGTCTGCATTCCCACCAACAGTGTATGAGGGTTCCCTTTACCCACAGCCTCTGCAACACTTGTTACTATTTGTCTTGTTGATGATAGCCATTCTGACTGCGGTGTGGTGATATCTCATTGTGGTTTTCATTTACATTTCTCTGATGATTAGCGATGTTGAGCATTTTTTCATATGTCTATTTGCCATTTGTATGTCCTCTTTGGAGAAATGTCTCTTCAGGCCCTCTGCCCATTTTTCAATTGAGTTGTTTGTTTTTTGGTGTTGAGCTTCATGAGTTCCTATATTTTCCTATATTTTCTATATTTCCCTATATTTTCCTATATTTCCTGTATTTTCTATATATTTTCTATATTTCCCTATATTTTCCTATGTTTTCTATATTTTCTATATTTCCTATATTTTTGATATTAGCCTCTTATCTAAGGCACTGTTTGCAAAAATCTTCTCCCAATATGTCAGTTGCCTCTTTATTTGGTCGATAGTTTCTTTTGCTGTGCAGAAACTTTTAAGTTTCATATAGTCCCATTTGTTTATTTTAGCCTTTACTTCCATTGTCTTTGGAGTCAAATTCATAAAATGCTCTTTGAACCCAAGGTCCATAAGTTTAGTACCTATGTTTTCTTCTATGCAGTTTATTGTTTCAGGTCTTATGCTTAAGTCTTTGATGCATTTTGAATTAATTTTGGTACATGGTGACAGATAGCAGTCCAGTTTCATTCTTTTGCACGTGGCTATCCAATTCTCCCAGCACCATTTATTGAAGAGGCTGTCTTTCCCCCATTGTATGTTTAGGTTCTTTGTCAAAAATTATCTGTCCATATTTATGTGGTTTTATTTCTGGGTTCTCAATTCTATTCCATTGGTCTACATGTCTGTTTTTCTGCCAATACCATGCTGTTTTGATTATTGTAGCCATGTAGTAGAAGCTAAAGTCAGGGAGTGTGATACCTCCAGTATTGTTCTTTTTTCTTAAGATTGGTTTGGCTATTTGGGGTTTTTGTGTTCCAAACAAATCTGATGATTTTTTGTTCTATTTCTTTAAAAAATGCCATTGGGATTTTGATGGGGATTGCATTAAATCTGTATATTACTTTGGGTAATATGGCCAGTTTAACTATGTTGATTCTTCCAATCCATGACCACGGAATGTCTTTCCATTTCTTTGTGTCTTCTTCAATTTCTTTCAAAAATGTCTTATAGTTTTCAGCATATAGGTCCTTCACATCCTTGGTTAAGTTTATTCCTAGGTATTTTATTCTTTTTGCTGCAGTTGCAAAGGGAATTGTTTTTTCTATTTCTTTTTCTGAGATTTCATTGTTAGGTATAGGAATGCAACGGACTTTTGTATGTTGATTTTGTAGCCAGCAACTGTACTGTATTCGTTGATTGTTTCTAACAGCTTTTTAGTGGAGTCTTCAGGGTTTTCTATATATAGCATCATGTCATCTGCAAAGAGTGATAATTTAACTTCTTCATTCCCAATTTGGATGCCTTTTATTTCTTTCTCTTGCCTGATTGCTCTGGCAAGGACTTCTAACACTATGTTGAAAAGCAGAGGTGATATGGGACAACTCTGTCGTGTTCCTGAATGTAGAGCAAAGGACTTCAGTTTTTCACCATTAATTATGAGGTTAGCTGAGGGCTTGTCATATATGGCCTTTATTATGTTAAGGCCATATATGGCCTATATTATGTTCTATACCTATTTTATTAAGTATTTTAATCATAAATCGATGTAGTATCTTGTCAAATGCATTTTCTGCATCAATTGATATAATCATATGATTTTTATCCTTTATTTTGTTTATGTGATGTATCACATTGATGGATTTGCGGATGTTGAACCATCCTTGTGCCCCGGGGATGAACCCCACTTGGTCGTGATGAATAATCTTTTTAATGCATTGTTGTATTCGATTTGCTAGAATTTTGTTTAGGATTTTTCCATCATATTCATCAGAGATATTGGTCGTAGTTTCCTTTTTTTGTGTTGTCTTTACCAGGTTTTGGTATCAGGGTGATGTTGGCCTCATAAAATGAGTTAGGGAGTACTGTCTCTTCTTCAATTTTTGGAAGAGTTTGAGCAGCATTGGTATTAGATCCTCTTTGAAGGTTTGGTAGAATTCACTAGTGAAGCCATCTGGTCCCAGACTTTTGCTTTTGGGAAGGTTTTGGGTGACTGATTCAATTTCGGTACTGGTGATCGGTCTGTTTAGATTTTCCAGTTCTTCATGGTTCAGCCTTGGAAGGCTATATGATTCTAAGAACTTGTCCATTTCTTCTAGGTTATTGAATTTGGTGGCATATAGTCCTTCCTAGTATTCTTGCATGATCCTTTGTATTTCTGTGGTGTCCGTGATAACTTCCCCTTTTTCATTTCTGATTTTCTTAATTAGTGTCTTCTCTCTTTTTATCTTAGTGAGTCTAGCCAAGGGTTTGTCAGTTTTGTTAATATTTTCAAAGAACCAGCTCTTTGTCACATTAATTTTTTCTATTGTCTTTTTGTTCTCTATTTCATTTAGTTCTGCTCGATTTTTGTTATTTCCTTTCTTCTGCTGACCTTGGGTTTCACTTGTTCTTCTTTTTCTAGTTCTTTTAGGTGTAACATGAGGTTATTTATTTGGGATTTTTCTTGTTTCTTGAGATACGCCTGTAATAATATAAATTTCCCTCTTAAAACTGCTTTTGCTGCATCCCAAAAATTTTGGTAGGATGTATTTTCATTGTCATTTATTTCTATGTATTTTTTTATCTCTCCTCTAATTTCTTCTTTGACCCAGTCGTTCTTTAAAAGTATGTTGTTTAATCTCCATTTATTTGTGTTTTTTCCTGCTTTCTTTTCGCAGCTGATATCCAATTTCAAAGCCTTGTGATCAGAGAATATGC
This sequence comes from Rhinolophus hipposideros, assembly GCF_964194185.1. Taxonomy (NCBI): domain Eukaryota; kingdom Metazoa; phylum Chordata; class Mammalia; order Chiroptera; family Rhinolophidae; genus Rhinolophus; species Rhinolophus hipposideros. Next base: position 33,608,916 of record NC_138068.1, read on the forward strand.
TTGGTATGATTTCAGTCTTCTTAAATTTGCTGAGACTGATTTTATGTCCCAATATATGGTCTATCCTTGAGAATGTTCCATGTACACTCGAAAAGAATGTATAGTCTGATGTTTTAGGATGAAGTGCTCTATATATGCCAATTATGTCCATTTCATCTAATGTGTCATTTAGGGCTGCTATTTCCTTATTTATTTTCTGTTTGGATGATCTATCCATAGCTGTGAATGATGTATTTAAGTCCCCTAGTATAATTGTGTTTTGATCAATGTCTCCCTTTAGTTCTGTTAGTAGTTACTTGGTATGTTTTGGTGCTCCCTGGTTGGGGGCATAAATATTGATGACTGTTATGTCTTTTTGTTGTATAGTCTCCTTTACCATTATGAAATGTCCATTTTTGTCTCTTGTTATCTTTTTCACCCTGAAGTCTCTTTCATCTAATATCATTATGGCTACACCTGATTTTCTCTCAGTACCATTTGCTTGGAGTGTCAATTTCCACCCTTTCACTTTGAGTCTATGCTTGTCCTTGTAGCTGAGATGTGTCTCTTGGAGACAGCATACGGTTGGGTTTAGTTTTTTGATCCAATTTGCTACTCTGTGCCTTTTTATTGGTGAGTTCAGTCCATTTACATTTAGGTTGATTATTGATACGTGAGGATTTCCTGTCATTCTATCTTTAGTTTTCTGGTAAGGATGTGTCTCCATTGTTTCTTTGCCTTTTTGTTGTCTATTATTTATATGTGGTGGTATTCTATGATGTTTCCCTGTATTTCATCTTTTATACAGTATATATTTCAGGTTTGGATTTTTTTTTTGAGTGGTTACCCTGAAGTTTATGTAAAAGAAAGTTTGATATTTAGAGTATTCCATTTTCTTCAGCACGCTTACTTTATTCATTCCCATATTCCAGTTCAGGGCTTTACTCTCCCCCTTTTTATGTTGCCACAAACTGTCTCTGTTGATGGTGGTCAAATAGACTCCTTTAATATTTCTTGTAGTGCAGGTCGTGTATTAGAAAATTCCCTCAGCTTCTGTATATCTGGAAAGGTCTTTATTCCTCCTTCATATCTAAAGGATATCTTTGCTGGATATGTTATTCTTGGCTCATAATTTCTCTCTTTCAATAGTTTGAATGTTTGGTTTCACTCCTTCCTGGCTTGTAGAGTTTCTGCTGAAAAATTTGATGATCATCTAATGGGCTTTCCTTTGTAAATTACCATCTTCTTTTCCCTGGCTGCCTTGAGGATTCTTTCTTTGTTGTTGATTTTAGACAGCTTTAATACAATGTGCCTTGGAGAAGGCCTGTTGGGATTGAGGTAATTAGGTGTTCTATTTGCTTCTTGGATTCGAGGATCCAGTTCTGTCCACAAGTTTGGGAAGTTCTCATCGACAATTTGTTTGAATATATTCTCTGTTCCCTTCTCTCTTTCTTCTCCTTTTGGTATGCCCATTATTCTTATATTGCTCTTTCTGATAGAGTCAGAAAATTCTTGTAGAGTTCTTTCATTTCTTTTAAGTCTCAAGTCTCTTTCTTCTTCCATCTGTGTAATTTCCAGGTTTCTATCTTCGATGTCACTGATTCTTTCTTCCATCTGGTCAACTCTACTACCTAAGCCGGTTATTTCATTCTTAATTTCTTCTATTGAATTCTTAATCTCCAGAAATTCCATTTGGTTCTTTTTTAAAATTTCAATCTCTTTTGTAAAATGCTCATGTTGTTCTTTGATTGCGTTTGTGAGTTCATTAAATTGTCTTTCTGCATTTTCTTGCATCTCATTGAGTTTTTTCAGAACTGTAATCTTGAATTCTCTGTCATTTAAGCCACATGTTTCCGTATCTTTCAGTTTCTTTTCTGGAGACTTCACTTTTTTTCTGAGCTGTCTTGTTGCCTTGGTTATTCATGGCAATTACTGATTTATTATTTCTCTTCCTAGACATCTACAGAAGTGGCTTCTGCAACAGGTTGATAGGAAGAGGTCTTTCTTTTATTTTCCAGTACTTGTTGGTAGAATGTTTTATTTTATCTCCGACTGCAGCCTTTTTTTCCCTATCTTACACAGTATTGCTATGTTTTCTCTGCACTATTCCAGCTTCTCACACAATGCGGGAATTCCCTGGGAAACGGGCTTCTCCTCTGTTAACAGTTCGCCTGGGTTATAGGGCACCATGATCCTGTGGCGATGTGGAGAGCTTTTGAAGTTCTAAAGCTCTTTCTGCACCAGATTCAGAGCCCGTATGTTTCAGCAGTTCTGTTTACTCCTGCAGGGATCCGCCCAGATAGGTGGGGCTAGGGGCAGGGTGAGTTGTGAGAGGTGGCCCAGAGCAATGGCTGTGACCACCACCACAGCCAGTCCTGCTTCCACAGCTCCCTCCCCTTTGCCGGAACTACTTGGGCTGCTAATCTGTGTCTGCGGTCCATAGTTCTCAGAACAGCAAATTTTCTGTTCTTTTGATCTGACACTGCTACTGTTCTGCTTCTAGCACCAGGCAGGTGGGGGTGGGGCGAGGTCTGGTAGGGTAGGGAGGGGGCGGCTAGTCTCCGTGCCTAAGGCTTCCATTCTCTGCTCGGCAGGGAGGGCTTAAACCAGCATTTTCAGCCTCTTCCCTCAGTCTTTGCTCCAAGGTCTCTGCCATGAGCGTTGGGTTCAGCCGTGTTATATGCTGCCCCCTCAGCCCTGTGGGCCATAAGCGGAGCCCTAGCAGTCCGAGTTCTTCCCTCTCCCACAGCTGTGGTAGTTCCAGGATGCAGCGAGCTTGGAGCACTGAGCCAGGTCTGCGTCCTGCGCCCTTGCGTCTCCGCCACTGCACTTCTCCCTTCCCTCCTTTCCCACCTCCCCCCCTCGCGCTATTCGCCCACCTTTAGGTGCATTCAGTAGTGGGCCTCTTCGTCATGCCTGTCTGCTGTGCAGGGAGTTCTTTGTGGAGTGATTGTTGTTCAATTAGTTGTAAATTCCAGGGGCTCACCTCACGCTGCCATTTTGGTGACGTCTCACATTTTATTTTTCATATCTAAAAATGGACATCCCAGTGGTATAATTCTACTAATTTTTGAGGTTTATCTTTAAAATTCATGTTGATGATGATACAAAAGCTGACACTGAGCATTTGTTCTGTGCCAGGAACTGTTGTAAGAACTTTATATGTATTTACACTTTTAATTCTCATCATAGCCTGGTGGGGATTATCTCTATTTTGTGGCTGAAGAAACCGAGGCAGAAAAATGTCAGAAACTCAAGGTTTAACATCTGATTGTTCTGAGTACCTCATGTGGAGGGAAATATCACAGACCTGATGCTGTCTCCATGTGGCTGACACACATTCTGCGTCATGCCAATCCATGATGCTTCTAAACGGTTATTCTTGGCTTCCTCTCCCACGTAGGAGAAGGAAAAGAAAGTTCAGGGGCAGCTCGAGAGAAGAGACTGGGGAAGCCGATGGCCTCCGGGTTAAGCAGAATCCCCTTCTCCACACTATCTAACAAGAAGCCATGTCCGGGAAGCAGATGCCCAGTGAATGTATTGAGCATTTCCAGTGCGACCCAACCATTATGTAGTTCTGTGTTGTGGAGCTGCTCAGCCTGGCTCTGGGCCAGAGTCAGGCTGAGAAGAAAGGTGGGGCCCAAAGGATCCTGCCTTTGAGAAATTAGAGCTGGAAAAGGCCATGGGTTGCTCTGTCAGCACAGGGTTCCACCCACCAAAGGTTGTTTCTGAGTCCAGGTACACATGTCCATCTCTTTCCATCTCCCTTCTGAGTGGTCTCCCTTGTATAGTGTCAACTGCTTAAAAATCATGTGCTTCATGGTACGGATGGAACTGTGCCCGCAAATATGTTATTCATCACTCATAGAGCTTTAACAATTTAAGCCTGCAACCACTTTTGCTGACCGAAGGGGCACCCTTTCCTACCTATCTTTCCCAGACATAACAAGAGAAACAGGACATGCCTGAGGACAGGACCACAAGCTCTGTGAGCGGTGTATTCTGCTTTTTAATTACAGTTGCTGGCCAAAAGAATTCCATCTGTGTGACTAGTCAGATTTTTCCCTTTCCTCAGTGTTCCTCAAAGTCAATTTCCTCAAGGTCTTCCGAAGAACAAGTGGCCAGAGTTTTTTAAATGTTTTCGATAGTTGGAGTAGTTCCAAACTTCCTTTTTTAGTTACGGCATTACATTGCTAATATCTAACCAGCTTATGGACCACTCTGGTTCCAGTCAGTTCCTGACTGCACTGCACTCCCAGTGGATTTTATCCTTTGTTTTGTTTGGTTTGGTTTGGTTTGTGATAAGCTGTTTCATACTTTGGGTGTATTCTATAGCACCCTCTCTCTTCTCCCTTTGCACTCCAAATGTTGAGTTGGGACCATTCTCATTTTAACTATCTGAATAGCTTATTAATTTGGTGACAGCCACAGAATTGAGCACTGACTGGATAAGTAACTAAAATAGAAAGGAAAAGATAACAAAAAAATGTATTACCACTGAAAATGTCAAATCACTATATTATTCCATTATCCCATCAGAATGACAAAATGAAAAAGAAAGCAAAAACAAAAACTGAAGACACCAAGTATTGGCAAGAATGTGGAGCACCTATAGGAAATGTGAACTGATATGAACACTTTGGAAAATTGTTTTTCCAAAGTAACTACTAAAACAGAGTATATATGTACCCTCTGATGCAGCAATCCCACCCTGGGTATATACCCAACAAAAATGTATTCATCTATGCACTCAGAGACCTGAAAAAGAATGCTCATAACAGCACTATTTAAAATAGCCCCAAACTGGAAATGGCAGAAATGCCCATCAACAGGAGAATGAATAATAATGCAGTAAGTGCACATACTGGGAAGGAACAAATGACAACAACAAGCAACAGGTACAACTTCACACATGTGATATTGAATAAAGGAAACCAGGCACAAATAAGTTTATGCCAGATAATCCTGTTTATATAAAGTGCATAACCAGAAAAAACTAATCTATGCTGTTGAAAGAGAAGACACTGGTGACCATTGTCAAGGAAAGGACTAGAGGGAGTACGAAGGGACTATCTGGGACACTGGTAGTGTTCTGTTTCTTGACCTGAGTGTTGGTTACACAGGTGTGTTCAGTTTGTGAAATCCCACTGAACTATAGTTATATACGTGCATTTTTCTGTATGTATATCATGCTTCAGTTAAAAATATAGTAAAGAATACAGGAGGCAGTGTAGATAGGGCAGAAGAAACAGTCGTTTTGCACTGGTAAAGAGAACTTGTGGCCCTGGAGTCTACTCTCAGTGTTCCCTGATGTGCGCTACCCTGCTCACTGATCTCCAGATTTTAATGAATGTGGACTAGTTTCGATGATGGGGACCCTCCTCTGCCTCTGAGGCCCAGTGCTATTGTTACAACATCAAAGACCAACTGCTGGCTAAGATACAGTCCATATGAAAAGAGTGACCAGCAAATTTACTGCTTGACTTCATTCCCTTTAAATGGAACTGGCCCCATGGTCCTCTTTCAAAGCTCAATTGTGGACATATATCTTCTTTATAGGACACTGCGTACAATAAAGAGAAGCAATAACTTAAAATAATAATAAAAATACCTTTGAGAGTACTGTGAGATGGGCATTCCATCACTGTGGTTACTTGTGTCCAAACACTCCTGAAAGTCTAGCCATTGGTCTGAAAGCTTTCTATTCAACATGGTGACTTTTTTAGACTAATTGAGTTATATTTTTATGCTCCAAGCCTTTCCCTGGGCTTTGCAAGGTCTTGGGAAAATCATTAATGAGAGGCGATCTACTTCAAACCAGAAGGCAAAATGGTGAAGTTCATATCCTATTATTCATTAACTTCTTTGGGGTTGCCCTTTGTTGAGTAAACGTTAATTAAAGAGTGAGGCCAAACTAAGTTCCTGAATCAGTTATATGCAGTCCCCCAATATCCATCCATGTGGGCAGCATTCCTTCATATACCCTGGTGTGGAAATCTCAGGAAGTTACTAGCATTTACAGATAGTAAAACTGAGTGAGAAGAGAACAGAGTTGTTTTGATGACTGTCAGAAAACAGTTCTACAGAAGTACAGTTACTTATAATATCAAGGCTGTCTTTGGCTGAACTTGGAGTCTGACCCAAGTAGTGGAGAAAGAGGTATCTGCAATGAAAATTACCAGCCTGCTCAAAACAGAACAATCCAGAATGATCCTTTTAATATACAGTCACTTATTACAGCAATGAATCAGCCCACAGGGGATAAAACATTTTAAAGAGTGGCCAAGTTATCCTGGCTCGTAGATTCTACTTCTGCTTAATCTATTATTCTCAAAAAGTTTCAACACTCCACACTTTGTTGGAAAAGGCTAACTATTACGTAGATCTTTTCCTTTCTACTCCCCTCACTGGCACATGTAGGAAGACACACCTACTACGTGAAACAGCTGTGATTTTCTTGCCAAGATTTTGATGAAGCCAAAACACTCAATCCAAGAGATACCTATGAAATGAGATAAATCTCACCTATAAATGAGAATAAGCATTGACTGGAAGAAACTGGGAATATTTGGAGAGGCAGTGGAATTGCAAGGAGAGTAACTCTAAATGTTGAACAGTGTGCAGAAATAATGAGATCCGGCTCCCCATAATGAGTTCCAAGTTCTCTCACTGGCCTCACTGCCCTGAAGCGCAGTCCAGTGCTGTTCCCATGCCCCACAATGGTTCTTTCACTGCTTTTTCTCCAAGGCGGGCCCAATGCTAAGCTCTGGGATAACCCAAAAAGGAACACCAATGTTCCTGGCCTTAAAGTTGCTCAGAAGTGAGGAAAGGGGGGAAAAGGAGAAGGGAAGTGGGCCTGGCCAGACCCAGTGAACTCAATTACAGAATGATATGGCCCAAAATAAGGGAGGAATTGGGCACCTTCCTAACATGAATGAAGGACGGGATATGGACAGAGGGGAAAACAAAAATGGAATCGTAGCTTCAAAGAACTACCTTCTAATTAAAGAGATCTTTTCTGTGAGCTTCTAAATGGTTGCTCCAAGACTGCTCAAACCATTAACTCAATTTACTTTACTTTGAGAGCTCTTGTGAGTGTCTGTTGTTCCTTTGGGTTGGAGTTCTTCATGCTACTTAGGATGTGGTGTAAATAGAAGTGCTGTGGAAACCTGTCAGTGTGATGGAGCCTGCTCAAACGGCAGGAGCTGTCTGTAGGTTTTACAGACTCCCTTTAGAAGAAAAACGACCTGCAAAGCCCCAACTGATCAGCGTGGAGCAAGCTCAGGAAGCCATCTGTGGCTTGAATCTTGAGATTCAAGGAAAGGTGGATGCTGGCAGGAGAACTGCTGTGGAATGTTCTGTGTCTTCGTGCTAACAATCTAAGTGGCGTGCTTTTTGTGTCACCAGGATACATGGACACATGACAGGTGCTCATGTGTGCAATAGTCACCATCTGTGGCCATAAGCATGGTCCCTGCTCTGCTCACTAGGTTGAAACAAAGCTTCATCTAAGTTCTGCATCATCCTTACAACCACAATCAGGTACTCTGCTTAGAAGGCATGTTGCAGACACTCACCATATACTAGCATTTTGTTGTTGGCAGGAAAGTTGGAAAACTGATTCCCAACTTCTCATTTTGTACATGAGAAACCCAAAACCCAGAGAAATGAAAGGAATTTCCCAAGACCATTCTACTCATTCCAGTTTGACTGACTCCCAGGCCAGTCTGCTTTCACAAAGCTGCACAAACCCCCATTTCTGAACATCTTTAAGAGTTTTCATGGTCTCGCTTTGCTGATAAGAATTGTAGGAAATGTACATCTAAACTGTCCAGACTCTGTGACATTATAGTTGCTGTTAGGTTGTTACAGGATTTGAAAGGAAGTTAAATGAACATGAATGGCGTTTCTTTTAAGTCTGAGCCAATCAGGTTGCAGTCAAACAAGTGAAATATTGTACATGTAAGTATAGAGCATTGCCTGACCATATAGTACGCATTCCCCAATTCCATTCATTCATTCATTCATTCATTCAGCACTTAAATATTGAGAGCCTATTATGTGAGGTGCTGTGATAGACACTGGAGATTCAGTAGAGAACAAGCTTCTATTCTAGAAGGGGATATTGACAATAAGTAATTCATAAATAAAATAATTATTATAGATTGTGATGGGTGCTTACCTGTGGTACCTACTAAAACAGGGTGATCAAAGAAGAACTTGGTAGAAAAGTGACTCTTAGGTCCCAAGCTGGGGGATATGGCCAGTTCTGCAAAGATCTAGGGGGAGAGCAGATCAGGCAGATGGAATCACAAGCACCAAAACTTGGAGATGGCAGTGTAGATATAGTGGTGGGAACATGAGAGTTACAATTTGATGAATGATTCCTGTTCCTTCAATGGAATACTCGTATACAGTGAGGATGATGAGGAAGAGTAGGCAATCTGGAGAGAAAATATATGAAATAGTCATCTTAGACACTGAAGAAGACGAGATTTTGAGGAAAGGGCAGTTGATTTTGGAACAGAACTGAGTACTCATTTGAGGTTTGAGAACATACATCTACAATGGAGCAAGCTTTTCAAACTGAGCTATTTTATTTTTCCCATCACCTGTCTGCTTGGCTACCAACCTAGACAAGTTGAATTGTTTGGTTCAACCAGAACTGAGATTTTGCCAATGGAATAGATCAGAGGGCAAGAAGGGGACAAAGAGTGTTGAGGGGAGTTGCAAATGGATGGCTATAATAAGGGAACATGTGCCAAGTAAGAAGGAAAGTAAAAGTAAGGAAACGCTGAAGGTTGACGAGAAATGGTAGTGGAATGGAGCTCTCAATGAGTTTGGAAACAAGAGAAATGAGTTAACAGCATAGGCACTATCTTTGTACAGGAGACTTGCTGACAAAAGGGCAGAGGGTTGCTGAGGTATAATGGAAGAAAAGGTTGTTGGTGGTGAGGAGGTCAAGGAGCTTGGAAGTCCATGGACATGGATGTTGAAGTCACCAAATAGGGTAGCAGAGGAGACTGCTGAATAAGCCTGAGCCAGAGCTTAAATTTTCAGTGAATGAGAGAAAATGACCAGAAGTTCCATATAACAGGTGGAACATCCATCATCGTGAAAGGAGCAGGGGTTTTTTTTGTTTGTTTGTTTTTTGTCATTTTTTGGTTTTGTTTTTCAGAAAGACAGGGGGTGGGGGAAGGAAGCAGGAAGCAGCTATGGGGACCAGGAAGATCTAGGACGAGGTTGAAGAGATTTTAGAGGAAAGGTTAAAAATTAAAGAAGATTGCTTATCATGGTGTGAAAGGCCTAGAAGGTCCAGTAGAAGAAGGGTTTAGGAGGATAGTAGGGAACAGATTGAGTCCAATTTAGAGACATTCAAAGCAGTGTGGGGTGGAGATCCTATGTTCATGGAAGACTTCTTCATTGCAGTTAGATAAACTATGATGAAAATAGTCTTAAGTTTCTCTTGAATGGAGGTGATACTCTTTGCTCAATGGCATGTGACCTCTGGGTTCTTGTTTCAATGATGATTTAGGTTGGTGTAAAGGTATCAGATGAGGGGTAGGGGTTACTTAGGCATCACAAGGTGGGCCTGAGGCTTCAGCTCCCTTAGTGTTCATGTGTAGAGTGATGGAAGCTGATGGTTATACAGATCTCATATTATTTTATCTACCAGTTTTTGTCAGACCTTATATAGCTTACTTACTATGGGGCAAGTACTTTCATTAGCATCTGATTAATATTTATTTAATCCTCCTAACAATACCATATGATAGGCACTATTATGATCCCTATTTTACACAATAAGGTTAAGTAACTTGCCCAAGTCACAGTTAGTAGAGGTGGAGGCAGGATTTGAACCTTGGCTGTCTGGATCCCAGAGTCCATGCTTTCAATCACTTGACTGCAGTGACTTGGGGCAGAAGAAGGTCCTTTTCCATTGTCGAAAAGAGCTCTTGCCTTGAGAGTCAGATGACATAAATTTGAGTCCCCACTCTGCCACTAACTGGCTGTAACCTTGGGCACAGCATTTAACTTCTGTCATCCTTATCTTTCTTAGTGGTCAGTTCCATGCAGTCATTCAGAGACTCAGGCTGATGGAGACTGATGTCTTCTTAACAGTTACAGCTCAGAAGGGACACCCTCCACTTCTGCTCACATCAGTCATACCTTGATGCAAGTTGGCTGTGAAATGCATGCCCTGGCTGGAGGGCTGCCTCCACCTTCAAGCAGGCGCACGTATTTTTGGTAGACAGCTAACCCTCTCTGCTTATTACTCTATGTGGCTTATGCTTTCAGGACTCTGTGTGTGTGTACTTCTGTGTACCACACTTGGGTCTGTACTCTCAGTTCTTTGTCTTCTTCCTATCTCATTTGTAGGAATCTCTCTTCACATGACCAATAACTGACCGTTAACTGCCATGCAACCCATCACTTCTCAGAATACAAGACACGAGTCAAAAGAAAACATAGTCCTTCCCCCATTGCTAAAACCCAAGGATGAAATTAAGCTTTCCCAGATTTTTGAGCCATATTTATCACCTCTAAGCATCTATTTGCACTATGAATATTTATCCAGATGCTAATCAGGAAAACATAGTTTGAGTAGGAGTTGTTATAACCCAGTTAGTAGGGAACACAGGACTTAGGGGTTCATAGCATTTCTGCAGTTAGAGTAGCAAGTATAGTTTCCTTAAAATATGTGGATATCTGAATGGGGAGATAATTGTCTCAATTATCCAGATGTGTTTGCTTTTGTGGAATGGAGCTAAGCCTCAAGGCTCCTTGTATTTACAGAATGGAGTCCTCATCTCTTACCAGAGCTTCAATGGAGACTGATCCACCTGCAGGTAAGAGAGAGCCCGTTAGCAGGTTAGAAAGGTAACACTTATGGACAAACCCAAATAGTGTACTTTGCTATCTTCTCCACTCACAGACAGGAGAGGTAAGCAGAGAGAAAATTTGCCTCAATCTTAGACTAAGTGCAGAGATCTGCTTGCACTTTCAAAGACTCAGTGAAAAGTCTCCATGAGCAGGAGACTGGATTCAGTACGGCTAATTTCTGACTGGTTTGCAGGTGGCAGTCTCTCACTGCTAAGATGACCACGAGTCTCACCGAGGTGTCAAGCTCAAGTACAGAGGCTGTTCCCTACTACAGTGGAAAGATGTAGTATGAAAAAAAAAAGACAGCCATAGCTACTACAAACAGAATGTGGTTACTTATTTGGATGTTACATGTCCTTAAGTCCTATTAGTTATGTTGTGAGACAGTTTTATAATTTGTTTTTCTCACAGCAAGATTGGTGAAAAGAGTTTATTTACAAGTAATCACATTTCATATAGAGGCATATTTAAAAGGTTTCACATGGAGATATATTCCACAGTTCACAGGCATGATATTAGCTTTGATAAATACCACCATAATTCAAGCATAAAGAGAATATGGTTTTTTAAAAATCCCTTTGCTAAGTTTTTGTTAACTATCATTCAAATATTTTGGTGCCATTAATAGTTTGTAGGATGACTCATTTTATATTGAGAGAGCATTTCCCTCTTCCCTGGTTCCTAAAAACAAACTACCAATGCAAAATCAAACAAGGGTAAGATGTGTAAAAAGGAAAGGTGCGTTTCGCCCAAGTGTCAGATTCAGAAGCATCTGCCTTGCCTGGTGTGTATGGCATTAATTTCCTGCCGGTTTTTCAATTGGAATGCCCCCCTGAGTTGCTTGAAATTGAAAATCAAGTCATGTTTTATTAATCAGCCCTAGGAAGCAGTGAAAGAAAGAGGTGGCAGAGAGGTTTCTTTTTATGAAAAGTTTCTATTAATAACATCAACAAAGCCTAGAAAAAAAGTATATGCACAACTTTGGCCCATGACTCTGGGATTGTAATCTCAAAGAGCATTTGTCCTCCACCATCATCATCTCAGTTAAGTATCTCCCTCTCTGTATGAATTACCTCTTGTTTCAAAATTTAGTCTGGAAAAAAGCAGACATTTATTATCTCAGAATTTCTGTGGGTCAGTATTTGGGCATAGCTTAGCTGGACACATCTGGTGTAGAATCTCCCAAAGGCTGTGATGGAGTTTATCAGACAGGATTGCTGTCATCTAAAAGTGGGGCTGGGGAAGGCTGGCTTTCAGGTTCATTCACTTGGTTATTGGCAAGATTCAAGTTCTCACAGGCTGTTAGCCTGAGGCACCCAGAGCTCTTCCCTGTTGGGCCTCTCTACAGGGCAGCTCCAATATGGCAACTGGCTTCATCAGAACAAAGGAGTAAAGCCAGGAAGTGAGACAAAAATCCCTGGTCTTTTGTAACCTAATCTCAGTGACATCCTATCACTTTTGCCATATCCTTTTTGTTAGAAGCAAGTTACTTGTTCTGTCCCATACTCAAAGAAAGGGGAAGGCACAGAAGTGTGAATGCCAGGAGATGAGACCATTGAGAGCCTTTCAGAAGCTGCTTTCTGTACTGCTTACTACACGTACAGAAGTATCTGACCATTATTGTTTGTCCCCTTGGTGACAGTTCCCCTTAATTGTCTGGTGTGGTGACCTGGGTCCTTATTTTCTCAGATCTCCTTAATTTCAATTCTAGTTTCTCTCTTCTCTTGTCCATTCAAAATATATACTCAGAGTCATCTTCTTAAAAATTGTTGCCCTCTTCTGCTTAAGAACTTCCAATGGTTCCCCCCGTTCTTCGCCTCAAAACAGGTATTGAGGAACGGCATATCTAGAATGAATCAACTTTCCTTTCTAAGCTGTATATGCAGCCAAATGGGACTCTTACTAGTCCTCCCCATATTTTTTCTCTCTATCCAGACCATTCCCTTGGCTAATATTGCCTTTCTCCCTCTTTCCAGCTTCAAAAATTCTGGACAGGCCACAAAAGCTATTCTGTGAACTGCAGAGGTGGACATGGGCCATATCTGAAGCCACAGAACATTGCGCATCCATTAAGTGATTACATTCTTCCTCATATGTAATTCTCTGGGGGTAGAAAACATCCCTGCTACCCAGTCTGTCTGCCAACACAGATTAAGTGTCTTGAGAGCAGGAATGGTACCTTCTCTTTATACTCCGTGGCATGTGGTGTAGCCCTGGCATATATATAGCATGTGTTCAATAAAGTCTAATACTTCAGTGAGTGTTGTGCTTCCCAGAATGCCCTCACCAGAACTGGGGAGACAGAGCAGATATTGTTATTTTCATTTTATAGATGAGGAAACTGAGACCCAGAAAGTTTACCTACTTACTGACAGCAGACAATGGCAGAGCCCCAATTAAATTCCCAAGTTCCAAGGTGTTGTCCAATCTCCCAAGTCTTCTAAGAAGCAAGTGACTAGTTTAGGCTTTTCTATTCACGTCTGGTTTTTTTCTTCTCATTGTGAAACCCCCTAACTTGACCTGATGTTTAATGAAATGATTCAGTCACTCAACAACCCCTGCATGTAATAAAGGTCCTACTTTTTGATTTATTTTTTTATTTTTATGTTTTTACTATTCCAGAGGAAAGGAGAGAGTAGGACAGAGTTCTTAAAAATAAATGAATAAAAGAACGTCAGGTGCAAGAGTAGGGCCTGGGTCTGCAATTTCTTGTTACTCTGTGAATTAAAATTTTTAACTTACCCAAAAAGGCATCATCAGGAAACATGTTTCTAAATGTCACCTTGTGTGTCTCTTGCTGTCCCCTGATTCACTTCTGACCATGTGATGAAGTTATCATGCAGTTTGTGGCCTCCACAGGTCAAGAGAGTTCTAGTGACCCATGCAACACCTTGCCAGATGCTTTGGCTGAAACCACAGGCATTTCTGTCAGGAAAGTGCTGCATGTGTCTGTGTGTCTGTGTGTGTGTGTGTCTGTGTGTCTGTGTGTCTGTGTATGTGTGTATGTAGAAGCAACTTAAAAAGGAGACTTAGGCAAAGGGGCAATTATTTCTCAAAACCCACTGTCCAGACTTCTGTAGGCAATACTCTGAATTCAAAATGACTTTCAGCCAAGTCATGTTTGCACCTGGGAACTGTGAAAAGTATTGAAAGCTTCATAAAGGAGATGAAACTTGACCACGACAGGAAGTGACTTACAGCCCTGAGGCTCAGATGTATTGACATGAGGTAGTGAAGTAAGAAAGAATTGTGGTTTTTAAAAAGAAGTCAGATCCTGGTTTTTCTTTTATCTCAGGATGATGTGTGTGTCCTAGAATAAAATCCTCTAACCACAGTGCAAAAGTGGCATTCATACAACAGGCATGGTCTGAACGCCTTGCTTTTGTGGGTCTGATACTGAAGAGAGTCAGAATTTCCTCTATGACTTGTTCATCATGTGTCAATATTGTGGTTTCCAAATACTGTGCGAACTGGATTTTCCAAGTTCCAGGTGGGCTATGTGGGTGATGGCAGCGACCGAAAGTGCTGAAGCAATTAGCTACTGCCACTGGGTTACTTAGAGACTGAGACTGTAGCTGTCAGACTCACATTAATATATTTCTTTGTACATGGCTTGTCAAAAACCTTTATTCTCTAGCATTTCTTCACTTGGTTCTCTTTTAAGAACATTTCTTATTGCTCCACTTGGATTAGGGGGTCTGATAATCAGCAATAGGTGGTTACCCAAAAAGCTGAGCATCAACTGCATAGTTGGTATGTGAACTGACTTGGAGGCACCATGATCAACTGGAAAATGTGATATAATTTTGGCAAGTTGGTGGACCATTTATCTTAGCAGTGAGATGGCTATACTCCATAGGAAGGTATTTTTTATATAAAATTTTGCCTGGCATGCTACTTTGGGGTCACTCTCAGGAGGATCTCAGGTTTAGTGAAAGTATGCTTCATCGTTTCTCAGCAGGTAACTTCATAATACATGAGACCATTGAACATCACCTCTTGAGCTAGGTCCTGTAACACTAATTTCTACCAGTGTTCTTCTCATGTTCCCCAGGTGAAACACACTACTTGTATTTCCCCTTTCAGTCTACTTTTTTTCTCCATCTTTCGCCCCAATCCCAGTGTGAGAGTAACAACTTCTGATATCCCGAAGGGATGTCACATGATGACTTTTGATGTCGCTCTCTTGATCCTACCAGATGTTTCTCTGTTCTGCATTACCAGCTATTTGGGTGTGGGGGGGCGGGGGGGGGCAATGGATTAAATATATTTTTATCTACAAAGCATAGTACTGGCTTTGGATTTATGTGGAGATGAAAATGGAAGACAGGATAAACGTATATGATGTAAAGAAGAGAGTTGATAAACATGAAAATTGTAGAAAAGGCTGTTATTTCTTAAGCTGCTTGTATAGGGGGAAAAAGCTGTTTATATTTGGGTGAGATTGGCTAAACACATTGGGCCCCAAGTACATGTGGTCAGTCCATGAGCCCTGGAAAGAAGCTGGCTTTGCCTTTATCCAAATATTAGTCATTGCTGGGTGGATTTTTTCAGGATGATTTTTGAAAAGATAAATAAAGACACAAAGATCTGGGAGAAAAGCCAAGTTTCACAGGGAACAGGGCATCTAATGCTCTTCTGCTCTACCCATCTCCAGAGGTAAAGAAACAGGTGTGAGTAAAGGATTGGTGAGCCTGCCCATTTCACAGATGGACCAGGACCTGGGAATTAGTGCATCCAGGCCAGCCAGTCCCAGCGCCTCCGCATCTCTGGTTCTGCCTAGCAGACCACTGCCGCCAGAAATGAAACAAGAGCAGGGTGGACTTGAACCCCTCCGTGCCCTGAGTGGACGGACGCGGCGGGACCACACGGAGTCCGTTCTTCTCCAGCAAAGCAATGATATGTTCCAGGCAAAAACCCAATCTGGGATGTTTTGGCCCAAAGGAAACATTTACAACCAAATTATACACCTCAGAAAATAAATGAGCTTTCATTTTGGAAAGAAACCCTGCCAGGCTCTTTATTATTTGCACCACAATCATAAAGTTGGTTTTAATCTCTGTAGTGGAATGCCGCTGGGTTAGCCAACTGGCAGGCTCTGGTGGTTTGAGAAGGGACCACTTCACCCTTAAGAATGCACAATGGGAAACAGGGGGAAGTACTTCTCCTGCAACATTTTTCTCAGGATCCATCATTTTTGGGTTTTGTGTGTTTTTTTTCCTTTGGGTTTTTTTTTTTTTTTCTGGCATGTTCATTGCAACTTCAAAGCAGACTCCTTTATTCTTTCTATTTTCTTTTATTCTCATTTTTGAAAATTCCTGGGGCCTTCCAGAAAAAGACTTAATGTAATGTTTCCTTTCTAAATTGATGAAAATCCAGGAGTAGTTCCAAGAAAGTCTATAATAGATTTCCATTGATCACTTGAAGGGGAATTGGATATAAAAGCTCAAAGAGAACAGTGAAAAAGGGCTTATCAAGCAAGTTCTCTTTTTCTACCCTAACAAGGGAATCAGGTGATTTAAACCTGCTGGAGTCTGCTCCCAGGATTCCTGCTGTGAAAGGACCTTGCAGATATGGCAGCCAGGAGGCTTAGGGTTTCTGGGATGGCCTGGGTTTCAAACATTTTATAGTATATTCAAGTTAGATTCTGGGTAATGTGTCTTGATTCAGGTTTTGGAATAAGGAGGTTGTCCTAACAGCATTTGAGTATGTGGCTAGTCCTTTTAGTTAGGAAACACTCTCACACAGGCTCAGAGTGGATTAAGCTTACAGAGAACTTCCCACTTGTACTAAAGACATTAGGATAAAGTCCTTGTAGGCACACAGAATTTCAGAAAGCAAAGCAGGACCTGCTAAGGTGAGCCATGGGCAAGACTTTGGTGTTCATTGAGGGGGCCGATCATGGCAACACAGTTAAGAATCCCAAGTGGTTCCCAAACTTTGCTGTACATTGGACTCCCCTAGGGATCTTTGATGCCTGGATCCTACCCCAGACCCCTGATTTACATGGTTTGGGGTGTGACCTGGGCATTAGGACGAGCAACAAAGTTTGAGAACCTCTGCTGGAGGCTATAAATTCCATGAGGGCAAGGACTCTACCTGTCTCCTCACCATTGTATTCTTGCTCTTAGAATAGAGTAATTGGCTCTCAGTAATTACATGTTGAATGAGTAAATGAATAAAGGCCTAAAGCTCATCTGCCCACACATCATCAAAATGAATCCCAGCTAATTAGATGATTTCAGCTCTTAAATATTTGGGGTGGTATAGGGTAGAATGTGGTTAAGTTCTAGGTCTTCTCTGCCCCCATCTATTTTACCCTTTGCTTCTCTCTACTTATAATATCCTGAGAATGATTTTATAATCTCTTCATAGATCACTTTTAATAGCCATGACCTGGCAATCTCATAACTTAGGACCATTGATTGCTTTCTATTTTCCATATGTCAGGAATCTATACCTGAGCTCCCCTGCTTCTTGGGTTTCCCTGTCTCTCCCTGTGATACAGGAGCCCCCCTTTATCCCCAGTTGATTCTGCAGTTTCAGTTACCTGCGGTCAACCACAATCTGAAAATATCAAATGGAAAATTCCAGAAATAAACAATTCATATGTTTTAAATTGCATGCCTTTCTGAGTAGTGTGAGGAAATCTCACTTCGTCCCACCCGGGATGTGAATCATCCCTTTATTCCGCATATCCAAGCTGTACGTGCAGTACAATGAGACATTTTGAGAGAGAGACAGCACATTCACATAGTTTTTATTACAGTATATTGGTATAATTCTATTTTATTATTGGTTGTTATTATAATCTCTTACTGTGCCTAATTTATAAGTTAAAGTTTATCACAGGCATGTATATATAGGAAAAAAACATTTATATAGGGTTTGGCACTCCCCACAGTTCCAGTGGAAGTCTTGGAGTGGATCCCCTGTGGATAAGGGGGGAATACTGTACTTTAATTATTCAGAGATGGATCCACCCACTTCTTTGCCAGCAATGCATTGGGGCATCCTTCACCCAGCAGTTGAGGGCACAGCATTTGTTCTCTTGTTCTGATGCTGAAGTTTTCCACTTCCCACTCCTTGCCTCCATCCCACCTCGCCCCCTCTCCTACAGACACTGAATTCTGGCAGTGGATAAGTCAGCTTTGATTGTAAAAATGTTTATGGAGACTGTCAGTTCTTAACCTTAAAATTGAACCATGCTGTTTGTATTTTTCCAAGTGATGGAGAGTGTGAAGGACTAATGAAAATGGAGCGTGAAGAGATCAAACATGCGTCGTGGAATCTTTGTTCAAGACCTGGAACGGGAGAAATTCCCTCGGGGGTGGGGGTAGGAATTCCGGGGAGCGGGATCTTCTGTTCATGGAGCTCAAGGCCTGAGATCATGATCTGGCATGAGCGAAAGTGAGGCGCTAGGGAAGTGAGGGGACCAGCACTGGCATGCAGGAGGGAGGGACCCTAAGATGCTTTCTTTCTCTTGAAAAGCAAAAAACATTTCCTTTGGTCAGGGAGAGAGCAAGTCGACTTGTAAAAACTCGATTTTCTGACCTTCTCAAGGTTGCTTTGAAAAGTTCAGGATTTTGAAAGAAACCATTCATAAGTTTGTATAGGATGGTATGTTGGAGAACTTTCTGCATACTCTGTGCCTTTTCTGTAGACCACTGGGGACAGTGAGCATTTGGAGCTCTTGGTGAGTGA
Source organism: Rhinolophus hipposideros (assembly GCF_964194185.1). Classification (NCBI taxonomy): domain Eukaryota; kingdom Metazoa; phylum Chordata; class Mammalia; order Chiroptera; family Rhinolophidae; genus Rhinolophus; species Rhinolophus hipposideros. The sequence continues at coordinate 33,627,483 of NC_138068.1, forward strand.
ATACACAGGGCTGAGTTCTATCTAAAAACCAGTCTTTCTATCTGCAGACTTGGGGAGAGAATGGGAGAGTCCAAGCGAGACAAACAAATGACATTTTCACAGAATGAGGTATAAATTTGCTGGAGGAGAATGAAGCCCTAGTTGCTACATGACTCTTTCTAGTCGGAGCTCGTGTGGCCTGTTTGAAAGGAGCATTTTCTCAGGTTGGACTCCTGGTAACAGTTGACCCTCTGTACAGAGCCTTCAAACACATTGGTGTGAATGCATCTATCAGGCTCCTGTTTTCCAGAAGATCTCCCTGGAAAAATAAGGAGCACGTGTGTGGAGGAGTTGGTGAATGGATGCTGTTCAGGCTGTTTTTCCTTTGGAGTAGGGCACATTTAACATTTGGTTTTGATGGTGACTGCTGTGTATACGCTGAGAACATATAGATGTTGCTTCTTCAACTTCATGCATGAGTTATTGTTTTAATCTCTTAGAAAAGTGCAAGTTAGATGTAGGATAGTTTAAGATTTATCCTTGCTGATGGGTTTAGTGTGTGTGTGTGTGTGTGTGTGTGTGTGTGTGAGAGAGAGAGAGAGAGAGAGAGAGAGAGAGAGAGAGAGAGAGAGAGAGAGAGAGAGAGAGAGAGACGGGGCACTTTGGGGACATGAAGGAGCTCTCATGTTTAAAGAGGGGCTGTCTTCAAACCCTAGAAATAGTTACTTGGCATTTGGGGCACCTGAGGAAAACTATTGGTCCTACTCTCTCCTCTGTCTCCCGTGTTTTTCTTCCCACTTCTCTCATATACTGATGGATAATTTTTCTTCTCTCTTAGGCCAGCATGAGAGCCTGCTCTCAGATCTTGTTTAATCTTCTGCCAGCCCTGTGAGCTAGAAAAGTTTATTCAGCAGCCAGTCAGCGCCCAAGCTGTCTTTCCCCATGGACCTGTGTGGCTTTTTCAGAGACAGACGCAGAATGAGCAAGCAATTAGTTAGAAACTCCTTGCTGCCCCATTTGGGATACTTGCTGTTTAAACAACCATAATGAGGCTAGACTATATTGATGCTGGGAAAAGTGAGGAGCCACGTCTTACAGTTCACCCTCCATCTTCGGGATTTTATCTTTTCACCTCAGGTGTTGGTCTTTAATGTCACCTGACTCAGTAGCAGCTTCCTTCACCCAGGGACCTAAGAGGTTGAGGGGCTCTTCCATTCCCCTGATGCTGTCCTCATCATGGGGATCCCTGAGGACTGACTGACTGCTCAGAGGGTCTCCCCCCCGGCTGGGCTGGATGCCTTGGGGCTCGTTTGCTATTTACCTAATTACATTTCTCCAAAATAAAAGTACACAACCATTTGATAGCCCTTCATTTCCTGGGAATTTTTCCCTTTGCTAAAGTGACCCTCAGAATAATAGCTTCTTAATTGCTACTCAGTCACCTGTTCCTCATCTTCTCCTGGTTAGAGACCAGGTTCTCCTATGTCAGCCTGCATCAGAATCACTGCGAGAGCTGGTTAAAGTACAGGCTGTTAGGCCCCACCCCACAGACTCATTTTGTAGAGGGTCTAAGAATCAGCATTTTTAACAGGCACCCAGGTGACACTGATGCTTCTGGTCTGGGAACCACACTTTGAGAACAACTGGGTTAAAATGATAACTCAGCATTATTACCAGCTATTCTGTGAGCTTGGCTAGGAAAGAAGGGGATGTATAGGGTATCTTAAAATTAAATTCAAACTGAAACATATGTGTATATAAAAATATGTATGTAGATTTACATACATATATACTTATAAATATATACTTGTGTACACATTTGTATGTATAAATAAATATGCACTTGCATATACATACTTATAAGTGTACATATATAGATATATAGACATAGATAAGATATAGATATACATAAAATTGTTGAATTCTTATTTGACATTGAAGAGATGCAAGCAGAGTCAGAAAATATTCACAATCAGAACTGAATTCAAAAGAGCAAGATACCTGGGCCCCTATACCTCATCACTTCTGAGTCTTCTTTCTGTCCCTGCTCTAAATCCCTGCTGTCCCATGGTGGTGACCAGGGCTGCTCCTTGGTGTACTTTCTGGGCACTGAGTGATGAATTGGTCATGCACAGGTGGCTGATGTCATTGGTACCTCCAGTGCAGTCTCAACATTCTCCCCCTGGACAAAGGGAAGAGCCAGGCACTGGTCACAACATCACTTGGAGGCAGATGACAATACCATGATATGTTGTGCCAGGATTTGGTTCACCATGCAAGTGAGGACCAAGCGAGGAACTGAGTCAGAGAGACTTTTCTCTACCTCTGTGAGAACTTCTCCTCATTCCCCCACATCCTGGGACCCAAATGTGATTCCAGAGATGTAGGGTGAGTCAATTGTGCCCATGCCTATTGGGCTTTGAAATCCTGCTTGCTCATTCATTTACTCATCTGTTCATTCATATGTCCATCATTCATTCGGGGGGGGGGGCATATAGTGTTCTATGTTCTAGGCTCTAGGCTAAGAGCTGAGGATACAAAAGGGACAGAACAAATTTAATCTGTGCTTCAAGAAGCTGACACCCTGGTGGGGACCGACAACATAGTAGAAAGCCCATAAATAAGTCATTTCAGCTTGTAATAACTATTATAAAGGAAATAAGCAGAGTGATGGAGGGGCACTGTTTGAGGAGGAGGAACACTATTTATATAGGATGATGAGAGAAATTCCCTCTCTGGAGGTGATTCTTAAGCTGGGATGTGAAAGAGTAATGATCCTAGTAGCCTGTGCTAGGATGCTAGCAGAGGAATTTCAGAAATGGACAAAATACTACTTTTGTTATTAGCAGATATGCATTTACTTGAAAAAGTTAACTTGGCTAATATAATTTACTCCTTTGTGCAATTCAGTTTACAGTTAAATTACTTTTTGTATGCTTTTAATAGCCAGAAACTGGAGAAAAATGAATAAAATCTAATAGTGTATATAAATAGAATAAAAGAAGTATTATAAAGTACAGAAGGAACACAAAGCAAGCAGAGATGAGGGAAGGCTACACAGAGAAAGCAGTACCTAAACAGGGTTTTAAAGGATGCATAGGAGTTTTCTATGTTAATAAGGGAAGGAAAGGTTGTGCAAGTAGAGGAGACAGAAAGAGGTGTAGCACTAGGGCATCTTTAGCCCCTATTAGCAGCTGTATGAGTTACAACAAGGCACTCCCTCTGGACAGACAACATCCCTTCCTCCAGTCTGAATTTCAACCCCTATTTGCCCCCTCACCAGACTCCTTTGTGCCATACACAGATTATTCAATGTAAATGATGACCTTGAATGAAACTACAAGGAGTCAATTGTTCCCACACCATTGGGCTTTTAAATCCTGTCTGTTTGTCCATCCATCCACCCATTTACCCATCCATCTATTGATCCATTCATCCATCCATCCATCCATCCATCCATCCATTTATCCATCCATTTGGAGGGTATGTAGCAACACCAAAATTTTTTGGCAAGACTGCAACAATAAAGGAAAAAGCTAATTTTTTGTGATTCAGCCATGAAAACTGTGGAGGGCAACAGGGCAGTGCCACTAAAGCAGCCAACTCAACAGGAAGAGCACCATGCTGGGAGTCAGGAACCCTGTATGCTGGGCCCAGGCAGGATACCCTCTCATGTGCCACACTCTTCCCAATCATCCTTTGCACATTCTATAAAAATAGGGGGTGCATCTCAAGACCACCCTGTACCCTGCTCCTGCCATGCAGGTCTGATGCGACTATTCCCAGGACCAGCTGTATTTTATTAGGGCACCTTGGCGATGGAAACAGCTTTTAAACTCCAAAGACTGAAACACTGACCACCCCCTTCAAGGAGGTGGGCCTCTTTGCAAAGGCTACCATCCAGTGGTCTGGGTCCTCTCTCTGCATCCTGACCACTCTCTTTACACTGGCGTGATTAGAAGAGGTATTAGCATTGTTTTCCCATGGCTTCAGCCAATAGGCAGCTCCTTCTCTTGTGTCCACTGGTCCAGCATTAACGCCTTCAGACCCTGCCAGTCAGCCAGATTTCACAGGCATGGTAAGCTGGACCCTTTGTGAGCTGAGTGATTTTGGTAACATTTTCAACTTCAGTTTTCTCATCTGTACAATACACATGATGATAAGTGTGCCCATCGGGTAGGGAGCTTTGGAAGGCATTGCCTGAGAAGATGCATAAAGAATGTTTGGACAAGATGAACACAGAGATGACTCTTAAAAATACGGCAGAGATGGAGGTGTGGTTCTAACTAGGGAAGAGAGGAGCTGGACCTAAGGGGGAAAACATTCAGGAGAAAAGAACATATCCATCCTTTCCCACCCCTATGCCCTGGTAACCACCACTATATTCTGTTTCCACAAGTTTTCTTTTAATTCCACATATAAGTGCTATCATACAGTATTTGTTTTTCTCTGTCTGACTTGTCCCACTTAGCATAAGGTGTTCCAGTTTCATCCATGTTGTTGTAAATGTCAATATTTCTTCCTTCCTCGTGGCTGAATAATATTCCATTGTATTTTTGTACTACATTTTCTTTATCCATTCAGGATAAATGGGGTATGAAGAATGAAAGGGAGTTTAAAAAAAAAAAAAACAGGAAAAAAGAGATATGTGTGCTCAATAGTTAATAGGGAGAGAGTGATCTGTCATCCCAGATGCCAGGGAAAGGAACCACCCACTGCCCACCCCATCTTGCAGCCGTCTGGTCCTCTCCTGAAAAACAAAAAAAAAACAAAACAGGTTAGGTTTTAGATTCTGTGGAAAAAAACAGGAGACACAGAGGCAAAGATACTGTATGAGTGAGTACAAGGAAAGGCTAATGACACAAGAGAATAACAAGGAGTAGAAAAGAAGTGTTTTTACCACAGAAATGCTCTCTAGTTTGCAGGTGAGAAAATTGAGCCACAGGGAAAGAGCATGCCCAAGGTGGAGCCCCTCTTTTTTCAAATGCTGTATTTCCCTGCACCCTTTATTGTTCACAAAATAGTAATAACAGAGGAGCTTGGTGTGTTTAAGAAATATCTATGACCTTGCCAATTGCCATTTCTCTGTAATTCTCTTTCCATTTTCTTCCCTTTTGTGTTTTTTGACAATTATGTAAGTTCTGTATGTAAGTAGCATACATACAGAAGGCAGCACAAATTATAAATGAATTTTAAAGAAGTGAACACACCCATGTAACCAGCTTCCAGATCAAGAAACAGAGCATGGCCAGTGCCCCCGAAGCCACCCTGCCAAGGGCTCCCTTCCAATCACTAGCTCTCCGAGGGTCACTACTGTCCTGACTTCTAACAGCATTGGTTAGTTTTGGCTGCTTTTGAACTTTAGATAAAACGAATCATAAGTTTTATGTTAATTTGTATCCGACTTCCTTTGTTCAACATTACATTTGTGGATTTTATTGATTGTATTTCATTTGGCGATTGTTTCATGCATACATCTTATTTGTATATTCTACTGTAGGTAGTCATTTGGGCCCCTGTCACTTTCACAGTTCACCCCAAATGTTTAGAGGGTCTGAGGAAGAATGTGATTTCCCCAAATGCTGATATCCAAAGCAATACATATTTAGAGCCTGGGTCTTTGTGACCTACTTTCTCTATCCTCTGCCTCGTCTGGTCCACTGCATAGCTCCCATAATGTTCACATGAAGTACGACATACCATTTCATTCCTGCTTCTTCCTTCATGAATTAGTCACTGTCCATTTTATTTCATCCTCATTTTGTCAATTGTTTTTGTTGACCCGACCTAACGATGTGAAGTCGTCAGCCTACACAAGTCAAGAAGCACTGGGCTAGTAGAAGTTTTCCTAAGAAAATGAGGCCCAGACTCCCCACCAAAGTGAGGGAACAAAGTTGAGGATTCAATCAGTGGTGAGCGTCAGGCCAGTGTTCTTGAGCCAGTCCCTTTGGAACTGTTATCCCTGGATGGGGATGCAGTTGAGGGAGATGGGAATTTCAAGGTGGCTGCTGACCCTTGTGTTCTGAACAACACCTCCAGGAGAGAAGTGAGGACAGCATGGCACAGTGGAATGAACAGTGTGGTGATGTCTACTCACCAGCCAGGGACTTCCCCACCTCAATTTCCTCATTGCTGGAATAGGGGTTGCTCATATCCACCTCAAATGGATGTTGTGAAGACTGGATTGGCATGAGTGCCTCGCATGAGTGATAGTGTGGTTCCCCTACATGTCCTGTGTGCCTAGTATCTTCTATTTACCTCTCTAGATCCAGTTTTTATCCTTCTTGTGTTTATACAGAGAAAAATAGTAAATGTGTATAGATATTCTGTGCTGTACCCCCTTTGTGACCATCCCCTGACAGAAAGCCTCTGAGATGCTGACTCTTCTCTTTTCTTGACCCTCAGCTAACTGAATGAGCTCTGGTGGGAGAATTATCTTTGTTGAGAACAAAACTGCAGGGTGCTTTGTTTCTCTAGGGTCAGAGTAGGCCATTGTGTTGGAGCAGGGAGGTGATAAAATGGTTGAAAGTATGGTGGGTACCTTCTGAAACCTGGCACTTGGCCTTTTGCTTTCCCATCAGGGCCCCTCATAAGAGGAGACACCCAGGAGATGTCCTGCTCACAAACCATGCTTCTCCATACTTGTCTCAGCTTGTTAGTGCATTGAACCAGTATCAGATAGGGATTTCTCTTTAAAGGAAACGAAAAAAGATAATATGGTGACATTAAGATTTCATACATTATGAGTTGTGGAATCATAATTAGGAGTCTGGATGATTTTACATCCTTACATTGAAAACTTCCACTGCTAAAGGATTTCCCACTTTCCACTGTGCATTTTGTAGGTTAGCATTTCCTAACTTCCCCACTGGACTCTGAAGTCCTTGAAGACAAAAACCTGTCCAAATACAATTCTCATAATTTTGAAAACACAGGTCTCATACAAATATGAAATGAATACATGTCAAAGATGCATTTAATTAATGAGGGAACTAGATGCTAATGACAATTCAGAGTGTTTGAGGAACAGATACTTATAAAATTAGTTAGGAAAATCATGAGGAAGTAAATTTGTAACTTAGAAACAAACCTGGTTAGTGTCTTATAGGGCAATAAGACAGTAAACTTTGAGTTACTGCTTCCTTTTTATTCTAGTTTTATTGAGATATAATTCACGTATACCATCATATAAGTTTAAGGTGTACAACATAGTGATTTATGTATATATTGCAAAATGATCAGCATGATAAGTTTAGTTAATATCCATCATCCCATATAGTTGCATTTTTTTTTCCTTTTGATGAGAACTTTTAATGAATTATTGTTTCTACTGGACAAAAACATTTGTTCTTCTACAGGATGAAAATCTACAAGTGTGCGTGTAACTTTTAGTCTGAGTCCTAATCAAGAGTAAGTAATAGGCAAAACAAAGGTACATTGTCCTAGAGAATTAAATAATCTTGGCCAAGTCTGTCATGCTGTGCCTCAGTATGAAGTGATAAACTTGCACTCATCCTTTTGCTTTATTTCCAAGTTTTGGAGAATCTGTCGCAACAAGTATGTGTTATTGAGCTGTCTCACCACAGCAGAGCACGTGGAACAAAGTAGACACCCAGTAAATGTTTGTTGAATGAATGCAGGACTAGAACAAACACCCCAACCATTTACAAGAAAAGGTTAGCCAAGCTAAGTAAAGGGCACACAGTCGCATCGACTGCCAGCTTTCCAAGCAGGGATCAAACAGTTTCCTGGTGAGAACAGAGCAACAGTCTAAATAAGAACAATCTGTATAGGCAGGTGGGAAAGGGAACCAATCCTGGTGGCTACGGCTTTCTCTTCACCTCAGGCCGTAGTTGGCCTATGATAGCTCCATAATTGTTTTATGGTGCCAGTAGGGGTCCCCTAATAAATGAGCATTACCAGTTTCTGGCAGCCCACAGAGCACTACAGGTGAATCATGAAAGTGTAAAGGAGAACTATTAAGTCTCAGCTCGGAATCTTTGAAAAACTGTCAATGGAGCTGTTAACAAAGCAGCACATGTAAATGACGGAAGTAGGAAGCAGGGGCGAGTTTTGCAACAGATTGTACTCTGCTTAGAGTTAGCAGGTGGAAGGATAGGAGAAAGGAGAGAGTATTCTAGTCGTTGAAGACAATAGTTACATTGTATGTATTTAGAACCATCAGGTTTTGTTTAATCTCCCCACCCTCAATTTAATATGTTAAGCATTTGGGATACGTTGTGTTGTGTTTTCTTTTTTCCATTGTTGGAAAATAATTTCTCCGGGATAAGTGTCTCTTGAGGATTCCATTTCTAGGATGTCAGAATTGGATGGATTGAGAGGTTTCCCATCCTCCTCACCGTACAGAAGACATAACTGAGGTCCTGTATCTGTTAGCTTTTGCTGTGTAACAAACTATTCTGAATTCATTCGCTTAAAACCACAAACATTTATTATTCCTCATGATTCTATGGGTCAGCTGGGTGGGTTTTCTAGTCTAGGTTGGCTCAGCTGGGGCTAAATGGTCTAGGATGGTCCAGGATGGTTTCCTCTTGAGTGACTGGTCTAAATGGTCTAGGATGGTCTAGGATGGTTTCCTCTTGAGTGACTGGTCTCTGGCTGTCTGGTTGGTCTGGGATATATCGTCTTTGTTCCATGTGTCTCTCATCACCCAGTAGACTAGTCCAGGCCTCTTCACACAGTAGTCTCAGGATCCCAAGCTCTTGTCTCTGCTTACTATTGTCTATGGGCAAAGTAAGTCACGTGGCCAAGAGCAAAGACAGTGTGGGAGGCAACTCAAGGCATGGATATTTAGAGAGAGAATTTGTGGACATTTTTTCAAACCAGTCTACCACAGATGAAAAGGACTATAACTTGCCTAAGCTTACAAAACTAGATAGGGTTGATGCTGGGACACAGACCCAGGCCTTGTACCTCCTGGCCCAGGCCCCTTCCACAGTTCCATGATTCCACAGGAATCACAGTTCCCAGGATTCCAAGGTTAAGGTCCAGTTCCCTTTACAGCTCATTTTAGAGGTACTTGAAGCAAAGACATTTGTGGTAGGTTTCAATGACGAGTCTTGACTTTGGGTCTTGAGAGAGATTAATTAAAATAATAAGCTGGGCAAGGGTCCCGAGAGCCACCCCACCTCAATCCAGTCTCTTAACTCTGCCATCCATGTTCTTTGGCTTGTCTTCTAGGTTCTGCCTTCTAATAGCAGAATACCAGCCTTGACTTAGGTCTTGGGTGCCTCCCCCCATTCCATGTGGGAAGACACAGAATCACTACAAGAATTGTTCACTTCTTGGGTCTCCTTGTCCTGTTTGACACACTCCCCTCTGGTCAAAAGACGACTTAGATAGTTGGGCCATTTAGGCATGTTCATAATTTGGTGCCTCTTCAAATAGTGTCCTGGAAAATGGGTCCTGGATAGTTACCACTCTTTTTTCTTTGCTAGAAATGAACGAAGTACAACTTGAAAAATTAATAATCAGTACTCCTTAATTATTTGCTCAAAGTTTGACTAGAGGAAGTCTGAGCTGCACATGGCTGAGGAGCAGGGACCAAAGGGTCCCCTGGTGGCCACCCTTGGCCTTTTTTTTAATAGCCCTGAGCAAGTTAGCTCTGCCTGCAAATTCAAATACCTCCCTCAAGAGACAAAGCCCTGCCTTAGCTCACACTTGAGGAGGGTTTGTCTCACATCCCAAGAAATTTATCAAAGTGTCCCTGATAGGCAAGCCCACCATTCCCCCCTGAAAAGCATTCTAGAAAATATAATTTCTTTATCCATTTACATTTGCAAAGATGTTTTAGATGATGAGTGAAGTTTGCTTTGGCCAATTTGGCTTTCCACCCTTGTATTCCACTTCTTACATGTTTTCTTAGACATGAAAGATTAGTTCATGTTTCTTTTCTGTTCATTCTTTAGCCTCACAGGACATAAAGGAAATGGGTCCTGGAGAGTTCCCACTCTGTTTTCTTTGCCAGCAGTGGAGAAAGCACAACTTGAAAAATCACCAATAATCCGCACATTTTCAAGATCAAAGCTGTTTACAGAAGTATCTGAGGCGAGCCAGTGGGGTGTTGAACTCCATTTTGTCAGCCGGCCCCAAGAGCCTTCAATTAAGAAAGAAGCACAGGGGTAGGTGGCCCACAGGAGTGGCCCATTCCCCTAAGGAGCCAGCTCTGTGCCCAAATTCAAGTAGTTGACCATTCTTCATTTCTTCTAAAGTGTTGCCTGAGATCATAAGCAAGCTCATTCTCAAGCTTAGATATTTAGATACTTATTTTACCTAAAATAAATATTCTTATGATACATTCTGCCACTGTAACGAAAGATTCCTCAGCTATTAGTCAGGCTTTCAACAGAAGGCTTCATTCCCAACCAGGACAGAGACGCAATTCTCCTTCATTTTTGAAACATGACATGCCTGTGTCACTCAAAGCTTCCAGAGTTGTCTTCAGGGTCCTACAGCAAAGATTGAAGTACATTTCTAGCCATTTCCCTTCTGCCAAGAATTTGCATTTGCATACTTTCTATATAACAGAGCCATTGATATTCACTCTGACCCTGCTGCCTGAAGGAGAGTGATTCCATCACACACAGGTGGAGTGAAAGCAGGAGGTAGGTGGCCAAACTTGCCATACATATATTCAACAGTGCACAGTTCTCCCCATGGCTTCTCCTTACTTCTTTCCAGAACAAGCCTCCACCACCCCCTACTGCCACACCTAAGAACAAGTGTGCCCCCTGAGAAAGCAGATTTTCCGGCCTGAAATTCATTTTGTTTATTCTCCTGGTTTTCTCTTCCTAGGGGTGCTTGCTCCCCAATTGTGTGTAAAGATGTGCCCTTTTATTCTTTTATCTCCCCAAACAGAGAAACATTTGCTCTTCTCTTTGAAATACCACCAATGGCATTCTTGAACTTATTTTTAGACATGTGGATGTGTTCCAGACAAAAATCGATGCCCGGCACAGATAAAACCCCAAGTGTGTTTATCGTGGGTAGAAGAAAACGGAGTGTTTTAATGTGGAAGGAGCACAGCCATATGCCTGGGTGCAGTATGGCTTCCTTTAATCTGGAAAAAGGAAACAAGCATTGTCGATAATAATATGCAGATGTCCAGCCCCAAATGAGGACATATTGCTAATTAGCTATATTGTTAGTATGTTTTAAGGAGAGAGGCTGCAGTGACGTTAATTATAATCTCTGTTGTTTGTTGTTCAAAGTCTATGAGACCAAAAGCATTGCTAATAATATCTTCTTTAATATCTTCAATAGAAGATTCCCGGATTTTTTTTTTCTTAGGATCCCACATAAAAGCCACACGAGGGGTAATGAGGCCTGTAGCCTGAGCCCAATTAAAATAAAATCTAACTAGGCCTGTGGCCATCATTATCATCAACTAGTACTTATTGAGTGCCTCCCGAGCTTGTGGAATTGGAGGGTGTGGAGTTTGAGATTGCAGATATGGCCTGTTCTTTGCCTTCCAGAAATCTGCCATCCCGTCTGCCTCCAAGAAGTCTGCCTGGTTGTGTTAATGTGGGAATACTTACCACACAGCCTTAAAAAAAAGAAAAGAAAAGAAAAGAAAAAAACTAAAACTAAAACTGTCCTAGCTAGCCACAATTTGTTACCAGTTTGTGCCTCTTCTGGAAGTGGTCAGATCAGTCCTGTTTTTCACACACCAGCCTTTGGTTGATGTTTGCAGAATAGGGAAGGGGGCTGCTTGCAGATTGGGACAATGATGCTTAGCACATTTTTTCCGAAGGTGGACCCATCACCCATTTCTACACCTTGATCGCCCTCCTCAAACTGATCAGCCTCATTTACCCTGTTACTTGGTTCTCCAAAGGTCCCCTTCCTCCCCTCTGCCTATGCCAAATGACTAGCTGGGAACTCTGACTATTGTGACCACTTTGACCTTGATATGGCTGTGGGATCCACTTTGGTCACAAGGACAGCCAGAATGAGCAGCTGTGCAGTGGCTGAAGGAGTGGTTGGGCATCCTTGGTCTCAGGCCAGTGATGTCCTGAGGAGAAAGGACACAAATAATAAAGCATCTGGGCTTGTCATCTTAGAAATTGTACCCAGTCTACAGATGAGACATTTTCCCTTTCAGTTTATCTTGGATGAGCTTTCCCAGGGGCCTTTAGGGCTAGTTGTTGAGAGCAAGGGAGGAAAGAGGAGAACCCAGCACATATAGCTTCAGCAAGCCTCCAAATGACCCAGAGAATGCCACCAGGGAAGTGGTGGCCTAGTGGAAAAGTCACAACACACTATGAAAGAAAGCTTCCAGATCAATGGTTGGTGGGTCGAGGTGGCATAATGTTGGGCCTGGCATTTATATTATTGAACTCATTGCTCTCTTACTAAGGCAGCAGAGTGGCCTGGAGCCTAGTACCCACTCCATTCCAGCTCTGATATCCTTTGGGTCTCTATACCAAGCCCTGGCAGGTCTCAGGGAGTCTGCACCCGCTGTATCCTTTGCCAGGACGGTAATGTTCACTGGCCCACCTTCCCCTCTACTCTGTTCTCTTCACCTGCTTCACTTTACTTACCTTTTCAATCTCAGCTCAAACAGTACTTCCTCAGGGAAACCTTTCATTCTTTTTAATACCAATGTTTAAAGTAAAGAATGTTATCATTCCTAACTTGACAATAGTTTCTCTGACTTTTCTCTTTTGTGAGTATCATCATAGGCTCATAGGTTTCCATAGATTCAGTGGTTAACTACAAACTTTTTTGTTTTCATGACCAAATTATCTAATGTTTGTGTGATGAGACTCCTTTAAGTGGGCTCCTGTGTTCCATAGAGAGGGCGTTGTTAATCACTGAAAGCTTCCTTGTTTCTGGAACAGCAAAGTATCCCAAACTCACCTCTACTTCCTTAGCCAGATTCTGGAATCAGCCATTTGTCCAAGGAGCTCTTGTTTCTTTTAGCTACAGCAAATTCCTTGAAATTTAGTAACAGTATTTTAGAACAAATTAAAGGAAAGATGACATTGCAGAGTGAGTAATAGATTTGAGTAATGTAAAGTATAGATGGTGAAACAATGAGTAGATTCTGTAAATGTATGTAAAAGGGTTTGGATGGCAGAATTGGAAATGAATACTAGGAAAGTTAGCAGCAGAGCTGAGCTTCTGTAGCCTGGCTGCCATTGTGAAATTCACCATGTTGATTCATTAAATGCTCCATCAGTGCCTTGTAAGCTGGGGATTGTGTCCCATTGCAAAGAACAGAGAACTCAACTTTGAGTCACTTAGCTAAACGGGGCTTTTTGCTTTTTTACTGGTAGTCACAATTAGAATTAGAATAACAATAGGGAACTGACACTCGTGCTTCTTTGTCAAGGTTAACATTAATGTTGATGATAATGGTAAAAGAAGTTCAGAGGTCACCATTCCAGGACTCTATATGCCTTCAGAGGTATGATGACTATAGTGCCTTCAGAGACCGAGAACCCTCCATTTTTCCATTCAGCCACCTTTAGAGTATAGCCTTCATCCTCATGCCTGCTGGCTGCCTCATTTCACTTCAGGCACTTGTATCTACGTGTCAAGCAGTAGAAAATGGAAGAGAGAATACAAAAATGCATTAAAAAGATTACTCATCATGACCAAGTGGGGTTCATCCCCGGGGCACAAGGATGGTTCAACATCCGCAAATCCATCAATGTGATACATCACATAAACATAATAAAGGACAAAAATCATATGATTATATCAATTGATGCAGAAAAAGCATTTGACAAGATACAACATCCATTTATGATTAAAACACTGAATAAAATAGATATAGAAGGAAAATACCTTAACATAATAAAGGCCGTATATGACAAAACCTCAGCTAATCTCATAATTAATGGTGAAAAACTGAAGCCCTTTGCTCTACGTTCAGGAACACGACAGAGCTGTCCCCTGTCACCTCTGCTTTTCAACATAGTGCTGGAAATCCTTGCCAGAGCAATCAGGCAAGAGAAAGAAATAAAAGGCATCCAAATTGGGAATGAAGAAGTTAAATTGTCACTCTTTGCAGATGACATGATGCTATATATAGAAAACCCTAAAGACTCCACCAAAAAGCTGTTAGAAACAATCAACAAATACAGTAAAGTTGCTGGCTACGAAATCAATGTACAAAAGTCCATTGCATTTCTATGTACTAACAATGAAATCTCAGAAAAAGAAATACAGAAAAACAATCCCTTTTGCAATTGCAGCAAAAAGAATAAAATACCTAGGGATAAACTTAACCAAGGATGTGAAAGACCTATATGCTGAAAACTATAAGACAGTTTTAAAAGAAATTGAAGAAGACACAAAGAAATGCAAAGACATTCCATGCTCATGGATTGGAAGAATCAACATAGTTAAAATGGCCATATTACCCAAAGCAATATACAGATTTAATGCAATCCCCATCAAAATCCCAATGGCATTTTTTAAAGAAATAGAACAAAGAAAGTGGAAGAGAGAGAGGCAAAAGGTAAACTGACTCTGCCTCTCATTCAGCAGTCCAATCCAGCACCTTACACTTATAATCTCATTGGGCTGGACTATGTAACATGGTCATCTCTAGCTGCAGTGGATGCTGGGAAGTGTAGTTTTAGCCATGCACTATCACCTGAAACAAACACTGAGTAGGAAAAAGTAGAATAGATATTGGGTAGTCAATTGCAATGTTTACCACAATACTGCCATCTAAGGCAAAATGCTAGACTGCATGAGCATGGAGCCTATTTTATTTTATTTTATTTTATTATTACTATTATTGCTATTATTACTAAGATTTCGTTATTACTTTATCATTACTTTAGATAAGAATAAGCTGTAAAATAATGGAGGGACAGGAGCTATGCATGAAGATGGGTAACATCTTCAGTAGCTGGACAATTTGGACAACCTGCCTAACTGGTTGAACAGTGCACGTGTATAAACCATATATAGCTTTAGTTTTTCTGTTTCTCTTTTTACTGGCAATCTCAAGTCTCAAATTAGAGTTGCAGAGAGAACATTGCTACTGTAGTTGCAGTGCTGTCACAGACTAAAGGTCAACTCAAAGACATAGTGGGTAAAGAAATATTTTCCCAAACTGAGCAGACCCCCTCATGTTACTTGAATGTAGGCAAAATGAATCCTGTAGCACTTGGGAAAGAATGGTGACATTTATTTTCTTCAATTCTTGGACTTTCCTACATTATTGTTTTCAAGGCAGAATGTTAACTTTCCTGAATAAAACAAAAACTATTTAAATCTTGTAAGTCAGCCTGGTGAGAAAGGAGTGATGTTCATCAAACAAGACGCACGATGGGGCCTCTGCAAGGAAGATGTGCAGCGTGTCCTTAAGAAAGGGTGAAGAAAAGGCCTTTCCTTGTATTGTAGCAGATCCTGCCTGCCATCTCCTGCCCCAGCTTTAAAATCTAGATGACCAAAATAATGGCTGCTCCCGAATCTTCTTATTGGTTGAATAAAGCCGCGTTTCATTTTACTTGAGTCATTATAATACACCTTCCTCTGTCTTAGGGCTTCTAGTTTTTGAAGAGTTTGGGGGCATGCCTCTGCAAGGTGTTCAGTTAAATATGTTTTAGTAGAGATGCAATTGTGATTAGCATTTCTTTATTACATTCTATCTTGCAAACCCTTTAGGAAAACTGAACTTGGGTGGCGGGGAGGGGGGGGCGGGAGGGGAAGGAGGGGACAGGATTGGAAAAAGATGGAGAAATGCCATAATTGCATGCCTAACTCAAGCCAAAACATACTTTAGCCCCAGTCTATTCCCGGCAGAGGCACTTGTGGCCTGAATTGTTCAGCCAATTGCCCTAACTCTGTACTTCTCTTTTCATGTGTAGATACTACCCAACCTGAGTTATCTTGACTTGGCAGGGTGCAGGATTCTTCATGTATCTACTCTGTTTTACATGAGGGATCATTGAGCCACAGAGAAAAGGGGTTTGCTTGGTGCATGGCTGGGCCAGGGTCACTCTGTGGTGATGTATCTCCTGGCAGACAAATTCCAGAATCAGATCAAGAAACCAATCAGATTCAGTTCTTGTTTTTGCAGCCATCTAAGCAAAATGCCAAATAGCAGCAAAAGTACATTTCTTATCTCTTCTTCTAAAATATAATTTAATAGGAGAAAGAGTACTTCATCACAGGGGAAAAGAAAGAGAGCTCTATTTTTAACCCAGTTAAGCAGTATGTCCCAGTTGCTACCATGAAGTTAGGGCTAGATTTGCAGGGGTTCCCTCAAGCAGTTGGCAGGCAAATCCTGGGCCCCTTCTGAGACTTACATTCCCAAATCCTGTGCAAGAAATTTTCCATGAGAATCCAGCTGTCTTCACTGACACTGTTGGGGAAGTTTTAGGGTTGGGGATCCAGGGAGAAGAGTAAGGGAAAAAAATGCATTCAGTTTTCTCCCCTTGGGCTGTGATAGAAAGGTCTTATGTTGAGAAAAGATGTAGCGTATTTCTCTCTCTCTCTCTCTCTCTCTCTCTCTCTCTCTCTCTCTCTCTCTCTCTCTCTCTCTTTTTCTCTCTCATCTTTTTCTCTTTTTCTGTCTCCATGCACTGGACTCAATCTCAGCATAAGACATTTGGCCTCTGTTGTATTGAGCAATGCCTGAGAATGCCAGGACAACTCCCTCTCCCTCTACAAGGATGTGCCAGGAGACAAAAACCATGGCAGAGAGATGGCTGGAAAGGTGAACAAAGGCACTGCCCCCAGCCACATCTGAGCAAAAAGGCAGGGCAAGCAAAAACATGGTGAGGAGCATCCAGCTTCCCCCTCTGCAACTGTGTGCTTTAAACGGGAGACAGCAGATGTGCTGTTGATCTCAGCCCTCTTCTTGGCCTCTTGGAACATTCACAAAGCTGGTTTCTGCATCAGTGAGTTTATTCCTCAGCTCCATTTCTGTTTAAAGAGATATAGAAAAAGCCATTTCCTCAGGTTAGCTCTCTAAGAAGACATTTATCTCTTCATGTGTTTCATCCCCAGGCCATTCTTGACCTTGGGGACTCAGAGTCAGGAGCGTTTTGATACCAGATGTAACCCTTTGGCTGGGTCAGAGGCATTGTGGTGGGGGGCAGGGAGTGTGTGTGGAGACAGTGTGCTGGAATATACGCTCCAAAACCCCAAAACATGCCCAAGAACAACAAGAACATTAACCACTGACCCAAACGCTGGTGAAATTCTATCTCCACATCTCCCTCCACCAGTAAACATGAAAATGCCATCCCCAAAGGGATGGAGAAAGCCTCCAATGAGAGGTCCAGAGAGAATGCTAAGAGAAGGGCTGGTTTGGGAAAGACGTCTAGCAACTCTGCACTCTTCAATCACTGCAAAGATTTTCCCCAAGTGACAACTAAATAGAGACATTTTTCACTAGCTGGGAAAAACAACAGACTTGCACTTTTCAGAATAATGGCATTAAATTTTAGAATGCCGTTTTGTCACTTTTTCTTTGGCTATACCCACCTCTTCATTTTCATCTCATGCCATTCTTCCCTACTTTACTCCATACCATTGACCTTCTTTCTGTCCCTCAAGTGAGCCAAGTTCATCCTCACTGCAGAACTGTCTTACTCGTTATTCCCTCTGCTAGAGTTTACTCACCCAGATCTTTGCAGTGTCTTCTTCCTTTGTTCAGGTCACGCATCAGATGTCACCTTCTCAAAGAAGTTTTCCCTAGCTACCTATCTACTCTTGTCTCTGGCTGCTCTCATTTTCTTCTTTCTTTTCTTCTTAGCGGTCACCACTCTTTGATATACTTTTATTTATTTATCCATATATATATTGTTTATTCCCCTCAACTAGATGTACACTCCAAGAGAATAAGGCTCATGTCTTACTTCTTTATGGCTGTATCTCCTGTACCTAGCATGTAATTGGTACTTGTTGAGTGGATGGATGGGTGGATGGATGGATGGACGGACAGATGGATGGATATAATCAATGATTTGGCTCAAGTATTTTATCCAGTTTGGTCAGATCTTTAGTTCCATGAGCCACGCCAAAAAAAAAAAACAAAAACAAAAAAACAAACTCGGGACTCTAGGGTCATACCTAAGGCCGGAGTGGTTAATCAATTGTAATTGTGAGAAGGAAACCATAATTTGATTCTAGTTCTAAATGAGCACCTGTTCTCCTTCAAAACAGTACATTTGTGTTAATGTTTTTAATGTTTAATAAATAGCCCATAACTCATTTATCCTCAGAAAATTCCCAAGTAGCAGGCTAGAAGAAGTTTCCTGATGGTTTGGCTTATTGAAGATGAAGAAATTAAACCATGGAGAATGAAAATAAGTTGAGAATAACATCCTGGCTGAATTGCAGCCACTGCAACTGTCCTTGCTCCTGAATTTAATGGACTGTTAAGGGAGGGATTTTTAAATCATACATCTCCTATTTATGTGTTCATATGTTTGTTTGTTTTAGAATAACCTCAATGTGGAAAGTGACTCTACACCAGAAACCAGCTTTCCTTTCTCCAAAGAAGCACCAGGGGGCCACCTGGACGACCAGGCTGTACACCAGCCCCTTCCCAGACAGCGATTCCAGCAAGAGGCTGGACACCCTGCGTTGCAAAGAGATGGCCCCAGATCCTTTCTCCTTGATCTTCCAAACTTTCCAGATCTTTCCAAAGCTGATATCAATGGGCAGAATCCAAATATCCAGGTAAGACTTAGCAGCTGAATGGTGGAAGAAAATGAAACAGTCTATCTCTGTTTCCCGATCTGATTTCAGAGTAACTGCTGCCTTATCTCATTTTTTAACCCATTAAGGAATCCTGTTTATGATCATGTAATCTCTATAAGAACAGTGGTGTATTACATCTGTGTAATACCACTCATAGTGAGAGGCACCATTATCTTATGGACCACTAAAAGAAGAAAGAAACCATTGCTAATTAAAATATGACACACCAATTATTATAAGATACATCCTAATATCAGAGACATTGAAATGTGAAAACAAAACAAAATAAATAACTTGCCCTGAAATTGGTGAAATATGGTAGCTGTAGGAAAGGGCCAATCTAATACGTGAGTAGACTGGGCAAATCATAGTATGATTTCAAAGGTACTACAGAAGGCAGTCTCCCTTACATGCCTCTTTCGCTTGCTTTGGACACCAGAAATTCTTTCAGGAGGTGACAACACTTCAGTTGCTCTAAAGTGTAAATGACTCATAAAAAAATTTAATAAGAGGAAGGGAGGTGAGAAAAGAAATTCCTAAGGGACAGACGAATACATACCACTATGATGGTGGGATGAAGTGAGGGAAATAGGAGCTTATGGAAAGGGTTGCCTGGGATTGAAAATTATAATTCTCATCTACACTGAAATAGCATAGTATATTTTACAAAGCAAATGTTGATCCAATTTGACTCTCCCAACACCCTCATGAAAGAGATGAAGCACATGTCATTTTTCCAGTATTATTAATAATGCAACCAGTACTCAGAAAGTTACTATATGGTTTGTCCAAGGTCACATGGGGGCTTAACTCCGGGCTCTCAGACTCGCAAGAATACTTAGCCTAGCAATCTGTGTTTCAGAGACAAACTCCTAATTTTTGGATTTTGCATGAATTTCCAACTGTTTCTCCCCAGAAATGGTCCCAGGACAGCTGAGGACCAATGGTTCTTCTCCTGGGCGACCTTGTCCATATGCAGCTCCTATTCTCATTTGCCTGCTTCCATACTTCTAAGCTTTGTTCTCAATTCTTTTCACTTGGGGAGGGACAGCTTTTCCTTATTTTCCCTCTCTGCATCAAATTACAATTAGTTTACACAGCAGAAAGTTCCTGAACCTGACCCCAGAGCAATTGATCCTTAATTAAGTTAACTGTCTCTCTCTCAAGACTGACACTCTCTGCATGACACCGTTTCAGATCAGGTTTCTTTGGCCAGAGTTGTTTTGCTTATAACACCAGTGTCATGGTGGCCAAGGAATGTCACTGGGAATACACCTCAATTAGAATATATCAAACAGTCCCTACTGCGTACAAAATGCTGTGTTATGTTCTGTGAGATTAAGAAATGTAAGGACTTTTTTCTCCAGGAAATGACATAGGTGTGAAAATCTCTGCTCACACCAAAGACTGCCAGAGGAACCATGGAGACAGATGAGGAAAAAAATGCTGTGTTCCCTGGTGGGCAGCTTAAATAGATGGGAAGACATAGGGTGGGGTAGTCAGTGTTGATGGTGCAGAGGTAAAAAATGTTTTGGAGGTCATTCTTTGACAACCCATGTGCAGAAATCACTGCATGCCCCAATTAATATTTCTGATGAGTCTTGCATTGTTCTAATTGATTAACTGGAAAAACAGGCCTTTTGCTCCACTGCTCTCTCTCCAGGAACTGGCCACATGGCTCTTTGATGAAGAATAAAGGATTCACTTGGGGGAGGTGCAGATTGGAAAGCAAAAGAAAGCAAAAGCACAGACATCCCCTTACTGTTGCTCGACATCATGCCTTCATCTGCAGGAAGTGACTTTTCCTTGTATATAGATTTTATGGTCCCAGGACCAGACCGCCCTTACCCCAAAGGTGCTTAGGCCATGCCCGAAACAATTTTACGGTTGCTATGGCTCACGTTTCTTCCTAGAGGTGGGAAATGTCACCGTGGGGCTTAATGCTGAGGATTGAGCTATTAGTGTAACAGATTTAAGAATTTCTAATGTAAAATTATAAGAATAGGCCTGGATGCAGGGGAATGGAAGGCTGCAGGGAGAGTTTCCCCTTGTTAAAATGTTACTAAGTGCACAGGGCTTCACCTAAGAACTGACTTTCGAGCAGAAATTCTCTCTCCCAGATAAATGTATCAGTCAGGAAATCCCCAAACTTCACCGACTTGGGCCCCACTTGGGCCCTTTTAAAATATTACCTAAACGTTAGGAACGAACAGTGATACAGCAGTGGTACAAAGGTGGTTGGGATCCACAGAGCTGGGAAACCCAGTTTACTTTTCCAAAAAGAAGAAAAGGGTGACCGCGAAGTGCCCAGCCCTCTGCAGCCCCATGATGGAGCTGTGCATGAACTCAGGAAGCAGCAAACTTGGGAATTCGTTTTAAATCATCATAAGCTTAGCCGGATGGGACATAAACAATACTTCAGAACAATTCCACCTGCCTTCTTGAGGGGTGAGGAGGCTGTTGGAGCTTATGGGTATGGAGAGAACTAGAATGAGACAAGGGAGGAGCAGAGAATTAAATGGAGGGTGAGTTATGAGAAGGCCACATTTGGTTCTCTCTGGCAAAGCATCTTGGACTTTTATCAAATGCAGCTTCCCCAAAGGTGTGGCTGCAGAGATAGTACAAGTAGAAATTATTTTATTATATTATGGGGTCTCTCCTCTGAGACCCCAAGCCACCTCTTCATATGTAGACTTTTAACAGGTGAAAAGTAACAACCATTGCTCTGTTTTCACTCTGTCTTACCTTCACACCAGCACAAGAGCAAGAAGTTCACCTCCAGATGCTGCTGCTAAAAGAAATGCTTTGGAGAACAGGGTTGGAAGAGGGACAGGGCCACTCCTATGAAGTCCCCATACTTTTCTTGAGTTATCCTTTGAACAGCAAGGATTAACATAGCCCCCAGGAACATAGATTTCCCCAAAGCTCCAAATATCAGGGTTACTGGTATTTGGATTAGAAACTAATGAAACTCCAACTCAGATACCATTAGAGTCAAAACCCCCAAAAGACTAGGCCAATGCCATCTTTTTGCCCACTGCCCAATCAGGTCACTCCCTTTCACCTTTGCACAATCCCTGTGTCTATTAACCTTCTGCAGGCAGTACTGAGGGGTGGGGTGGCCTATGTTTTACTGATCTGATGAACTGTTGGCCCTAAAGAAAAGAAAATTGACTTGCATTTCTAGACTTCTCTTTCTAGAAGACAACAAAAGGTTAATGTTGGTCATTCATAAAGATGTTGAAGGAAAGAATAAAGCAGCTACTACCTCTGGAAGCACCAGCCCTAGATCTGCACATATGTGTGTGTGCATGCACATACACACGAGCGTACACACACACACACACACACACTGCTGGCTGCTGCAGCCCTGTGCACCACTGCACTTGAGTAAACCAGTTCCCTGGTGGTCCTTTAAAAGATGAGGTGCTTCCTAAAAGGGGGTGATGGTTTCCGTGTTGGCAGCCCTAGCCCCTTCCTGCCAGCACTGCTCTTTTGTTGAAATCCACTGGTTTGACACGGGCCAGTTCATCCAAGCAGACAGCCCTGCTGGTCACCGCGGCTCCCTGAAAGCATTTTCTCTCCCTGGGGAGCAGAGTGAAGACAGGTGAAGGGCGCATCAGTGGGTTGGCTTCCGCTGCCAGGGCCCGGGGGCCTTGTCTCCCCCCTTCCCTGGCAACCTGCCCCTTACCCCCACGTAGTTAGTCCTGACTAGAGCCTGGAGCCGGGGAGCTGAACAGGAATTCGATATCCCTCTCTATGAACACGCCACCCCCTCGCCCCCGCCCCAAGCCCTCCAGTGTCTGGAAGCATTTCCCACGCTCCAGGGCTAGAGTCCACTGTCCCTCCTGCCAAATAGCCCACACCTTTCCAAAGTGACAATGCTGAGCCCGGGCAAAGGGCCACATCCCTCTTGGGCCTCTTGACTTTTAGGAAGGGAACTCCTTTAAAAAGCCCTGTTTTTTAGAACTTTTTAAAATCCCCCTAAGCCAGGTGGCCTCTGTCCCAAGTGGATCAGGCTCTCCATTTTAAGACTGGCGAGGCTGTGTAAGTGATTGGGGGGAAAAAACAACATTGTGCAAAATAGAAAAAAATAGCCTCAAACCCCTGAACCCAATCTCCATATTAAATTTAAAACAATACTAGAAGTTGGGTTTTGTTTTAAAAAATAAATAAATAAATCATTCAGGAAAGAAAGTAGATCCCCCAGGACAATTTAGACTTGAACTTTAATATCCTTGGCTGGGTTTTTGGTCTGCAGCTGATGGTCAGATAGCAAAGACAAAAATCTCTAAAATAAACTCATTATTAGGCTTACTGCATCAATTCATTACCACAGTAGCTATTCACAAACAAATATTTCTCTTTTCTGGATCAAGCTGAGATTAGTATTCATTTCAACTAATATGCTTATTTCTTTTCTTCCATTGAGAGACATGTAAAAATAGTCATCTGAAGGCCTTCTTTTTCTTGCACAGATGTATTTACATGACCATAGGCCTCTTGAGTGCCACAAGATACAATCAGATGAGTTGGCCAGAGCTATAAATATTGTACGTGCTTCTACTTCTGATTTCCCTTCATTCTTTTCCTCTAAAATACTTTTGGAATGGCAGGTCTGACTGATTAACAACCAGGAAATTTCTGTGCCCAAGACATGGGCCCACATGCCCATGGGAACGAGCTTATATTGTTCAGATTCTGATTGGCTTCTTTGGCTTCATGCTGGTTACTCGACCTCTCTATGCCTCAGTTTCCTAGCCTGCAAAACTGGAAGGATAATACCACCTATGAGTACGTGTGTAGTACAGTACTACATAGGAGTAGGGTTGTTGTGAGGATTAAATGCGACCATCCTTGGGAAGCGCTTAGCACAGGACCAGGTATATGGTAAGCTTTCCCAAATGGACAGATGCCAGTCGGTGACAATGTGAAGAAGACAGAAGAAATGTATATAAAATAATGGGAATCTGAAGACCTAGTTTTGAGAACAGCTCTACACCTTCCTTGCTGTTCACCTTGGAAACTTGAATTCACCAAGCCAGTATCTGTGCCTGAAATTTAGGTCTAACTTGTGTAGAACAAGCAATAATATTTCAGCAAGCATGCTGCAGGTGTCAAAGCATTAGCCACAATTAGCTGGGGTTGCCAGAGTTGTTCTTAGAGCATCAGTGGGCCTTAGAGGAGGGGATTATATATATTCCTGGTTCATTTTATGTTTCTTCTGTGGCAATTGTCAAGGAAGGAGGGTATGTAATCTATTAAGGTTGCATAGGATCCTCATTTCCTGATTTTGGACAGAATTCTCCAAATTGGCACCAATTTTGAACTCTGTTGCTTGGAACTGGTGAGTTCTGCCAAAAGTTGAACTTGGGTATTTTGAAAGAGTTTTCTTTCTTTTACTCTCTTGATCACGGTGTAGAAAAGTCCAGAGGAAACAAATCTACTAAGATACTTCCATCGTGTGCATTAAGGAAGAGAAAGGATGGTAAGATCTAGAGTCTTTATCAGCTTGGAAACCTGCTGTGCTCTCTCCTACACCTTCAGCTCATCACATTGATTATTGTTCAAGACATCTTTATAAAAGGACTCTTTGATGCTAAAGAACATGTAAATAGAATGAGAGCAACAGGAAACATAAAACCCCCCATTCGAGAAGTCATTGATCATGCTCATTAAGTCTTTTTAATTGTATGCCTATGAAATTTCAGGTTCAAGATTAGATTTCTTCTTTTGATATCAGTATGAGGTTTCCATATTAACTGTAAGGAAGGGTGGATCCTAAGGTTTGTACATCTTTTGTGTTTAATTCAGTTGAGGCAGTGGCTAAAAATGAAAGGGAAAAAAGAAACCTCTGAACTGTTGAGATTTTGTCATCGATATAGTTTTTGGAGTAAATTCGTATTTTGCTACTCATTGCCTGGCCAGGCAACAAATCTATTTTGTTTGGATCTGAACAGCAGTTTGGAAGAAAAAAAATCGTATTGACGGTAATAGCTTAAAACATGAAATTGTTTTTATTCCCAGCTTGGAGAAATTGCAGGGCACGTTTTGTTTAGGCAATCCCTTTGACTCCAGTCTGAATACAAATGGAATACCAAAACTGTTGGGCATGTTCCCCCTTATCTTCTACCCAGAGACTGATTTCATTACCATAATTGCAGGCTTGCCTGGCTCTTGGCAGCTTCTCCCCTCCAAGACCCTTAACAGCCTTGCAGACGATTGTTGCGGCTCAGTTGTTCTGTTTGCAGGCAAAAGGGGATGAGACTGCAGAGGAGAAAGGTTATGTCTCCAAAGGCTCAGCATTGCCCTGTCACTGTCTGGCTTGGTTCTGCACCACCCAGCTGTGCACTCCTTCTGCACTTGTCCTTCCAAGGTTGCGTGTGGGTCCCGATCACTGTCACTCTTCAGCCACCATCTATTCTAGCAAACAGCATTGATACGAGACATACGATGTGTTCCTTTTCTTCTCTTCCCTTTTTATCTTTTTGGGTGATTGCTAAAAGTTCCATAATTAGTTATAAGCATGCAAGAGATACTTACAAGACGGGGGTAATGATGGCAGCATGGAATAAAGCCAATGGTGCCCTTCTAGGCATCCCACACCAGAGGAAAGATGCACTTGACCTGCTGCAGCCCGAGTATACTCTGGGATTGAAGGCTACACTCCTGACCTTGTGTTTGGACCACACAAGGCCACAGCCCAGGCCCATCATCAGCTGGGCAACTTCCTTTGACTATCAAAGTGAGTAGAATTCAAACCTCCCCATTCCTAACACAAAAGGAAGGGGCTGTTTGTCTCAGGATGGGCACACCCTGGTGTAATTTGGCAGAGCATCCCAGCAACTCTCTCAGATGTCGGGTTAGGGCAAAACTAGAAATCCATCTGCCCGGTACATCTTGCGCTGATTACTTGGAGCACATGTTTCTGATTCATTTGCACATAACTCATCCAGGGGGTGTTGCAAGAGCTATGTGAGGGCCAAAGGAACCCAATGAATCTTTTATTATATTTTTTAAACAAGTTTCTCTATGTTGATTGTCTCTCAGAGCCAAGAAGCTGCATTCTTCTAGACCTGTGACTTCCAAATTAGGCTCACTAAATTCAAGAGCAAGTTCTGACCTTGCCTCTGGGCCTATCTGTTTTGACCCGGAGGGTCAGTTGAGGAATGTACCTGCTGGGTCTACACTATGGGATGAGTGAAAATCACAGCTGTGAAAGTCTGGACCTTGAGGACCTTGTGCTCACATCACTACATAACCTGTGGCATCTAGCTTCATCGGCATTTGTGGCCTCTTTGCTCCCTTGGTTGTATAAGGAGACAATACCCGTTATTTACTTTTTGAGAAGCGTTGTGGCAACGTTGGTAAAAACATGGGTTGTGGAGCTAGACTACCCACATCTGCCAGTTACTAGCTATGTGGTCTTAGGCAAGTTGTTAACGTCTGTGTGCTAGTTTTATCTGTCTGTAAAAAGCTATCTATTGCTGCCAACCCCAAAACTTAATAACTTGAAGCAATGATCATTGCTCATGGTCCTGTAGGTCATGAATTTGAGCAGGTCTCAGCTGGCAGAGTTCATCTGTGCTCCATGTGGTATCAGCTGGGGTGACCCAGCTGGGCTGGAGGATCCAAGATGGCCCCACTCACGTCACTGGGGCTGTGGAGCTGGCCATTGGCTGAGAAGCCTCAGTTGTCCTCTCCATGGCCTCCCTCTTCACATGCTCCATATGCAATGTAGTATAGGCTGGGCTTCCTTACAGAATGGTAGGGACACTCCAAGAGAATGAAAATGGAGGCTGGAAGACCTCATGAGGCTTGTCCTGTTGTTAAACCTACCACATTCTACTGGACAAAGTGTATCACAAGGCCAGCTCAGATAGACAGAAAGGGAGAGAAAATAAACTCCACCTCTTGGTGGGAGGTGTGACACACACGTACAAAGATGGGAGAAATTGCCAGGGCCATCTTTGCACATAATCAACCATAGGGGACAATCAACTAACCTTGTAAGGTTGTTATGAAGATTAAATAAGTTAATATATGGAGAGCATTTAGAACAGTGCCTGGGACAGAGTTAGTACTCAGTAAGTGTTCAGTTTTATTAGAATTATTCTTGTGTCACTTCAGGAACATATATAGGACATGTTGACTCCTTGAATTCCCAGCAATCTGGACATCAGTAAATCAGTGACCCTACTGATGAATTTTCTCTTCCCACCTTGAGGCCCATGTACATCAGTTCTCTCTAGTCTTGGGGTTCATTTGGACCACCCCTGGATGTCTTCCCTTCCATCTGTAACACTGTGCAGTTGTGGCTATCGTTCATGAGGGACACATCCATTGTTTGCCTTTGCTCTCTCAGACTTTCTTCCAAGGGTCACCCAGCTTGGAGGCTAGTGACTCCTCATTGACCCTGGCCTGTTCTGAATTCTTCAGGTCACCATAGAGGTGGTGGACGGTCCTGACTCTGAAGCAGATAAAGATCAGCATCCGGAGAATAAGCCCAGCTGGTCAGTCCCATCCCCCGACTGGCAGGCCTGGTGGCAGAGGTCCTTGTCCTTGGCGAGGGCCAACAGCGGGGACCAGGACTACAAGTACGACAGTACCTCAGATGACAGCAACTTCCTCAACCCCCCCAGGGGGTGGGACCGTCCGGCCCCAGGCCACCGGACTTTTGAAACCAAAGAGCAGCCAGAATATGGTGAGTTTACCACCCAGTAATATAAAATTGGTGGGGAGAATAAATGAGGATGATAAGGACATGGAGCCAGGCAAAACCCAGTTTACAGTATGTGGCTTTTGGTCTTCTATGAGGTATACCTCATAAAGACTCTTTTCCGCAGAAGCCCCAAGGAGGCACCAGCAGCCACATTTTTCTGGAAGGACTATAATTTTAAAATCATACCAATTATCCGAGGAGAGATTTTTTTTTTTTTTTTTTTAGTTAGTTAGTTAGTTAGGGGTCTTTGAGGTTTTGCCTTTCCCCCCCAAAAAAACTAGCTTTATTTCTAAAAATGAAGAAATCACCAAATCAACTTCCTTGCATATTTTACTGTAAAAATTCATACTGAAAATAAATTTAGTAAAAGAGATGTGTTCAACAGCTTCCTTTGACCAGGCCATTGTGTTATGTTTGACATTGGCAGTGTCATGGCCCTTAGGAATCCACATGAACATGTGTTTCACAGGTTGTCTGAGTAAGGCAGCCCACAAATAAATGTCAAGATCCCAAGTTGGGACTTCTAGGATCTCACGCTTTTAGAGTAGGATAGTGAGGTAACAAACAACTTTCAAACTCAGTAATTTAAATAATAAAAGTTCATTTGTCACTTGAGTTGGGGTGGGAGACAGGGTTAGGGGAACTCAGCTCCACTCGGTCATTCAGGAACCCAGGCTCCTTCCATCTTGGTGCTCCAACTGTAAGGCCCTAAGAGTTATCCACTGGATGCTCTGTATTGACCTGGCAGCTAAGAAGAGAGACACAGCCTGAAAAAGGCACACACGCTCTAACCCCGTCAGCCTGGAGATAACACACATCACAGGTGCTCAAACTCTAATGGCAGGACCTGATCATATGGCCTCACACAGAGGCAAGGGAGGCTGAGAAATGTATTCTGGGTTTCCAACAAGAAAAAACAGGCTTCGTGCAGAATCAGGCAGCGTAACTTCTGTTACAGAGTATTTGATGCCTTACAAATTCATCTATCATTGTACTGTTCTTGTGGTCTCACTATCAGCAGTTAGGAGCAAACACTGTGTGGTGAAGGCTTGTCTTGCACCATTTACACTCTCACCCTGACACCTATTTTTCAGCAGAAACACCAGTTGTATAGTGGAAAATTATTTCTGCCTGCTAATAAATGATTCTAAGCAACGTCCAAAAGAGCAAAACGATTTTCTTCCTGCCACATCATTCAGTTGTTCAACAGACATTTATTAAGAGTATACCTTGTGTTCAGCACTATGCTAGGTGCTGGAAATCCAAAAATTAGTAAGATAGTCTTTTCCAAAAGAGGGTCTCACTTATCTATGGACAAGGGGAGCAAAATAGTGCCATGATAGTGATACTAGATCAAATGCTAGGGGAGCAGAAAGAGAGCTCCCATACCCCTTCCAGCCAGGAGGCCTGTGAAATCTTCCCTTTTCCCAGAGGAAGTCCAATTTATCTGTTTTCCAAGAGGAAGGACTGGGAATGCTGGCCAGCATACATACAACACTTACCATGCACCAATCCTTCTTCATGACATCTAACATATATTAGCTCATTTAATCAGCTCTCTGAGGCAGGTACCCCATTTTACAGATGGGTAAACTGAAGCTTGGAGAAGTTAAGCAACTTGACCTCAAGGATTCATCTCAGTCAGTCTGGGTCCAGAGTCTGTCCTCTTAATAACTATGTTATTCTGCCTCTCTGGGGGGAAATAGCCCATCCTTTAGGAGAGTAAAGTGGATCTACAAATGGCCACTTAGACTAGAGGACAGGAGTGGGAGGAAAAGTGTGGTGCTGCTGAACAGAGAAACACACAGGATCTGTGAGAGCCAGCCTGACATTGCACAGCTTTACCACTTAACCTGTTTGCCCCGCCCACACAGAACATTGTTTCTCTGAGTGGAGCTTAGACCCATGGCATCAGAATCCCCTGGTTACATGTTAAAAAATGCCAGTCCTGACCCCAGCCCTGTCCCTCTATCCTAATGGTCCTCAAACTATGGTTCCCAAACTAGCTGCATTAGTATCACCTGGAACAATGATAGAAATGTAAGTTTTCAGTCTCCTGACCCCCAGGCCTACCGAATCAGACATTCTGGACTGGGTCTCCAAAAATCTATGTTTAAACACACTTTCCAGAAGCTTCTGGTACATTGAGCACCACTATTCAAGATCGATGCTTCTCAGCCTTAGTTGCTCATTATATTCACCTGGTGAATTTTTTAAAATCCTGATACCCAGAGTTCTCTCCAGACCAACAAGTTGGGATCTCTGGAGGTGGGGACCCGGTGTTTTTTAAAGCTCCATGGGTAACTCCAATGTGCAGCTCAGGTTGAGGGTCACTGCTGTCCTTCTACTGAGTCAGAATGTCCAGCAATGAGACCTGGAGCCTGTCTGCCTTTTGCTTCTTTGTTTCTTTTTTAAGTCAAGGTCAGCAGGTGATTGTCATGCTCATTGAAGTTTGAAGATCAATGCTAGAAACAACTCTCTCATCTAAAGCTATTATAGAGTACCCTTTGCCAAACTCATGAACATTAAGAACATCCCTCCATTTCAACATTGAGGATAGAATTTGCTTCTACTGGAGCAGTTACTGTGGCTGCTGCAGTCACCCTCACCCCAGCTTTCTGGGCCTACGATACCTGTAGACGCCCTGCGTCTAAATCTTACAGCATCCCTGAGCCATGAAGAAACTCCCATCTTTTATGATTTTGGAGTCTCTCTTAGAAACTTCCTCATCATCAGACTAGATATCAGGATTGCTACTTTATAAAGAAAAGTGTGTCTCTTTTTATGCCTCTAAAGCAGTGCTTCTCAGATAGTAATGTACACACAAATAACCTGGGAGTCTTGTTCAAATGCAGCTTCTAGTGTAGTAAATGTAGGACCAGGGCAGGAGCCCAGGTCAAGCTGACACTGCTGGCCCTTGGACCACACTTGGAGTAACAATACTCCCAGTGTATTGCAGATGCTCAGTAATATTTGCATAATGAATGAAGAATTAAGACTGAAAAATTGCTTCTCAGCTCACAAAGAACATGTAATTTCTAGAATTCTATACAACATTGGTTGAATTGAGTCCTCTCTTATTTCAATCGACAGGAAACTATGGAGCAATTTCTAAGTATTTATCCCTATGTTAAATGCTGTGGAGGATATAGGGAGAGAACTTATGGCCCAGGAAGGTGAGGTTCATGCACTGGCAAATTGTGCGCGTCTCTATACCTAAGGGTCCGTGGCCTTGTCGGAGACGGGCTAAAATTGCCACAGGAACTGGTCTTTGTGGAGGAGGGTGACCTCAGATTTTTGAAGGTAGGATTTTTAATAAGAATTTAAATGTCTATGACCAAAGAGTATTTCAAAAAATTCTAAGTAAAAATAAATAGAATAGAATGGCATCTTTGGAATAAATTATAAAATATACAACAAAAGTCAGTTAAATCTAACTTGTGATCATGGAAACACAAGTCTGCTCAACTTTGGACTGTATGTGTTTGAAATACTGCATTTTAAATACCTTCTCTGTTGATACTGAAGGTATTACTTAGGGCAAAGCAGGAATTCCAGTATATCATTTTCTGTCTTGTGATAGACCATTTCCAGAGTTTTCCAGAACAACCTGAATAATAAAATCGGATGGGCACTGGTTATTGTAACTTAGGTTAGGACTCAGTTCTTTGCAATTCTCTAACTGATCATGGCCTTATATCAATAAAACATTGCATAGTGATTTCCCCCCAAGGACTTTTCTTGGTAATGTTGAATTATGGCCACGTAAGTGGGTGTCATAAAGTAGGGAGGCCGACCTGGTCCAGAATCAAAGCTACAGGAATATTAGGATATAGAACAGGGTATGGCAAGAGCAGACAAACTTCAGATCTAATTCCAGCTCTGCCAAATTTGATCTGTGTGACCGTAGACAGGTGTCTTAATCTCTCTGAGCCTCAGTTTTCTTATCCATAAAGGGAGGCTGCTTCCACCTTCCTTGCAGGATTGTTATAGGAGTTAATTCAGTGTGTGAGAGCAGCTGATTAAAGTAGGCCCTCAATAATTGGTAGCCACTACTACCTAGGATTAGTGGTGGAGGCTTGCCAGTAGCCAAGTCAAAACCCAAGTTACTTCAGTTGCCCGAACATTATAACTGGCCCACAGAACCCTAGTGCTCAAAAACAACATAATGACTACTTTAAATTTCAAATGACATCCTTGAAACCCAGCTCTCAGCCCACTGTACTGTGCATTGTTTTCTTCCCTCACTGAGCAATTTAATGTCAAAGATAGGAGCTGTCGAAGCACCACATAGATGTTCACAGAGACTGTTTTTTACTGTCATTGTTGTCATCTTTGCAATTGCTGCTGCTCACATTCATTTTCTCCTCTTAGCAATGATCCCTGGTAGGTGAGCAAATGAGAACAGCTTGTTTTATTATAGCAGAAAGGAATATTGCCTTCAAACATTTGTTCCATAGTCAGAAATTCCCTCCATGTCCTTTGAACACATTAAATGAATAGAAATCCCCAAGGGGAGGGTTTTTGCTGGAGCATTCGTCTGGGACAGTATGCTATGAAGGCTTCAGGGTGGTGAGCTGACATACACACACATCCCTAGGAGGTGGTTTTATTTCATTTTTGGCCCACGAGAAATAACTAGCCACCTGGTTATATAACTGTTCTGTACCTAACTTTGGGGGACCCATATAAAAAATGTTTGGAAAATAAATGACTTTGTGAGCACCTAAAATAAAGACACGGAGAACCCACTTATTGGGATAAGAAATCCTTCATGGTCCCAGAGTCTGCTAGCCATCAAGAGAGCATATCTAAAAAATTTTATGGCATATTTATAACAGTTAACTTTTGTTGGTTAAGAAACCAGCCTCCAAATTTAGTGGCTTACAAGAACAAACATGTTCTCTCAAGAGTTTGCAGGTTGTCTGGACTGTTCTTCTGTTCTGGGCTGGCTTGGCTTGGGCTGGATGGTCTAGGATGGCTTTACTCACAATGATGGGATCCCAGCTGGATAGCTGGGGTGCTGAGATGGCTGGGGCCTGTCTTCACGTGGTCCCTCATCCTCCAGGACACTGGCCCTGGGCTCTTCCATGGTAGTGGAAGAGCCCTACAGCAACAGGACAAACCCTTAATGCCTGAACACTTTTCCAACCTCTATTTGCCACCACATTTGCTGTTTTCCCATTGGCCAAAGCAAGTCAGGTGGCCTGGGTTAGGGTATGCCTGAGAAGAGAGTAACCAAAGGTGTGGACATGGGGAGGGGAATTATGGAGGTCATTTTTCACATACTCTGACACAGTATTAACAGCCAATAATTTCAATCCAAGAAACCAAAACGAGAAATTACCTCATGCAGAGACTCCAATATAAGCCTCATGGTGTACTTAATGCTCAAAATTCAGGATGATATTGCCCAAATATTATATTACTTCATGGGGAGGAAAGTTCACAAGAGATTTCTAGATGGTTCAGACCCTGTTGCTTCTGCAAAGTCAAGAAGAACACCTCTTGGTATCATTAGACTGTGTCTTATGCTGGTACCCAGCACACAGGTGACATGAATTCCACCTATGTGATTTAATAAGCTCTTTCTGACTGATCGATTTATCCCCTTTTTATGAGTCTAAAGACATTATAATCTTTACCTGTGACTTGTTGCCCTTGTCTCCTTTAATAAATTAGACCTTGGTGGTGCATGTAGGATGTGGTTGAGTGTATTCACGTGTGCATATAACCCCACTGCACCCAGATGCTTCTGCTGATAAGAGTGCAATCGTGTGAGTTCCACGCACCTCTCTGGTGTTCTCAGGGAGATTACCAAGAGATACCAGACTGCAAAGTTCTGGGAGGGAGTAGCAGCGGCCCCTACTTCAGTGGTTTCTCCCTCTGAAACTAATGTGTCTCTCCAGTTCTACCATGTTGATGCCTAGTAAGAGTTGGGAGAGATGAGGAAGGCTAAGGCTGGGAAAACAGGCCCAGGTCCCTCACACGAAGCAGTAGTTTCAAACATCTGCATAGCCCTGTGTTGGAAAACCATTTCTTAGAAGAAAATCAAAGTTTGGAAAACTTCTTTTTGGGGAGGGGGGAGAAATGGATGGGGCCCACGGGAGCAGGCGAGGTGTGAGCAGAGCTCCACTCTGAATTAGGGAAGAGGACACAACTATGAATGCCCCACCCCATCCCGACTCTGCTGAATGGGCTGAGGAGACTCAGGGGGCCTGTGTTTGCCTGAGGAGCGTTCAGAGTGAGCGCCATGTAAACAACAGCCTGGGAGGCTGGCACGGGGCCCGCAGTTCAGGTAGAAACATGTGTGGACTACATTCTTGCCAGACCCACATAATAACAATCACCACGACCTGTTATGAATGGAGAGGACCCCTTCCCGGCAAGGCACATGCCTGTAGCTATGAACTTGCCACCGACAGAGGCCCCAAAACTGTAGGAAGTTTGGATAAATCAGCAGAAATGATTAATGAGTAGAGATGCTGCATAGAGAGTCATGTTTTTGAGATTAAGAGCTTAGCGCTAGAGCGCAAGTTTTTCTTTCTGTTACCATTATGACCTTAGATAGTCACCCAATCGCTCCAGGACTTACTTTCTTACTTTTAAAAAAGAGGAATTTCATGTTGATAATATACCAATCTTTCCCACCCCTCTCACACTCCAGGCCCCCCTAGCCTGGTCTGCTTCTCCTTTTTCCATACTGTTTACGTTTACTGACTTCTAATCTACTATGGAATTTACTCATTTTTTTCTGTTTACTGATTATTGTCTGACTCTTCTCACTGAAATATTAGTTCTACCAAGGCAGGGAATCTTTGAAAGTTTTATTTAATGATATATCCTACATATCTAGAAATGTTCCTGGCTCAATATATATATATATATATATATTGGCTGAGTTCCACGCACCTCTCTGGTGTTCTCAGGGAGATTACCAAGAGATACCAGACTGCAAAGTTCTGGGAGGGAGTAGCAGCGGCCCCTACTTCAGTGGTTTCTCCCTCTGAAACTAATGTGTCTCTCCAGTTCTACCATGCTGATGCCTAGTAAGAGTTGGGAGAGATGTTCCTGGCTCAATATATATACATATATATATATATGGGATGGCTGTTGACCTTAAAGGACCATCTCTAGCTTCACCATTATGTATAGGTTATCTACTTCTGTATAACTAGATATCCCGAAACTTCATGGCTTAAAACAACAGCAGTTTATTATTTCTCATGAACCTGTGGCTCAGGGTTCAGGCAGCGCCCCACTGAGCAGTTCCTCTACTCCTGAGGGAATCAGCTGCATTCAGCTGTCCACTGGAAAGGGCTCGAAGGTTCAGGAAAGCTTCACTCACATATTTAGTGTCATGGGTCCTTGATGTGGCTCCTCTCTTTCCATGTGGTATCCCATAATTCACAGGTTTAGCCTCAGCTTTTTTCACAGTGACTAGATTCCCCAGAGCGAAAGTCAGAAGCTGCCAGGCCTCAAAGCCAGCACAGATTCTAGGAAAGGGGAAATAGTCTCTCTCATTCTCTCTCTCTCTCTCTGTAATTGTATGCACAGGGAGAACTAGTGGTGGTCATCTTTGAAACTATCTACCATACTGTTCCATGATACCATGCTCTGCAAATGTATTCATTCTTAATAAGCACTTACCAGGCACCTTCTAGGGGTCAGGGTCTGGTTATGGGCTAACCACCTCAGTGCCCAAAACCTTGGACAGAGTCCCTGCCTTCGTGAAGCTAATCCCTAAAATGAACCCTGGGCCTTTAAGCCTTTTGACTCCAGCTGGCATCTGGTGTCTTCCATCAGTGAGAACGACGGAAGTGGACAATTAGCAAGCTGCATGACGGGGCAGATTTGAGAACTCTTTGGGTGAGGCTGTGACTGTCTCTCTGGCTCCCTTCCAGATTCCACAGATGGTGAGGGCGACTGGAGTCTCTGGTCTGTCTGCAGCGTTACCTGTGGGAATGGAAACCAGAAGCGGACCAGGTCTTGTGGCTACGCATGCACCGCAACGGAATCTAGGACTTGTGACCGCCCAAACTGCCCAGGTGGGTTTATGCAGGGGTGTGCCTCTGAGTTCAAGGGAAAACTTTAAATTTGTATTTAAAAATTTGTAGAAATTGACTTTGTATAAAAGACAATTATTTCCCTAGTAAGAATTCTGACCAGACTGAGACAAGAGACAAATCATATGCTTAATGGATGAAACGATGGGTTTTCTGAATCTTATGCACAATTGCAGTAGATGTGACCTACAAGACAATGCCACAGTGTACTTACTTAATTAAAGGAGGGACTCTGATTAACTTGGGTCTTTGATATGAGATTTGTTGTGCCTTGAAGAGACACATGAAGATAGCCATTCATGTTCTGATAAAGAAGACCAGACGAGAGGCTTGACAGCCATCTGCAGAAAACCATGCAGTTAGCCCTAGCCTGATGCCTGACCATTGCTGATGGCTACCAAGGGAGCAAATTGGGGCAACTTGGCAGTTAAGTATCACTTTAAACTGCATTATCAG
Organism: Rhinolophus hipposideros; assembly: GCF_964194185.1. NCBI lineage: Eukaryota > Metazoa > Chordata > Mammalia > Chiroptera > Rhinolophidae > Rhinolophus > Rhinolophus hipposideros. The sequence continues at coordinate 33,663,405 of NC_138068.1, forward strand.
TGTTTTGAAAACCAAACTAATTGCACACTTGTTGAGAGGCCATGTTAAGGGTGAAAAATAATTTTGACTCTCTGTAGCCGTAATTGTCACTCCATGGCCTGTTTTTGTATGGCCCCCACATTTGTAAAGGGTTGTGAAGAAGAAGAAAAAGGAGAAGAAAAAGAAGTGGAAGAAAAGGAGGAGCAGGAGGAGGAAGAATATACGACCAAGCCCATATGTGACCCACAAGGCCTGAAATATTTACTCTCCGACCTTTTACAAAAAAAGTTTACCAACTCTTGGTCTGTAGTTTCACATTTACTGTGTGCTCCCCATTGCCAAGTAGAATACCAGCCCAAAATAATACCTTCGGCTCTTCCAATAAACCACGTATTCTAAATGGCTTCATCTTAAGGAAATTCAAAAACAGAAAATTTAATCTCTGCACCCAGGACTTCCTTTTCTCTACCCCCAGAAACTCTGTTCTCAAACCTAAGGCTGAGATTTGTGACAAAAAAAGAAGCAGAAGGGCCTAGGGGTTTCAGAGAAAAGAAAGGAAGGACCAGGTTGGGCATATGCATGTTGGCAAAGGGGTGTGTGTAGAAAACAGGGCTGAAATGTAAGAAGTGGCAGTTCTGGCTCCCTGTCAGCCATGCCGATGGAGTTCAGAAAGTGGAGTAAACATCAAGATGCTTTTCCTGAGTGAATTTCCTAACTGAAACTGAGTTGGAAGCCTGGTAAGATGGGATTTGGATGCATAGAAATAAACCAATAAATAATAATATGAGAAAGAGTACACGAAGAATATGAAGAAGAAAGAGAAGGAGAATCTGGAAAAAAAGGAAGAAGATGATGAAGACAAGAAGATAGAGCAAAAGAAAATGAAGATAAATATGAAGAAGATGAAAATAAAGGAGATAATGAAGAAAAAAGTGAAAAAGATGATTATGAAGGATAGGGTTCTTTGAGTACTTCAGTGTCAACAAATTTCAAAGGACTTTATGAATATTTTTTCACTAAATTCTCACAGTAGCCTCGTGAAATGGGTGTTTATTATTGTACCCATTTAAACAGCTGTGGAAACTGAGGCACAGGGGCTAACTTGCCTAGTCAATACAGGCAGCAAGGGATCAGTCTGGAACTGGAATCCAGACCTCTGCTGATTCCAGAGTCTATGTTCTTAACCATTAAATTACCCCACCTTCAGCAGGGGGAAGAGTATCCGTCTCAGCCAAACAGGGAGACAGGCAGCATTTAGTGTCAGGCTTGGGAGCTTGCCTCTTGTTCTCTCTTCCAGAACTGGCATCCACACCGAACATGGTAGATTGAGATATTTTATGAGGGAAAGGTCCTTCTCTACCACCGTTTTGAACGTTGCCTTATTGTTGGCTCTCAACTGTGAGAGCAGCGTGGCCAGCCGCCCTGCTCGTACATTTTCTTCTCATCTGACCTTGCCCTGTTTCCATCGTTTCTGCCTCTCTGTTCCTTGCTCTTCCAGTTTTTCAGGGTTCCCTTGGCACATGAAGGATTTTTTTTTTTTTTTGCAGGATTTCTTTCCTTATTTGGTGTGTTGATTCTCAGTCTTATTGGAAAGAATCATGGGGCAGACAGTCTCCCTGGCCTGGCAGTAGTTACACTGTAAAAGTTTGTCCCCTAGATCAACCCTATAAATAAGTTCAAGGGGCTTCACCTAAGATCAGAGAGAGCCCCTTAAAGGAAATCAAGTCATGCCTACCAGGCAGCCAAGGCTCTCCAACAACTAGTCTGTCTTCCACAACTCCTGCCTCTTCTGACTGCCTCAGCTTGCACAGGATTCCTGTTTGTGAAGGAAGCCTGGGTGAGGTAGTAGTTTGGAGAGGGGAGGGAAGCCAGGAAGTTTGAGGCAAGCTGGGTTCAGTCCCTCAGAGCAAGTAATGACAAGCCCAGCTTACTCTTCTTGAAGCATCTTCAACAACCCTGAAAGTCCCGGACTATGAGATGCCTGGTCTTCAGCTATGGACTCTGCATCCTCAAAGTGAACTAGACAAACATCCAAGGAAAAAGTGTCAGCTAACACTTAGCAATCACTATTCTAAGTGCTTTCTTTACACATAACTCATTTAATTCGTTCAACTCTACAAGGTAGGTTATTTATTTCTCCCCATTTTATAGCTGTGAAAACTGAGGTTCACAAAGGTTAAGTGTCTTGCCCAAGGTCACACAGCTAGTAATGCTTTAACCCAGTCTGTCAGTCCTTAAGATTGGTATTGACCACTAAACAAGGTAGTAACCACTGCCTCTAGTTTAGTTTGTCACCCTAACACCACCAAATAGACAGGCATCTTGACATTATCCGCCACTGCCCAAAACCCCACTCCTCGGCCTAGTGAATGAGTTCCTTAGGACTCATTCAGGCACATTTGGATCTGATTTCGTGCTGCAAATGGTATCTGGGGTTTTAATATATTTTATACTCTATGACCTGCTTTTTACTGTTTCCTCCGTGGGCAAGTAGTCATGAACACAAAAAAAGGCTTTGTTCAGGTGTATTTGTTTTTTTAATTGGTAGGGGGTGTGGACTTTTTCCGTATAACTAGGGGAAAATGAGCTCTTGTCTGTGTTTAGGAATTGAAGACACCTTCAGGACAGCTGCCACTGAAGTGAGTCTGCTTGCGGGAAGCGAGGAGTTTAATGCCACCAAACTGTTTGAAGTTGGTAAGATTTTTTTTTTTCTTTTTTATCCAAATATTGATTTCGTATTTTGGAGATTCCTTTTGCCTTTGCAATGTCATCCTTGGATCCATTTAAATATTTTGTTTCCCCTCTTACGGGGTACAATTCTCCCAGCATATTTCTTAGACGAAGTCAAGTTTCTTAACGCAGTACTGCCTCCATTTTCTGATTTGTAAAATGGTGTGAAGTGCTAGTGCCTACCTTATAGAGTTATTGTAGAATTAAATGAGTTCATATTTGTAAAGCATTTAGAACATGTCCATCGCACTGAACATTTATGTAAGTTTGATAGATAAAAATAAGTTAATGGATATTCTATGGGTACATGAATTATGATTACCTTCCCCCTAGAAGAAAAATACAAAGGCAGTTTCTGAGGACTGAATTTTGTTTCTGAAGACCCTGCCCTCTGAAGGAGACCCCCACTGGCTTTACAGACACACACTTCTGAGGATGGCACCTCCATTCTCTTTGCTACTATTCAGGGGTTTGCAGGAGTGGAATCGTAGAACTCAGCACCAAAAGGAGCTTCAGCATATTCCTGCTAGCAACACCCTGGACCCTGTGCTGTGTACTTTCTGTGTTCCCTCCCATTTGACCCTCATTACACTTTATAAGACAGATGCTATTGTCATCCCTAATTTAGAGATGAGGAAACTGAAGAACAGTGAGGGAGAATACCTTGCTCAAGGTCAGAGAACTGCTACATAGTTGAGTTGGGATTCGATCCCAGGCAGTCTAGAACAAGCACCCACACTTTGCAACCATGCCTTCCTGATGTCCTGGGAGATACCCCATCTCTCATCTCTCTCTTCCTCATTTCACTGAAGAGGGTCCCAAGCCCTCCTCCAAGCTGCTCTCTCATCCCAGCACCTCCTGTCTCTACCCTGCTATCTTCCCACTCCCATCCTTGGCCACTTGATTTCTACTCAGGACTCCACCAGTCTCCCAGACACCTGGGGCAGAACTGATAAATCATGTTTGATGTCTTCCTCTCTTTACTCCCAAGCCCACCAAGGCCTGGTAGCCCTATCTCTCTGACCGTTCTTGCTCCAACCTGCTGTCCCCTTCCAGAATATTGAACCTGGACTTTTAGAATTTACATCAACACTGAATGTATCTTCTTACTGTACAGCTCAATTAATAGCTCACTATCACTCAGAAACCATCAGTCGTTCTCTAGGGCCCTCTGAACTAGCCTAAACTGCATTGAAGACCACCAAGATCTGACACCAACAACCTTACTTCCCCATAACCTCTGCTCCAGTGAAACTGAGTATGTTCCCAGCCCCCAGACAATCCCAGCAGATTTTTCTGCTCAACCTTGGTTTGCACAAACTATCACTGTTGGCTTATTTACTTGGGCAGTTGTTCCCTGGGGCAATGCAGGACCAGCATTAACATATTTTTTGGTTTTTCAAATGAAACCAGGAATCCACATAAATAAGTGGAATCACTTAATTCTTAAATGTTAGCAATTAATTCAATATTCTTAATACTGTAAGGGCCAAACATAACACCTCTGGGGACTGGTTCTGGCTCAAAGCCTACAGGTCAGTGGCCTCTGGCCTAAATGTTAAGTTCCCTTAAAAGCAGGGACCACCAGCCCCTTCCCTGTAAAGCAGCTTGTCACATAGATTTGCATACGATGGTTGTTATTGTTTGGTACCTAAGGCTAAGAGGTTAGGACACTAGCTTTAGTTTAAACCAGTCAGTGAGAGGCAGAAATAAAACTTGCAAATATTCCTTTGAGGCATTCTCCACCCCAATCACCATTAAAGAGGAGATTTAAAATGGCCCTCTGACTTATTGTTAATTTTATTATGGGTGATAATGGGTTTATGGCTAACCCCATATCTCCATATACTTTTTTTTTTGTAGATGCCTACTAAAACTTAGGGATAATAATATCATATATTTCCCCAAAAATGGAAAAGATGAAGCACATATAATGATGGTTAAATCTAGGTGATGGCATTTAGGTAGTCAAGTTCAAAGTTCCCAAGTTCAAGGGAGGTAAGTATGACCACCCGTGGTCTGCAGGTCTAGGGAGCTGCAGGGTGTAAACCCTGGGAGGGGAGGGGTAGACTTCAATGTCATCCTGCTGTCGGTTTTAGATGTGGTGAGAGGGTTTCTGTGGCCTTTTTCAGACGCGGACAGCTGTGAGCGGTGGATGAGCTGCAAAAGCGAGTTCTTAAAGAAGTATATGCACAAGGTGATCAATGACTTGCCCAGCTGTCCCTGCTCCTACCCCACCGAGGTGGCCTATAGCACAACGGACATATTTGACCGTATCAAACGCAAAGACTTCCGCTGGAAGGACGCCAGTGGGCCCAAAGAGAAGCTGGAGATCTACAAGCCCACGGCCCGGTACTGCATCCGCTCCATGCTATCCCTGGAGAGCACTACACTGGCTGCCCAGCACTGTTGCTATGGGGACAACATGCAGCTTATCACCAGGGGCAAAGGGGCAGGGACACCCAACCTCATTAGCACAGAGTTCTCAGCAGAGCTCCACTACAAGGTGGATGTCCTGCCCTGGATTATTTGCAAGGGCGACTGGAGCAGGTATAACGAGGCCCGGCCTCCCAACAATGGACAGAAGTGCACAGAGAGCCCCTCAGATGAAGATTATATCAAGCAGTTCCAAGAGGCCAGGGAGTATTAAAAAGATGCCACCTCTAGTATTTGTGACACAAATGCACTGCACTGATCTGCTACCTGGAACAGAATTCCTCTTATCCGCACACGTGTGTATTTGTATATACCACATGAGTATTTTTCATAAATTACACTAGGGATGTGCGCCAGGCCCGGTGACTGCCATCGGAAGCCACCCTTGCAGTCCACAATGCCCACAGACCTCCCTGGAATTCCTCTTAGAGGTGACGTGGGCAGGAGGATGAGGACAAAGAAGCCAGAAGAACCTGGAAGCCATAGTGGGTGGGATTCAATTCACACCCAGATCCAGTGTTTCCTAGAGAAGCAAAGAGGGAAAGAGACTGAAGCTGTAAACATTATAAGTTTTTATATATAACTTATTTAATATGAATGTGACTTAAGCGTAACCTTTTCTCTGGAGTTGTCATCGTGAAACTGTTTAATCGCTTCTGTGAGAGTTCAGACAGGGCTTAAGAAGGTGGAAGAGAAAGGGAATTTGTAATGATTTCTTTAAAAATAAATGACTCAGTGGAAGTATATCAAAACAAGAAAAGGCCCACCTTAAACCAAATATTATTTAGTCATGAGGCACCTTGCTAAAGTCTCAGTTCCAAAATGCCCTTGCATAAGACTGGGTAGGGAGTGGGGGGCCGGGGGCAAACGGATATTTTGGGGATGATTCTGAAGCCTGGTTTTAAATAAGCTTTAAAGTAAAAGGCCAATATTAGCATAATGTTTTGATTCTACTAAAAGGCTTCAGAATGGCACAATTTCTACTCATGTCTTTCTAAGTCCAGAAGGCTGCAATAAGGACGGACATAATAACAGGAACTAGCACTTTTCCAAAGAAAAAAAGCAAAATAAATGGGAAAATAACATGGACCTCATTTCATCTATCTTATTTTAATGTCATCTTAACAATCTTTTCCTCCACCAATATATTCTCAATAAATAAATAAATATAAAAAGAGGAGGGGGACTCAAGTCTAGGAAATCTGAATTTTTTTATGTTTTAAGAAAGGAATAAAACTACATTATTTTTGTAAAGTATTTATTAAGTCATTGATTCTTGTGCATCAAGCAGTTGTAATATGACCTGGTTCTATAGTGTGGAACTTAGGACAAATAAAGAGTTGGTTCTTTACTTGCAAAACTCCAGGAAAAGAGAATATATAATGAAATCATAATAAAATGCGTTACCTGCAGTAAATGTGTTATCTGCAAATATTTATTATGCAAATACCATAAACAACCCTGGTGAAGCAGGGCTGTGAGGCAGGGGAGAGGAAGGTTCAAACCAGGTGGGAATAAAAGACACATTGATTGACGTGGTGAGGGTGGTGTAAGTCATAGCATCTTTGGCACCAAGAACGTCAATCCAGCCCCCAGGAGGTCGAAGCTCATTGACACATGTGCAACTTTTTGCCCACCCAACACTAAGAAAGAGCTAAGGAAACTAAGCCAGAGTAAAGGCTTAAAACAGCCCAGGTGAGCAGGGCTGTTTCCAAATAAAATTCTGCAATTACGGTAATGAGTAGAACTACTCATCATACGAATTATTTCTTTTCCAGATGACAAAAGCAAAACTCAAATAAAATAAATCACATTGGACCCAGCTTTCATTTCCTAGCCTGGTACTCTTTCTACTATATCAGTTTTTCGGTGTCCTCGTATTCCTGGTATCTTTGATATTCCAAATGGCCCCACCTTTAGGTTCTCCTAATAAGATCATGTTCATATTGAAAAGTTCTTATCAGTCCTTTACACTTTAGAATTAATTATCCATGTATTGCCCACTCTTAGGATATCTAAGATCTATTTCTAGTTATAAAATAAGAAGCCTTATTCATATCTGAAGGACTTTTAGGCAACTAAACAGTAGAGAGAATCAATAGGGAAGCAGATTTGGTTTCTAGTAATAGGAAAACTACTTTTGCAAAGAGAGTTCATTACAATGAAATGCCATACCTTTGAGGTGGTAAGTTCCCTGTCAGGACAGGTACTCAAGCAGAGGCTGGAGATGATACACATGAAAAGCTTGATTGAAGTGATGAAGAGAGATACAAAATATACAGTAATAACACCCTCTAACATGTGTTCTATTAAGGGTAAGTGCAAAGTATGATGGGAAAATAAAGGCAAAATCAGGGAAATACTTGTTGCGTCTAATGGAGGAGCAATATTTCATAAAGCAGCAAAAGAGGAGGGGGCAGTGGATGCATTTGGAGTAAGAAAATAGTGTGGACAAAGGCAAGCAACTAGGAAAGAGCTTGGTGTTTTCTGAAGACTGGGGTGTTTAGAGTGATAAGCAGAGGAACAAGAATAGCAAGTTATAGAGCCATATCTCAGGTATTTTTGTTAAGGATTTAGCACAGAATATTAAAGGGAACAGAGCTCTTTCCCACTGCAGTGAAAGTGACTGGGATGAGCAATGTTTTCCGTGGGCTATTTGTCTTTTCTTATCAGACCTTGCTGACCTAATGAACTGAGAGTTGGAAGGTGGAGTGAATTGAAAGTAGGAAAGCTCCTGGGAACTTTGTCTACTGTATTTCATACATCATCAGGATATTGTCACACCTCTGGAAATTTGCTAAACTATAATCTGCCTCTGCAGTTTTCAGTCCCAAAGCTCTAGGAGACCAGGGAGTGATCCTCAGAAATCCAGACCCCTCTGTTCAGGTTATCTAATGAGACAAGGAGACCTTATCTCGTTCAGTACAGGGTCCCAAGCCAGCCCCAAGGTAACCCCAGGTAATTAATTCCCTCACGGAAAGCAGATCATGTGTTCAAGGCTAGTTTGCCTGTAACAGAGTAGGCTCTCTGCACCTTCACCCGCAGCACCTGTAAATATGACCCCTCAACAACTGCTCTCATCAAATGCTTTGCTCCTTCTCCCTGGAAAGAGAGCCCTTTTTCTAGTAATCCACTGGGCCTGTTGGGTGCCACATGTGAGCAAGCCAATAGTGGCAAACAGAGACACCTAAGGCCCTCTAGTGGCTGCACACGGAAAGAGCGAGGAAGAGGCCCGGGAAATACAGAGCTTTCTCTTCAGCCCTAGTTCAATTGTCCGCCATGATTATAGTCTCCCAAGTGTTTCTGTCTTTATAGCTCAGTGGCCAAGAGGCTGGAGTTCTCCATCCTAAGACCAGGGTTCAAAGAATAGTTGCTATCCCAGCCACTGGGATTTGTACACACACTTTGTGCCTCTGTGCTAATCACTTTACCATGGGAGGCAGGCATATGAAATCCATTTTACAGGTGAAGAAAAAGAAGCCCCACAAGGTTAGCAAACTTGCCCAAGCTCATAACACTCTGTAAATGGCAGAGTTGGTTGAAGTCAGTTCTATCTGATCACCAACCCCGTGTTCTTAACCTTAAACCCTTACTCCATTCTCTTCTTAACTCTTCCCAACACTCACAGGATCAGTTTTGTTTGTCTGTTTGTTTGTTTTGTTCCAACTCACCCTGCCTTTGTTCAAATTGTTCAAATCTGCCAAATGATCCTGCGCCAATCTTTATAGTGTCTCACATTGGAGACAGAGTATCTGGTTTCATTTCTACATGTTCTGCTCCGTTTTCTCATTCCATAAGAGGATTTTTGGTTCTGTAGCTGAGTCCTAGCTCAGGTTAGGTAAGTAGCAGAGTTCAACATTTCTAGCAGAGCTCCAGGATGAGAACAGAGACTGGTCTGTTTTCCCTACTACACATAAGCCCCAGGCTGTTGCCTCTTGGGTATACCTCAGGGCCTGCTGGTGCTGTGTCTCATGCTTTCCTACATTCCCAGCTCCCAGCACTGCACCTGGCAGACGTCATCAGGCAATGTGCAGAGGGCTCAAAAGATTGAAGTTCGCATCAGACTGCTAGATTCCAGTCCTTGCTCCCTCACTTGCCTTCTCGGTACCACTATATGTTAATCAGCCTCTATGCATTTCAGTTTCTTCATGCCATTGTGAGAATAGACTGAGATAAGAAACATGAAGTTCCCAGCATAGGGCCTATCATGTACCATCTGCAAGGAAGCTTGGGCATTGATATTTAATAACTAGATAAATATTTATTGAACATCTACTAGTCACGGAGCATTATTCTAGATGTCAAAGATGCAGTAGTGTACAAATCCAAGTCTTCGCTTTCCATTGGAGGAATAGATAGCTGATAGATAAGTGCATAATCTGAGATAATGGTAAGTGATAAAAAGAAAAATAAATTATTTGATAACAGTACAGTGCAACATTATAGTGCAATAGATAATCCTCAAAATCATAGTGGCCTAACACAATAAAAATCTGAAGAGTATATTTCTGGTCAAGTGGCTCTCCTCTAAGTGATGACCCAGGGACCCAGGCTCCTTCCATATTGTGACTCGGCCATCTTCAAGGTGTGACTCTCTAGGATACCCTAGGGGTCATCTCTATTCCAGCGTGCTCAGAGAGTAAAGAACAGGTAAAATATGCATAAAGGTTTTTATAGTTCAGGCAGGGAAGTATTGTACATCATTTCCACTCAATCTTCACAGATCTGTTACATGCCACACTCTTTTGCAAGGGAGACTGGGAAATGGAGTCCAGTTAGGGACCCAGTTAGCAGAGATAGGCTGTGTGAGCACCCAGCCAGTCTCTGCCACACAGGTAGACTGCCAATTGCCTGATTACACAAGGCAGGAATGAAAGCTAGTGGAATGGGCTCTGGATGGGCCCAAAATAGGTGCCCAAAAGGAGAGGTCCTTTTAATCCCATCACCACCTTCCACTTGGTATTATAGTGCTAAACTGGACTTCGTTTCACTATCTATAGATTGGATAAGAACACCTGTCCTATTCACTGGCAGATGCTTTCAATGTCCTTCACATCCCCTTGGCACTTGCCATATCTGGGTATATCAGCCCAACTCTCAATTGGAAGCTCCTGCAAGTCATTGGCCTGATGGCATTCTCTAGCCAGTGGGGCCCACTTGGCTTGTACAAGGCAGACTGAAGTGTCAGGGAGTTAACTGCCCACCAGGAACATTTATCCGTTGACTGACAAGAACTTGGTGTATGAATAGCTCAGACCCCTCACCTCTCAAATGGGACAATTTTGAGGCATATTTTATACCATTTCCAGAACTCCCAGTAGGACTGAGCTTCAGTCGTCCATGGTGGTCACATGCCTGCTAACATACTATGTAGTGGCTTCCTTCCCATCTCTGTCTTCTGTTTCCACTTCCCTACTGTTGCTCATGGAATCATCTTCCAAATGAGCTACTTGCTCAGATCCTTCTCTCCAGATCTGTTTTTTTGGGGGGCGGAGGGGTGTCCCAAACCAAGACATCACTTCATGCTTTAATACTTACTAAGTGCTATTCAGATGTAAGCTTGTTATTATTGTCATAATGCTCGTGTAGAGATGAGGTTTTGTTGTTGGTGAAAGATTTACCAAAAAAGAAACTTCAATCTCATTCTGACCAGAGATAGGAGCTCTACTAAATTTCAATACCACTGAGTTTAAAAAAAAATTAGTTAATAGAACCCCAGGTTTTATGATTAGATTCAACAGATAAAAAGTGACTCTGCCAAATACCTCTAAAAATTTCTGAACACCTTTGCTTAATTTTTGAATTCATTTCTTTGCTGACTACAGACCAATCCGGCTCCAAGGACCACACTTTGAGTAGCACTGCTCTAATCAACTGAGCCACAGTGAGTAACACTCCCGTGAGCAATGATTCTGGCCTGACGTACAAAGAGTCATGAAAAAGCTTCACAGGAAGTATGTGTGGCAAGAAGAGGGAATGGGGTTCTCTCTTTGTTATCCATTTACAATTTCCAATGGAAAAAATGTGTGGGTCGTCACCATTATGCCTGCACAATTTCAGACTAATTAAAGGCTTGCTTCAGTAATTACTGGGTGGGTATATACAAAAACATACATCCATGTGTACAGATCCTGAATACAGTAGTGTAAATTAAGGCAGAAAGCTTACAGCCCATTGCTTTTCTGAGGTTTAGTATTGTTTTACCATATGGGATTAGAAGAAGAGGGACATTTTCCGGGATCAGAAGGTAAGGCTCTTCAGAAACAAATTTATGAAACTAAAAATTTTTTGTTGAACCGCATCAGAAGAACAAAACTTAGATACAGATTTTTTTCCTTTTTTTTCTTCTTTTTTTTAGATCTCTGTGTAGAGATTTGGAAAGCCAGCATATAAAGACCAGTGCCTTGCCTGTAATGGTAAAAATAATATCATCCTTAACCATTTTAACAGCAGGGGAATTGGTGGGGGACTGGTTGAGACACAGCTGCAATAGCAAAGCTGGGTAAGAATTTTATGACTTTGCTAATTTTCTATCTGTTCTGGGAGTAATAAACGTGCCCTTATAGATATTCATGATTGCCTTCAAAATGAAAAAAAGAATCTTTTACATGACACAGAAAAGCCTTTCATTCTTGGGGCATGTAATTCATGGATGATTTTCAAAATGTCATGTTTGAATTGGGAAAGCAACATTTCTTGAATTAATCAGCCAATTGCTTCAAGGATATGACTCAAAGGATATAAAATTTTCAAGCCTGACTTTTAAAAAAGAAAAAGGAATTTTTTTCTATGCAGCTAAGTTTATTTTTTACAAAGGTCATGGCTAAATATTTTATTGGCCATGGAAGGGAACAGTCTAAATGAAGTATATATTTAATTCCTTAGTGAAAGAGAATGGTAACAGATCTTAACAAGTAACACTTTAAAATTTTACATCACTAGACATACATGCAGTTTCACTTTGTTATCTGTACCATCCTTTATTTCTCCTCCTCCTCCACCACCGCTTTTTTTAACCTTTGGAGAACTCAGCAAATGGAGAAGGAGAAAGAAAAAAAGAAAAACGCCAGAATGAAATCTTTGGGGTCTCTTATGTACCTCACTGCCCCTATTGTCGTCAACGTAACTAATGTGAGGTCTTTCTACAAGAGAAGACTGAAGAGAGCCACACCACTGATTCACCTGTTCCCAAGGAGCCTTCAAATTCCCCCTCAGGGATGGTCAGGTCCTACCCAGTCAAGACCAGGAATTGATTTCCAAAGGCCTCATGCCTCAGAGCCATGTGACCAGAATGCCTCCCATCAGAGGTGACTGAGGTGCTCTGTGCGGATTGCTATCCAGGGCACACTTGTCTGTCAAGAATGTTTTAGGGTCCTCATCTGGGGACTCTACTGAGTGGAAGCCAAGGCCACCTGCTCCACATCTCAAGAAACAGCCCACCACTGAGCCACTCTTGAGTACTCCCTCCTGCTATTACAGGATATTATAAAATAGCAAAAAAATGGAAGAAAGCAGGGATCCAGTTTGAGAAGATAAAGGCTGGTGCACGCCACTCACCAGCAGCAAATGTATAAAGCTGAAGCTTGAGATGAAAGTGCAGACTCATTTTCTGTTCCCTCTTCTCTGATATTTCTACACCAGACCATTCAAATCATCTTCCCAGCTGCTCCTCTTCCATCCCCTTTGCCACCCAGTTGACTATCTTGTAGCCAGTTGCCATTCTTTGGGTCAATGTTTTTTTAAAAAATATTCTTTGAACAGCATGTTAACATACATCCAGAACAATGTGCACATGTCATAATTGTGCAGCTGAATGAATTTTCACGAAGTGAACACACTCATGTAACCAACACCCATGATCAAGGTCAAGAAATAGAATGACTATGGGTTCACAAGGGAACTCTCTGGGGTGGTAAAAATGCTCTATAGCTTGATTATGGTAGTAGCTACACAACTACATGCATTTGTCAAAACTCACTGAATTGTGCACTTTAAAAATTGAATTTCACCATATGTACACTTTGTCTCAATACAAAACAAATAGATAAAACATTACCAGTACTCCTGGGCTCCTGTCAGTACTCACTTCCCACAAAAAGTATCACAATTATACTAGATTAGTTTTGCCTGACTTTGAACTTCAAGTAAATGGAATCATACAGCATGTGTTCCTTTAGGTCTGCATCTTATGCTCAATATCACGTGGTGAGAGTCTTCCATACTGCTGCTTGCAGCTATAGGTCATTGCTTCCCATCACTGTCCAGCATTGCACATTTCTATTTAACTGTTCCACCATGGGTAGGCATTTGGGTGGTAGCCAGTTTGGAGATTTTACAAACAGTGCTGCTGTGAACAGTCCAGGGTGTGTCTTTTGGTGTCCATATGCAAGTACTTCCATTTTAACAGGTCAGAGAACATGTACAGCTTTAGTAAATGTGTCCTTTATGAGATACTGCCCAAAAGTCTTCCGACATGGTCACATAGGCTGACACTCTATCCAGGAGAGTTTGAAGGTTTCGGTTCTTTGACTAATCTTGGGTCTACCCCCTACACTAAGCCTTCCCTAATTCTATTCTTTGATCTCTTCATTCTTTAGATTTAAGTCACCCCATGTATACTGAGCACTCACTGCGTGCCTGGCACCATTCAAAGTGATGGGTACTGGAGACACAAAACGGAACGAACAGGAGCCCTGTCGTAAATGAGTACTTCAGGGGCTGACTAACTCAGACAACTGTAGTACAGTGTGTGGCCCATGGGACCAGACGGGGGGGTGATGAATTACGGCAGTTGGAATTAACAAACCAGAATTGCCATATTTTATTTAAGAAAACAAGTCTGATAATATCAAGTGATGGCAAGATGATGAGAAAACAGAAACGCTTTGCCACTGCTTGTGGTGATGAAAATTAGAGAATAATTTGACTATACCTAGTAAAGTTGAAACTGTCATGTAGCAGAATTCACAATTTCACTCCTGAGGGCCTTTTTGTGTATTATCAAAAATTGGAAACAACTTAAATTGTTCACCAACAGAGGAATGGCCAAATATACCATGTTGTAGTAATAAGATAAAATGCCATCCAGCTGTTAAAATAAATGATCTAGAGCTGTGAATATTGTCACAGATGTGTCATAAAATATAATGTGTAAAAAAGCAAATTGCAAATGGATATGTAAAGTATTATACAACTTCAATACTTTAAAAACTCACAAAACAATGCTATATTATATCTGGACACACAAAAGTAGTAAAAGTACTAAATTATGCATGGGAAGGCTAATTACCAACTAACCTAAAGATAACAGTTTCCTGTGGGGATGGATGACAGTGAGTGGGGAGAGGGGGGATATACTTTAGAGGTAATATTTTATTGCTTTCTCTAAAAAAGAAACCTGAAAACATGATGTATAAAAAAGCAAATTGCAAATGGATATGTAAAGTATTATACAATTTAACATATATGGCAAAATGTTAAAACTGGTTCAATCTGAGTACTGGGTAATGTACAACTGTTACATTATTTGCTGTATATGTGATATATTTTAAACTAAGTACTATAAAAATGAGCAAAACTGAAGAGAAAAATAAATTACATAGTGAGATTGAATGGCATCCTACAAAGTCATTGTGGGGACACAGCCAGGAGTGCAGTTTCCAGGCTCTCGGCCTCACATGGAGAGGTGCTGGCTCAGGTAGTAAATGGCCATCAACTGTGATTGGATGGCCATCAGCTGTGGCTAGTTGGCTGTCAGCTGTAACCAGTGAGCCATTGGCCACTAATATAACTGCCGTGGCTACGCTAGCAGAAAGAATGGGGGCTAGCAAGAAGATGGTGGCTGAGCTAACAAGCGCGGATCGCAGCTAGCAAGTGGGGTTGGTTGGCAGAAACAGAAGTGGACGGCAGGTTGCGGATAGTGTGGCTCCTGCTTCCTGTGTCTCCAACCCAGCTGCCAGTGAGAGTATAGTGGTATGACTCCCCTACCTATGGCTCCGTGGGTGTTCCTTTTTGGCCTCACCATATCCTGCGTTTCTATGTGGGGAGCAGGACTACAGACAGCGCATGACACCCTGCATGACAGTCATGATTCTAACAACCTTTGGTACATATGAGTTCTGTCACGCAGGGGACCCTACTCGCTGCGCCATTTGTCGTGCAGGGTCTCAGCTCCCACTCCCCGCCCAAGAACGCAGGACACGGTAAGGCCAAAAAGGAACACCCACGGAGCCATAGGTAGGGGAGTCAAACCAATATATTCTTGCTGGCGGCTGGGCTGGAGACACAGGAAGCAGGATCTACATAATCTGCCTAACAGCAGTCCGCGCTTGCCAGCCACCATCTTCTTGCTAGCCCCCATTCCCTTCTGCTAGCGTAGCCACAGCCGTTATATTAGTGGCCAATAGCCTACGGGTTACAGCTGATGGCCAGCTAGCCACAGCTGCTGGCCATCTGATCACAGTTGATGGCCATTTACTACCCGAGCCAGCACCTTTCTATGTGAGGCCGAGAGCCTGGAAACTGTTTTTGGGGGCTTTGTCCCCACAAGTTCACACACAGGAGGGTGTACAGGTGGCATGGTTTGATGGTGGTTGGGGCATCTGTAGTCTCCCCCTCCCACTTAGTGAAGCCCCTCCTGCCTGCCGCTTCCTTTCCTCCAAGAGAAGCATTCACTGCCTCGCCCCAACTTCTCCCTTCCTCCCTGGTGTGCACAGTCTGGGATAAACAAAGAACTGGACTAGGAGCCTGGCCCCAAACCCAATATATCCCAGACAAGAGGCCTCCAGTCTGGCTGAATCACAGTTCCCGCTCACTTCTGTAGTCCTGCTGTCTGGGTTACTGCTAAGGGAGAAGTTAGGCAACAGCAAGAAAATGCCACCTCTGGGCCACTGGGTCCCACCTCAGGCTGAAATACCTGCTTCCTGATCATCTCCTTCATGCCAGACACTGGATTGGGGGCTTATCTCAATTGTCTTTTCAGAATGTCACAGGTGAGGAGCCCAAAGCTCAGTAAAGAGTTGCCCACCATCACATACGTGAATCAATATTTAAAGCTGGGTATATCTGGCTCCAAATCCATATTTCTTCTTTTATCATATATGCTTTAAATGTGGAGATGTTGGCCCTTCTTACTTCTGTTCTTACTTCCGTCTGCCACACCTTACCTACACCAAACTCGCCTCTGTGTGGGGTGTGAGGGACTGAGATTTGATTCTCATCTGAGTACCTTCCGAATTCAAGCAGAGCTCCCTGCAACCAAAAGGGCTTTTCCCCTACCTCCACAGTCCTTGTGATTCATCCCACTGCCACAACTGGTGACTCAGCATTCCAGTCTGACCACAGGTTTTTCCCATCCTCTGCCCCACTGAAAAATCAAATTGCCGAAAATCAAACAGGGTAAGAACAACTAGACTATGAACCACTTCTGGCTTCTGCTGGATGAACCAGATATAAGCCCAGCATGCCAGGCGTTTCTGCTTCTAGTCAGAAACTGGAAGTTTTAGAAGATAGCACACAAGGACCGCTCATCCACATCAAGTCTGGGTCTCCCAGAGGCCAACGGCTGAGAAATGAGCCTCCATTAATCCTAACAAGGTATAGTCACTAAGAGAGTGGGAGAAGAAAGCTAGACAAGGCACGGACTAAAGGAAAGAGAGAACTAAAATGAAAAAAGAAAGGTGAAATGGCAGCTTGAAAAAATATTCACATTCTATCTCATTTATTTGTCCAAAAATAAAGAGGGTTGGTTTTCAAAGTTCGAAGATTGCTGTGATGTCTAAATATATGACGGGGTTAAGTTTGGGCTACAGGAAAAAGATTACTGCAAGTTAACTTCATCCCCACTACACCCACAAACAACCAGAACCCTCCCCTTCCACACACATACACATCCCAGCAGTGAGAGAGGCCTATGGAGGGACATGGCATATTGTCATCCCAGGCTTGCAGCCCCAGCAGGGCATCTGGCATACAGTGTGGCTGCAGTCTGCTTAAAGGAAGGAAGCTCTCTGACCGGCACGGGTCCCACAGAGACTGTGCAGGTCTCTTCCAGTGAGCAGGGAGGTGCCAGCAGTGCTGAGGGAAGAAACCACGGGCAGTTCTCAAAACACTTAAGAACTGGGGGCTAGAGAACCTGCCCAGCCTGCTTTAAGGAGGTGACCCCGGGCCCCAAACTCAGAGGCTGGGGTGCAGCAGGTGGAGCTGCAGGAAAAGGGGTCCTGAGCTACCCTTCCTATAGAAAGTGACGAACTACTCGGACCAGTGGCCCCACTAACCACGCCCTGCAGTGAGAGACCCCCAAACCCCAGCACTACTAAGGGGCCCATGAGCTTTAGAAAAGCACAGGATGTTGTCTTTTTTTTTCCAGAACTAAGACTAAAATCTATAAAAAGGTTGGTAGAGTATGCCTGAAAAAAAAAATACTTCCCAAATTCCCAAGAAAGTTCAGACTTCATTAGCAGAATTCTGTGTGATATATTAGCTTTCTGTTTGAGGAGACATTTTAACCCTAAAAGCACTGACATCCTACTGTGTTTGCAAACCCAAGAGCAGAACTTAGAGACAGACAGTACCAGTTGGGGCTCAAGGCTGAAAACAAGACATCTTAACTCTGGTTAATTTAAAGAGAAAGGACGCATACTGGACAGATATTAGGTAGCTTTGGAAAGATTTGAATGAATAAAACCACATCACATATTATTTAAGAAGGATGCTATATCAATTCAGATTAGGTTCAATTAAATTAATTAAAGAAAAACAAAGTAGCCATGGCTTAAATAAGATAGAGATTTATTTCTTTCTTGTAAAAAATAACTCTGGAGGTAGATAGTCCCAGGTAAGTATGAGATCCGGGTTTCTTCTATCTAATTGCTCCACATTTCTCTTCAAGCAGTTTCCACTTCATGGTCTAAGATGACTGCCAAAGCTCCAGCCATCACATTCATATTCCAGTCGGCAAAAAATAGCAAGGAGTGAAAAAGGACTTCCCCGAAGTTGTAGACACCATTTCTCTTTGCATCCCGTTGTCCAGAACTTTGTCATAGTGTCACACCTAGTTCCAATAAATAATGTTGAACAGTAACTTTATCAGGAGCAGCCCTGTCCTCCAGCTAACAAATAATGATTCCACAACAGATAAAGAAGATACTGGAGAGAAAATTATCAGTTTCTTCCACAGATGCCTAAATCATATGAATCCCGACTGTGACAACTGTAGTCAAAATTCTCATGTCAAGTATCGGCATACTAGGTAAGGCGTCCTGCTGCAACACACTGCCTCAAACAGGGCTTTTCCTCTCTGGGTAAGTGATGATTGCTGCTTGGATCCAAGGAGAGAAATGCTCTGTTCCAGGAAGTTCCAGAGCCTTGGCCCCACAGCATCTAAAACCCGCAGGAGTGTTGCAGTGTAAACTTGATCCTTAGTCTCTTGGCCCAGATCTCTTGCCTTGAAGCCTCAGCTGAAACACAAGGACCTGGTGTGTTTCAGTCACCATTCGATCCCTAGCACCTAGCTCAGGGCCTGGCACACAATCAGTTCTCAAAGAAATGCTTGTGAAACTGATGACTAAACTACTACATTCAACTAACTGCCTCCGACATAAACATGTATTTTTCACGTGTATGTAAATATTTTTTAATATTATTGAATTCATAAATTTATAACTTCTTTCCATGTGTATTTTCTTAGTGACTTTCTAAGTGTGAGGGGGGAGGTGGGCAAGCAGCAGAGTAGGATTCTAGGGCCAGAATTTTTAATCTGCCTGGGTTTGAATCCTTAATCTGTCACGTGCTAGCTGTGTGACCTTGAGCAAGATACTTAACTTCTCTGTGCTTTAGTTCCCTCATTTGTAAAATATGATTAGCAAATGGTACTGTTGCTCATTGGGTTGCTGTGAAGATTTAATGAGTTAACCTTTATATTATGTACATCACTTAGAACAGTGATTGGCACAGTGGATTAAATAAAATAAAATATTCAAAGTGGAAGTCCCCTTTCACAAAGTGTCATTTTATTTATTTATTTTTGTTTTTTTAATGTCATAAAGAGATTCTCTTCCTGAATAAAACTGGAAAGCTGTGACCCAGCCTAGATGATTTTCAGTTTGGCAGCTCTTCAGATTCAAGCATTTCTTGCAATTGCCCCGCTCTCAAGAG
Source organism: Rhinolophus hipposideros (assembly GCF_964194185.1). Lineage (NCBI taxonomy): Eukaryota > Metazoa > Chordata > Mammalia > Chiroptera > Rhinolophidae > Rhinolophus > Rhinolophus hipposideros. Next base: position 33,682,704 of record NC_138068.1, read on the forward strand.
TAAGTCAGTTCCTCATTGTCAAAGACAGTCTGTGGTACATCTCCTGGGTATCCAGATCTAAGTTAAAGAGTTTCAGTTGCTCTAAGAGAAGAGATATCCCCACGCACACATGTACCTCAGCCCCCGTTATCTTAGCTGATGAACCCAGTGCAGGAACTTACTATATTTCTCTCTCCAAACCCTCCACCTGCCAACTCGCTCACTTCGTAGCGTCCCAGCCGCTGACCATGTTGCAAACAGAGACCAATTCCCTTTGATGCCCTAGACCAGACGAAGTCCATATGAGGATCTCAAACAAAGCTTTTGCTTTGTTTCTAAACAACTTAAGAAGAATTAAGGGGGGAAGAAGAGGCCATTTTCTCAGGCTCGTTCTCCTGCTCAAACAGAAAGAAAAACCGAAGGCCCAGGGAGAGACCCAATGAGACAGAGACAGACAGACTTTGAGAAGGAGACAGGAGGACAGGACACAGAACGGCTGCAAAGCTTAGATTACTTCCTAGAGAATGGGGGGAGTGGGGAATACGTGATCTTTATCTAATCAGACAGTCTACCCAGGAAGTCCCTGAGATCAAAGCAAGGGGCTTTTTATTTAGCCGTGTCAACTTAAAAACAGTCCTGGCAAAGCCACAGATCTGGACAAGCTCACACCTCTCCCCACCCCCAAAGCCCTGACCTGTCTCTGCATCTGAACCCTCTTAACATTCCATTTGGAATAAAACCCTGGGATGAAAAGAGTCCCCAGGATTACTGTAGGAAGAGACCAGATTTGACACAGCAAGGCAGAAAACACTTGCAAATCTAGTCTTTCTTGGCTCCTCAGAACAACTAGGTGTGCGCCCTGGAGTAGGGTACCACAATTTTCACTTCTCTGAATAGGTTGTCCACCACCCACTATTCCCCAGGATTAAAGGAGTCCCCAGGGGAAAAGGTACACAAGCACTTGTCACAAGCATTTTCCCCAACCTGCGAGGCATTGTGTCAGGACAGCTCAGAGGAAAAGCAGGCAGTAAGAGGGAGCAATTGGCCCGTGATGTCACATGGGATAGAGGCCCATGGGATAAGAGGCCAAGAAAGTAGAGCTACAGTCCCCAGATCTTCCTTCACCCACAGGATGAGGTGGTAGGCAGAGGGATGGGATGTGTGCACATAAAGCAGAAGGAACACAAAGGGTGACCTGCTGAAAAAAAGACAGGTGCCGAGGACACTGGGGACTGGTTCAGAGAAAGGAGGTCACTTCTCGGAAATTCAGTGGCTCAAGGGGAACAAGACAGGAAACTTGTAATCATACAACAAAGGTAGAAAGAGCTCATCTTTCAGGATAAAAGACTATATAACAAGGGTCCCCCCACCAGGATGTGTTACTATAGAGAAAGCTCAGCACCATTTCTCTCCCAGTGCATCTGATATCCTTGTATGCTTTTCTTCCAAAAACATAGCCGGCTCCTTCAACATGGTGCTATTCCTAAGCAGCTAAGACTTCTTAGTCATTTACTTTGTTAGGCACGTAAAACATATATTATCTTATTTAATCTTAAGTACCTTATGATTATAACTCCCATTTAATGAATTGGGTTCATCAATTCGGATCTGAGTTTTCTTATACATGCCATGGACTGCTCCTGGAGTTGATTATTAAAACAAATTTTTTAAAAGAAGTGTATTTAACATTCACCTTGAAAGAAAACCTTGATCTTCAACTCCAAAGGTTTGAAATGGAGACTTCCTTATGGGAGAATAGACAAACTTTTTCTGTCCTCTCTTCCAAACAAAATACTCTATTTTTAATAGCCAAGTCAGTGAGAAATGCATTATTTTTTGTGAGTCTTTCTGGGTTTCTATATAGTGAGTTCGTCACTTTTAGGATGTGTTTTCCTTAAAAAAAAAAAAAAGTTATCTGCCTTCCTTCTAATAAATACAACAATTTGCACTAAGAGGAATTATAATCATAAGCCAAGAAACATTTGAAGTAATTGGGGATGTTTTGCAGGAAAACACTGTAACTTTCAGCTACCATCTTTGGGATCTGGCCATAAACTCATCTTTAATAACACTCACTAATGCTTCCATGGCCCTTTACAAAGCATGACCCCATTGGATCTCTGACTTTCACAAGCACAACTCACAGGCAAGGAAATGGAAGGTGAGAGCAATTAAGTAATTCACGTAAAAACACTAAAACTACACAGGACATTGCAGGGATCAATTGCCTTGTTATCTATATGACATAACTAAATGTGAGATATGTTATTAAAATACGACTTCTAACTTCAGGACTTATGAAGGCTTAAAATAATGAGCAGGACCCAAAGGTGGGAAAGAGTGTCTTGCCCACATTTACCAGCAGGAGGGTAAGTATTAAACTTTGATCCTGTCCCTCTCTGAAAACTAGGAGGTTTTAACTATGCCTGGATAAGAGCCTTTTGGAAGAAACTAAACTGTTTTTGTTGGCTTTAATTAGGCTCTAATCTCAACAGTCTATTTCAAATATTAAGGAAGCTTGTATTACCACAGATAGAAAGGGCTGGAAGATGGAGGTGAAAGAGATGTCTACATGATGTCTTTACACTTTCTTCAGTTTCCCAGAATCTAATCTCTTCTAGGGACTGGCGCAAAATCAGAAATGGCATCAAACACCTGTGCAGAAGACATTAGATGTATAGATATCAGATATTAGCTAAGTTTAAAACCAGAAGCACACTTAGAAATAATCTCATTTGTTTCCTATTTTCCAGATGAATAAATTAATGCATGGTTGGGGAAGGAGGCACAAAGAGACTTGCTCATGCAGCTGAACAAAAATACAACAAGGATTCCGAGCTCTGATGACCACATGTTAACACCATTTGGTCAGAAAATACTTCATTTATTTTGTGCTGCTTCTTCTCTTGGCCTTCAGTTATTTCTTTCTCGCTGATCCAAAGAAACAAATCAGAATGTTTCTCTTTGTTCTACACTGGTGTTCCAGCCAGGGAGCTTCTAGATGCCAGGAACAGAGAGCCATTCCACCTAAGTGACCACCAGGGGGTGCCCACAAGACAGTCTGACAAATGGGGGGTGACCCTGGAGAGTCCTCCTTCTCATGGGAAACACATGTGATACCACAACTGAGACTATTATCGTTTGTTCTTAGCAAGGGGTTAGAGGTCTCAGGTCCTTTCTGAGAAGCGAGGTTGCACATCTGTCCTGGGAAAGAAAATCTGCAACACATGCAAACCTCGTGCTTAAGATGTATTTGTTTAGAGCCCTTGGTTTTCTTGCTTGGTCTTCTGATGTCTGTCTCCATAAATAAAATTGGGAGAAACCTGTCGCTTTGATTCCCATACAAGGCAGGAGAGAGTTGTGATTGGATGTTATGAGAGGGCTCACAATTTCTGCTACAGGAAAGGTTGTGGGGGGAGGGTCATAATATAACTCACCCCTCCCCAAGCTGTTTCCTGGAACAGTCATCTGGTTGTCCCCAGGGATTTGACCATGAACAACCCCCCTACCTGCCCCCCCCGCCCGCCGCCCCAATGTCTTCAGAAGACAAAACTCCCTTCAGGAGAAAGCCACATCCAAAATGATCAGCTCTTCAATGAATTCCACCTGCATCAAAATACTGAACTGTAGGTAATATGTATTCATTCATAATTCCCATCTGATGAACTGGGTTCATCGATTTGGGCATGACTTTTCTTATACATGCCATAAACTACTTGTAGGGCCAACTATTAAAAGAAATTTTTAAAAGAAGTGTATTTAACATTCACCTTGAAAGAAAATGTTGTTCGTCAATCTCCACAGTTTGAAATGGAGGTTTCTCTATGGATAAAAACAGTTTCATTAACATCCCCTCCCAAACTCTCTGTTACTAACTTAGTCACACACTGCACCTTCACCCTCCTGACCCCTGGCAACCACTGATCACCATAACTTTGCCTTTTTCTAAATGTCATGTAAATAAAACATGCAGTATGTTTTTTTGTGACTGGCTCCTTTCACTGGGCATAATGCCTTTGTGATTCATCCACGTTGTGTGTGTATCAATGGTTCATTCTTCTTATTGCTGGGTAGTATCCCATTGTATGACTGTACCACAATTTGTTTATCCATCACCCACTAAAGGACATTGACGTTGTTTCCAGTTTAAGGCAATTATGAAAAGAGGTGCTGTAAACAATTGTGCACATGCCATGTGTACACATAAGATTTCATTTATCTAGGATAAATATCTAAGAGTAGAATAACTGGGTCGCAGGGTATGTATCTTTAACTAAATAACTGGGTCACAGGATATGTATCTTTAACTATGCCTGGGTCACAGGGTATGTATCTGACGTGTAAGAAACTACCAAATGATTTTCCAGACTGCCTGTACCACTTTGCATTCACACCAACAATGTGTGAGCATTCCAGTTGCCACATGTTCTCATTAACACTTGGTATTGTCAGTATTTTTTATTTTAGCCATTCTAATAGTTATACAGTAGTACCTTATTGTGTTCTTAGTTTGAATGTTCTTAATATTTAATGATATTGAACATCTTTCATGTGTTTATTTGCCTTCCGTAGATCTTCTTTAATGGACTATATTTTGCTCATTTTTTTAAATTGGGTTGTTTGTTTTGTTGCTGTTGAGTTTTGAGAGTTCTTAATATGCTCTGGATACAAGTTGTTTGTCAAATACGTGGTTTTCAAATATATCTCTCAGAATGTAGTTTTTCTTTTCATTTTCTCAAGGGTGTCTTTTGCTAAACAAAAGTTATTAATTTTGATTAATTCCAATTTATTGATACTTTTCTTTTATCTATTGTGCTTTTGGTGTCATGTCTAAGATGCCTTTGTCAAATCCCAGGTCAGGAATAGTTTCTCTTTTGTTTTCTTTAAAAAAATTTTATATAGTTTTACATTTTATAATTAAATCTATGACTCATTTTGAGTTAACTTTTGTATAAAGTGTGAGTTTAGGATCAAGATTCACTTTTTTAGATAGGATGTCCAATTATTTCAGCAACATTTGTTGAAAAAACTATCTTTTTTTAATTATCCTTGCACCTTTGTCAAAAGATCAGTTGATTTTATGTGTGTGGGTCTTTCTCTGGATGCTCTATTCTGTTTTGTTGATCTGTAAGTACATCCCTTCCCCAACACATCACTCTTTTGATTGCTGTAGCTGTAAGGTAAGTCTTTCAATCATGTTGAGTCCACCAACTTTATTCTTTTTCAAAATTCTTTTCCCATGTTTCCCCGAAAACAAGACCTAACCGGAAAATAAGCCTTAGCATGATTTTTCAGGATGACATCCCCTGAACATAAAAGCCCTAATGTATCTTTTGGAGCAAAAATGAATATAAGACCCGGTCTTATTTTCAGAGAAACACGGTCGCTAGTCTATTGTCTTCAATTTTCCAAGTAAATTTTAGAATCAGCTTGTCCTTATCTACAGAAAAATCCTGATGGCTTTTTGATTAAAACTGCATTAAATCTATAGGCCAATTTGGGTAGGATTAACATTTTACTATGTTTAATCTTACAATCCACCAACCTGGTATGTCTCCCCACTTATTTAGGACATCTTTGATTCCTTTCATAATATTGTGATGTCTTCAGCATACAGATTCTACACGTAGTTTTTTAGATTTATAAATTATTTATTTATTTATTTATTTATAGCTATTGTTAATCATTGTTATGGGCTGAGTTGTGTCTTCTCAACATTTATATGTTGAAATCCTAAACCCTAGTACCTCAGAATGTGTCTATATTGAGAGATAGGGACTGTAAAAAGATAACTAAGTTAAAATGAGGTCATTAGGGTGGTCCCTAATTTGATATGACTGGTATCCTTATAGGAAAAGAAAATTAGAACACAAATACACACAGAGTACAGACCATGTAAAGATACAGGGAGAAGACAACCATATACAAGGCAGGGAGAGAGGTCTCAGAAGAAACCAACTCTGCCAAAACCTTGATCTCAGACTTTTAACTTCCATAATTGTAAGAAAACAAATTTCTGTTGTTTAAGCCACCCAGTCTGTCGTACTTTCTTATGGCAGCCCTGGCAAACTAATATAATAATCATGCCTTTAAAAAAAATCAATTTCGGTTGTTCTTGGCTAGCATATAGAAAAATGATTGATGTGTGTTTACCTTATATCCCGTAACCTTGTTAAACTCATTTATTAGTCCCTATGAGCTTTTTCTTAGAGATTCCTTGAGATTTTCTACATAGACAATCGTGTCATCTGCAAATAAAGACAGTTTTTATTTTTACATTCTAATCTGAATGCCTCTTATTTCTTGTTCTTCCTATTGCAATGGCTAAGAAGTCCAGTATAATGTAGAATAGGAATAAAAAGAGAGGACATCTGTGCCTTGTCCCCAAATCTTAGAGGGAAAACATTCAGTCTTTCACCATTAAGTATGATGTTAGGTGTAGGATTTTTGCAAAATATCCTTCTCAACTTGAGGATGTTCATTTTATTCCTTGTTTGTTGAGAATTTTTATCATGAAGAGATGGATGTTAAATTCTGTCAGGATGTTAAATTCTGTCTTTTCTGCATCTATTGATACAATCATATGCTTCTTGATACAATCATATGCTTCTTACGACTGTTAATATACTGGATTGCATTGATTAATTTTTGAATATTGAATCATCCTTGTATTTGCTAGGTAAGCCCTGGTTAGTTTTACACATTGTTAAATTGTATTTTCTAATATGTTATTGTGGATTTTGGCATCTGTATTCATAAGAGATATTGGTCTATACTTTTCATTTCTTGTAGTGTCTTTAATTTTGGTATCAGCATAATGATGGCCTCATAAAATGAGTTTAGAAGTATTGTCTCTTCCTTTATTTTCTGGAGGACATTATACAGAATTAGTATTATGTCTTCTTAAAATAATTAGTACAATATGCCAGTGAAAAATCCAAGCCTGAAATCTTCTTTAGTGGAAGCGTTTAAACTGTGGATTCAATTTATTTACGAGTTATAGAACTATTCAGGTATCTATTTTATCTTGGGTAGGTTTGGTAGTTTGCGGGTTGTGAGAAATTGCTTCATTTTATCTAGGTTGTAGGATTTATTTGTGTTGAGTTATTCATAGTATCCCCTTATTATCATTTTAATGTTTATGGGGTTTGTATTAATATTCTCCTTTTTTGTTCCTGATTGGTCATTTTTGTCTTTTCTGTTTTTTTTCCTTTATCAGTCTTGCTAGAGTTTATACATTTTGTTGATCTTTTCAAAGAACCAGCCTTTGGTTTAATAGATTTTATCCATTGTTTATCTGTTTTCAATTTCATTTATTTCTGTTTATATCTATATTGTTTTCTTACTTCTGCTTACATTGAGTATGTTTCGCTCACCTCCCTTCCTAGTTTCTTAAGCTTTAAGCTTAAATTGATTTCAGGCCTTTCTTATTTCCTAGAATAAGTATTTAATACTTTGAATTTCCCTCTAAGAACCATTTTATTTACATCCCACAATCTTGATGTATTGTATTTTCATTTTTGTTCAGTTTAAAACAGCTTCTAATTCTCTATGTTTGTTTCTTTTGTTTCCTCAATTCTCTATTTCCACTCTCATGCCTTCTTTTGGGTTATTGAACATTTTCAGTATTCCGTGACATTTAACCCAAGTCTTGGATAGATATTTCCAACAAACCAGCCGTGCTATCCTCCTGATTCAAGACACAGCCCAAAATAACAAGAACAATTCAGGAATTTCCTGCTTAGAAAAAGCCATCAAGAAAAAAGAACAATGCTGGAGGTATCACACTCCCTGACTTCAGCTTGTACTGTAGGGCAACAATAATCAAAACAGTTTGGTACTGGCAGAAAAACAGACACACAGACCAATGGAATAGAATTGAGAACCCAGAAATAAACCCACATAAATATGGACAGATAATTTTCAACAAAGAAGCCAAAAACATACAATGGAGGAAAGACAGCCTCTTCAATAACTGGTGCTGGGAGAATTGGAAAGCCACGTGCAAAAGAATGAAATTAGACTACTATCTGTCACCATGTACCAAAATTAATTCAAAATGGATCAAAGACCTAAACATAAGACCTGAAACAATAAACTGCATAGAAGAAAGCATAGGTAATAAACTTATGGACCTTGGGTTCAAAGAGGATTTTATGAATTTGACTCCAAAGGCAAGGGAAGTAAAAGCTAAAATAAACGAATGGGACTATATCAAACTAAAAAGCTTCTGCACAGCAAAAGAAACCATTGATAAAATAAAGAAGCAAACCGAATGGGAGAAGATTTTTGCAAACAACAACTCCGATAAGGGGCTACTATCCAAAATACATAAGGAACTCATGAAGCTCAACAACAACAACAAGACAAACAATCCAATTTAAAAATGAGCAGAGGACCTGAAGAGACATTTCTCCAAAGAGGACATACAAATGGCCAACAGACATGAAAAAATGTTCAACATCACTAATCATCAGAGAAATGCAAATAAAAACCACAATGAGATAAATCACCTCACACAAGTTAGAATGGTTTTCATCAACAAGACAAATAGTAACAAGTGTTGCAGAGGCTGTGGAGAAAAAGGAACCCTCATACACTGTTGGTGGGAATGCAGACTGGTGCAGCCGTTATGGAAGGCAGTGTGGAGGTTCCTCAAAAAATTGTGAATAGAATTACCATATGACCCAGCAATCGCTCTCCTGGGTATCTACCCAAAAAATATGAAAGCATTTCTCTATAGAGACACTTGTACTTCAATGTTTATTGCAGTTTTGTTTACGGTGGCCAAGACATGGAAACTAAAGGGTCCTTCAATATATGAATGGATAAAGAAGATGTGGTATATATACACAATGGAATACCAGTCTGCCATAAGAAAAGATGAAATAGTACCATTTGTGACAACATGGATGGCTCTTGAGATTATAATGCTAAGCAAAATAAGTCAGACAGAAAAAGCAGAGAACCCTATGATTTCACTGATATATGGTATATAAAACTGAAAGCAACAAAAGAACAAGACAAATGAAGAAACAAAAACTCATAGACACAGACAATAGTTTAGTGGTTACCAGAGGGTGAGGGGGGCATGGGGTGGTAGATGAGAGTTAAGGGGATCACATATATGGTGATGGAAAGAGAACTGACTCTGGGTGGTGAACACACAATATTCTATATAGATGATATATTACAGAATTGTACACCTGAAATCTATGTAACTTTACTAACAATTGTCATCCCAATAAACTTTAATTTTCTTTAAAAAAGTCATCATGCCAACATTTTAAAGTATATGTTCCAATAGAAACAAGAGTGATTATTTACATCATCGAAAGATTTATTTAAAGATTCTCTAGTGGAGTATTCAGTCCCCTTGTTCTGATAAAAGTATCTCAGTTTCTTATGGAGAATCACCTCTGCTCCATTCATAGTTCGTGTGATTTGGGTTATATGAACCTACACATTTTTATTTTTGCTTAAGCCAGTTTGAGAGGAGGTTGTTTTTTTGGTCACTTGAAAGAAAGGGTCTTAATTACTAGTAAAATTTCCTATAAACAGGAAACTTCACTATGCTTTTAAATTTGGTTTTTTTCTTGACTCCCGTCTTTATTTATTCCATTCCATGACACTGGTCTGTGCATTCCAAAAGGACAAGGACTGTGACTGTCTTGCTCACTGCAATATTCTATGCCCAACATATATATGTGTGTGTGAAATGAAGGGTCACTGACTGGCCTTTATCTGGGGTTTGCTTGTGTCAGGGTGCAGATGGGTTGGTTGATGCTGAATGTAATAAGGCTGGAACATGTTTCATGACCATGAGTGGGCTGATCCTCTGGGAATTTCCAGTGTGATTTCCTCCCTTTGGTCATGGCATCGCGGGGTACTCATTGACTGTGTCCCTGGAGATCATAAGAAGTTTTATCCCACGCTAGACAATCTCTGACAATGTTCTTCATAGTTTCTGAAACAGAGATTACTGTACTTACTTCAAAATTGTACTAGCCTGTGATTTTGTCTGTCAAAGTCCCTACTTGCATACAGGGCCAACTATGGAATTTATGGCGCATAGTGCAAAATGAAAATGTAGGATCCTTGTTCAAAAAGTGGGGGGAAATTGTCCTTAAAAGTACTAAAATATAAAGCTTTTTCCTCTCTCCTTCTTGTCATGGTGTTTTTTATATCCTATTTAATGTTGTTCTATATAAAACAAAGTAAAATTTTAAGTTATTCGTATGAGTTTTACAATTTATCTTTTTATTGTGCAATATCAGTTTTAAGTGCAACTATAAGAGCATTCAACTTGTTTGAGGAATCACCAACATTACACAACTCGTATTTCACAGCTTGTATATCCACATATATTCCAATCTTATCAGAACACTGGAAATGCTACAAAAACTAACTAAAATGTTTTAATTTTACTTATTCACACACCCACAAACTACCAACAGTCTCTACTTTGGGCTTACCCAATGAGTTAGGAAAGACTGAAAGGAAAAACAGCTATGCATTGTTCTATCTTTTCCTTTCCTTCTATGTCATTCTCAGCATACACAACTGACTAACATAGGATATAAGTTTCCTTGATCATTCATGTTTCTTACAACACTGTTTTCTTCTTTCTGCACTGGAGGCAAGTTCTAGTCTGAACATCAAGTGTGGCCCCCCCAGGGCTTTCAGTGCAAAAGCTTGCTTTGTACTCCCACACATCATGGGTCCACCAGGGTTTTGTGCTCATGGGCCATTGCAAACACTGTCTGAAAATGGGCAGCAGACCTACATATTGTACATTTATTATACATATCTCTTCTGCTCACATGCATGCTCCATTGCCCTGTCAGACTTCACTTACCCAGCGTAAGTTCAAAGATAAAATTATTAAGAATGCCAAGATAGCAACAGCAGAGCATTCAACTAGGCTCTTCTGAGCACAGTCCTGTGCAACTGCCCAAGTTACATACCCATGAAACTGGCCTGGTATGTACCGCTATGTATAGAAATCACCAATAAAGCGACTCTGCATTTTTTATTTGTTTTATAATTCTACCCACACTTGACTTCCTGGGAAATCTACAGAAAGCAGTGTGACATTTTGAGATCATTAACCACTTGACAGGGGAGGAGAGAGAAATTTAAAGCAAATGTGTCAGGAGTCACACCTAATCAAAGATCAATCTAAAGCAAAGATAAAAGCACCTTGGAAATTACAACATGAGTCAATGGCAAGATAGGGTTTGATCCCAAACATTTTGGAAACAGGTCAGTTATGTCAAGGAACACATAGTGCTCTCCAAAACGTATTGAAATAAAAATATTCACATTTTTTTTCCACCTGCCATAACCCTTTACACTGCCTCCTTCTAAAGAGACATAGTTGATGTTCCATCTGTAAGCTATAATGTTCAAACTTAAACATCTTGGTGGTATAAAAGGATTGTTGTCCACGTGAAAAATAGTGTCTCATTGTTATATCAACAAGAAATAAATGTTATGATAAATTAAAGGTAATATTGTGCTTTATACATTATAAAAAGTTATTTCTTGTTTCCTCTTTATTATTTTTGAAATCTTTAAAAATGCATTACACATTTATCTTCTTCTTGAATAGAGTGTACAGATTCTTATTTGACCTTTCCTTGAAGACTAAAGATTATCATGTCAAATATCAATTATCACATTTTTAATTGGAGTCAACAAACAATTATTCAGGAGCACTTCCAGGCAAGGCATTATGCCAAGATTATTGGTTGCCTTAGGCAGTATGGGCTGCTATAACAAATATACCACAATCTGGGTGACTGATAAGCAACAAAAATTCATTTCTCACAGTTCTGGAGACTGGAAGTCTGAGATCATGGTACCAGAATGGTTAAGTTCTTGGTGAGGGCCTTCTTCCTGGTTTGTAGACTGTCAACTTCTCCTTGTATCTTCACATGTGTGGAAAGAGGGCTAGCTAGCTCTCTGGCCTCTTTTTATAAGGGCACAAATCCCATTCATGAGGGCTCCACCTCATGACCAAATCACCTCCCAAAGACCCCACCCTCAAATTCCATCACAAAAGGATTAGGGTTTCAACATATGAGTACAGTGGGTGGGGAGATGGATATATTCAGTCTACTGCAATGGCCCTTGCTATTTGCTATTTATGATCCAATTAACGAGATAAGGCAGATGCGTATGTTCAAAATTCTTGGCAAAACACAACAAGTGTTATTATATAAATCTAAGCAAGTACCATGGGAACACAGACAAGAAGGGAATGAGAGAACATTATGAGCATTCAAATGCGTCTTGAAAGATGATTTGTGATGGCCATGCTAAGGTTTGTGCCATGCTAAAAAATTTACAGTGCTGAAATGGAAATTGATAGGTGCGAAATAGAGCAGGATATTTTGTTGGAACCACGGGTCATATGTTTGGCAATAGCTGGAACAATGAGAGAACATTAAACTTATATCTAAAGATAGCGGGGAGCCATTAGCAGGTTTTTGTAATAGGAGAGTAGGAGGATGACATCAGTATTACACTTTGATGCAGTAATACATTTTGAAATGTGTAGGACTGTTTGTACCTATAGAAACTGTTATGTGTTATTATGTGTTATTTAACTGGTTAGTATAAGTTTTCTGTCACCTTTTGTTTCGCCAGCTATTTTTCTTGATACTGTCAGGACATATATCAGGAGACAGTCACATTCAGATCTAACATTCTATTAAAATTCTGCCCCTAGTCTACGAAAAGCTAGGAAACTAGATAACCAAGATTATTAGAATTGTATTTAAGTAAGCATAAGTAGGCTATAAGAAATAGACTGAAATTTGCTACTTCTCTAGCTTATTTACTATTTCCCTAGTAAACATCAAGGGCTAGCTTAAGAGTAAAGTACATGGGTTTAAACTCCAATAAGAATTAAGATTTCTAAAGGAAATGTTGGTTCAGAATAGTGGAATTGACCATGACTATCTTTTCTTCTTACCCAAATCTCATTAAAATGACTGCCAAGGAATTTTTAAAAACAAATTAATCAACAAGGTCAAACAGAATGAGAGACAATTTGCCATAAATGCTTTCAACAAATTTTTGGAAGGTGAGAAATGGATGGAGGAATGGTAATTACCTTGGCAGAATGAAGAAAGGAGACAGCCAATTGCTTGCAGACAAGTGGGAACAGAGCTCCTTCACCCTGAAGAACCTCTGAGTCGCTCAGTGTTTATAAGAAATGAATATTCCAAAAGGAAGGTGAGAGCAAAGCTTGTTGTGGAAATGGGCATTTGTTGGAAGTCGGCCCATTTTGTGGTTGAGACGTCACATCTCCTCTCATTGTGTGCATCTATGCAACAATCTTTCCTTACTTCCTGGCAGAAAGTTGTCGGTTTATTCTTCAGAGTAACTGGACTTGGGAAGGAGGCCCAGAGAAATGCAGAGAGGAAACAAGGGTGAAATAAGTCTACGTGTCATGCTGAGAACTCCCTAATTCTCCTTCCTCACCCTGCTTGCAGAACTCCTCTTACACACATAACACACACACACACACACACACACACTCACTGGCTGGAGATTCAGATTCTCTTCTAAAACAGTCTGGGGAAAAGACCTATGGATAGTGACATTTGGGAGTTCTTCAGTGAGTCAGTGATTTTACTTCCCAATCACTGTGGTGAGGTTGAAAGAAATGTTCCATCCATGGCCTTAGCGCACGCAATCGCAGTACCTCACTTCTGAATATAGACTAAGAGTTTGTGGGGTTTTTTTTCATGACACTAAATACACGGTGTATTTTACAATACTACTTCTCCAACTCTCTGACACCAAATGGGTGTCCAATAGTTCAATTCAATTCCGACATTGTCTATCTGGAGTTAGTGTCAGATCCCACAAGTTAAAGGGCTTAGTCTCACAAGACTGCCACTTCAGATGCCAGTTGTAAGTTTCAAGCCACCAGTACTTCTTACCAACCAGCTATAAATCAGGGGTTCCCATGACTCTTTCCTCATGTTTGATAATCGCTGGAAAAACTCACAAAACTCAGGAAGGTGCTTTACTTACTATTACTCATTTACTGTAGAGGATATAAGTCAGGAACAAGTCAAATGCAAGAGATGCATGGGGCAAGGTACAGGGGGGAGGATCACAGAGCTTCCATGCCCTCTCTGGGTGTACCACCTCAAGCACCTCAGTGTGTTCACCTACCCGGAAGCTTTTAAGGATTTTAAGGAAATTTCACTACATAAACGGGATTGATTAAGTCATTGGCCTTTGGTATTGAACTCAATCTCCAGCCCCTCTAACCTCCCCAGAGGTCAGGGGGTGGAGCTGGGAGTGCCAACCCTCTAATCATAGCTTGTTCTTTCTAGAGACCGGCCACCATCCTGAAGCTATCTAGGAGCCCCTCAGCCAAAGGTCATCTCAATAGCATACCAAAACCACTCTTCTCATTCAGGAAACCCCAAGGGTTTTAGGAGTTCTGTGTGAGAAAACAGGATACAAAGATCAAATATTTTTATTATACCACATAAACATATTACCAGTTAATTTTGAAAAGTCTCCAATATAAAAGAATAAGGTCAAACAAATAGAAAATAAAAGATACAATTAGGAATTAATAAAAGTATTGAAAATATTATTAGTATTTTCAAATAGATAATAAAAAATATTGTATCCAAATAAGAATAGGTTGCTATGGATAACGAACAATTAAAGAGGAAACAGGAGCTCTAGAAAATAAAAACTATAATAGTAGACATTTTTTTAATTTAATAGAAAATTGACAACATTGAGGAAAATTCCCCAAGGCAATGAACAAAGAGAAACTAGGAAAAGAAAGGAAAGCAAATTAGAGGATTGATCCAACATCCAATAATAGGAGTTGCAGAAAGAAAGAACAGAAAAAGAGAGGAGAGAACATTATGAAGGAAATATTGCAAGACAATTTCCCAGAACAGAAAGACATGAATTTCCAGAAAGGGTTCTCTGACAGCTCTAGACAACAAATGATGAAAAATTGACACCAAGGTGAATAATTGAGAAATTTCTGAATACCGGGGTTAAAGAGAAGATCCTAAAAGCTTCCAAAAATTAATAACAGATTACATAGAAAAGAATGGGAACCAAAGTGATCAGGCAAGAGTCCAACAAAAGATTCTATTTATTTATGCTATGCTTTTAAAATCCCAAGGGAGAATGAATTTCAACCAGGACCAGCTCATTGGTGTGCTATTGTTACCAGTGAAGTCACGCAGGGTCCCAAACTCACAAGGGGGCCTCACACTTGGATTTAATGCTGTGGTTACCATTTTTTAAATCTTAATAATTTTATCTATGAACTTGTATTTTGTAAGTGAAGTCCGATAGGACAGTGGGACATGCCCAGTGCTGGCTCCTACAGTCCCCTCGCTTTTTCTGCATGTGCTGTTGGCTAACTGCTTCCCAAGCAAGAAGCTACTGCTGCCCCCTGTAGGTCTGCTACAGGTGCAGGGAGAATTGGGGTCTAGAAAATACACCTCTCATGCTTGAGTGCCAGGCTGAGCTCTGGTGCCTATGGAGGTCTACACTTACCCATAAGTATCCCCGTGACTGAGGGAGTGTGACATTAAAATAGCAAATAAAAAAAAACACCATGAGATGTTGAGAGAGAGAGGTCACAAAAGAAATGATAAAGTTTTTTTCCTACTTTTTGGGAAAAAGGCCTCACATTTTCATTTTACATGGGCCCCAAGAATTAAGTAGCCTTCCCTGGTTTCAATTTAGAGACTGCTTGAGAAAGAAGAATTGTTTTATACTTTGAAAGCTTAACTGTGAATATCACCAAAGACGAAAAGAGCAAATACACTGAGCATTGGTTGATTTTTTAAACGATGTCAGGATGGTTCCACTGTGGACCGTGGGACCACAGTTGAAAATTCCTGGTTCCAATGTGTCTTCTCTGAGCCATTCCTTGACTACCAGATTAGGGTGCTGATACCTGGCATTAGATGGACAACCAAACAGCCATAATTTCTGACCCAAAAAGACAATTTCATACAGAAATGGATTCCTAAGGGAATCCATGAGTGGATTTGGGGGCTCAAATCCATGAGTGGAGTTTTTACCATATGAATAGAGGCACTTGTTTTTGGAGAGTTTCTTGGGGTCTTATAAGTTCAAGTTAAGGCAAAAACTCAAGGAGAATGTGAGACTCTGAAAATGACAACCAAGAATGAGGAGGATTTCCTTCTCTGGGGACTTTTAAGGAAAAAAGAGATTCCTGCTCATCTGGACAGGCGCAGTGTGGGCCAGAGGCAAAGGGCGGGGGGGGGGGGAGCAGGGAGCGGGGATCTAGGGATTCAGAAAGACTCTCTAGCCACCCGCCTCCACCTCCGGAGTCTCTGATTTTCATTTTCTTAGACACCAAGGTCATTGCCAGCTGTGAGAATAGCCAAGTCTAGACCTTGCTTTTTGAAGTAAGTACTGCTGCATGCTTCACACAAGTCCACATTCCCAAAGCGCTTAATTCTCCCCCCCCCATCTTCTCCCCAGCTACCACCCCCGGAATCTCAGACCTCATTGGATTTGGTGACCTGACAACTGCCCTTTACATAGGGATTTGTATTGTAAATTGCCACTAAGAGGCCTCTGATACACGTCTTCCTTACAAATCTACTCTGTCGTGGTTTTCAGACAGAAACTGGAGTGTACACATGTGGCAGGCTTGAGGCTCATCAGACAGGTTCTATTAAGTTGGTCGCCAGGTGGTAACCATATTATTTCATGTTTCTCGGTAACTTTTGTGCAACACAATTACCTTTGACAGTTCTTGAGTGGGACAGCAATTTTCAGCAAATGTTTTCAGTAACCAGAGGCCAGAAGGAAAGGAAACGTGAGTGCTTCAGTTAAGCTTTGAGTGTGGCTCTGACAGCTCTTCAGCACCTCTGTGGTGTTATAAATAGGAATTCTGTGGAAATTCAGGCACATGGAACGTAACGGAAGGGAGCTGAACAAAGCCAGTGGTTTCCACTGTATTTTAAGAAGAATTTGCCCTTGCACAGGATAATAAATTCTACCATGATGAAGTTATTCTGAGCTTCAGAATATAGTAGAATTTTCTTTAAATAGGATTTCATGCTAAGGATGTTTGGTTTTCCTTCATGCTAATTCCACACTGAAGAGAAAGTGACATTCAATTCTTGGACTTAGCTGAATTTATAGTGCCTAAATTTACAGAGCCCTCAGCATTCCAAGGAAGATGTACATCAATTCACCCTCCACATATTAGTTTCTAGTTTCAAGAAAAAAATACTAAGTTATCACAGGTGAGCTATTCAAAATCTGATCTCACAGAGTGAGAATATGGAAAGTAAATTGCTGCTCTACACTCCCCTCACCAACCTCTCTCTCTCTCTCTCTCTCTCTCTCTCTCTCTCTCTCTCTCTCTCTCTCTCTCTCTCTCTCTCTCTCTGTCACACACACACACACACACACACACACACACACACTCACACCAGCCACTTTCTAAGAAAATACAAAACTAAGTACCTGTAGTCTCTAGTCATACTCCATAGTTAAAGAGCCTACTTGGCCACCCAAATCATCAGGAATTAAAAGGACTGATACACACAGCTGATAAATCTGCAGAGTTCATGGCTGGTGGGGTTTGAACATGAGGTCACGTGGCCGCGACAACATCCCAAAGAACATACTATGACTCACATCCCGTTGGCCTCACTCAGAGCAAAACTTCCCTTTGACACACCCAAGAGAAGACCCTACCCTTTGCTCCAATTTCATTAACAATGTTTTACAGGCAAGGTTTCTTTTGATCTCCAATGACTAGACACATTATATCAACAGCTCTAAATCAAGCCACATTTTCCCCCTCTGCCTAAAACTGGTCTCATTGGCGAGCACAACACCAGCTAATCTGTAACATGTTGCAAATTGCACAATCTCCTGGTGCCATCATTTGTCACCTTCTTTATTTGCTTACCAGCCACTTTGTCAATAACAGTTGGTGATTTTTCTCCTAGACTCAGAGAACAGAATTTTAATTATAAACTTTTCCTGCATACTTCATCCCTACCAAAGTTTGACATTGGCCATTACTGCTTTTGAATTTCTTTCCCCGTGTCTCAAGACTTTGTTCCTTTCTTACATATTCCTTCCTTTCTCTTTTGGTAGAGAACAACAGTACAAAAGTGATCTGCCGAGGGCATACTATAGAATAACTTAATTAGACATGGTCTTTGTTTACCCAAAGTCTCAAGTGGTGGTTTGTCAATCTTTTTCAAGTGTTGAACATTAATCTTCTGCTTGGTTTGGAAGACACCACAGCCAGGCAACATGTGTAATCAAACCATTCCCACATCATGCTCAATATGACAACAGAAGGCTGATGAGGTCTTTTATTTGATTACTTTAAAAATCATAGATCTTAATCACTTTCTTTCTTATTATACAAACACACAATATGTCTGTTACAAAAATATCAGGAAGTACAAACAAGCAAAAAATAAAAAAAAATTAAAAAGAAAAAAGACATTAAAATTTCCCTTGGGGATCACTGCTGGTTAGTTAGACCAACACATTCACAAATATTTCCTCACTTAGCTGTCTCTATTATAAAGTCTGAAAAAAGTAAATCCTGTCCAGCCTCCCTTGCAGCTTAGGTGGTCATATGACAAATTTCTAGTCAATGAGACCTAAATAGAAAACAAACAAATAAGCAAAAAACTCCTATGGGAGTTTCTAGGGAAACTCTGGATTCTCTTATCTTCCTCCCTTGATTTGCATCTCCAGCAGCTATCTTGGGACCATGGAGCAGTAAGCATGCAGATGAAAGCCAACATGTTAAGGATGACAGAGTGGACACATGGGCATTATTGAGAAACTGAACCGATACCAGCAACCTCTCACCTGTAGACTTCTTGTTATCAAGTGAGAAAATAACTGCCTGTTTATTTAAACCACTGCTAATTGCATTTTTCTGTTGTATGCAGTATTCCTAACTGATAACACCAAGCTACCTAAAAACCTTATCATCCCAGTGTACTTAAGTGTTCTAGGTGTTCTAAGGGCTTTTGCTTTTGAAAGAGGTAGAATACATGTCATTTTGTTTAACCTAACACTTTTTTGAATTTGCCATTTAAATCAACTTCAGTAATAACGTCACCCTTGTAATAATAATAATAATAATAATGGTAATAACCGATATTCTTATAGTACCTTGGTTTTCATTATCTCATTCTCTTGTTTCCATTTTGAAAGTAAGAAAACTGTGACTATCATTAACAATACTGTATTGTATATTTGAAAGTTGCTAAAGAATAGATCTTAAAAATTCTCATCACAAGAAAAAAATTATAATTATGTGAGGTGAGGAGGGATGTTAACTAGACTTATTGTGATAATTATTTTACAAATACATATATGAAGTGATTATGCTGTACACCTTAAATTAACACAATGTTATATGTCAATTATATCTCAATAAAACTAGAGAAAAAGAGAGAAAGGAAAATAAGAAAACTGAAGTGCAGAAGAGATTGAAGTTGCCCAGGAAGTAGATGGAGCTTAAATTCAAGTACTATGGTTTCAAACACTGCCTTCTTTCAGGCTAAGTCTTCTACAGTGAGTTCTGGAAAATATTCACACCTACAGCTCAGAGGCTAAGTGAACAGGAACTCTCCTGAGGTCAATTCTTAAGAGCCAACTGAGATAACAATCACGTTCAGAGCAAGGTTCATTTCCTAAACATTTTACTGGGACAGCCTGCTGGCCTTAGGGCTCATAATTGTAGTAAAGGTAGGATTATTTCCTGCAATGGACTATATGTTTGTACACTTCCCCCACCCCACAACACCAAAATTCATATTTTGAAACCCTAATCCCAATATGATGATATTTGGAGATGCAGCCTCTGGTTGGTAATTAGGTCATGAGTGGAGCCCTCATGAATGGGATTAGTGCCCTCATAAAAAGAAGCCAAAGAGCTAATCAGCTCTCTTTTCCACCATGTGAGATACAATAAGAAGATGGCCATCTGCAAACCAGAAAGAGGGGCCCACCAATAACCTTGATCTCTGATTTCCAATCTCCAGAACTGTGAGAAATAAATGTTAGTTATTTAAAACACCCAGTTTATGGTATTTTGTTATTGCAACCCAAGATGACTAAGACACTTCCTAAAATGTCAACATGGAACCAGAGGATAAGCATGCTAACTTGTCTTAGTTCTCTAGAAACAGAATACTTTCAACCTTTCCTTTTCCAAGAAATTAAGCCACATGCTTAACATCATGGATCTTGGGAAGGGAGGAGCCAGGATTTGAACCCTGTCTATCTGACTCTGACTCTAAGGGATGAATTTATTAGGTAACTTTGGCACCTGTTCGGCATTTTCAAATATTGTGAATATCCATTGTGAATTTTGGGGGTGGCAGAATGGGACCCAACAGAACAATAGACAGGTTGGTCAGTAGACCTGAGTTTCCAATTTGCCATTTTGTATATGAGTCTGAGCAACTTACCTGTCCTGTTTGATCTTTGCCTGCAAAATTAGTGTTGATGATAAACCAAAGGAAATGATGTATATATGAGAAGGTTGAGCAAACAGCTATGACAACCTCCTCCTCTGAAGTCTCTTTCTCTCACCTCTCTCTTCTCCCCACCTTTCTCTTGATGATGGACTTTTTTGGTGTATCAGTTAACTTTTGCTGTATAACAAACCACGCCAAAACTTAGTGGTTTAAAACAACCACCATTTATTATTTTTCAGAACTCTATGAATGGGTTGGGTGGTTCTTCTCATCTGGGATGGCTTGTCTAGACTCCCTCATTGTCTGTGAGCAAATGGGGGGTCATCTGGTAGCTGGCTGCTACAGAATGGCTACAATCACATCTGGTAGTTGGATGGCTGTCAATTAGGCAATTAGATAGGTGACTACCTATGTCTCTCCTCTTCCAGCAGGCTAGCTTGGGCTTGTGCACATGGTGGTCAGAAGAGAGTGAGAGAAAGTGTGCAACATTTGCTCAGAATTGGCAGATGCTCACTTCTCCCACATCTCTTAGTCAAAGCAAGTCACAGGCCAGCCCAGATTCAGCGAGTAAGGAAATGGATTCCACCCCTTGATAAGAAGAGCTGTGAAGAAGAATTTGTGGCCATTTTAGCAATTAATTACAATACTCAGCCAGTCTTCTGAAGCCACACATGTGAGCCGGCCTTCCCAAATCTTCTCTGCACAAAAACCCAGACACAGTTTGTTTTTCCAGTGGGGCACAGATTGCAGGTCTGAAAGGGTTGTTTGTTTTTGTGTTTGTTTTGACTTTTAGCTATTTCCAGGATGTTTCTTTCAGAGAAGAGAAGGCTCAGTTCTCTCTGCCATGTGTATTAAGATGAGCTGTGAAAGAGCATTCATTGCTTTGTGGTCAGAGGCCCTAGAACCTGGTGGGAACAGAATCAGCAGACTGTGACAGGCCCTCAGGGCACTGGAGGCTGCCCTTCCAAAATAAGAAGGCAGTCTTCCTTCTGAGGTGCTTGGAGCTGCCCAACAGCCAGGGTTATGTAAGTCAAAAGCATGACCCATGTTACCCAGCCCTGCAAAAAATGACAGGGGAGTTCACCTCCCCAGCTAATCGAGACACTCCCAGCCTGATGAATTTGTGGAACTCCCAGCCCTCAGATGACAATATCTGGCTCACACTTCCTCTGCTTTCAAGTTTGGAGATTGCACAAGCAACATGAAAGGTTGCAGAGGGCCTTGGAATGTACTGTTTGATGAAATCACACATGGGGCCCCTTTGGATGGGAACAAGGAGGGGTCACATACTCTCGACAGGGTGCCTCCTGATGGCATGTGTGTGTTGGGATGTGGATGCCCACTTAGCTTGAGTCACTTCTTGCCATCAAGGGCCCAGACAAGAAGCTAGAGGACGTGGCTGGCAGAGATGCAGGAAGGAATGTCTTGAAATGATCAAAAACTTGCTCTTGTGAGCTTTGCTGGCAGAGCCTCTGAGAACAGAGCCTCTTCAGAGGAAATACTGCAACATGGCTGAGATGTTGATGGTCAGAGAAGGGTTTGGCCAATGGGGGCAAATGTTCCTTCACTGGCCTTTTTCACCTCATGCAGAGTACTGCCCTGTGGCATCTCTGTATGAGTGGGCAAAATGAGAAATTCCACTTCCAAGTCTCTCAACATAGGTATTAAATGAGGCCAGGCAGGAGGCCAGATTCCAATATGCCTGGAGGCCCACATAGGGAAGCCAGAATCTCCACCAAAATGATCCATGGCCACGCTCACCCACAAGCCTCCTGGGAGAGCAGAGGTTCACCCTTGCCTGAGGGATGCAGTATGGCTATTGAAAAATGGCCCTGTGGGGCTTCACTCCTCAGGTACATTGGCTCTGGAGATAAAGCAAAATTCAATTTTTACCCATGTGAAAGCTTCTGTATCCAAAAGCCAAGGAGACTCCCCAAACCAAACCTGCACCAGGGAAAAAAACAAAAGAAATCCATATCCTTTCTTTCAATGTGTTTTTTACCTGCTGGATTTGGGGCTGTAAATCTGGGCCAAGCATCTGTGGTTTCTGCCCTACTTACTAGGAAATTCCTCCTAATCTAAAGATGGCTCACCTATGTCCTGAGATTCAAGGCTCCCCCAATCAGACTTTCTTGTTCCCATCAAGTCTCAGTGATTGCATTTCTACTTTCTTCCAATTTTTTGTCTCCTGTGGTTCCCGTTTACAGAGCATCTGCTTTAGGTTTCCCAGAAGATGGTTGCAGCCAGCCTGTATGAAGAAGATATGAGGGACCCCAATAAATAGATTTCATTCTTGTAGGATCCAGAACCTGGGAGGATTCCCAAGCCTAACTGCACAGCACTATTTCCAAGAGTGGATGCTAGACCCAAGCTCCCCTTGCTTTTGGTCCTCCTGGCCCACCATCTTCTGCACACGTCCCACCTAGAAATGATCTCACTTCTAGCCCTTCGGCTTTCCAGTGTCCTACTTGTCCCTTTTGTCAACTGCTCCACCCCAGACTGATTCCATCTTTCATTGTTTTTGAAAGAGCATTCTCTTTTCTGGCATTCAATGGACTTTTTTGTTGTGTGACACTAGCAGGAATCTCGTCCTGAGGGGGAGAAGAAGTATGACCTGTGAAGGTCAAGAAATATCCTTGGTCTTCACTTCCAGGCTTTGGGGATATGATATTGTGATTTATAATAAGAACTATGTATTTTGTCTTCATCCTACTTTCTGGCACAGAGCTTGTAAAATCCTTAGGATTTCCTAGGTGATGAGAGTAACAAAGGTGTCTTTTGTTATGTTAAATGCATAGGAATAAATTTAACCAAGGAGACAAAAGACCTGTACTTGGAAAATTATGAGACATTGAAGAAAGAGATTGAAGAAGATACAAATAAATGGAAGGATATACCGTGCTCATGGATAGGAAAAATTAACATGGTTAAAATATTCATACTACCCAAAGCAATCTATAGACTCAATGCAATACTTACCAAAATATCAACATCATTTTTCACAAAACTATTAATAGAACCAATAATCCTAAAATTTATATGGAACCACAAAGGACCCCGAATACCCAAAGCAATCTTGAGAAAAAAGAAGAAAGTCAGAGGAATAATGCTACCTGATAACAAACTATACTACAAGACAGAGTGGTACTGGCATAAAAGCAGACACGTAAATCAATGGAACAGAAAAGAGAGCCCAGAAATAAACCCACGCTTATATGGTCAATTAATCTATGACAAAGAAGGCAAGAATATACAATGGGTTACGGACAATCTTTTCAGTATGGTGTTGGGAAAACTGGACAGATACATGCAAAAATAAAAAATGAAACTAGACCACCTTCTTGCAACATATTCAAGAATAAACTCAAAATGGATTAAAGACTTAAATGAAAGACCGGAAACCATGAAACTCCTAGAAGAAAACATAGACAGTAAACTCTCTGACATTGCTCATAGAAATATATTTTTGGATATGCCTCCTCAGACGAGGAAAACAAAAGAAAAAATAAACAAATGGACTACATCAAACTAAGAAGTTTTTGCACAGCAAAGGAAACCATCAACAAAACAAAAAGATCCTACTGAATGGGAGAAAATATTTGCCAATGATACATCTGATAAGGGCTTAATATCCAAAATTTGTAAAAAACCAAAAAAACTCATATTACTCAACACCAAAAAAACCCCAAACAATCCCATTTTAAAAATGGGCAGAGGATCTGAATAGACCATTCTCTAAAGAGGACATACAGATGGCCAATAGACCACGATACTCACTGTCACTAATCATCAGTGAAATGCAAATTAAAACCACAATGAGATATTATCTTACACTGGTTAGAATGACTATCATCAATACATCAATAAACAACAAGTATTGCCTAGGATGTGAAGAAAAGAGAACGCTTGTGCACTGTTAGTGGGATTGTAAATTGGTGCAACTACTATGGAAAATAGTTTGGAGGTTTCTCGAAAAATTAAAAATAGAACTACCTTATGACCCAGCAATTCTACTTCTGGATATTTATCTGAAGAAATCCAAAACACTAATTTGAAAAGATGTATGCATCCCTACATTCATTGCAGTATTATCTACAATAGCCAAGATATGGAAGCAACCTAAGAGTCCATTGAAAGACAATTGGATAAAGAAATTGTGGTACATATATACAATGGAATGTTATTCAGCCATAAAAAAGAATTAAATCTTACCATTTGCAACAACACAGATGGACCTAGAGGGTATTATGCTAAGTGAAATAAGTCAGACTGAGAAAGACAAATACCATATGATTTAACTTATAAGTGGCATGTAAAAAAAAAATAAACAAACAAAGAAAACAGAAACGAACTCATAAATACAGAGAACAAATTTATGGTTGCCAGATGGGAGGTGAATTGAATGGGTGGATAAAAGAAAAAGTTAAGAAGTACAAATTTGTTGTTAAACAGCAGTCATGGGGATGTAGGGTATAGCATAAGGAGTATAGTCAATAATATTGTAATAACTGTGTATAGTGTCAAATGGGTGCTAGATTTATTGGGGTGATAGATGGGAGAGGGCTTAGGGACAGTTGGGAAAGGTGAAGGGATTAAGAAGCACAAATTGGTAGTTACAAAAGAATCATGGGGATGCAAAGTAAAGGACAGAGAGTATAGACAATAATATTGTAATAACTATGTATGATGTCAGGTGGGTAGTAGACTTACCGGGGTGATCACTTTGTAAGTTATATAAATGTTTAATCATTGTGTTGTACACCTGAAACTAATATAATATTGTATGTAAACTGTAATTAAAAAGAAAATGGATACATACTAATAAAATGAAATAAAAAATTAAACCTCTGGAATTTTCCTAAGTGGTGAGAGCAACAGAGGTGCTTTTGTTATGTTAACAGATGACGTTCGGAAAGTTCCTAAGGATGGGGTCTGGTTGCCAAGATCCAACCAGGTAATTAAAAGATTGGAAATTTCATGCCCACCCCCACCTCCAGGAAGGGGAGAAGAGCTGGAAGGTGAATCAATCCCCAATGGCCAATGATTTAATCAACTGTGCCTGTGTAATGAAACCTCCAAAAAAATCCCAAAAGGGTGGAGTTTGGAAAGCTCTTGGGGTTGGTGAACATGTGATCTGGGGAGGGTCATGCACTCAGGAAGAGCACAGAAGCTTTGCATGCCTTTCCCAATGGCTTTCCCCTACGCACCTCCTCTATCTGCCTGCTCTTGAATTATAACCTTTTCTAATAAATAGATAATCTAGTGTGTTTTTCTGAGTTCTGTGAACTGCTCCAGCAAATTAATTGAACTCAAGGAAGGGGTTGTGGGAAACTTTATATTACAGACAGTCTGTCAGAAGTACACGTAACAACCGGACTGGTGATTGGCATCTGAAGTGGGAGGCAGTCTTGTGGGACTGAGTTTTTAACCTATGGAATCTGATGCTGTATCTGGGTAGATAATGTCAGAATTGAATTGAATGGTGGAACAGCAGCTGGTGTGGGGAAACCCCTGATTACACACACACACACACACACACACACACACACACACACACACACACCTACCTCATCTAACTGGATTCCCGAGTCCAAAGTTTTCTTTACAAAATATTTAGAATCAGACTTTTCAGATCCTGATAAAAACATGCACTTAAGTAAATGGAGGCAAAGGGAAGGGGTGGGTGTCTTCGTAATGGGATGAGAAATTGGAAGAGAGGAGATGGGGAAGAGATTCTCAGGATTTAGCGGAAGCATCTGCAGTAGAGATCTGAGTACCCAGATTGGGGTCCGGGATGAGGGATTCTGGAATGAAAGCTTTGTTATTTCAACAATCTCCTGGGTACAGTTGGTAAGATCCAATTGCCTAGGAAGAAAATGTGAGTGACGTTAACCTGTAGAATCCACACCAAGTGTGAGAGAAGGCCTCCCTTGAGACCAAGTTCTCCAGCATCTTGTGTTTTTCCACCCATCTCCCCAGAGCCTGTCTTCTCCACATGCCCCACATCCCTTGCCAATGATGCTGATCCTTCTCCATGTATGCCACTCTGTGTTCACTCCACTCTAGGCTCACTCAGCAGCTGACATGATTAATGAGCGAAGGCAGGCCCAGGAAATAGCCGCAGTGGCCTCCAAGGTTTCTTTGGCTTGAGGCAAAGGCCCAAAGTCTTTCAGGATTCTATTGCACTTGGTTTTATGTAAAAACAATCAGGCCTTACACAGGTAAGCATGTCCAGTTACACTGCCCCACCTACACCCAGTGCAACCACCAGCTCTCCAGGTATATGTGTGTTTGCACACATTCACCAGGCTGTACTTTTTAGAGTTACTTCTCTTTCTTTTTTTTTTTATTATAAAGAGAATGTAACCACATCACAGAAAATGAAGAAACCATAGTTAAAATTTTTATTTCTGTTTAGTCCTTATTTGTATGCATAGTTTTGGGTATTTTTGTTGTTTTGTTTTTTAATAGCAGTAATCAGAATATAGGGAATTTTGTTGGCTGACTTGTTTTTCACTTCAGCTGCATTCTCTGACACAGTGGACACTGGAATCCACCAATGACAGGGTGGGGCCCATGGAGCTGCTCATGAGGCAATGTCCAAGGACTGAGACTCCACTCACTTCCCGAGACAACCTAAGGCATCCCTGAACTCCACAGAGTGCCAGGAGAAAAACGAGTCACCTCCCTATGTTGAACACTCCTGCAAGTATCCGATGTCAAGGCTCTGGCTCTGCTCTCTGGCAGGTCTACGTTTTGAAAGAGGGAGGTGTAGCACCACCTTTTCCCAGTTGAGTGACGCAAGGCTGGCACCTCACAGAACAGAGCCATCAGTGTCTCTGGAGGATGGACCTTGGCCCTGGATTCAGAATGGGTGGAACACTGGGAGTTTGTTTGCTAAGCCAAGCCCATTGGTTCCACTGTTTCCCCAAACCTTGTGGGTTTACCTAATTTGGCCTGAGGGTGAAGGAGGAAGCTGAGGATGTCGAGCTGGACTGCAGGGGACTGACCCCCATCATTGCCACAGCCTCCTCAATGCCTAGTCAGTCACTTCCCATGAAAACACTCAGCTCCCTCCCAAACTGTATAAAACGAATGAAGAGCAGGACTGTTTGGCCAACACATTGGCTAAGGGAAACCTTGGAGGCAGCTCAAGGACTACTGCCTGATTGACATGGGGCCATGCTTCCAAACACAAATGTTAACCTTGGCAATGTATCTGTCTCCTGCTCCACAACTTAGATGGCACTTTTTGGGGTCCTGTTTAAGTTGGGGAAGAGAGAAATGAAGCAAAAAGATATAAAGTCTCCTGGAATGAAGCGAGCTTTTGATTTCTAGACAGTATATAACTGGTATTAGTGTTTAAAATCCACCCTGGTTAAAGGCTATTCTTCTGGGAACTTCTAGAGCAGAAGGAAATGTGTAAGTAAATTCTAGCAGCTCTTACTTATGGGTCCTCAGATTGGAAACATGCAAATGAAAATGTCAATATCTAGATTCTTGGTAAAGATGGTAAAAACTCTCAAGTGACAAGTGATCTTCACAGGTCAAGACTGGGAGCCTTGGGAATCAGCTTCATAAAGCCTGAAGATCTGCCTTGCACCATAGTGTTTTATATTCTTCTATGAGATGGTTTGTGGGTGTGGCCACAAGAAGAGACAGAGGAGAGGTTCGGGAGAAAACAAAGTTTATTATACTCAGATCCTAGAGACAGGAGGCATGGCACATCAGGCAGGGCCACCTGGGAAAGACACCCGAGTGGTCAGGAGGCAGGAGACAGAAATAAGGGGAGCACTTTGGCCAAGGCCTTTATTGGGGTTTCTGCAGGAAAGACAAGGCAGAGCAGGGTATACAGTTTAGGTTTGGCTGGTTTGAATAATTTCGGTAAGCATTGGGCTGTAGAGTGGTCCCTAGTTGCCTGGCACCTAGCCCTGGTCCTGGGGTGATTAAGGCAGAGGAATATTGCCTGTTGGGGTTCATGGGCCAGATAGAGGAAGTCATGCTCTAGATTGGTTAGTTTGCAAATCTAACCAAAGTTCATGTTCCTGGTTGGGTTCTTTGTTATCTCTAAGAATTGGTTATTTCAGGGAGGGGCAGTCTCTCCTTAGCCAGAAAGATTTTTCTAAGATGTCAAAACATCATAATATACAGAAACTTAAAAATATTTATAATACACATAGCCTTCTCCAAGGAGCCCACAGCCCATGAAAATGCATCTAACCTCATCAGGGATGCCAAATCCAGAAGACGATATAGGTTCTGTCCCCACCATGGTGCCAGAAGCAAAGCATTATGGTATGCCAGGAGTTAAGTGCATCCAGGAACAGGAGAGGAGAATCTTCTGGCTCAGCTGCTGGAGGGTAGCAAAATCATCAGGGCTCTAGTCTTTGAAACTGGGGGCCTCAGACTTCAGCAGTCATCTGGGCTTCAGAGAAGCCAGAAAAATATGCAGTGCATCTGTTAAGTCACCCTTTCTTCATTTATGCCCTAATTCTCTTAATGCTTGAAGCAACACATAATTTGGGGCCCCTTTATAGGAGGGTATTGCAATACACACCATTTGAACCAAGGATTCCAAGTCTAATACTTTGCCCTTAGGCAATAATGAGGGGTGAACGCGGTCTTAACCTCTTAGAACCTCAAGTGTATTCATAATAGAAGAAATTTGAAAACAACAAAAGTCAGAAGTGAATTGGATAAATACATTAAGTACAAACAAGCAAAATGCAGCCATTTAAAATGTCTTCAACAATTAAATTGAGAACGGTTGATATGGTAACTGAAAAAGGGTTATAAAACAGTATGTACAATGTGATAGTAAAAAGGCTAAAACTACTGTTTACAGTATGATACTGTTTTTACTTAAAATATGTATGTATTAACATGTATGTATATAATAAAATATATATGTATGTAATAAAATATTTATATATTAACAGAAAAAAACTCCATGTGGGGAAATCTTTCTTTGCTCCCCCACTTCTCTGCCTCAACTTATTAAACAGGAGCTCCTCCCAACACTATGGCTTGCTCAGAGTGCTGAGAAGGATGTGCCCAGCCATGGAGCCAATGCTTCAATCTATAGAGAGTGACTTATCTTAGTTGGCCACATTGGCACACAAGTAGACCGAGGTCATTCTGCCTCAAAACCCTAAAACAGAACCTCCCCCTTCCCTCACCTCTCAACACGCTTCCTCAGGGCCATAGGCTTGGTTCCTGCTTCACACAAGCCCAACCAGGCCTTTACTTTCTGTTTCCAGCTTCTCAGATTGCTTGGGATGAGTGAAACCGGTCAGACTCACCTGAGGCTCAGTTGCCTCAACTTGAACAATTACCAAAGCTGATAACTTTTATTCCATTTGGCTCATTTCCTTGTATTTTTAAGTGTCATCTAGACTCTTGGAAGGGAAAAGGGGTGAATGATAGAATTCAGTCAAGAAACCCCACCCCAAACCCAGAATGACCTAAGACAGCTAGGGCCTAGGAAACATTTGGCAATGTCTGGAGTCGTTTTTGGCTGTTCCAACAAGGATGGGGAGTAGAAAGGAAGTTTCTACAGGCATCTAGTGGGTAAGGGCCAGGGACGCTGCTAAACACTGTACTGTGCATGAGGCAGCCCTCCACAACAAAGATTCATTCAGCCCAAAACGTCAGCAGCGCCAATGTTGAAAAACCCCAATCTTAAGGATATATACAGAATATGACAGCAATTTGTCTTCTATTTTCTGTATCTTCTCATTTTTCTACAGTATATGGATGTTGCTTTGCAATAAGGAAAACAGTTAAAGTCATTTTACATTTTAAGATAAAGTGGCTGTACTACAATTAGGACTTGTGAAATAAGTAAAGAAAAGTAGAAAGGAATAACATGGTTATGAAAAAGCACAACTAAGACTATGGACGTCTTGGAACAGAGATGTCTATATTTTGTACAACTTTGTATTCTGAGCACCTAGATTAGTGGTGCTAATAGTAGGCACATAGTAGGTGCTGGGTAATTGCAGATGGATGGATGGACGGAGGGAGGGATGAATGGGACCTGCCTCAATATCGTTAAGAAAGCCTAAATGTATTATAGTACATAATCATTTTGCAATGTATATGTGTATCAAATCATGTTGTACACCTCAAACTTACACAATGTTATATGTCAATTGTATCTCAATTAAAACATAGAAATAAAAAAACAAGCAAAAGTAGCTGTAGCATGTCAACAGTTCAGGTGTGGCCACATGTTGGTGAGTGTTTATTGAAACATAAAATAAAATCTGGTTCCAACCAACAACTCCATGCATTCTCTGGAAAATCCCTTCTGCCCCACTGCAAGCCACCCAAGAATGGAAATATTGCCTGAGAGGCAGAGAGATTGGACTTGATAGAGTCCACTCATAGCTAGCTGTGCACTACTGCTGATAAAACTTGGCAAGCCAACCCATCCCTAGGGACCTAATGGATTCTATGTTGGCTTTTTTTCCCCTCAAATGATGTGAATTTTTAGCTACTGACACTCTTGCACGGGTGGTGTAGTGCATGCCAGGGAGCATGGTAATAAGCCATAGGTTTATTATAGCTGGTAAGTCCTAATTAAAAGACTCTTTCTGTCTTGTCTTTAGGACTTCCAGACATGGCGCCTGGGCTTTATTTTTGGCTCTGAGTACCTATGTTGCTTCCTGTTTTGTTGCCAGATTAATAATACACAGCATGGGAGCTAAGACAGCCCAGGAGAAATATTTCTTTCACCTTCCTTCTTATTTCCTACAATAATTCTGGACCCACAGCAGATCAAATGCATCATACAAGAGCCAGCAACTCTGACGTGCAAAACATCCATGCCCTGCCACTTCCCGCGTGTTGGTATTTTTGACAGTCCTCAATTAAAGCAATATGGTTAACTTCAGCCTGTCATTTGTGTGGGCTAAGCTGTTTGAAAATTCCTTGAGGGATCAGCCAGTGGTGGGAGGACCATTTTCCTATAAACAAATGATGGAACCTCGATGTCTGGAAGACACTAACCGTGGTTTGGTTCCGGAGGCCTTCTGAGGAGGGAGAAATGTCAGCCCCCTTTCTCTTGTCTCTGAAGGCTGTCTCATTCCTCAGACTGATGCTTTTCCATTCCATTATCAGAAGGCTTTGAGGAGACCTCTGGAGCACAAGGATGTCTGGTTCCTGTTTCGTTTTATCATTACTAGTGTTAAAGATGCAACATTTACTTCCAGGTAACTATTTGGGATAACTTCTTTGAGGGTGTTGCTGGGTATGAAGTTATAAATCCTTGAGAATATTTAGGAAAGTTGATTTCAGTTTTAAAATACTTAATATTTCAGAAAGACCGTGTCACTAAAACTACTCTTGCCATAAGACCATTTCATTGGGAGAACGTCCAAAAGTCCTTACGATAGGGGCGTGGGAGGGAAAGCATGCAGATAATCTATAAAGAATTTAAATCAGCAAGATAGAAATAAAAAAATGAATATCCATCATTGTTTTACATGACTTGAATTTTTTATCTGATTTCTGGGATATTGTTACCAAAACCCTGATATTAGAAAGAGGGTCTGCCCATT
Organism: Rhinolophus hipposideros; assembly: GCF_964194185.1. Taxonomy (NCBI): domain Eukaryota; kingdom Metazoa; phylum Chordata; class Mammalia; order Chiroptera; family Rhinolophidae; genus Rhinolophus; species Rhinolophus hipposideros. Next base: position 33,714,763 of record NC_138068.1, read on the forward strand.
CACATATATCATGATAGTCTATGGAGAAATTTGCAAGGAATCTACAAAAAAAGCTCCTAGAACTAATAAATGAGTTTATCAAAGTCACTGGATACAAGGTCAACATTTTAAAAAATCAATCATATTTTTCTACACCTGAAACTAATAAGATAGATAGATAAATAGATAGATGGATAGATTGATTATTGAGGTAGATTGTTTAATCATCACACATTCCTCCTCTTCCTCTATGTATGTCCTATACAATGTGACTTTTCTGCTCCGTCCATCAACAGATGAAATATGTTTGCTCTCTTCTTGAAAAGATGAGGGGGAAAATAATATGTTTTATATACAAACAATCAACAATTAGAAATCAAAAATTTAAAAGATACAAATTATAATAACTCCAAAAAATGACGTAATTATATATAAATCTAAAAAATCTGTGCAGAATCTGCATGATAGAAATGATAAAATATTAATAAAATAAATCAAAGAAGATCTAAATAAACTGTGAGACATACCACATCCATGAACAGAGGCTTAACATAGTTAAGATGCTAATTTTCCCTCAAAATAATCTAAAGATTTGATTAAATTTCAATCACAATCCCAGTGGATTTTCTTTGGTAGATGCAGTAATACTGGTTCTAAAATTTATATAGAAAAACAACTAGAATAGCCAAAACTATTTTGAAAAAGCATAATAAAATTGGAGAAAGCACACCACCTTAGATTTATTATAAAGAAACAGTGATCAGAACCATCAAAATTTAAGACTTTTGCTCTTTGAAAGATACTATTATAAAAATGGAATGCAAGCTGCAGACTGAAAGAAATATTTGCATATCACCAACCAAAGAACTGGTTATAACCAGGGTACATAAACAACTCTCAAAACTCAACAGTTAGAAAACAAACAATCTAATTTTAAAATGGGCAAAAGATTTGGACAAGCACTTCTCTAAAGATGATATAAAGATGATAGATAAGGACATGAAAAGAAGCAAAACATGATTAGCTAATGAATTTCAGGGAGCGGCCAGACGGCTCAGTTGGTTAGAGTGCGAGCTCTGAACAACAGAGTTGCTGGCTTGATTCCCACATGGGCCAGTGAGCTGTGCCCTCCACAACTACATTGAAGACAACCAGCTGCCGCTGAGCTGCCCGAGGGGCTGCTGGATGGCTCAGTTGTTTAGAGCGCGAGCTCTTAACAAGGTTGCTGGTTCAATTGCCACATGGGATGGTGGGCTGCAACTAAGATTGCAAACCATAACTGGACTTGGAATTGAGCTGCGCCCTCCACAACTAGATTGAAGGACAACGACTTGGAGCTGACGGGCCCTGGCGAAACACGCTGTTCCCCAATATTCCCCAATTTAAAAAAATGAATTTCAAATTAAAAAATATTACATACATACATGTATTAGAATGACCAGAGAAAAAAAAAAAAGGTTAATACCCAGTGTTGACAAAGATGTAGAACTACCATAACACTCATATATTTCCGTTGGGAATGCAAAATAATATAGCCATTCTGGGAAATTGTTAGGCAGTTTCTTATCAAATTAAACATATTCTTACCACATGATCCGGTAACCCTAGATATGGGTAAACAAACTGAGGTATAACCATGTAATGGAGTACTATTCAGCATTGAAGAGGGTACTTGCAACAAATTGGATGAATTTTTAAGGCATTAAATTGTGTAAAAGAAGCTAGTCTCAAAATGTTACGTATTATATGATTTCATCTATACTACACTCTTGAAAAGGTAAAACTATAGGAACAGACAATAAATTAGTGTTTGCTTGGGGTGTTAAGAGGATTTGTTTCTAAAGGGGTAGTATGAAGGAATTTGGGGGTGTATGGAATTTAGGCAGGATAAATAGCCTAGGAAATTGACAACCCCCTCCAGGGTACAAGTGAGGTGCCTCACTGGTTACACAAGTAACAAGTGACTGTATCCAGCACCTGTAACTGGAGAAAAATAAGAACCAGTTTTATCCAGCAAGGCTAATCCCTATGACCTAGCACCTGACCTTTAGCTAATTTTAATGTTATTTGCATTGCAGTTACTATGACTTCCACCACACATCTGATACCAGGACAGTTCCAGGGGAACCAAATAAGGAAGAAAAAGCAGGAAACAGAGGGTCATGACCAGGGGGAGGAGATGAATGAAACTTGTCAATAGAATGTCACCAATTCCTTATCCAGGAGGAATAAAATCCCTAATCATGACTTCCTTGGCAGAACTCGTTCTGAGTTTGCCCTCAGTTTCCTCTCCTGTGTACTTTCATTTTCAATAAATCGCTTTCACTTTCCTGCATCTGTCTTGTTCTTGAATGCTTTCTTGTGCAGAGACAAGTACCCAGTCACTGCTACTCCAGGTTGGGTGGTGTTTTGGACATCCATCCCCGTGAACCTCTGGTGACAGAACTGTTTTGTATCATTGTGTGGTGGATACTTTTATCTATACTTGTATACAAACACAAATGTCAATATTACAATCTGCAAATTTAAGAGACTTTTAAAACTTAAACATAGGCTTTGTACAAATAGTGAATGAAACATTATGTTGTACACATGAAAATTTTTAAAAATTGGCTTTATGTAATCATAGAACAGTGCTAGTTAAGAGAACTTTCAATAATGAAAATGTTCTATTTGTTTGGAACCACAAAAGACCCCGAATAGCCAAAGCAATCTTAAGAAAAAAGAACAATGCTGGAGGTATCACACTGCTTGACTTTAGCTTGTACTACAGGGCTACAATAATCAAAACAGCATGGTGTTGGCAGAAAAACAGACACATAGACCAATGGAATAGAATTGAGAACCCAGAAATAAAACTACATAAATATGGACAGATAATTTTTGACAAAGAAGCTAAAAACATACAATGGAGGAAAGACAGCCACTTTAATAAATGGTGTTGGGAGAATTGGATAGCCACGTGTAAAAGAATGAAACTGGACTGTTGTCTGTCACCATGTACCAAAATTACTTCAAAATGGATCAAAGACTTAAGCATAAGACCTGACACAATAAACTGCATAGAAGAAAACATAGGTACTAAACTTATGGACCTTGGGTTCAAAGAGCATTTTATGAATTTGACTCCAAAGGCAATGGAAGTAAAAGCTAAAATAAACAAATGGGACTATATGAAACAGCAAAAGAAACCATCGACAAAATAAAGAGGCAACCAACTGAATGGGAGAAGATTTTTGCAAACAGTGCCTCCGATAAGGGTCTAATATCCAAAATATACAAGGAACTCATGAAACGTAACAACAAAAAAACAAACAACCCAATTGAAAAATGGGCAGAGGACCTGAAGAGACATTTCTCCAAAGAGGACTTACAAATGGCAAATAGACATATGAAAAAATGCTCAACGTCACTAATCATCAGAGAAATGCAAATAAAAACCACAATGAGATATTATCTCACCCCAGTTAGAATGGCTATCATCAACAAGACAAATAGCAACAAGTGTTGGAGAGGCTGTGGAGAAAAAGGAACCCTCATACACTGTTGGTGGGAATGCAGACTGGTGCAGCAGCTATGGAAGGCAGTGTGGAGGTTCCTCAAAAAATTGCAAATAGAATTACCATATGACCCAGCAATCCCTCTCCTGGGTATCTACCCAAAGAATTTGAAATCATTTATACATAAAGATACGTGTGCTCCAATGTTCATTGCAGTTTTGTTTACCGTGGCCAAGACATGGAAGCAACCAAAATGTCCTTTGATAGATGAATGGATAAAGAAGTTGTGGTATATATACACAATGGAATACTATTCGTCATTAAGGAAAGATGATATAGGAACATTTGTGACAACATGGATGGATCTTGAGAGTATAATGCTAAGCGAAATAAGTCAGACAGAAAGAGCAGAGAATCCTATGATTTCACTGATATGTGGTATATAAACCAAAAACAACAAAAGAACAAGACAAACAAATGAGAAACAAAAACTGATAGACACAGACAATAGTTCAGTGGTTACCAGAGGGTAAGGGGGGTGGGGGGAGGGAGATGAGGGTAAAGCGGATCAAATATATGGTGATGGAAGGAGAACTGACTCTGGGTGGTGAACACACATTGCATCCATAAGACAAGAACAGAATACTACGGAAAATGATGGTTCAAATAATAAGAAAGAACTCATAAATTTAAAATAAGATGGTTACAATTTTTAAAACTCAGGAGAAGGCTTTGGAAATAAAATAGATGAAACCTCTCGGGAAGAAGTAGAACAAGTAGAAAAAGATTTTTCTTAAAGAGTGATAAGAGTCTTGTGGAATTAAGCCATGAGACCCAAGATCCAAATAATAATTATTCCAGAGATTTAGAGAAAAGAGAGAAAGAAATTTTTTAAAAAATTCCATAATTGTAGAACATGCCTTGATTTTGAAAGGGACCACAGAATGACTAGTACTCTGATCAAAATAAAGAGATTTTTAAAACTATCCCAGAAAGGGGGTGGAGAGAGAAAGAGAGAGAGAACTTACAAAGGTACAAAGGATTGGAAATAAAATTTCCATTGGACTATTCACAGCAATATGTGTGCTAGTAAGCAATGAAGCAACTGAGTTTCAATCAGGAATCTACGTACAGCCGAATTATAAGTAAATATAAGAGGGAGAATAAAGGTATTTGGATACAACCCTGAACTGAAAAATAATTGTCCGTTTTGTCATTTCCTAGGAAACCACTAGAGAAGATAATCATACAGCAGAAAGAAGTAAGTCAAGAAAGTGGAAGATATGGGAATCCAGAAACAGGAAATCTACAAAGAGAGGTTGCAGGGTGATATGAATTAAAGTTCCAGGATGATAACTGTGCCACGGTCCTAAAGACTGCATGAAATAGGACATAGGGGTCCTGCAGAGAGTCTCCAGAGGAACAAAAGTAGAACAAATAAATTATCTGATATGTTTGAGGTTTTGGAAAAGCTATCAATGGACATTGACAGATCTTATCAGAAAAAATAAAGTAGGACTCAGAAAACCGGAAGTGAGTAAGAACAACAAAATACAGTGGTACTTCGGTTTTCGAATGTAATCCTTTCTGGAAGATGGTTTGAGTTCTGAAATGTTTGAAAATAGCTCACAGCTAAGCCTCAGGATCTTGACTCAAGCGGAAGCCGCGTGACATGTTCTACTTCCGAGGCGTGTTCAAAAACCAAAGCATTTACTTCTGGGTTATGGCGTTGGTAAACTGAAATGTTCGTCAACGGAGATATTCAATAACCAAGGTACCACTGTAAAGCATTGTACAAGAACGATAATCACAATTCTCTACTTGGTTCTGGGATAAACCATGTTTACAAATCATATAAACAGTGACAATTGATGTAGCTAAAAATTGCAACGTAATTATGAGAATAGAAAGAAAGGGAAAAGGAGAGGTATGTGTCCTTATTGAAATATCAGGAGGTCAACACACAAGGTCTAAAATGAATAAATCCAGAAAGAGTATAAACAAATGGAAATAAGTACCAGAAGAAGCAGCTGAAACAGATCAAAGTGGGTCTTGAGCAGCAGGACCTGGGAGTACCTAGCCAAATAAGACCTAGCCAGACCATCAGCTCTAATGCATCTTATGGAGCAAAAATTAATATAATATAACATAACATAACAATATAATATATAATACTGGGTCTTATATTAATTTTTGCTCCAAGAGACACATTAGAGCTGATGGTCTGGCTAGGTCTTATTTTTGGGGAAACATGGTAGGAAGGGCTAAGGCCCCTGCTATTTTTGAGGCACATTATTTAATTTTAAAATTGCATTCATATATCTTATGAAAAAAAACTTTTAAAAAGGGAGAGAGGAATTATGGTTGCTGGCCTATAGATCAGAGAGCAAAGATTTACTTGCTGAGGGGAGCCATAAATTGTAGCACAACCAACTTTCTAAAGACCCCCTACTGCACACATTACCCCCAGATGATGTGATGATATACACAAGGGGAGCAGGAAAGCCATGCCCAGGCTCCATCCTCTCTTTTGGGAGATTCTTGGCTCAGCTCACAATACTGAGTCTTTGTTTCATGGTGGTTGCAGGACTCTACCCTTTCAGAGGTGAGACGTTTACTTTCCATAGCCAGAAATTTTCCTACATTCCGCCATCCATGTGGTGAGGAAGTGCACAAGCCCCAGCATGATTCCTCCAACACTGGTGTGTCAACCTTGGCTGCAAATTATGTGTAACATGATAGTGATGGTGCCATTGGAATGCTTTATGGACTGGCTCTGTCTTCCATTTCAACCAGGTAAATGGTTCATGGGGATCTGATTAGTGAAGAAATGGCAACTTACCTTAACTGCATTTAACTGCCTCTGGAACTCTTCCGGTTCTCCCTCCTGCTAACCTCCCAATCCTGTTTATCTCAGTCAAGGAGATGCCCCCAGTCATGTAGAGTCCCATGGAGACCTCACTGTTCCTCACATTGGCAGCAAAATAGCCATGTTGATACCAGGTGCAAACTTGCTTGTAACTCAACTACTACTGCTCCCTAAATGATGAGATCTCCTTAGAATCATCATCCACTATTATACTAACATACTAATATGCTGTTGGTACTTCCTCTCACTCTTCATTCCCACTGGATTTTTGACAGGAAATTTAAAGTTTTGTTAAATAAAGCAATCATACAAGGTCTAACAATTATGTTTGCAAACCTGTTGCAACGATGTTGCTAACCTTTTTTTGATATCAAAGGGATTATTCATTATGAATTTGTACCAACTGGACAAACATTTAACCAAGTTTACTATTTGGAAGTGCTGTAAAGGCTGCATAAAAAAGTGAGACGACCTGAACTTTTCACCAACAATTCATGGCTCTGGCATCACGACAATGCACCAGCACACAGGGCACTGTCTGTGAGGGAGTTTTCAGCCAGGAAACAAATAACTGTATTGGAACCCCTCCTTGCTCACCTGATCTGACCCCCAATGACTTCTTTCTTTACCCAAAGATAAAGGAAGTATTGAAAGGAAGATGTTTTGAACACATTCAGGACATCAAGGGTAATATGATGACAGCTCTGATGGCCATTTCAGAAAGAGTTCCCAAATTGCTTTGAAGGGTGGACTAGGCGCTGGTGTTGGTGCATAACTTCCCAAAGGAAGTCCTTTGACGGTAACCATAGTGATATTCAGCAATAAGTTATGTACCACTTTTTCTAGGACAAGTTCGCAAACTTAATTGTCAGACCTCATAAACCAAAAAAAATTAAGTCAGAGAGGATAAGAAGAGAGAAACACCACAAATCCATATCTTTATTCCAGGACTTGCCATTGAGATGCTACTATTTTATATAATAAGAGATTTTATAGCTCAAATTCAAAAGGTGAGAATGTAACAGTGAGTATCCTCCCAGTCATGCCTACAAATTTTCCCACATTTAACAGTCAACAATATGAGCAATTGTTGTAAAGCACAGTCTCTTCATTTAGCATACGAAGGTCAGAGAAGTAACCTGCCTTTCTATACTCTTAGGGAAGTGGATTTGGGGATTGAGAAGCTGCTAGCAGCCTCATAACTATCAGAAGTAAGCCTATATCAACAGGACTTTAATATTTGTTCCCAAAAATTCTTGCCTAGTAAAAAACTTAAGTGTTTCCTCTATGAGCTGCTTGAAAATCTACTTATTTTCAAACAATGGATTACTTAACCAGCCCTCTTTCTCTGATCAACAGGTCTCTCCATGAGGTAGACCTTCTTACTTATCAAAGCATGGCTTGCTCCAGAATGCCTACCTTTCAGTGTCCATCAGTCCCAAACTATTAAATATTGAATTTTGCCCACTTGGAATCCCTGCATCGAAAGGCTTATCTTAAACCAGATCTAAAACCGTCAGATCTAAAATCAGATCTAAAACCCTGTACGTATCTGCCTTTGACCTTTCCCTTCTAAGTTACTACGTTCCCTTCAAAGTGGTGTTCTCCCTTATTACAGTAAGTAATGGACAGCTTGGCTTGATCAACAGAGCACTGCTATGATCTTGGGGGAGCTGACAGTTGCCAAACACATGCAGAGTTGCAACCATCTTTGTAGAGTCACATCTTTCAGCTCAGAAGCCTTGTTCTGTTAGTCTCTTTTCCAGTTCTTTCAATCACTCAAATGTTTTTTAATACTACTATGAGCCGGGGGACATAAAGAGGTTTGGTTGCTCTCCATGAAGTTAGGAAGAAAGACACTAATAAACTAATTCTACAAATATAAATGACTATAAACTGTGCTAAGTGGTATAAAGGAAGGGTGTGTGGTGCAAAAGAAACATTTAATAGGCCTACTGAGAGAAATCAACAAAGCTTTAGGTCACTGGGGCTGAGATAGGAGGAATGAGTAATCTCCAGGTAAGAGTTTGAAAATGGAGAAGGAAAACCTTCCAGGCTGAAGGAAAAATTTATCCTTATTAGGCTAGGAATTTATTAGCCTTTGCTTCAATTCCTTTACCTTCCGGATCAAATAGCTATTTTGTTTTTTCTGGCTGTTTCTCTTTCACACACACACACACACAAAAATGTTTCAAATAAGAAGAGAAACAAAAAGAAAAGACAACATACCCATGTTTGGCATGGTTAAACTCCCTTTTCCTTGAAATCCTTTAAATCCCTGCTAAGAAGCGGTCATGGTAAAAAATAAAAGATCAGCCACTCTCAAAAACAGTCTGCCAACTTCTTATACTTATGTTTTTATATAAATTTAAAATACCCTAGAACCTAGAATTTCCACTCCTAGATGTTTACCTAAGAGAAACAAATATGTATACCCACACAATGGCTTAGACATGAATATCCTTACCAGCACTATTCTTAATAGCCCCAAACTGAAAACAACCCAGTGCTCATGAACAGTGGAATAGATAAAATAAATTGTAGTATATTTAGTCAATGGAATATTATGCAGTAGAGAAAATGGGTTAGCCAGACACAAATGAATATATACTGTATGATTCCATTTATATAGAATTCTACAAACTCATCTATAGTGATAGAATACGGATCAGTGGCTGCCTAGAGCCAGAAGTAGACGCTGACTGACTTCAACGGGGCGTGAGGGAACTGTTTGGGGTGATAGAAATGTTTTACATGTTGATTGTGGTAGTAGTTACACAGGAGTATATGCTTGTCAAAATTCATTGAATTATGTACTCAAAATGGGTGTATTTTATCAGAGTGAATTTTACCTAGATGAAGTTTATTTTTTTTAATGAAATAAAAGTAGAAGTGTGTTTCTACCTGAAACTGCTGAACTCTGCTCCAAATTTGGGCTATAGCCATAATTCCTAACAACCTCATGAGGTAAATGTTATTATCGCTATTTTACACATGAAGAAATGGACTTTCGGATTCCGACATCCAGCTGAGGGTTCAGAAGCCTTGTTCTTCCTTATCCCTGCCAGAGCTGAAAGGTATAGGGCGGGTGGGCAGGTGGGTGAGGGATAGAGGGGATTAGAGAATGGTAATCTCAATACGATCAGCCAAAAATAGTGAGGAAAGTAGTGATGGAGCTGGCCAGGAGAAGGGAGATATTTAAGAAATCTGTGTACAAGCCTTTGAAAGAATGAGACTCCAGGCACATTATTTTATATTTTCAAACAGACTTTTTGCCTAGAGTTCATTACAAACTACCTTTCTTTTCAGGCTAGTGCTAAGGAACTAATGATTTATAATATTTTAAGGAGGTCAATAGCCATTGCTTTCTTCAATATAAGCATATGCTGAAGTAAATATTTCTTCAAAGCAAAGATACCGTTCTGCTTATATCCATTCCTAGGTAGCTTTTCTGTGAATTAAGTTAGATTCATAGAAAAATGTCTTAAGTTCTTGTCTTCAACTTTAATAATACTAATAATATTAATACCGATAATAATAAAATAGCCCATGGCTGCTTCTAAGTATAATTAGGACCTACGGTCTAGGCCAAGTGAGAAATAAAAATGCTAAAGTATGTTTCCTTAGATTCTTTGGATGTAATTAAAAATACATTTTCAAGCATTGGGCTAAAGTTTCCAGACCACTTTGGTACCAGCAATACTTAGAGGTTTCTACTTCATCAGCATTCCTGAAAGACCTGAGATAGGTCTTAATGCTCATGCTTTAAAGAGGAGGTATTATATGCACATAGTAGGTTGTTTCAGTTATCAATCACTGCATAACTAACCACACAAAGCTTAGTTGTTTAAACACTATATTACTGTTCATGATTCTGTGGGTTCACCATTTAATTCTTCTGTTTCACACGGTAATCTCTGGGTCAATGGTATAACTGGAAGGTCCAAAATGGCCTCCTTCACATAGCTAGCAGTAGGTGGAGGCTAGGGTCCAGTAGCCTAACTAAGGCTATCGTCACCTGGGCTTCTCATGTGGCTGCTTGTGCTTCTTCATAGAATGACAGATGGGTTCGAAGAAGAAGAAAACAGATCCTGCCAATCCTCTTAAGGCTTGGGCTCAGAAGTCCTATAACTTCACTTCTGCTGCATTCTATTGGTCAAAGCAGTGACAGGGCTAGTCCAGATTCAAATGGAGGAGAAACAAAAGTGACATGTGCATACAGAGAGGGAAGAAAAAGATAGCAGCTATCTTTGGAAACTATCTCTTACATAGGCACTCAACAGATATTTGTGGAATTAATAAAAGAATTCCACAATACCCAAAGGTCCACAGCTGGTCAGAGTAGAATGAAAGCAGAACAAGAATGCAGGTCTCTTGACATTTATTTCTATATTGTTGAGAGTCACTGGAGGATTGGGGACACTGGATTCAAATTCTGGCTCTGCCACAATCGATTTCACCTTCAGAAAGAAGTACCTTAGTTTCTCCATTTGACAAACAAGAAGAAGGATAGTTTCTGCCTCAAAGGGTTGTTGTGAGGCTTAAACTACATAACTCTTAATATGTGACAAAGCACTTTATACATATTACTAGTTTATCCCATTCTATCACTTGGTAATGGTGCCTTTGGTGAGGCTCTGACTAATAACCATCAGTGCCTATACTTATTAACTTAGCAGTAGACATTCAGCTCTTTTCCTGGGATAAAAGTGTCACATAGCAGGGTGCTGGTTCGCAGAGTGTGTGCTACCAGCATCATTTCCAGTAAACATTCCCTGTGACTTTTCAAAACTGTCCACCAGAGTTACCTCCCATGAAAAAGGACATCCAGGGTTTTTTTTCCCCCATTTTTTTTCTTTTTTAAATTGTAGGTTTCAGGTGTACAAAACAACACAATGATTAGACATTTACACTCCTCACAAAGTGATACCCCCAAGCCTACGACCCATCTGACACCGTAGATAGCTATTACAACCATTGGTTATATTCCCCATGCTGTACTTTGCACCCCGTGACTATATCCATAATCATAGTTGACATTTAATACTATTTTATATTAGTTTCAAGTGTACAGTGCAGTGGCCAGGAATCCATACAGCTTATGAAGTGACCCCCCTTTCAAGTTCAGCATCCACCCGACACCATACACAGTTTTACAACATTATTAACTATATTCTCCACACCGCACTTCACATCCCTGTGACTGTTTTGTGACTACCAATTTGTGCTTCCTAATTCTTTCAGCTTTCTCACCCATCTCCCCACTTCCCATCCTCCATCTAGCAACCATCAGTTTGTTCTTTGCCTCTAGGAGTCTATTTATGATTTGTTTGTTTGTTTATTCTCTTCTTTAGATTCCACATATCAGTGAGATCACATGGTGTTTGTCTTTTCCAGTCTGACTTATTTCACTTAGCCTAACATCTTCTAGGTCCATCCCTGTTCTTATAGAACACCCAAATTCTTGAAGCAGATGTTTTAGGGAATATATGATTGGCTTTAAAATAATTTGTCCTTATTACAAATCAGTAAGGTCTCATTAATGGTAACTTTAAAAAATATTTTCAGATAATTTGGTTAAGAGCACATGACAAAGGTTTATGACAGTCTTGCTGCAGGGAAAAGAACTATAGCAGGCAAACCAAGGATTTACTCTCAGCAGGGAACTTTGATGGGAAAATAAATGGCTAAATAATCATTGTTAGACTGGATACAAAAAAAGAAAAATATCTAGCTAAGATCTTAAGAATCTTTACTGATACTCAGCTTTGAGTCAACTGAGAGGATGAAGGATATGATTTCTCAAAACATGGTCTCAGTCTCCTCAAAATCCATCAGAAAATGCTTATGAAATTTATCAGAAAAGCCAGTTACTTCCTATGAGGAGATTTGTGTGTGATAATTCACCAAAAAAGTTCAGTTCCAAATAAGACTTGACACAACTTTTTTTCCTAAAAATTAGTGCATAAATTCACTAAAATAAAGATGGCAGGAAAACATTTAAAAATGTTAACTGTTGTGATTATTTCTCAGTGATGGGACTGTAAAGGAATTTGATATTCTTTCTTGTCCACATTTTTGAAATTTTGTAATATAGCAATACATTGCTTTTATAATTTCCATAATAAGAAAGAAATGTTTTCCATCATTTAAATAAAGAATTCCATTTTTTTTATTATAAAGTGTTTGGTTATGAAAAACAAAGTAAGAAATATGAAAATGGTGATCTGGGCCCTTGTGTAGGACAGGCCATGTCTTCTCAACAGCACTGAGTTGAGGAGTGAAATGAGGTGAGGAAGGGGAGACAAATCCTTAGGGAAGGGAAGATACCAAGAGAAGGAGACAAATGTTGCCATGGCCATCAGAGGAAGGGCAGATGCTGATATGGTGTTGTCAGTTCTCCTCATGTCTCTCAAACCTGCAGTGACCAAAGGTGGACAGATAGCAAAGGTCGACCTGAAGTATAGCAGCTTGACCCATGTTCCCATCTGTGGGCCTAAGAGAGGTGGATTGAAATACCCAGCTTTGAAAACAAAGACCTAGGATTTGAAGCTTACGTATCTGACCCGAGATAGGCCAATATGGTATCTCCACTGAAACATTGAAAGATCAAAAAACTTGAAGTGACCTGGAAGTAGTCTGATGTTCATCAGATGCCTTACCTACTGCATCTCCCAAATTAGCAAATTAGGATGCAACTTTCTAAGTCAGCCTGCTCATCGTGCTGCGGTTTAAAATATATTTTGTGGAGGTCAGCAAAAGAGAGAACTCAATGACAACTTCTCGATTTTTTACATGAGTAACTAAAACAATGAGAATATCAATTGAAGTGGTGAATTCTGGGGGAGGAACAGGCCAGGGTCAGAGGATGGGTAGATAGAAATTAAGAGTTCTGTTTTGGACATATTATGAAAACGCTTTCTTTATTAGGTGTCACAGTGAAGGTTTCAAGTCAGTAGTCTGGAGTTCAAGTGAAGTTTAGACTGGATATTTTGGAGACATGATGTTTAAAGACATCAGACTCAGTAAGATCATCTATGGAGTAAGAGAGTTGAGAAAAAGTCCTGAGACCTCCAAAGTTCAGAGGTCTGGAAGAGAAATCATGAAAGGGTACTGAAAAGGAAAAACCAGAGAGGTCTGAGGAAAACCAGAAGCATGCGGTATCTCAGAATCCAAGTGAAGAAAGTCTTTAATTCTAAGTCTTCTACTACTCCAGCTCCTTATCTTTAAATAATCCTTTACGTGATGGCTATCCTAGTTCAGCCCAACAACCTACCAATCCAAGACCTACTGAAAAGATATTTACTATGATTAAGTCTTTGGAACATGACCCAACATCGTTCTATGTGGTTCATTTTTCTTCCTCCTTCCCAGGGAAAGGTCAGCCAAAAACAAGTCCCTTGCACAAGAGATTTATTCTCTGGTCTTTATGATATGAAAAGAGTCTTTCCCTATTTAACCCAGCATTGTCTGCCCTGTACTAAGAACAGTGTACATTTAATAGACATGTTCTCCCAGCAAGAGATGTCTCCAAATAGCATTCTTCTAGATGTGTAACAAAAAGTATTTTTCCTTTCCTTGCAGACTCTGCACTGCTCTTTGTACCAAGTGGGTATTGCCTTACTTGGCTGAATACACAAAGTCTGACTCAGGTTAGAGATGAAAAACATTGAGCAGCTCAGGAATTGGTTTTAGGAGTGGAAGTACCAAAGTTACCACCACTCAGCTTTTGCTAAGCCTAGGGCGTTGTAGCTAATCAGTTAGTAACACTGAAAGACTCCTTTTATGGAGGCTTCTCCACCATCAATGAACTCATTTTATATAAATATTTAGCCAGGCAATAAACTGGACAGCCTATATTACTCAACATCAGCCTCAAAAGACCCTCCCGATTTATATACACAGCATCTTGGTGGAGCAATACATTTTACACGCATGACATGGTCAGTGATAAATATATCAGGGTAGGTCAAACCCTATTTGGTTCTCTGCTTTTAACTGTCTTGGGCTTTGTGTGTTTCTTTAATCAGTTGGATGATTTAGATAAACAATGTGTATTAGTCTTTGTAAGTATAACATGCCTTGAACTTTCTCCAGATATTCATTCCCATTCATCATCATAATAGTTGCTCCCCCTTGGCCATCATTAAGATTAGAAATGTCCTTGAACCATTTAATGATATTCCACAAGACTGGACAGACTTTTCATGCCTTGATGAATTGCGATCACTCAGCTTAGACCAATGAAATTGGATATCCTTTAATGTGCCTGATGACATTAAGGAGTTTAGGGAAAGCAGTGCTTGGGAATCAAAATGGCTTCACAGAATAACCATTCATTTGGGGGAAGATGCATGATTTAAGGAAAACTAGATTAATGAGTTTGTATCTAAACTGATAGCTAACTACAATAAATCATTCTTTGTTCATACTATTCAATATATTTTGATCTATCAGTGTCCATTTACGAAAGAACTCACTAGAATCCTTAAAGGAGAATTTTTTAAAAATGATTTTTTTAAAGCCCAAGTTAGGATGTTAAAGAATGAGGATTCTCCAAGAAAAGTGACTTTAGAGTTTCACATTATTGATGAGGAGAACACCGTAAAAACAAGGCTGCGCTAGGATGCTCAACTACCAGCTGACAAAGACTACTTGCCTCTA
The DNA here is from genome assembly GCF_964194185.1 of Rhinolophus hipposideros. Taxonomy (NCBI): domain Eukaryota; kingdom Metazoa; phylum Chordata; class Mammalia; order Chiroptera; family Rhinolophidae; genus Rhinolophus; species Rhinolophus hipposideros. The sequence goes on from NC_138068.1 coordinate 33,729,775, forward strand.
TTTTGTGGGGCCATAGCTCCGGACGGCCCCCATGCGAATGATTGATGCTAAACTTTCTGTGTAGTATAAACAAGCAGACTTAGCAATTTGTGCCATAAACATCTAATATTTTCACAGATCTTTTGATTCCACTGAACCTAAAAGCACTGACAGTGTTATAGTTTAAAGCTGGCTGCTGATATTGGCATCTTTAAATCATCTTTAAGTTCCTCTGCAAACCCTGAGCTGACACGATAGGGTTAGGAACAGGATCCTGACTGTATAGTGGAAAGAGCACTCTGTTTGGAATCAAAAGGCCAGCATTCAAGTCCTGGCTCTCTCAGGGGCAGTTTGGTCAAATTACTTGCAAGAGCATCAGTTTCTTTCTTTATTCATCAATTATTTACTGAGGATCTATAGATCTACAGCTGAAATGATACTATATATAGATCATGTTCTAGGCGCTGTTCTTGGAATACATGAGCGAACAACACAGAATATGGGGCTCACATTCCATTGCAGGCCTTCATTAACACAACGTCCTACCTTCCAGAATTGTTGAAGGGGTTAAATGAGATATCATAAGTAAATTGCACTTTATAAAGTGCTATTCTCCCAGAAGCAAACGCTGAGGTTAGAATTTGAGTATAAAGTCTTTATTTAGGAGGAATAGGAAACACTGATAGGGGAAAAATGAGACAGGAAAGGGAAGCCAGCCAATAAAGGATGCATTAGCAATAAGTTACCACTGTGGCAAACTGGAAATACCAAAGGGAAATTCTGGGAAATGGTGCAAATACAAGTCTCAGAAATATTCCACTCCAAAGCTGAGGGAATAGGGGTATTTATATACCAACTCCTGAGAATCATGAGTTGAGGACTGCTCCAGGAGGTGTTAATTCTATGGCATGTCTGGCCTGCCACAAGCAGAGCAGTCTTCTGTGGTTTTGGAGAGAACACTCAAGCACAGAGACGCAGGTATTGGTAGCTGGAAATGAGCTGGATCACACTGGAAATGGTAGTGTCCAGGGATATGGACAAGGGCTGTCAGTGAATGATGCAGATATGCAAAGAATTAGCATATTGTCATCATCATCATTACCAGTCAGATGGCACCTGCCTGCCCCTCCCCCAACCTATGTGTTCCAATATTTAATAGCCACCTGCAGGCTATCTTGAGGTACATTAGTAACTCTTCTCATTAACCAGCTAGATTGGAGATAATCTAGTCCTACGTTTTTCAAACTGGAGTTTGTAGGATCCTGTGAGTCTATAGATGTCTCTAGAACCCATGAACTTAATGAATTTTGCAATTGAAAAAAAAGTTCACTTTGAAAAGAAATAAAAGGCATCCAAATTGGAAAGAAAGAAATAAAACTGTCATTACCTGCAGATGAAATGATACTATATAAAGAGAACCTCAAAGATTCCACCAAAAAATATTAGAACTGATAAATGAATTTAGTAAACTAGCAGGATACAAAATTAATATTCAGAAATTGGTTGCATTTTTATATACCGATAATGAACTATCAGAAAGTGAAAGTAAGAAAACAGTCCCATTTACAATTGCATCAAAAATAAAATAAAACATCTAGGAATAAATTTAACCAAGGAAGTGAAAGATCTGTACTCAGAAAATTATAAGACATTGAAGAGGGAAATTAAAGAAGATACAAATAAATGGAAACATATACAAGGTGTGATCAAAAAATACAGTGAATGTTTACATTTAAAAAATACATTACGGTAAAAGACACATTGCCATTAATTCCCCTCAAAATACTCCTCATCATTTATCTCATAAATTGCCATACCAGAAGCGATGTGTGACACAAAGCCTTCGGTTGTGATCAAAAGATATGGTGAATGCTGCTGCCAAGTGCCATCCAAAGGAAAGGCAGGGATCTTCAATTTGGGAAGTAGCATGACAAACCTTAGTAATTGTGTGACAAGTTTCAACTTGTTCGGTGCAGTCAGTCAGGTGTGAGCTACGGTTGAGAGAAGGTGTGTTTTAAAGTGTGCCATAAATCATATTCCATCATGACAAGGCTCCATGTCACACATGGCTTCTGGTATATGGCAATTTCTGTGAAATAAAAACATTACAGTGTGTCCTCATCCAACTTATTCACCAGATCAGGTGCCGTGTGACTTCTGGCTCTTCCCCAAAGTCAAAATAATTCAGGAGATTGAGGCAGCCATGATAGCGCAACAAAAGACACTCATGAAAGAGCACTTTCAGAACTGCTTCAGAAAGTGACAAGAATGATGCGATACGTGTGTTCTAAGCAAGGTGGAGTATTTTGAGGGGGATTAATGGCAATTTGTCTTTTACTGCAATATTTTTTTTATTGTTTGATCACACCTTGTATCATCTCAGGGATAGGAAGAATTAATACAGTCAAAATTTCTATATTACTCAAAGTAATCTATAGACTCAATGCAATCCCTATCAAAATACCAATGGCATTTTCCACAGAACTAGAAAAAATAATCCTAAAATTTATAGAGAACCAAAAAATAACCATGGCAATACTAAGAAGAACAAGCTGGAGGTATTATGCTGCATGATATAAAATTATACTACAAGTCCATAGTAATCAAAACAGCATGGTATTGGCATACAAACGAACATATAGATCAATGGACCAGAATAGAGTGCCCAGAAGTAAACCCATGCCTATATGGTCAATTACTCTATGATAAAAGAAGCAAGAATATACATTGGGGTAAATACAGTCTATTCAATAAATGGTGTTGGGAAAACTGGACAGATATATGCAAAAAAATGAAATTGATCCACCTTCTTATACCATACAGAAGAATAAACTCAAAATGGATTAAAGACTTAAATGTAAGACTCATAAAACTCCTTTAAGAAAACATAGGCAGTAAACTCTCCAACATTACACTTAACAATATTTTTTACTGATGTATCTCCTCAGACAAGGGAAACTAAAGAAAAATATGGGACTACATCAAACTAAAAGGATTTTACACAACAAAGGAAACCATCAACAAAACAAAAAGACACCCTACTGAACGGGAGAAGACATTTGCCAATGATATATCTGGTAAGCACTTAATACCCAAAATTTGTAACAGAAACTCATACAAGTCAACACCAAAAAAACCAAAAAAAAAAAAAAAAAATTAAAAAATGGGCAGAGGACCGGAAGAGACATTTCTCCAAAGAGGACATACGGATGGCCAGTAGACATGTGAAAAGATGCTCAACATTACTAATCATCAGAGACATGCAAGTAAAAACCACAATGAGATATCACCTCACCCCAGTCAGAATGGCTATCATCAATAAAGCAACAAACAACAAGTGCTGTCAAGAATGTGGAGAAGAGGAAACCCTCCTGCACTGTTGGTGGGATTGCAAATTGGTGCAGCCACCATGGAAAACAGTATGGAGGTTCCTCAAAAAAATTGAAAATAGAACTACCTTATGAGCCAGCAATTCCATTCCTGGGTATTTATTCGAAGAAATTCAAAACACTTATTTGAAAAGATATGTGCACTCCTATGTTAACTGCAGTGCTATTCACAATAGCCAACATATGAAAGAACTGAAATGCCCATCAATAGATGACTGGATGAAGAAACTATGGTATATATACAATGGAGTATTACTCTACCATAAAAAAGAATGAAATCTTACCATTTGTAACAACATGGATGAACCTAGAGAGAATTATGCTAAGGGAAATAAGTCATTGAGAAAAACAAATACCACATAATCTCAGTTTTATATGAAATCTAAAGAACAGAGTAAATGAACAAACAAAAACAGAAATAGACTCATAGATATAGAGAACAAACTGATAGTTTGGAAGGGGGTCTGAGGGATGGGTGAGAAAGGTGAAGGGATTAGAAGGTACAAATTGGTAGTTACAAAATAATCATGGACATGTGAAATACAGTGCGGGGAATATAGTCAATAATGCTATAAAAACTATGTATGATGTCAGATGTATACTAGATTTATTGAGGGGATCACTTCATAAATGATATAAATGCCTAACCACTATACTGTACCCCTGAAACTAATATAAAATAATATTGAAAGTCAACTATAATTTAAAAGAATATATAGTCACAGGAGGTAAAGTACGGCATAGGGAATGTAGTCAATGGTATTGTAACAGCTATATATGATGTCAGATGGGTAGTAGACTTGTTGGGGTTATCACTTTGTGAGGTGTGTAAATGTCTAATCACTATTTTTCATTTTAAATAAGCCAGTACAAACATAGTCTAGGTCACTGTGCAATTCATGTTAGGCTATTTCATTTGCATTTGTATTTGAGGTTGTAGTAATGTTGATGCCAAATGAAGATTTCAGGTAGCTGAAAAAGGGAAAGTGGGAGAACTGAGTTATGAGAAATAATAAGGTATTTTGAATGTAAAAATAAATAGCATGTGTGGTATTATCTTTATGTCAGAACTGAACACAGGTGGTGCATGGATCAGTCTATGCACGCACCAATCTTTGTCAGCAGTTGATGTAGTAGTCAACTTTCAAAGAGGAATTTTTCATGAAATGTCTATGTCACAATTTCCTAGGGTGTCTATTAAGTGGAGGAGCTGAAAAAAAATGGATAGTTAAATACAAGTTTCTTATTCGAAATGAAGTGTAATGTCAATACATCAATTACCCAGATGATGGCTGTCAAGTTAAAAATGAAGAGAAGTCAACTAATGACATTCAGTTTCCAAATAAATGCTTCTGATTAAAAAAATCAGGATTTCTGCTTCTGGAAAGATGGAGTCGAGGTACTTTTCCCTATTCCTTCCACTAGGTACAGCTAAAAACATGGGGCATTTTAAGTTCGCGAACTTAATTGCCAGGACTCATATACAACAAATTTAAGAAAAGTTGGAAAGGTGGAGAAAAAAAGCCAGACAAGTTAGGAACCTTGGCTCATGAGGAACAACATGGTTATACATTCCTGGGGCTTTCATTTGCCTAATTCATCCCAGACTGGATACTGGGAAAGCCAGTAACCCCGAAATGCCAGTGGACACATACACAAAGAGACCCAAGAAAATAAGGTCCAGAGGTTCATATCATAATACCCCAAATATCCAGGTTTCAGTCAAATGCCACCCAGATCAAGAACCAGGAAGATCTTAACTTGAATGACAAGAAAAAATCAACAGATGTTAGGATTATCTGACAAAGATTTTAAAGCAGCTATTATAAAAATGCTTCAATGAACAATTACAAACATGCTCGAAACAAATGAATAAAAAATATAAAGTCTCAGCAAAAAAAAAAAAAAGTGAGACACACACAAAAAAAACCACATGGAAATTTTAGAACTGAAAAACACACAATAACCAAAATTAAATCAAATAATGCTTTGAGGTAAAACAATAAAAACAATAATATAATTCATTATATTATGTCATTGTTAACACGAACTTTATTGGTCTTGGATTTTGTTGTATTCACTTGGAAATCTACTTGAATTTATGATTGTGTAAGAGCTATACACATAAGTTTACACCTAGTTTCATGTTTGTACATTTTTAAGTAGCATTATTTTAAAATAATTTGTGTTAATCCTAGGAAACTATGGTTTTTTTTTCCTTTACAAAGGTTCCTCATTTTAAAAAAGCAAATGTTTTAAAATGACATTTATGCATTGTGAGTTGAATTGTGTTTCCTCCCAATTCATGTTGAATCATATTCCCTAGTACCTCAGAATGTGACTGTTTTTGGAGCTAGAGCTTTTAAAAAAGTAATTAAGGTAAAATTACCTTTTATGGGTAATATAACTGATGTCCTTATCACAAGGGGAGCTTGGGAAAAAGACATGCACAGAGGAAAGAACATGTGAAAATAAAGAGAGATGGCCATCTATAAGCCAAGCAGAGAGGTCTCAGAAGAAGTCATCACTGCCAATACTGAGATGTCAGACTTCCAGCCTCCAAAACTATGAGAAAATACATTTCTGTGCTTTAAGCCAGCCAGTGTGTGGTACTTTGTTATGGCAGTCCTAGCAAACGAATACATAACACAATTGGGAATTTGATCTTTTAATGGGCTTTTGGTGAAATGAAAGATTGTTGTTAACTGTTTTAGATGTAATTATGTGGCTCGGTTATTGTGGTTATGTTAAAAAAATAGACACCTTAGTTTTTAACAATGCATGAGAAAAATATTTGGAAAAACTGGGAATGATCAACCAGGAAAATGGAAGAATTTCATAGGACATAGTATTTAATTCTAATATTGATTCTAAAATTATTTTCTATCTTTTAACAAGTTTATTGAGATTAAACTTACATATCAAACAATTCATCCATTTAAAGCATACAATTCAATGGCTTTTGCCATATCACAGAACTGTAAATTCGGTACCACAATCAGTTTAATTACATCTTCATTAATCCTGAAAGAAACCACATACTCTTTATTCATCTCCCCTCAACTATACCCTTGCCCATCCCTCCCAACTCTAGGAAACCACTAATCTACATTCTGTTTCTATAGATTTACCTATGCTAGAAATTTCAAATAAATGAAATCATACAATATGTGAGTATTTTTGTGACTGGCTTCTTTCATGTAGCATGTTTTCACAGTCCACCCACGTTGTAACACTTATCAGTATTTTATTACTTTTTATTGCCAAATAATATTCCATAATATGGATATACTACATTTTGTTTATCTATTTATCAGTTGATGGACGTTAAGGTTGTTTTGACTTTTTGGATATTACGAATAATGCTGCTGTGAACATTCATGTATAAGTTTTTGTGTGGACATGTTTTCATTTCTCCTGCATATATACCTAGGAGGAAAAAGTTCAACGTCTGTTTGAAGAACTGCCTGACTATTCTGAAGTGGCTGTACCTTGTAGAATGAGTTGGGAAGTGTACTTCCTCTTCTATTGCTTTGGAAAAGTTTGAGAAGAATTGGCATTAATTCTTATTTAAATATTTGGTACAATTAACCGATATAGCTATCTAGTACTAGACTTTCTTCCTGGAAATATTTTTTGATTACTAATTTAATCTCTTTACTTGTTATAGGTCTATTCAAATTTTCTATTTCTTCTTGAATCATTTGTGGTAGTTTGTATCTTTCTAGGTATTTTTCCATGTCATCTCAGTTATTTGACTTATTCATGGTATTCCTTTTATATTCTTTCTATTTCTGTAAGTTCAATAGTATTGTCCCCTTTCATTTATGATTTTATTAATTTGAGTCTTCTCTCGTGCTTCTTGATCTAAATTTAAAAAAAAATCTTTTTGAAGAGTCAGTTTTGGTTTTGTTGATTTTCTCTATTGTCTCTCTATTCTCTATTTAATTAATCCTCATTCTTTTCTTCCTCTTCTTGCTTTGGGTTTAGTTTGCTCTTCTTTTTCCAGTGTCTTATAGTGGAATTTTTGGTTGCTGATTTAAGACCTTTCTTCTTTTTTAATGTAGGCATTTACAGCTATAAGTTTTCCTCTAAGCACTGCTTAATCTGCAACCTATAGGTTTTAGAATGTTATGTCTTCATTTTAATTCATTTCCAAGTATTTTCTACTTTTCCTGTGCTTTTCTCTTTGACTCATTATTTGGCAATGCATTGTTTAACTTCCACATGTAGGTGAATTTTCCCATTTTATTTCAGTTAGTAATTTCCACTTTTGCTCTTATGATCAGAAAACATACTTTGTATAATTTCAGTCTTTTTAAATTTATTGAGGATTGTGCTATGGCCTGGCATAAGATCCATCCTGGTGAAAGCTTCATGTGCACTTGAGAAGAATGTGTATTCTGCTATTGTTGGCTAGAGTGTTCTTTAGGAATAGCTTATGTATAGTGTTATTCAAGTCTTTTATATTTTTATTAATCTTCTGCTTAGTTGTTCAATCCAATATTTAAAGTGGGGTATTGAAGTCTCCAATACTGCTGAATTAACTATTCCACCCTCAACTGTGTTAGCCTTTGCTTCATGTATTTTGGGGCTGTGCTGTTATATGCATATATGTTTATAATTGTTACAAATTCCTGATGATTTGATCCTTTTATCACTATAACATACCTCTCTTTATCTCTAACAATATATTGTGTTTTTAAATCTATTTGTCTGATATTAATATAGCCACTCCAGTTTTCTTATGGTTGCTGTTTGCATGATATATCTTGTTTATCGTTTTATTTTCAATCTATTTGTATATTTGAATCTAAATTGTGTCTCTTATCAACTGCATATAATTGGAGTTTATTTATTTATTTATTTTTACAGATTTCGTTGGGGAAGGGGAACAGGACTTTACTGGGGAACAGTGTGTACTTCCAGGACTTTTTTCCAAGTCAAGTTGTTGTCCTTTCAGTCTTAGTTGTGGAGGGCGCAGCTCAGCTCCAGGTCCAGTTGCCATTTTCTAGTTGCAGGGGGCACAGCCCTTGCGGGAGTCGAACTGGCAACCTTGTGGTTGAGAGGATGCGCTCCAACCAACTGAGCCATTTGGGAGCTCAGTGGCAGCTCAGCTCAAGGTGCCGTGTTCAATCTTAGTTGCAGGGGGCAGAGCCCACCATCCCTTGCGGGACTCAAGGAGCTGGCAACCTTGTGGTTGAGAGCCCACTGGCCCATGTGGGAATCGAACTGGCAGACTTCGGAGTTAGGACCATGGAGCTCTAACCGCCTGAGCCACCGGGCCGGCCCTGGAGTTTATTTTTTAATCCAGTCTGACAATCTCAGCCTTTTGATTGGGTGGTTTAACCCAATCACATCTGTGATGGTTAACTTTTTGTGTCAATTTGGAGGGTGTTTTTGGGTGAGATTAACATTTTAATTAGTGAACATTGAGTAAAGCAGCATGCCCATCATGATGGGGGTAAACCGCATGTAATCAGTGGAAATCCTAAATAAAACAAAAAGACTGACCTTCCTTAGCAAGACGGAATTCTCCAGGAGACTTTCTTCAGATTTCATCTGCACCCTTGACTCTCCTGTCTCCAAAATGCTGGCCTTCAGACTACTGCACAATTGGGTCTGCTGGGTCTTAAGCCTACTGACCAACACTGAACACTTGAATTTGCCAGGTTCCACAATTATGTGAATCAATTCCTTGTGAAAAAAATCCAATTGGTTTTATTTCTCTGTAGAACCCTAATACAACTTCAATGTTAACATTGCTATAGTTAGATTCATATCTGCTGTTTTTTGTTTTCTATACCTTTCATGTTTTTGTTTTGTTTCTATCTATTTTGTTTGTCATCCTTTACTGCTTTATTCTGCATAAAGTGAGTATTTCTAGATCAATTTAATTCCTTTAATGCTCTTTATCAATATTTAGTTATTTTCTTAATGGTTACTCCAGGGCTTACCATTACATCTTAATTTATCATAATCAACTTTAGATTTATATTAACATAATTCCTGAAATAGAAATGTTAATCGTATATGGCTGTATTCACTGTTCTCATTTTTTGTGCTATTATTATTACACATTACCTCTATAGATGTTACAAATGCAACATCATTATAATTATTCCTTAACACAATTTCATGTCAATTAAAGAAGCTGAGATAAGGAAAGCAAATATATATTTGTATGTTTGTTATATTTATGTTCCCCCAGCCAATGGCCAGCAAGGAAATGTGGATCTCATTCTTATAACCCCATGAAACTGAATCCTGCCAAAAATCTGAATGACCTGGAAACAAATTCTCCGCTAACATCTCACAAAAGGAATGCAGCCCTGCCGAGGCCTTGATTTTGGCCTTGTGGTAGCTGGAGCAAAGAAACCAGCAAAGGACTTCCGACTCACAGAATTGTGATGAATGAATCTGTGTTGTTTTAAGCTGCTAAGTTTGTGGGAATTTGTTATGGAAGCAATAGAAAATTAATAAGCTGCTCCACACTGTCTCTTCTATGTCCCCATAGGGAACCTTCATTTACTCATTCAACAAATATTTATCGAGGATCTACTGTGTGCCAGACACTATTCTAGTTGCTGGAGGTACAGCATGAATGACTCAAAATCTCTGTTTTTAGGAAGACAACTTTCAAATGGAGGGAGACAGGTAATCCAAACAAGCATGGTCAGTGATATGGTAGATTAGAAAGTGATAAGTGCCAGAGGGGGAAAAAAGCAGAAAGGGGATATGCAGTGCTGGAGGGAGTGTGGCGAGAAGGGTGCTCATTAAGCAGGTAGCACTTGAGCAAAGAGTTGAAAGATATGAGAGGGGAGCAAGCCATGGGTATCCATTTGGAAAGTGCAATAGTTCTGAGATGGGAGGATGTCTGGGCTGCTCAAAGAACAGCAAGGAACCCAGGCTGGCTGGAGCACAGCAAGTGAGAGGAAGAACAGCAGCAGATCCCAGTGTCCGGTAAGAGCTCTGGGGCGAAGTGTAGTGGCAGCTTTTGAGCAGAGGAGCATCATGACAGGACTCCATCTGGCTGTCAGCTGGACAAGTAACTGGGGGGCAAGAGCAAACCAAGGGAGACCAGTGAGGACCCTTTTAATAAGTCAGGTAAGAAACTATCTGGATGGTAGCAAAGAAGATGGTGAAAAGTGGTTGGATTCAGGATACACTTTAACGGAGGGCCAATAGTATTTGTTGATGGGTTGGTTATAAAATAGGAGATGAAGTAGATTCAAGGAAGTGAGGTTGGTGGTCCCCAGCGAGCCTTGCCTCTGTGTTTATGCCCATATGTAGTCCCCTCCTCTTGAATCTGGGAGAACCCGGATGACTTGATTTAAGCAATAAAAATGGCAAAAGTCATGCTGTACCTGTTTCGGACCTAAACCTTAAAAAAGGCATGGCAGCTTTTGCTTTTGTGTGTCTGGGAACCTTCAGCTTCCATGTCCAGCAGGAGAGGTAGCATGGAAAGACCATGCAAAGGGGCCATGTGCAGAAGGAGAGGTCCTAAGCCTGCATAGAGAAAGAAGGCAGCTCAGCCAGCCCAGTTCCCTGCTCACCCTCCAGCTGAATGCAGCACACTGGTGACTAGAGTAGCTAAGAAAATCACTGAATGAAGTTGACTCTAGTTGACAGAATTGTGAGCAAAAAAATAGCTGCTGTTTCAGCTTCTAAGGTTTGGGGCAGTTTGTTACACAGCAATAGAGACATGAAAATGACCTCAAGAATTTTGGCCTCCACACCCGGAAGAATGGAGCTACCATTAAGCAGATGGAGAAGACTGCTAGTTAACAGGTTTGAGTTTGAGTTAACAGGTTTGACTTGGGTGGATAGATTAAAATCTCACTACCTCTAAATGGAAAAGAACAATGTTTTTCTTATTAGAAGAACAAGATCTTCTATCTCGTAAGCACTGTTGGATTTTCCAAGGCTAGGAAAGGCCTTTTTAGGAGAAACAATAATAGCAACAGCAGAAGTTAAAGGAATGTTTAGATTCTTTTCTTTCCAGTCTCTGAAACTCTGTTGACAACCAGTGAAATACCCATGGCAGTTCCAGACAGAGAAACCCTCGCCTGGTTTTTCTGGCTTTGCCACTATGGTTTCAGGGCTTCAGTGACTCTACCATGTAGAGATACCACCATGCTTGTTTCCCTCCCGCTTTCCAAAGCTATTCATGGAGAACCACCTTGGGCTTGGCTGATGGACTTCAGGAAGCTGAGGGCACCGCCTTGGAAGGAGGTGCTTGCCAGTTTTAGATTTAATCCTTCCTGTAGCCATACACTTCAGAAACAGTAGCCTGTGGGAAAAGAAAAACTGCCTGGTCAATTTGGTCAGCCTGTGGGTCTCTGATGATAGACATCTACGCTAATACCTTGTGAACTTGAACCCAACTTGAGTGTTGAGGAAAAGCAGTATATTCCTTAATAATTTTTAATACCCCAGGACAAATATTAATATTAATGTAAAATGATTTTATGTTGCAACCTCCCACTCACTCATGCCCACCGGTACCTCACCACATTCGCCCACCCACAGATCCTTCCCCTATTTAATCAGCTTTGGGGAGGGTTTAGAATACAGCTAAATTAAAACAAATTAGTTATACACACAAAGGCTCACGTCTTCTGGGTCCAACCTTATCTTGGGCCAGTGTTCCTGGGAGGGAGGAGTACTTTCCATCCACCATCCTGTTGTAGGTCCTTCACCCCATGACTAAGCACTGCAACCTTAAGTTGGACAAAGAGACTGGGCCTCACACACAGGAGTCTCAAATTTTGAGCAATTGAGGGGTTTATGTCAGGACAAAAGTGATGTGTTTGACTTCATAAACATTTTTTCTTAAGAAAATGTTGAGAGGCATTTAAGAATTTTTTAACCATAAAATTATGTTATGGATATCCAGACTTGAGTGATGGCACTCAGAAAATGGACACCATATGAGGTTGTCATAATGAGGTCCTCATGGAGATGTGTTCATGACCAGGGAACACTGGCAACCGCTGTTTTGGTCTCTTCAAATCTCTTCAAGTCATAACATGCCTTTGGCCATGGTTTCTTCCAACTACCATCAACACAATTCATTTTCTTTAAGGTTTCCATCCATCCTTGATGGACTGCTGCTGGTCAGCTGCTGTTTGCTCACTAGCTCCTTACAAGTGTTTGCCTGTCTCCAGCCATCTGGTCTGTGTCAACACTGACTTAGGTGTAAACCTCCACTTTCATGCCACATCCAGCCTTAGCACTTGGAGAATGTTCATCAGATGCTATGGATGAAAATGGTTCATCAGGAGTGTAAGGCTGGAAGAGACACCCCAGCGGGGTGCACCAGTAGCTGGATGGGTCCCCCCTCTGTAGGAGAAGGAACAAAGGCCCACCAAGGCCTCGTGGCCAAGAGACTATGGAAAGTTTCTTAGTTTTAAGTCCCCTAAAAGCAATCCTGAGAAACAGAGTAAAGTGCAAATAGTTAGTTCATGTGGTAAATGATTCCAGGAAACACAGGTAGGAGAACAGGGAAGGGAAAAAAACTAATACAAGGTGTCTTAATAAGTCAACTACTACAGCAGGTAACTAAATCTTAATTCCTATGGGGTATCTCTCAAAAAGAGTATGAAACACAGGGCTCAGAATTATCCCACTCAAGGAGCAAGGGAGCGAGTACATTTATATGCGAAATTCGGACCATCACTTGTTGAAAACTGCTTCTGGGGAGTGCTGATTCCATGGCACTTCTGGCTTGCTGTATCCAGAAAAAGTCCTCAGGTACAGAGGGGCAGATATTAGCTTTTAAAAGTTGTCTGGGGCCCTCTGAAACAAAAGACCCATAGACAATAAAAATGGTCTATTCTAGGATGCCTGCCAAGTTGCCTTTCATTGGCGAAGACTTCCACAGTGCTCAATGTATGGCCCTGTAGCCTGAGAAAATGGATGCTGACTGTACTGTCAGGATGGTAAGGAATTTCCACAAAAGTTTGAGGATAAAATATGTGTATTCAACAGCATTAGCGGAATCAGCGTTGTGTGGGGAAGCAGGAAATGAGATATGATATATCCCTATGGGTCTGGACACCTTTCCATGATATTATTAAGTGAAACTACAGGTTATATAACACCATTTTGGGGGGTCATATAACTCCATTTCTATGTTAAAAACACATAGAAAATTTATGCATAAAGAGTCTATAAGGGCATAAAGCTAAAGTGTTATCAATTGCTGTCTTTAGGGAAGTGAGGTTATGAGTTCATTTTTGTCTTGCTTTTTCTTATCTATTTTCTGATTTTTTATAAGCATTGATTGCTTTTATAATAATGACCAGATTTAAAAAAAAAGATTGCACGATAATTAAGTAGAGTCTTAAGATTCAAGAATAATTCTAGATTTTTCTAAATCTTCCCTTCTTTACTCCCTTGGTTCCTCCCTCACACCCTCCATCCAATGCTTCAAAACAAAGTCACCTTGTTTATGCGCAGGGATCTGGTTTGCAACATCAGCACTCTCAAACACAGGAGAAAATGAGGAATTAGGCACAAAAGGCTTTTGAGTAGCCAAAAGGTATGTCCCCATATCCACGAATTAAAACTCATCCATTTTGCTCCCTGACAAGAACCTAAGACAAGCATTTTGGACTTATTTCTATGTATTTTGTACACAATTCTAACAGACATTGACTTCTAAGTTCAAGTTCACATTTAGAAGTGGCAATTCAAAGACGAGAAAATGCCTGCCATAGGCAGACACACAGAAGGCAGGGGAAATGGCAGAGCTGACAAGAGAGGAGGACAAAGCCTAGACAAGGCTGTCACATGTGTCGTCAGTCAGCGCAGGCTCGCCAGGTTCCTTAAGGCAGAACACATGCCCTCCACCTCCTCACCAAGACTGGAAGATGCCCATTTCTAAACCAGAGCAAGATCACAGGGACGGCCTTGAGGAACCCAGACCAGGCTAATTATACTCAGGAGAACCAAATATACAATGTCCAGGCCTTAAAAAGAAATAGAATACAGACATACAGCTAAGATCACCCACATTAAAAGTGGGCACCTTAATATGTAGCTTCAGAATCTTTGTACGTCATATAAATCAGACTAGGAAACAGGGTTACTTTCTTATGTTTCTATCTTTTCTTTTGTGTGAAATGAAGTTGATTTTATATCTGTCAATATCCTCTGGATACAGTGTCTGTTCCTTGACATTTGAGGTCATAATGAAGGAACTTGTACTACCTATTACATTTTTGCCTCCGTGATTCTATTTTTTTTTTCCTCTCCTGGTTTCACAATATTCCTTAAATTAAACAAAATAAAAAAATTAGAAACTGGAGAATAAAGTCCTAAACTGTTCTAGGAGTAACTGTGCTCTTTTATACTGACCAGTTTTTAAACTCTTCTTAAAAGGGGTTTTTTAACAAGCCCAAACTTTTAAATATGAATGGAATAAAGTCAAAAGGAGATGAAAGACATGGCATTCCTGGTGAAATAGGTCAGATGATTTTCAGACTCCAAAGTGTCCTGATAGTTTTACGTGATCCAGTCCAGTTCCTGAAAAAACCCTGCCAACAGGTAACAGGTCTTTGAAAGCTTTTGAAGCCAAAGACTCCCCACCAGCCAGCCCATCTCTCACTAAGTTCTCAGCCTCGTTAAGAATGAGAAACAGATACCATGGCACCAACCTGTCTAGAGAACATAGCAAGACAAATGTAATTGCCTGTACGAGGAATATAAGTCAGCGACTCCCAAATCATTCATATTTACACCCACTCCATTTTGGTTGTCTTTCCTTTATAATTTGGCCATACATTGATGTCAAGTATATAATTTCATCCGGGGCTTTATCAGTTACCGCCCAGAGCCATGATTATATGGTACAGGGAATTTCCACCCCCTGAGCAAGTCTATCTTTAGTATCTTCTCGATAGCCACTTCTTACGTAGAAAATCAAAAGGAAAGTCTCAGTTTTCTTATGTGGCCCCAGAATCACTAAATATAACATTTAGAAGCAATTTATCAACTGAAACCATTGAGTTTTCAACTGCCACTACAATTTTTCAGAGCAAACTCTTCTTATTCCTTCCCTTTGTTATTTTTATAAAATTGCAGTGGATATTTTAGGGCTTTCTATATTGATTATTCAATCATGTACTAAGTTCATCTTCCACCTTGCTAGTGTCCAACCTAACGTACAAAGATAAGGCTGGATTTTGCACAATCAGAGTCATAAGCAAGAAGACTAAAGGTATGATTTCTGGAAGAAGTAACTTTTTACAAACAAAATAAAAAATGGCTCTCCAATCTAGGATTCGAAAGATAATTTATTAGTCTGCGAAGAGGAGTCACACACCACATACCCAGTAATATGCCTCTTTTATTTTTGTGCCTTTACCTTAAAAATATATTTAAACAAGAAACAAAGATAATATTGAATTTTCCCATAAATTTTGCTTTCTTATTTACAGTTACATTGTAAATAACATTCCACTATACACAAATTAAGGACTGTGCATTACTGTATGTTCTCTTTACATATTCTTTCATAATATAGTACATACAGCTCGAAGCTATGCAATATTTAAGCTTAGAAAGGCTTGAGGGAAGAAGTACAAACTTTATCAATAAGACTATTATTTAAAAAGGTTCTGACCTTAATTCTCTGCTAGATTGTTTCACTGAAACCATTCTTTGTTAAAGAAAAATGCCCCATATGAGGGATGAGAATAACAGTTTAAGTTAGCACAGGATCCACTTAAACTGGTTAACAAATAAAAACACTTTATTACTTATTACTGGAGCACTACCACTGTCAAATCATGTAAAGAAGTAGATTTACTCTTCAGTTCAGACACATTACATCACGACAGTAGGCACCTCTTTATGAAATAAAAATGTTTCCTGCAACTTTAGGTTTTACTTGTAAACAGTTAAAGCACATATTTTGTAAAGATGATTTAATCATTCCTGGTCTTAGGTTACACAATAAGGAGGAGTTTCTATTTCATCAAAGGAGAAGCAAGCACTCACACTGTGCACACGTAAGCACTCACACATTCTCTCTCTCTCTCTCTCTCTCTCTCTCTCTCTCTCTCTTTCAGTCCCACTCACCTGCCAAAGGCCCATCACTAAGCACTAACTATAGCAGCACTAGTGTCGCAAACGGTGCACGAGGCTGCAATAGGAATTATAAAATAAAGATGATAAAACATCCAACTTCAGTTAAAAACACCAAACCAAAAGCTCAGGTTCTGAAATGCCTTTCAGGCGCTTCGTGCTCAGCCTGAAGGTTCAGTTCACCGGGCTCTCCAGGCGGCAAACCCCACCTTCGATTGCCACGGACTGTCCTGCCACTGCACCAGGAGGGAGTCTGGAAATGTGAGTCTGCAAAGAGGGAAACAGGAGAACATTAGAAGTGCCAGCTGTGTCGCCCCCACGTGTGACAAAGGGGGAGGAAATACCAGAGCATCACGAACATCTACAAGCCTGGTGGGAACCCTTAGGTGCCGAGAGATCCTGCTTGTTCACATCTAGCATCTCTACATGCTAAGCACACACTAGCAACTGGAGATACAGAGATGGCCAAGGTCCCTGAGAGCACAGAACTTACAATTTAGTCACAGTCAGAATAGTAGTGGTTTTAATGCCAACTATATTGAGCTCATTCTGGTTCTTTGAAAGCTAATAATTTATGAACATTTTGTCCTCTGAACACGCAAAGCAACTGAGAATATCTGGTTCATTCATGTTACACCTCCAATTTATTCCTTAAAGGATTTGAATAGCTTACAAAAATTCGTGTAATTCAACAACCTAAAGTAAATGAGGCAATGAGAAAAAAAGAAAACTAGGAGGTTACAAAATAAGGTAAAGACAGGCATGAGGTTAACACCCAAAATCTAACCTGCGTTTTGTGCCTGTGTGAGAGACAGACTGCGGCCCTGTCTCTCAGCTTCCTAGTGGCCATGACTAGACAGGTGGTTCACGTGGGACACAGGATCGTAACAAGCCAACTGCTCAGAGAAGAACTGTTCCTAGACCGAGGCCAAGGAGCCATTTCTTCTGTAGGGCTTCATTCATATACAGTAGGTACCATGTGTAATGGGTAAGTAACGACATCATTTGTACAAGGAGCTTTGTAGGGTTGAATGTTATGACATTACTCAAAGGAGCCTGGCCCCAAGTGGATGACAGTAAAAGCTGTTCCACAAGGGGTCAGGATGACGTCAGTCAGGAATTCCTTTTTTGATGGTCCTGCTTAATCCACGGATAGATAAATGTCAAGAGTTTCTAAGAAAAACAGAGAGATTGCATATCCTTTAGGTAATCCTCTCTAATTCTGTTTTTCTAAACAAGCTCTTCCAGAGGACTGAACCGAGGTGAGTTCAAGCTGGGTGACGTTATTAGATGCAGCTGGTGAGGTGGATAAGCCTAGGGAGGGACGGATGTCCTCTCATGCAAGTAAACTGAAGCAAGCATAAATTTTGGATGGATTTTAACACGTAAGCATAAATTTTAACAGGTAAGATCATTGGTTTGTAGTTGAGGGTGGATTTTATTCTTGAGTCTCATGGTACAAGTCCTAATAGAGTAGTTGACATAAGTCAACAATTTGGAAAGTTCTGGAGAATAAGAAATGTTCTCTGGGTACTTGGTTTTTCTGTGTACAAGGCAGGAAGCAACCTATAACCTACAGGGATGAGATCCATTGATTTTGGGGTGGCGAGCTGGATGAGGCATTCTCTGCAGTGTCTCCTGGTATGTTAGTGTCAGTGGTTCACGCCCCAGGTTCAGGCCTCTGGGAACTGTGTCAGAGAATCTGCCTTCTTACCACATCTGAGGGACAAATTTGGGCCTCACCGCTTAGATATATTATATCTGAGAAATCCACAGAAAGGCAAACTTGTGGACCTTTTGTTTCTCTTGATGCCTCATTAACCTTGTGGGAGGAGTTAGAAAGAGGGCATGCCTGATCCTGCTACCTAGCAGCCCTTGTCACATTAGGCACAGAAAGCTCAAATCTCACAACTCCCCCAGGTATCATTCATCAGTTTTTTTTAAAGGTTCTAAACAAAAGAGATCCCTGAGAGAATAGAAGCCCCTCAGTCAATTTCAACCCTAATCTCACGCTCTTCGGTCATGAAAACAGGTGTGCAGCTATCACAGGGATCGAGAATAAAGCAGAACCACTGTGGAAAACAGTATGGTGGTTCACTGAAAAATTAAACATAGAATTATCATATGATCCAACACCTGCCACTTCTAGGTATATACCCAAAACAAGTGAAAGCAGGGACTCAAAGAGATATTTGTACACCAATGTTCAGAGCAGCATTATTCACAATAGCCAAAAGGTGGAAACAACCCAAATGTCCATCAAGGTATGAAGAGATAAACAAAATGTGGCATATGCTTACAATGGAATATTATCCAGCTTGATAAAAGAATGACAATCTTACACATGCCACAACATGCATAAACTTTGAAGACATTATGCTAACTGAAAAAAAAGTGACAAAAAGGACAAATATTGTATGACTCCATTTATATGAGGTACCTAGCAATCAAATTCATAAGTACAGAAAGTAAAATGCCAGTGACTGTGAGGAAGTGGGGAGGGGGTCTCATAGTCTGATGGGTACAGAGTTTCAGCTTGAGAAGATGAAAAATTTCTGCAAATGGATGGCTGCACAACAATGTGAATGTACTGAATGCCACTGAAATACACACTAAAAAATGGTTAAAGTGGTAAAATTTATGTCTTGCATATTTTAACCACAATTAAAAAAATAAAGTACAAAGGAGAAATGACACTTTCCTACCTGGTCCAGAATAGTTCTCCATAAGATGGCATTAAGAGAAGGGGTTAGCTAGGAATGAATCCACCATGCAGACTCCCATAGGAGAAACATTAACATGACCAGGTTCTGTTCACAAATAAGTTGGAATTTTTCAAGCAGGTTAGTTAATATATCTGTCCCTAAAAGAAAAGCTCACAGGAAAATCCATCCTCATGTTTCCCAAAGAGTCAGAGAGAATCCAATGGGGCCTCCTCACAGGCCTGGTGTCCCAGGCACCAGAGGCAACAGAGAATAAATTGTTAAAAGATCAAAGAGTGACCATATGTCCAAGCAGATGGCCTGCAACTTGACCAGGGGGATGTCAGTCTGAAAGCAACTGATTTCCTGCTGCCCATGGAAAAGACCCAGAACTAGAAGGAAGAAATTCCTGTCTCACGGACCAGGGGACTTGATAGCAATCCCTTGAGATTTACAAAAACACAGATGGCCAATCCAAACTTATCTCTAACACTCCCACTCCAATTAAGTTTATGATAAAAGAACATCTAAATAAACTGAGCTAAATCACAAAATGTCAAGGAGAGTTAGGAAGAAAAAGAAAAAAAGGATTGAAAATGACAGTTATCTTGAGATATTAGCAGTACCTAGGCAAAATACTTCAAAATACATCAAGATTTGTATAAATTGAGCTGTTTACATAAGACAGAAATGTCCAACTAGACAAGCTAGTTGTTACATTAACTTCTCAGGATTACTCCTTCCCTAAATCAGCATCTAGTCAATGGGGATTTTGTAATTACAAAACACATTGGCATGATCTCGGTCTTGAGACAAATAAAATGGTTAACCATCCAAATGTCAATATTTCACCAGTTTCATCCATCAACATGCTCTTCTGACTCATAAAAAAATAAGGGACCTTGGTCTGAAAAACTCTGAGCCAAGACGTATTTGAAGCTTTCTGTGGAGATTTCAATGGAGCATCAAATCATATAAACAGTGGAAGCTGTTTAAGAGAATGTTTTATATGAGTATCTCTATTCTTTTAGAGAAGTTTGAATTCCTCTAGAGGCTAAAAATAGACCACTTTCTACAACAAACTTCTATGTCAGCATTGAAAAGTACAATAAAGTATTTTATATTGTCTAAGGCCTATGCAGATCCTAGGGTATTCTACAAGCATAAGAATTTAACGTGCTTTTAAAATGTTTAAAAAGCAAAGCACTTTTATTGGAATTTAGAACTAATGAGAAATAACACACAAAAATGATAAGATGAAAAAGCAGAATACTGATCCATTTTGGTTCTCTCTGTCCATTACTTGTTACATGCCCCACTCATATACCTCTCTGACCACGATTTCATGTCTCTAATATCTTTTTCTGGTTCTTTCTCAAGGAAAGATTCCTTGACTGGACCCCTCACTCAGTCTAGAAGCTCTCATACTAGCTCCTAGAACACCCATCTGAGTATTTCTTGTCCTCTGATGTGACTGTCTTGATTTTGTGCGGTTTTTTTCCTTTTTATTTTAGGTCTCTAATTGAAAGTCAGTTGGAAGCAGGAGCTTGCCTTACATGTAACTGTGTATTCCCTAAACCTGACAAAGTGCTTGACAGAGAAGGCACTCTCTAGAAATGCTCAATGAGTGGATGAGGGACTAAAATAAACCTTCCAAGGCTATGTTTGTGAATAAACAAAGAATCTCAAGGGTTTTAACTAGTGTGACCAATTAATTTGGTTAAAAAGTCAATCATAACTAGTTTGTCACAGTAAAGATTTTTAAAAAGTAGAATTTCTAAAAGTACAGAACTCACTCAATTCTTCCACTTTCCAAGTGACTATTTGTTAGAATGTAAATGGAACTTTAGATTTCTCAGATGCTAACAGCTCCACACCAGTGGAACCCAATGGCCTGGTAGTTGTAGTTCTCTGCTTTCTTGCTAATTCCCTGAGTGGCACAGATGGGTCCTTGAAGAATTATCAACTGGGGAGTTAAACTAACTATAAAAAGCCAGCATTCTTCGGGCTATATCTTTTTGTGAGAACAAATACATTGTCCAATAACATATTTCTCCTGAAGATTTCGAAATGAGAAAGTTAAAGTAGCAAAAAATAATACAGAAATTATTTAATTGCTTTTGTCTTAATCACAGTCTAACTAGCAGCTGAGACTTCCTATCATTCATACTCATATCTTTAAAACTTTTAAGACCACCTTATTGAGTGCTATTTTGTGGTTTCTTAGAAAACTATGAGCACACGATTTAATTTTAAAAGTCTCAAAGTCTTTATTTAGTGGTTATATTTTAATTCATCTTTCCACTCTTAGGAGAGTTGCTTGAGATCTGCCACAGAGTCAAGAAAAGATTCTTTTAAACAAGTTGTTATCCTCCTTTGGTGGGGTCAGGAAAATAAATCTAGATAGACACAGTTCCAAAAAACTTTTAAAAATACTTTATTCATTGGTTTCATAATTGTGAAGGTTTCGTTTTCTGGTTTTATTATTTTTCACCTTTTATTAGATTATTTTTTAAAATTTCAGTTTTCAGTTTTTTAAAATTTTCAGTTTTTTAAAATCAGTTTTCAGTTTTTTAAAATTTTTTCAGTTATAGTTGACATGTAATCTTATATTAGTTTCAGATGTGTAACATGGTAATTAGACATTTATATACCTTAGGAAGTGATAACCCAGATAAATCTAATACCCCTCTGGCACCATACCTAGTTATTACAATATTATTGAGTATATTCCCCTGCTGTATTTAACACCCCCGTGGTTTTCTATTTTTTAAAAATAGAGAGAGCTTGAAGCAACAGACTATAGTCAAAGCAGTGCATTTACAAATAGAACAAGTGACATTAGAAAAGCACTTCAACATAGAGACATTGAAGTAGACATAGAGACATTTAAAAAATACCATTTCAAAATAGAACAGAGGTTTTTTTCATCAACCAGTAGCTAAAAAAAGTACATGTAGCATACAACATATTATGTCCAATTCTAAAATTAATTACAGAGGCAGTTTACCATAATGGCTATGTGCATGGGTTACAGAACCAGGGCACGGTGGGTGCTGGGTCCATTTACTCTTCTTCCTGAACACACTGCTAGACTACATTTCCCTGCCTCCTTTGCAGCTGGGTGTGGGTACATGACTAAAATTGAACCAATGGACTAAAGTAATACGTGCCACTATCAGGCCTGGCAGAAAATCTTCTTATGTACCATTGTCCATGTTCTTTATCTGATGATCTTCAGGCCTATGTGATGTAAGGAGACTGGGACCCTGATTGCATTTTGGAGGAGAGCCTTCTGCTAATCAGAAACCCCAATTTGGATTTAAGGTGAGTGAGACACACACTTGTGTTTAGGCAACTATGAATTTTGGGGTTTGCTTGTTATAGCAGCTGGTGTTATTTTCACCAATAATGTTCAATCCTGGCCTCTATACTTACTAGCTGTGTAACCTCTACTAGTTACTTAACTTCTCAGACCCCATCTCTAAAATGGGTACAACAGTAGCATTTATTATCAGGCTGATAAGGACTACAAGATATATTGCATGCAATGAAAGCACACGTTAATAAATGTTAATTATTATTCAAAAAACCCACATAGCCATAGAACAAAACATTATGCAGCACAATCTCTATTGCAGATTATTGGGTATCCCAGAACTGGAAAATTCTATTTGAAAAGTTTGATAGTCTGCAAAAATAGAATGAGATATTTTAATGAAAAATTGACTGCATGCTAAAAGGTAGGACTGAAGAAAATGGATATTTTTAGGCCAGTGTTTTTTTTATACTGCTGTTTTGCTGTTCCTAATAAAATGATGAACAATTGCTGAGTATTTATCAATTGCTAAAGGTTTTGTATATGCCAGCTTGCTGTATCGCTAATCTTCCAAGTTTCAAAAACAATCATGCTTGAGTGCTACAGAGAAAACCAGTGTTAGAATACTGGCAAATTGCCTTCTATGAACATGTAACATTGTTCTGAAGACAAGTTTAGCCATGTGAAATGATTAAAAAACCTTTAACAGAAGCGTGTAAGCATGCACTTATGGTTTCTCTGTAACCATGGAGGAAGACCACGGGTGGAATACTCCAATTGCGTTTTCCAATACCACCAAGCAAATAACTAAATTCTGACACTATTTACCTGGAGATAACATCAGATCCTACAGGTAAGGGTTCTTTCGCACAAGACTGACACTTCCCCCAGATGCCAATCACAAGTCCATGTTGTCACCTGTGCTTCTGACCAACTGACTATAAATTGGAGGTCCCCACAACCCCTCCTCAGATTTGACTAATTCGCTAGAACAGCTCACAGAACTCAGGAAAACAGTTTACTTACTAGATTACTAGTTTATTATAAAAGGATATAACTCAGAAATAGGCAGATGGAAGAGATGCATTGGGCAAGGTGTGTGGGAAGGGGCACAGGGCCTCCAAGCCCTCTCTCCCAGCACCTCCACATGTACACCAATGTGGAAGCTCTCCAAACTGTAGTTCAGGGATTTTTTTTAGAGGCTTCATTACACAGGCATAATTCAGTAAATCAGTGGCCACTGGTGGCTGAACTCAAATCTCTAGCCCCTCTCCCCTCCTGAGAGGTCGGGGGTGCAGGGCTGAAAGTTCCATCTCTCTAATCACATGGTTGGTTCCCCTGGCAACCGGTCCACATCTTTAAGCTACCTAGAGGCTTTCCAAAAGTCACTTCATTAACATCATCTCAGATGTGGTTGAAAGAGGGTTGTTACAAATAAGTAGACGCCTATTTCACCTTATGGTTCAGGAACTGAGGACAAAAGACCAAATATTACAATAAATGATGCTTCCATTGCTCTTATCAGGGAATTCCAAGGGTTTTGGGAACTGTAAGTCAGGAACCATGAAGACCAAATGTATATTTCTTATTGTAAATCACAACACCACAGCTACCCAACCACAAATGCCACAGGCAGTTGGGAAGGCGTAGATGGATGTGGATCAAGGAGCAGAGAAAGACTTTCCAGAGGCCTTGGCACTGGAAGGCAAAAGAACTGGAACGCAGTGGGGCACAAAATGACGTGTTGGGCCTGAGGAAGGGACAGCTGAAAGTTTGTTTGGTTTGGGCCACACAGTGTTTCCAACTGTTAAAAAAAAACCAATAGACTATATTTTAAAATGGGGAAGCTGTACACAAGCATCTTGATTTCTAGCTTCTCTTAAAAAAAACAAACATGGCAACCTTTGCATTCCCTCACCCAAGTTCAGCAGCTACCTTCTTTAGAAGGGTGTTTTTGGCAAAAGAGTTGGCCACAAGTTGCCTTGTGTTCTTCCTATTATTGTGTTCAGAAGACAAGTAACATGTGGTGTGCCTTTTTCATTGAGGTCATGATTAATCCCAATTGGGTTCAGGTGGAGGAAGCCTGAGCCAATCACAAACAGCCAATGAGGCTTTAAGCTATAGCCAATCACATGATTTTCTTTTTTTTTTTTTTTGCTTCTGCACTTTATATAAGTCCTCTAGCTCCTGTTGGTGGAGTTCTCCTAACCACTTTCAGTTCGGTGCTGCCCAAGTCCAATGGACTGTTCCTCAAATAAACTCTTTAAAAAAATTTGAATATGCCTCAGTTTATCTTTAAACACAGTGTTCAGAATAATAAACCTCCAAAAGCAGCCAATCTCTTCTTTCCCTCCATCATTTTCTGTGATGTTAAGAAAGAAGTTTTGTTAGAAGAATGATGGTAATATATTAAGAAGAGAGCATGTTTTGGGAGAATAAAGAGATGGAAAGAGAAGGTATGGCACCTTACTTCTACATTTATATCAGCCAAAGGCCAATTCTATGTTAAAAAAAAAAGAGACAACACAAAAGAGAAGTAAAATAATTGTAAGAACTACTTTTAAACTGTCAATGCAAAAGAAACTGTATCTGGCTGGATTGATTTACCAGCTCTGCTTTGGATGACTAATCTCCAGGGCTATCTGTTTAAAGTCAAATACAGTACCTGTAGGATGAGTCAGCTGTTTGGATTGACACAAAATAAGTATTGCTGTTAGCTAATACTGTAAAGTTTGCTCAAGATCAACTTGACTACTTAGCAGAAAGGTCTCTTTGTCAAAGATAACTGGGTGTTAGCATAATGTATTAGTCTGCTAGGGCTTCCATAATAAAATACCTCAGGCTGGGCGATTTACACGACATAAATTTATTTTCTCACAGTTCTGGAGGCTGGAAGTCCAAGGTGAGGGCATCAGAAGGTTTGGTTTCTTCTGAGGCCTTTATCCTTGGCTTACAGATGGCCTTTCTTTGTGTGTGTGCATTCCTGGTGTTTCTTCCTCTTCTTATAAGGACGTAATCCTATCTTAATCACCTCTTTAAAGGCCTTATCTCCAAACATAGTCATACTGGGGCTTAGGGCTTCCAGATATGAATTTGGGGGAAACAGTTCATTCCATAGTGATCTTATGGTGATCCTAAATGATACAGCGTAAAATCCAATAATGCCCCCATATGTTTTGGTCGCCATTAGTTCTCTGAGCTGGAATCCCCCTGCACTCCCCTTTGCTAGGTCCGCTCCCTCTCCACTTACTACTCTGTTGTTCAACCAGGAAGCACACTCTTGCCTCAAGGCCACCATGTGTGCTGTTCTCCAACAAGAAGCTCTTCCATCCATTGTCTGCCTGGCTTACTTGTTCACTTCTGCCAGATCTTTACTCAAAAGACACCTTTCCAGAAGGTTAACATAAGCCACTCACTTGAATTTTACCACCGCTGCCCTCTCTGCCTCAGCATTTCATATATCCTTACCGCTATTTAACCATCCATCCATTTCGTTTCTTTATCTTATTCATTGCTTGTCTCCCCCATATGCACAAAGGTTCCACAAGGGCAGGGAGTTTCATCTGTTTGTTCATTGCTAAAAGATAGCCTGGCATATGTTAGGGACTCAGAATATTTGTTAAAAGATTAAAAAAAAAATTTTTTTTAAAGAGGGGTAGGAAATGAAAGAGAACAAACTGCAAATTAGGCATTTCATATTTCTTAATTTTTTAGTTTCTGATTATAGTTTATAAATTTGTTGTCAACTTTTGAAGAGATCTATATAAATTAGGCACTCAAAAAATAATACTGAAGCGTTGAATCTTAAAACTGGGGGGGAAAAGCCTACACGTTTCCCAAGACTGACCTAGTATGATCTGACATTAGCCGTAATTTCTCTTACACAACTGCACGCATATTATCCTCTTGCAGACGGACATCATCGGAGACATCAGCAACCTGGAGAGTGGTCAAGTGGAGCTGAGTGCCTTGTGTCTGTTGGGTTTTGCTGCATTAATGGAATTCTGACGAATCTAGCATGAGGAGGAACATGGGAAACACTAGGGCAACCTTATTTGCATGGGCATTTTCCCTTCTGGAGAGCAGGACACCAGCCTAGACAGACAAGGGTGCCTCCAGCTCAATTTTACATTACTGTGAACATTTGAGGAGACAGATAGTCCTTTTCCCTACCATTTTCCCTTCTCCTGTTAATTCTGTCTTCTTTATCAAATTGTTAAGTCCTAGGTAACTTATATTTTTCCATCTACTGACAGTGTCACAGGCATTTTCTTAGTATAATATGCACATATTTTGTAGCGTAAAGATCCAGTTTGCTACAGGCAAGGCCTGTCTACTGTATTTCTCACTGTGCTATTCAGGCATGTAAATTTGGTACTGTGAGGTGGCACTGTTGGCTGTGCACATCTTATGTCCTTACATAGTAAATTCTTACCTGATGTGATAATAGTCACTCTCCTCTTTCTTTTACTGGCACAAACATGATAGACCTTAAATGACCCACTCCAGAGAGAAGGGCTGGGGAAGTGTGTCTGGTTGGTTTTATTGCTTTGTGTCTATTATGGGCTTTTTTTTTCCTTAATGAGTTGAGTCAGGAGACCCCCTCCTACCCACCCCATCTTTTTCCCATAAGTTCCCTGCCCATGGCTTTCAAGAGCTGTCTTTCAAGGAGACACAACTTGTGAATAAGTATATTCTGAGCATTCTTTATGTGCAGCATTAAACCCTGGAATGTAGTTTACTGCTCTAAAAATAGTTTGGTCTTCAGACTTCAATCTGAAAGCAGATGTACTCAGCTAGTTGCCAGTTTCACACAAACCTGCTTAATATAGTCCAAAATAATGTGAATACTTTATAAAATAAAACCCCATTTAACTACAGGTCAACAGAGCTGGATGCTAAGCCTGTGTGATACTGGGCAAATCAGGAAAAGTCTCAGAGCAGTAAAATGAGGACTCTGTGTTAGATGGTCTCTAGAGCAGCGTCTCAAAGTTTTAACATTCTTTGACACTGATTTCATGTAGTTTTGTATACATACATTGTTAATGAAAAAAACAAGTATTTTACTTCTACTCCATCATTGCTTTAAGTTGAAAGTAATAAATAGGGCAGAGCAATTTGAAGATGTGATTCCTAAATTCAACCTAACAAATGAGAAATATCAACAGAATGAGGAATTAATGCCATATGTTAGTCATTTTACTGTATGTCACCCCTACCTCATTTTCCACATTTAAAACAAGGATGCCATAAAAAGATCCCTTGGTAAATCTGGACAAAACACAAAGGCAGCATTATGGTAAATTTCATTATTAGTACTGAAACAAGGCTACATAAAGGGAAAAGCTCTATTGTTCTCACATATAAATATCATGTCCAAGGAACCTTAAAATAAGATTAAAATGCTGTCTGATGAGAACAGCATGTTGTTCCAGTCTCACGGCTACTTCTATGACTTCTTTTACCATACAGACAACACCACACTTCAGAGGCACGTTGCATCAGACAAGACTGCCCTCCTATTTTTAGCTTAAAAGCCCAGTGAAGGCATCCACATAAACATGGCAATCCCCGTAATACCTATTATACCACCACTCACATGGAGAATTATCATGAGTATTCCATTTTGCTAAAGGTGATAAAAGCTCTTCACTATTTAGCAAATATTTATTCTGCACTTACGATGAGGGAAAGAAGAATGAAACACACATGGATCTTGCTCTGAAGGCAATTATGTTTTTGTAGGATGCGGAAACTAGTTCCTTATGAAATCTTAATAAAAACACCAAGTCCCTATTTTTGCATGATGCTTTACTTTCCATAGTGCTTTTGCATGAAGACCTTCAAAATACCATCTCAGGTAGAAAGATGTATACTACACATATTTTTCAGGTGAAAAAGCAGCAAGGCTCAGAATGGTTATGTGGTTTGCTTACGGTCACAGAGGAAGTGGAAAAACTGAGACTTGAATGAAAGCCTCAGGACTCCAAATTTAGGGCTCTCTTTACTCCCACAAAGCCTCGAACCATGAAGAATTCTAAATCTAGCTCTGTAAGACACACACCTTTCACTGCAGGAAGCTTATGACTAAGTAGTTTTTCAGGGTGAATGAAGGCTTGCTCAGAAAAGCTATTACCACAAATTTTACCAACAAATTTCATGATGATTCTGGGATTCACAGAATTGGCTTTGAGCCTTAAATGTGCTGCTGACAGATTGGATAGTCTCTGGACTGGAAAGTCAGTAGCTCTCTGGGCTTCAGCATCTTTGTACATAAAAATGAAAAATATGACTCAAATTACATTCTTTCTGATTCTAACATTCTCTATAGTTTTACTTTATAGAGATCCTCTAAATGTTTAAATATTTTTTCCCTAAAAAACCCACATCTAAATTTTCCCACAACTCAGGTTATAAATTTTTAAATATCCTTCTAAGAACTAACTACAATCTCATTTGGCCCTAGGACTTTGTATCACCTTCTCCTTAGGACCCCTACTGTTCTAGACCAGAGGTCTAGAGGCCTTCATATTGGAAGGCCTCACAGTGTCCTCATTCTACCACCTGGCATTGGTAAAAAAGAATAAAGTATCTACAATGTCCACATAGGACCCAGCAACAGCACCTGATCAAATTCATCATTCTCTTTTCCTTGAAAGACCTTTTCCCTTGGTTTCTAGGACCCCACGCTCAGCTAGTTCTCCTCAACCTCTAGGGCCATAACTTCTCAGTCTCAGTCTTCTTCATTTCCCCAACTTATATACAGGGTTTTCCAGGACTCAGTTTTCCCAGGACTCAGGCCACTTTTCTTCTGTCTGTGTTCACTCTTGGTACCTCATCCAGTCTTATAGTTTTAAAAAGGCATTTATATGCTGAGACTCCCAAATACACATCCCCAGCTTACGCCGCTCCAGATGATATAAAGCTTAGGTTCTGGGATTCAGATTGTCTGGCCTGAATCTTAGCTCTACCTCTCTATAGCTGTGTGGTCTTATATAAGTAACTTAATATCTCAGCTACTTCTTCCCTGAGGGGCTATTGGAGGCAGGAGGTGCTGAGCTAGGAGAGGATTTAGCTGAGCACTGCAGGCCGAGGTGCAGTTGCTCCCCCAATTTCTGCATTGCGGCTTGGAGTTTCCCCTGTGTTCTGTAGGGAGGCTCTGGTTCACTGTTTCCTTGGTGAAAGACAGCCCAGTGGCCTCTTCTTAGAGAACCTGGTAGGGGAATCTCAGCATCCCGATGATTTGTACTGGGTGAAAATCCAAAATGTCAGTTACAGTCTTCTGGTTGGGAAGCTGCCAAATAACATGGATTTTACCATAGCTTGAAAATAGCATCTTGTATTTGAAAAGAAATGAAAGGCTAATGTTTAAACTATCATAAAGAGTGAAACTACTATTTGTGTAATAGACTATTTCCTGAGAATTTCAGTTGATCTGTCAGTGAGGAATTCTGGAAGGGTAAAAATAAAAACCACCAAGAAACTCTTTGAAGAAAGTTCTCCTTGTCAAAACCATCTGCTCCTGACTTCTTACTGGTCTGACCCCTGTAATGCCAAAGAACTGTTAAGGCATTGAGCCCTAGATAGCAGCATTTCCCAAGCTGACTTCTGCTGGGTCCCAGGAGATACTCTCTGAAAAAAAAAAGGGGGGCATGGTCAGATGTCAGGGAAATGCTGCAACCTAATTGCTCAACCCCCGCGCATTCCTCTTAGAGCTAGACAGGCATGTGAGCACGTAAAGGTTCAGGAATCCTTCAGCAAAGACACCTGTGTGGCTCTTTAAGCCAACTCATCCCAAATGTCCATGAATGCCTTCCTCGAACTCCAGCTGCACCCAGTACTACTACAAAAAGGCTGCTGAAACTTCTCTTTTATTTTACCCCAATGCTGAGACCTCTGTTTCTTTTTCTGGTTCTTCCTCATCTTCCGAACAACTAAATGTTGGGGTACTCCAGGAATCAACAGTTGGACCACTTTTCCTCAGCTCATTTTATAGAAAAATATTTGTGAAGTGTTTTGAATGTACAGTGAAGCCTCTGGTTGCATTAGAAAAAGAAAGAATAATAATTCTCCAGACCTACCGCCTCTTCCAGTTACTACTCCATTTCTTTACTTCCCTTTACAGCAAAGTTCTTTAAAAGACTTGTCAATACTTATTACCTCAAATTCTTTCCTTCCATTATCTCCTTAAACCCTCTACAATCAGGTTTTCACCTTGACCACTCCAATGATCTATTCTCTGACCTAATTGCATGGGGCCAGACGATAGCATCTGATAAAGTTGATCACCTCCTTCTCTTTGAAATAGCTTTTTCTTTCCCTTGGTTTCTAAGAAACCACATTCACCTGGTTCTCCATCAACCTCTATGGCCATTTCTGTGTCTTTTGCTGGTTCTTCTCATCTCCCAACTTATATATAAACACAGGAGTTGCACAGGACTCCTTTTTCCTGTCTGTGTTCACTCTCTTGGTGATCTCATCAAGCCTTGTAGTTTTAAAAAGCATTTCTATGCCGAGATCACCAAATATACATTAGTAGAATAGTCTTCTCTCCTAACACATATATCCAACTACCTACGGGGCATCTCCATTTGCTGCCTAACAGGCATCTCAAAACTAACACACCCAAAACTGAGCTCTTTCTACATCCCTTCAAGCCTTTTTCCTCACCCCAGTAAATAGCAATTTCATTTTTCCAACTGTTCAGGTCAAAATCTTATAAGCCATTGTTGCCTTCTCTATTTCCTTCATACCTCTAACCAATCCATCATTAAATCCCATTGGCTCTATCTTAAAACATATACCGAAGCCATGTTTTAAGTACACCAACAAGTACAGCTAACTCTAATTCAAGTCCTTATCATCACTCACATAAGTGGTACAACCTAAATTCTAATCCTAGGTAAATTGAGTTTTCTTTAATAGCTAAAATCTCAAAGGCAAAGAATTAAGGTTTCCTTCTTAGTCAATAGTTACCAGTCACTGTAATAAATCCCTGATTAGCTCTAATACCGATTAACTGAGGTTAGGAAGAAATGCATTTTTGTCATCTTTGATGGTGAAAATCTTATCTTTTGTATTTATTTCTTTTTTGCCCCAAATATGGCCTAATGAACAAAATGATAAATTGCTAGATTCAGGAACTTGTCATACCTAAGAGGTCATCACCTTAAAGACCAAGTCTGCCGATCTGACCATGTGGTTTTGGTAGTTTATAGATATTTGGGATGGAAGTATGTTTTAATCAGGGAATACTGGGGCTTATTACTAACTGCCAATTAACAACTTGTTTTGCCAAGATCTTCCAGTTTTGTCCTAAAAATACATATCATAAACATTTTTAATGGAGAGAACAGTTGGCAAGTTCTAACTGTTCAAAATTTTACCATAATATCCACAAGAGCTATCGACGGACAAAATCAGGGATTCATTGGGTTTTTCATCCGTTACAGGAGGCACATTTAACATAACATTAAATTTTTATTTCAAATAAAGACAAAGCTATTTCCAAGTACTATAAGCATCTCCTAATAGCAAAGTGTTAATACGGCCCTCATCCTAAATTAAGTTTCTTTTTACCCCTTCAACACTGCAGCAGTGTAGTCCAAACATGTACAGTACAGTGATGACAGCTCAAGAGCATAAAAGTAAATCATCAGTACCTACCACTTATTGCATCCAGAAGGATTTGAAAGAAATGTAAATAGAGAGTAGCTCAACTGTGTCCAAATGTCTCAATTAATTATTACTAAAATGTTAAATTTTCACCAATTTACAGCACTGCTTTACTTATAAGACATGAAAGTTATACACTATAACTATCATAAACAAATTTTAATCCTTAGGATTAGACAGGATGGACACTCCAAGTTGAAAGCTTTAAAAAAGACAGAAACTATATTATTTGAATGAAAAGCACTGCAATGAAAATGTATTCTAGCAGATAGAGTTTGCTTAGGGTTCAAACTCTATAACATGGGTCAGTCTCCAGTGCCTGTGAGTGAAGCAGGCCAGGTATAGGGTTGTCAAAGTGGAGTGCCCCGGCCCCACCACATAAGGTGGCTATCACTGGTTCCAACCAATTGCTGCATAGGAAGTGGTTCTCCAATGCTCTTGCAGGAGAAAATAAATCAAGAAGAAAATACTTGTATTTTTATGTAAAAATTTAAATGTTTAAATCTTGTATAAAATTTTAATGCAAAATTTGCATTTCACATAAATTCAAAACTTTTTAGGTAAAAATTTTCAAGTTTTCAAAAAAGCTGATCTGCTGATGAATCCAAATTTTTATTTCAAATCTGGAGGTTACTGGGAAGGAGGGGCCGTGGGGACAAAATGTGTCCAAACAACCATCTGGACTCAAGGAGTTCTACCCTAAACCTCAACATGGAGTCACTCGCTAACGATGCATGTATGCAATGCCTACACGTGCTAGGGCGTGTGGGGCCACTGCCACCTCAACATAGACTGCATGCCTGGTAGATTCAGCTCCTGTCACTCACCTAGTTAATACAATAGCTATAAAAGTTCTCACGACATAAAATCAATGGGTGATCCTGAACAGTTATAGTCACAGAACCAATACGTTGTTTTGGATTAGGAAGGTAATATGAAATCAGAATGACATGATCAACACTATAGTCTTTTTCGTTTTAAGACTAAAAAAAACCAAGCGATTCCTGTCATCATTTGTCCACTGCTTTCCAACCAAAAGAAAGAAAACATTCTGTAATCATTACTCACTCACAGTGGTTACTAAGGTCAGTCATTCTTGCAGACACTTGTCTCAGTTACATGTCATGGTTATGTGTTCTGTGGGCAAACAGCAGGCATGTATCTGCATTGGGAAGGTACATATTTCCCTGAAATGTTGAGTACTGAGAAGGTAGTAAGGTGACATTTTAATGTTAAGTTCACACCTGATGTGAACCATGTAGACTGATAGCTATGTAAGTATGCAGAAGTAGAGAAATTAATGTTTTCATTATTTTTCATGTTACTATAACAAAAAAGAGGCTTATTCATCTCAATGAACATGGGGTACCTACAAGTCTAAGTAATAGACATATTTATCATTGCAAAGATCTGACACGTCACTATGATTAAAATGAGATTTATTTGGATAAATATGGTTACTACTTCTGAGAAGATTTATGCTCTTGCCAACATGGTGAATTCCCTCTCTGTGTTTATTCCACTTATTGCTTTAGAGCAATGTCGAGTGAATCATGTGGAAGAAACTGATGGCTAATAATTAGGCAAAAATAAAATTACCAACTACACGTAGAAATAAACTTGAAGTTGAGGCAACTTCTGTCTTAAGGTTTGTTTTTCACATATTCAATCTTCTACAATCTTCTCCTGTTTGTCTAAATGATTTTCTAAATAGACCCAACAGGATCCTCCTGGCAATCCTAAGAGCATGAACAACAAACGCAATCTTCTATACTTGAAATTCTGGGCAAGCTTAAGCTGATTAGGAACTTTGTCTTGTGTTCCATAGGGCAGTTGCCAAATTTAGCTTAGTACATAGCTTGTTGGTGGTGCCTAACCTACCATCCTGAGGCTGTTGGCTTCCTGCCAGGGATCAAATTCCTTCTGTTGTTGGGTAACAGGGAGACTAGATTATGAAAAGTAGTTAAAATTTGGTTTAGGCCAACTTGTATCTAGGTGGTTCTTCATAAATCTAAAATATGGTCCAATAAATCCATCCAGTGACTGAATCTCATAGGCCACTATCATGGAACTGAAGTCTTTTAAAGAATTCATGGTCAATATACCCACAGGTGTTCCACTTTCTAGTGTTTCATGGAATCCAAGAAGATTGCCTGTGTGTTCAAGGCTCACATGAGAGAACTTCAACAGTAACTAGTAAGCAATATTTTCCCCTTACTTTTAAAAGAAAAATTAGTTAGTTAGGTGAACTTAACAGAAAAGCTGCAGGCAAATCTTAGATTTCACAAGGAAAAACCCAAGTCTGTGATGCTGTCAAGCTGGTAGACCTCTAGCCAGACAGCTTTTTAAAATGGCACCATTAGTACCTTATTGGCCTGAATTGCAAGTTGGGGGTGGTGGTGTGTGTCTATTCTTGTAGCTTTGAACAAATTTTTTTTTTCTCTTATGGGATCTCTGAATTCACTCATCAGTTGTTTTCTGTTTACAATTTAGAGTTACATTTTGCCAAAATATAATAACCACTACCATCTCCACCAGATGAATAGGGTAGAAATCCAGGGTGTATTGCTCTTGTCATAGGAAATGTAAATGACACCTTTGGGAGTATAATTACAGCATAAATGAGGCTGTGGAGTTGCATGATGTGAGATTCTGAGAGATTCTCTACAACTTTTATGATCACCTCTTCCTCCCACCACTACATCATCATCCATCATGATTAACGCATCATCTATTACATGCACTTCAGTTATGTAATTCAGCTAATATTCAGAATGCTATGAAAGATCAGTAATATTCCTACTTTAAAGATAAGAAACTGAGGATCAGACTTGAACCCTACCCCAGGTTATAAAGCAGGGGCTCCCGGATCAAAATTCAACCCTGCCTAACTCCAAAGCCCAGTCTCTTATTATATCATACTGCCTCTTTATAGATGGTCGTTTTTAGGCTTTTTTTTTTTTTTTTTAAAAAAGAGGTATGATTTAGATACAATAAAATGCATATATGTTAAGGGTTTGATGAATTTTAAGCATTATATAGCCATGAAACCAAAACCTAAATAATTTTTCCACACAGAATATTTCTATTACCCATCCCCCCATTTCCTTCCTTGAAACAACTTTCAGATTTCCATCACCATAACTTACTTTTGCCAGTTCATATAAATGGAATAATTCAGTAAGTACTATTTTGTGTCTCGCTTTGTCCACTCAACATAATGTTTTTAGTATTTTTTAAATTAAATTTATTGGGGTGACAATGGTTAGTAAAATTACATAGGTTTCAAGTGCACAATTCTATAATACATCATCTATATGTCACATTGTGTGCTCACCACCCAGAGTCAGTTCTCATTCCATCACCATATATTTAACTCCCTTTACCCTCCCCCTTTGGTACCCCTTTGGTAACCACTAAACTGCTGTCTGTGTCTATGAGTTTTTGTTTGTTTGTTTGTCTTGTTCCTTTGCTGCTTTCAGATTTATATCCCACATATGAGTGAAGTCATATGGTTCTCAACTTTTTCTGTCTCACTTATTTTGCTTGGCATAATAATCTCATGATCCATCCATGTTGTTGCAAATGGCACTATTTCATCTTTTCTTGTGGGACAGTAGTATTCCATTGTGTATATATACCACATCTTCTTTATTCAATCATCTATCGAAGGACACTTTGGTTGTTTCCATGTCTTGGCCACCATAAATAAAGCTGCAATGAACATCAGAATACGTATATCTTTACAGATAAATGTTTTCAGATATTTTGGGTAGATACTCAGAAGAGGGATTGCTGGGGCATATGGTAATTCTATTCTTAATTTTTTGAGGAAACTCCATACTGTTTTCCATAGTGGCTGTAACAATTTACATTCCCACCAACAATGAGGTTCCTTTTTCTCCACAGCCTCTCTAACACGTGTTATTATTTGTCTTGTTGGTAATAGCCATTCTAACAGGTATGAGGTGGTATCGCAATATGGTTTTGATTTGCATTTCCCTAATAGCTAGTGGAGTCCAGCATCTTTTCATATATATGTTGGCTGTTTGTATGTCTTCTTGGGAGAAGTGTCTGTTCAGGTCTTCTGCCCATTTCTTAATTGCATTTTTTATTTTGTTGTTGTTGAGTTGTATGAGTTCTTTATATATTTTGTATATTAGCCCTTTATCGGAGGCATTGTTTGCTAATACCTTCTCCCAT
Source organism: Rhinolophus hipposideros (assembly GCF_964194185.1). NCBI lineage: Eukaryota > Metazoa > Chordata > Mammalia > Chiroptera > Rhinolophidae > Rhinolophus > Rhinolophus hipposideros. The sequence goes on from NC_138068.1 coordinate 33,766,137, forward strand.
TTTGTTGGTTACCTCTTTGTTTTGTTGATAGTTCCTTTTGCTGTGCAGAAGCTTCTTAGTTTGATACAATCCCATTCATTTATTTTAGCTTTTACTTCCTTTGCCTTTGAGGTCAAATTCATAAAATCCTCTTTGAACCAAAGGTCCCTAAGTTTAGTACCTATGCTTCTTCTATGTAGTTTATTTTGTCAGGTCTTATGTTTAAGTCTGATCCATTTTGAACTAATTTTAGTATATGGTGACAGCAAGTTAGTTTCATTCTTTTGCACGTGGCTTTCCAATTTTCCCAGCATCATTTATTGAAGAGATTTTCTTTACTCCATTGTATGTTTTTGACTTCTTTGTTAAAAATCATATGTCCATATTTATGTGGGTTTCTTTTTTCTTTTACTTTTTTTTTTCTTAAGGTTTAAAAGAGGACTGCTAAGGATAGGACATTGTGGACATCACTCATTCATAGGATCTCCAGGAGTTAGAGTCAACTAAACGGCACATACACATATAGAAGAGAATTTATTTAGCTTTGTGAGGTTTTCCTTTCACATGATACAAATGCTTGGCACAGGAAGACCTTATTAAAGTTTTATAAATTGCTTTAATTAGGTAAATATCCTGGTTGATATTATGAGGCTTTCAGACATTAAGTTTGAAAAAGTTAATGGTCACCAGGAGTTGCATACATAATCACAATCAAAACAGCAAAATAAATCAAAGAACAAAGACCCCTCAAAATATAATAAATTGTAATTTCTAGTCAAATATTTATTCTTATGCTATATTCATTTTGGTCCTTTGAATTTATTTTCCATTTTATACTCTGACATTTTCTCTGAATATAAGTTACAAATAATCTTTTGCATTATTTTCCAGTCTCAAAACCACCAAGTTACCTGTTTCACTTTGGTTGTATTGGGATCCTTTAGAGAGGATTCACTTACTTAGCCAGTTGCACTCCATAACCTTGTGAATAAAAAAAGGCTGGAAAATTAAGAACAAATAATGGGCTGACTATTGCACTGATTTGATTCCAATGTGAGAAAAAAATCACTTCCTTAAAGCAGCAAGCAATTCTGCCTAATAAATTATTTCCATCTCTAAACAGATTGAAAGTGAAATTAAGGGAAACCTATGATAGTTTACCAGACATTATATAGTTTTAATAGTTCAATACTGGTAATACTTGATGATCATGAGTAAATTAACAGGCTAACATTTTAAAATGTATACTCTAACGAGGATGAAGTACATAAACAGGTAAGCTTATGAAGAAGCTGAGTAAGCTATATATACCAGAACATACAAGTGTCCATCTACATTTTCTTTCACTTTTTTTTTTACAGACTACTAAATGCTGTTGAATGCATACTTTCTCATTTGTCATTTTGGAAGTCCTTTATTGTAAAGACAATGCTTTTATCGATGACAAACAGCAGCCACATCGCCAGTGATTATTCTAGACCTGAACATTGAATACATCCAATTTCTTCTTGAGACACAAGTTTCCATCTATATTTCTGAGGCAATGTTTCTATAAATTCTGCAGTGCCCGGTGGACCCTTCTATATCAGTAAATCTGGTGATTTACCTCACTTAGAATGTGAAGTTGCAGAAAAGGGAGACAGTATTCCTGCTAATCTCAAACCTTCTCGTACATTGGTTTAAGGTTGTCTCTTTTGTCAGCGAACACTGGTCTAGATTACGGTAGCTTTATGGTGAGACTCAAAATAAGGTAAGTCCTCTAACTGTGATTTTTGTTTTTTAGGGGAACAGGACTTTTATTGGGGAACAGCGTGTATTTCCAGGACTTTTTTCCAAGTCAAGTTGTTGTTCTTTCAATCTTAGTTGTGGAGGACGCAGCTCAGCTTCCAGGTCCAGTTGCCATTGTTAGTTGCAGGGGGCGCAGTCCACCATCCCTTGTGGGAGTCGAGGAATCAAACTGGCTACCTTGTGGTTGAAAGCCTGCACTCCAACGGAGCCATCCGGGAGCTCAGTGGCAGCTCAACTCAAGGTGCAGTGTTCAATCTTAGTTGCAGGGGGTAGAGCCCACCATCCCTTGTGCGACTCGAGGAGTTGAACCAGCAACCTTGTGGCTGAGAGCCTACTGGCCCATGTGGGAATCGAACTGGCAGCCTTCGAAGTTAGGAGCACGGAGCTCCAACCACCTGAGTCACCGGGCGGCCCCTAACTGTGATCTTTTTAAAAAATGATTTTTGCAACTCTAGGTCCTTTGCATTTCCATATAAATTTTGAAATCAGCTTGTCAATTTCTTAGTGAAAATACCTGTGTAATTTTTTATTTTATTTTATTTTATTGGGGAATATTGGGGAACAGTGGGCCTCTCCAGGGCTCATCAGCTCCACGTCATTGTCCTTCAGTCTAGTTGTGAATGGTGCAGCTCTGCTCCAAGTCTAGTTGCCATCTTCAATCTTTAGTTGCAGGGGGCACAGTCCACCTTCCCATGAAGGAATTGAACCAGCAATCCTGTTGTTCGGAGCTCACGCTCTAACCAACTGAGCCATCCGGCTGTCCTACCTGCAGAATTTTGACTGGAATTGCTTTGAAGCAAGGGATGAATTTGGAAAGAATGACTATGTTAACACCATGAACATTGCATATTTCTCCATTTGTTTAGGTTTTCATTTATTTCTCTCAGCAAGGTTTTACAGTTTTCAGAGGACAGGTCTTGTACATTATTCGTTAGATTCATTCCATGTCATCTGAAAATAACTACAGTTTTTACTTCTTTCCAACTTTTATATTTCTTTTACTTGCTTAATTGTAGTGGTTAAGAATTCCAGTAAAATAGTGAATAGAAGTAATGAGAGTAGCCTCCTTCTTTGCCTGTTCTCAATGTTAGAAAGTGTTCAATGTTTCACCATTTAGTATGATTTTAACAGTAGGTTTTTGGTAGATGCCCTTTATCAGACTGAGTTGTTTATCAGATTTCTGGTATTTCAAGATTTTTAAGTAAAAGTTAAGATGAGCATGTGATATTGAGATGATCGTGTGATTTTTTTTCCTTTATTTTGGTAAATTACATTAGTTGATGTTTTTAAACAGATTTATTGAGACATAATTCACATATAAAATTCACCCTTTAAGTATTCAATTTAGCACTTTTAGTGTATTTGAAAAGTTGTGCAACTCCAATTCTGTAACATTTTCATCACCTTGAAAACACACTCTATACTCGTTACCACTTACTGCCCAAACTCCCCTCCTACCAGTGCTTAGCAACCAATAATCTCGATTCTGTCTCTATAGATTTGGGTATTCTGGACATTTCATATAAATGGAATCATACAATATGTGGCCTTTTGTGTCTGGCTTCTTTCACTGAGTGTGATGTTTTCAAGGTTCATCCAAGCTGTAGTATATATCATCACTTTGTTCCTTTTTATGGATGAGTAATACCCCATTGTATAAATACGAGGTGTGTCAATTAAGTTTATGAACATGCCACTGTGCGCTTACATTGGCAAACTGTACATACAGCTCAGTTAGGTTTCATAACCTTGGCATATCAGTGTCTCACAGCTGTGTTCATGTGGCCATGTGGTGGTGTCTTGCTGAGTGGTGTTCATTATTGTTGTGTGTTTTTGTGTGCCATCGTGAGAATGTCTGAGCTTGAATCAGAGCAATGAACAAACATTAAATTTCTTGTGAAACTGGGCAAGACTGGAAGTGAAATCAGGGACATGTTAGTCCAAGTTTATGGGGATAATGCATTAAGAAAACAGCAGTGTACAAATTGATTAAACATTTTTCTGAGGGGAGAGAACGCATCATTGATGAAGAGCATTCAGGGCATCCAGTAACGAGCAGAACTGATGAAAACATTGCAAAAATTTGTCGAATTGTGGGTCAAAATCGTTGGCTGATTGTGAGAAGCATAGCAGACCAAGTAAACATCAATAGAGAAAGAGGAAAATCTTAACTGAAAATCTTGGCATGAGAAAGGTGTGTGCAAAACTGGTCCCGAAGGAGCTCACCAATGAACAAAAGCAAAAGGGGGTTGAAGTTTGCCAAGACCTTTTGGAGAAACAAGACAATGTTTTGGGCCATGTTATCACTGGTCATGAAACATGGGTGTATGAATACGACCCTGAAACAAAGCGTCAAAGTGCACAATGGAAGTCAGCCAATTCTCCACGACCAAAAAGTTCTCAGTCCATATCAAGAGTCAAGACGATGTTGCTAACCTTCTTTGATATCAGAGGGATTATTCATTAGGAATTTGTACCAACTGGACAAATAGTTAACCAAGTTTACTATTTGGAAGTGCTGAAAAGGCTGTGTGAAAAAGTTAGATGAAAAAAACCTGAACTTTTTGCCAACAATTCATGGCTCTTGCATCATGACAATGTACCAGCTCACACAGCACTGTCTGTGAGGGAGTTTTTAGCTAGTAAACAAATAACTGTATTGGAACACCCTCCGTACTCACCTGATCTGGCCCCCAATGACTTCTTTCTTTACCCAAAGATAAAGGAAATACTGAAAGAAGACATTTTGATGACATTCAGGACATCAAGAGTAATACGACAACAGTATTGATGGCCATTCCAGAGAGTTCCAAAATTGCTTTGAAGGGTGTACTAGTCACTGGCGTCAGTGCATAGCTTCCCAAGGGAAGTAAGTACTCTGAAGGTGACTGTAGTGATATTCAGCAATGAGGTAGTATGTAGCACTTTTTCTAAGATGAGTTCGCAAACTTAACTGTCATCCTTCGTACATCACATTTTATTTCTCCATTCATCAGTTAATGGGTACGTTGGTTGTTTCTACTTTTCAGCTATTACGAATAATGCTGCTATAAACTTGTAAGCACAAGTTTTTGTTTAGACATATCTTTTCAATTCTCTCAGAAGTGGAATTGCTGGGTCATATGTAACCCTAGGTTTAATTTTTTAAGGAACTGCCAAACTGTTTTCCAAAGAGGCCACATCATTTTGCATTCCCAACAGCAATACATGAGAGTTACATATATCACCAACACTTGGTATTGTTCATCTTCTTTATTGTAGCCATCTTGGTGGACGCGAAGTGGTATCTTATTGTGGTTTTGATTTGCATTTCCCTAATGACTTCTGATGTCAAGCATCTTTTCATGTACTAATTGGTTATTCATACATCTTCTTTGCAGAAATGTCTATCCAAATCCCTTGCCCCTTTTTGTCTTTTTATTGTTGAGTTGTTAAGAGTTCTTTATATGATTTGAATACAAATCCTTTACCAAATGTCATTTGTAAATATTGTTTCTGATTCTGTGGGTTATCTTTTCACTTTTTTGATGGTGTCCTTGGAAACACAAAATGTTATTAATTTTGACAATGTCTATTTTTTCTTTTGTTACTTGTACTTTTGGGGTTACAGCTAAGAAATCACTGCTTAATCCAAGGACATAAAGATTTACTCCTAAGATTTCTTCTAAGAAATTTATAATTTCAGCTCTTACATTTTGGTCTCTGATGTACTCTAATTTTTATATATGGTGTGAGGAAGGGTCCAACTTCATTCTTTTGCATATGAATATCCATATGTCTCAAAATAATTTGTTGGTACTGATTGTTAATTCAACTGTACATTCCTGGTAAAAACTTTACTTGGTGTGTATGTATGGTGTGTGTGTATGTGTGTGTGTGTGTGTGTGTTATATTGCTAGATTTTTAATACCAAATGAATAATTAACTTATTAAGAATTCTTACATCTATATTTATGGAGGCTATTGGTCCGTAGCTCTCTTCACTTGTAACATCTTAGTCAAATTTTGAATAAAATAGGTTGGAAAGAATTCCCTTTGCCTTCTTTTTCTGAAAGAATTGGTTTAAGATTGTATTATTTTTACAATTAAATGTCTAATATAACACACCAGTAAAGCCATCTGTGCATGAAGTTTTCTTTGCGAGATTTTGATTATAAATACAATTTCTTAAATATGCATATGGTTATTCCAATTTTCTGTGTTAAGATAGTATAAGTTGGATTTTTAACGGAATTTATAAATTTCATCAAAGCAGCTGAATTTATTGCACTCAATTGTACAGGTGTTAATATCATTTTATTATCCATTTAATGTCTGTAAGATCTATAATCCTGCATTGATATTCCCTTTTCATTCTTGATTTTGGTTTTGATTTTCACTTCCCTTGATATTGGTTATTTGTATTTTTTCTGTTTCTTTCCTGATCATACTTTCTAAGGTTATATAGATTTATTGATTTTGTTCAAGAAACCAAGTTCTGTCTTCGTTGCTTTTCTCTGTATTTTTTTTATCTTGATTATTTTGAATTTATCATTCTTAAAGCTTCTTTTTAAATATCTTTTTTAATTTTTCAATTATAGTTGACATAAAATATATTAGTTTCAGATGTACAACAGTGATTAGACATTTATATAACTTATGAAGTGATCACCTCAATAAATCCAGTATCTATCTGACACCAGTTATTACAATACCACTAACTATATTCCCCATGCTATACTCTATACCCCCATGACTATTTTGTAACTACCAAATTGTACCTCTTAATCCCCTTCCGCCTTCCACCATCCTCCCAACCCTGCCCCCAATCTCGCAGCTATCAAAATGTTCCGTATCTATGAGCTTGTTTCTGTTTTGTTTGTTTATCCTGTTTTCTAGATTCCACATATAACTGAAGTCATATGGTATTTGTCTTTCTGTCCGACTTACTCCATTCACCACAGTACCCTCTAGGTCCATCCATGTTGTTGCAGATGGAAAGATTTCATTCTTTTTTATGGCTGAATAATACGCCATTGTATATATGGACCTCTTCTTTATCCATATACCCATTGATAGATATCCAGTGCCTCCATATCTTAGCCATTGTAAACAATGCTGCAATGAACATATGGATGCACAAGTCCCTTTGAAGTAGTGCTTTGGTTTTCTTTGGATAAATACCCAGAAGTGGGATTTCTGGGTTCTTCTTGTCTCTTGTTATATAGCCTTTATTTTAAAAATGATTTTGTCTGGTATAAGTATTGCTACTCCAGCTTTTTTGTGTTTCCATATTCATAAAATAACTTCCCCCCACCTTTTACTTTCAGTCTGTGTGTCTTCTGATCTGAATTAGGTCTCTTGTAGGCAGTATATGTAAGGGTCTTGTTTTCTTGTCCATTAGACACCCTATCAACAATTACTTTACATGTAATCCATTTAGATGGATTAGTTAACTACAGATGTGTAGTTATTGTCATTTTATTATTTACGTTTTTTACCTTTGTTTTTTTTTCTCCTTAAAGAAGTCCTTTTAACATTTCTTGTAACACTGGTTTGGTGGTGTAACACTGGTTTGGTGGTGTAACACTGGTTTGGTGGTGAACTCCATTAGCTTTTTGTTGTCTGGGAAACTCTTTTTCTGTCCTTCGATTCTAAATGACAGCTTTGCTGGGTAATGTAATCTTGGTAGGGCCTTGCTTTTCATTACTTTGAATATTTCATAATAATCTTTTCTGGCCTGCAAAATTTGTGTTGAGAACTCAGCTGACAAACTTATGGAAGCTCCCTTGTAGGTAATTAACTGCTTTTCTCTTGCTGCTTTTAAGATTCTCTCTTTGTCTTTAACTTTTGGCATTTAATTATAATGTGTCTTGGTGTGGGCTTCTTTGGGTTCACCTTGTTTGGAACTTTTTGTGCTCCTTGGGCTTGTATGTCCATTTCCTTTGTCAGGTTAGAGAAGTTTTCCATCATTATTGATAAGGTTGACTTTAAGTCTTTTGGTATTTGTTTTCTATTTGTGTCATATGTTCACTGTTTTTGTTTTTCTGTTCCTCTTTTCCTGCCTAGTTTTGGGTTGAGTAATTTGTGGTACTTTCATTTATGTCTTGTACTTTTTTTAGTTATAACTTTTTTGTTATATTTAAATTTGTTACCCTAGGAATTAAAAAAGCATTATCACAAGCTATCTCATAGCAATATAAGAACCTTACAGTTACCTCATAAATAACATTATGGCTATGTAATTCCTAATGCACATATTTTAGACCATTTGTCATAGGTACATAGGTAACAGACACTCTCTTTAGTTTCTTAAATTTATTTTCCTCTTTGTGCTTAAGTTTGGATAGTTTGTATTAACTGATTCTCAAGTTTACTAAACATGTCTTCCACCCAGTCTCTTGTTAAGCCTATCAAATAAATTCTTTGTTTCTAATATTGAACTTTTCAGTTTACCATCTCCATTTTGTTGTTTCTTTTTATAGTTATCATAATTATTTTATTGTCCTTCTGTGTTAATCCCAATATCTGTGTCATCTGTAAATAAACTTCTATTGACTAATTTTTCTCTTTAAGTATGAATCACTTCATCAGAGGACTCATAACTTTTTATATGACAGACATTGCATGTAAAAGACAGTAAATATTTAAAATAAATAATATTTACCCTAAGAAAATAATACACCCTTTCCTCTAAGTTAGGATTGAGTCAATCTAATCTCTAGTTGAGGTGGTTCTAGGCTTGTGTTAGTTTTAGATTAAGTTCACTGTTGGCTAATATTTGAGGTCTGGATCAGCAATTTCCCTTAAGCAAAGTGTGGAATCTGAGCCCTGGTGAGACTCTGGAGACTCCTCTGCCTTATAATACAACTGCCAGAATTTTAACTATGGGAGATTTCCATTTGTTTCCAGTGAGGCACCAATTTTCTGTGATATTGAGGTGTTCTCTTTGCTCTTGATAACCTCCCTCAGCTTTCAGTGCCATGGCATATGTCTCTTAGTTCTTCTGCTCTGCCTCAGTATTTCTTTGGCCATTGCCATGCATTTGGTAAAAATCCTACACATCTTGATGGGTCACTCTCAGTTCTTTTGCCTATGGTATGCTTACTTAAAGAAGTCATAAGGAAGAACTAATGGTGAGTCGAAGACTCACCCTGTGACTCGGGCTTCACAGAATTTTAATCTGTCACCCAGCTCATATGTTGCCATAAATAGTTCATTAAAAGTTTGATGGTTTCGGAAGATGGTTTTTTAGACGTAAGTGTGCCATCTTCCCCAGCTGCTGGCATCTAGAATAAAGAATGCTTTTCTCCTCGAAAAAACAAAAAAAGAAACAAACAAAAAAAAAGTTTGACGGTTTCTCTATAGTCATCTATGTCAATTTTACTCCCCTTTTTGCTGGTCTGCCAGGAGTGAAGCAGTCAAGAGTTGTTGTTGTTTTTCTCTCTCTCCTAGGAAGGGCTTGTCTCTTGCTGGAATTTAGTTCATTTAGGTTTTTCTACCATATTCCTCTTTTTGGATGTTTTTTTTTAAATCTATGATTTTTATAGTTCAGCCAGCTCATTCTCATTGTTGGAAGTAGGAGCAACAGCCTCTTGTAACTTTCTTCATCCTAACTGGAAGTGAAAGTCTCTTTCTCACTTCTTTTGATAACTCCTTCTTGTGCACTTTAAGTTTTATATAGTCATGAGCCACATAATGATGTTTCAGTCAATGACAGATCACATGTATGATGGTGGTGCTACAAGAGCACAATAGAGCTGAAAAATTTCTATTGCCTATTGATGTTCTAGCCATCTTAACGTCAAAGCACAATGCATTACTCACGTGCTTGTGCTGATCTGGTATAAACAAACCTACTAAAGTCATATATATAGGTATAACACAAACAATTATGTATATACAGTATATACTTGGTAATGATAATAAACAACTGTGTTACTGGTTTATGTATTTACTATTCTATATTTTTAATTGTTATTTTAGTGTTTACTTTCTACTTCTAAAAAAATTTTCTGTAAAACAGTATGCTGTGTTTCACCAGCAGCATACTCTTACATCTCGTGTCTCTTACATCTCGTGTTTACAGCATCATTTGACTGCAGCATTTTTTCTTTCCCCAGTTTAATTATTTGTTGCTTCATAAAGTTAATGTAGCCTAGGTGTACAGTATTTATAAAGTCTACAATTGTGTACAGTCATTCCTAGGCCTTCACATCCACTCACTGCTCACTCACTGACTCACCCAGAGCAACTTCTAGTCCCGCAAATCCCATTCATAGTACATGCCCTATACAGATGTACAAATTTTTTTTATATTTTGTACTTTATTTTTACTGCACCCTTTCTACATGTAGATACACAAATACTTACCAATGTCCTACAACTGCCTGGAGTATTCAGTGCAGTAGCATGCTATACAGGCTTGTAGTCTAGTAGCAATAGGCTATAGCATACAGCCTAGGTGTGTAGTAGGCTATACTATCTAGGTTTGTGTAAGTGCACTCTGTGATGTTTGCACAATGATGAAATCACCTAACAATGACTTTCTCAGAACATGACCTCATCGATAAGTGGCACACAACTGTGTTTAAGTCTTCTTTCTATGACTTTGAGAAGAAAGTTAAGTCTAACAAAAAGCTCTCCGAAATCTCATCTGTGTTACCCTTTCTAAACAGACACTTACTGAGAATTTTTTTAAAGCCTCAGAAATTATCTTCATAAAAACAAAACATGGTAGATATTATACTGGGATCACAAAAAGCCTACTGAAAATTGAATAGCAGCATATCTGCTTATGTAACATGGCATGTAGGATTTCAAATTTTGTAGATTGGAAACAAGTATCGGGGATAAAGGACCATAATATATTCAATATCCATAATATATACAATTATCCATAATAAATGAAGGATTAATGGGGGTCCAGTCATCTATATTCAGATAGTTAAGATTTTGCTTCCTTGCTCCTTTCACATACCTTACCCCAGGAAGGACTTGAGGTATACTAAGGTATTTGTACTGTCATTTTACAGATAAGTCCTCTGAGATGCAGAGAGGCAGAGAGATCACACCAAGTCTCTCAGTGCACAAGGAGTGGAAGGAGAACCCAGGTTCCAACCTCCTGGCACTGCACTCATTCCAATACTTGTTCATTTCAACTGCAAACCCCAAGGAACTGATCTAATGTGCCATATTATCCAAAGGTGATATTTAACTTTTCATTTGAAAATAATTTCAAAATTACAAGATGGTTCAAGAAACACCCATACATCCTTCACCCAAGTCCACCCATTGTTAACATTTTGCTCCATTTGTTTTTTTAATTTGCTATCGTATCTATCCAACCATCCACCTAATTTTTTTCAGAACCGTAGAGAAGATACTGCTTATATGATGGCCCTTTACCCCTAGAAACTTCAGTTTGTATTTCCTAAGGGTAATGATGGTTCCTTACGTAACATAGTACAGTTATAACAAATTTAACAATGATACAACACTTTTTACTACCCATATTCCAATTTTGTAAATTGACCTAAATAATGCATTTAGAGCATTTTCCCCGTTCCTGTATAGGACCCAGTCTAGGATAGTTATTGGACTTAGTTGCCACAACTTTTTAGTATTATTTAATCTGGAACATTTCTGCAGCCTTTGTCTTTTAGGACATTGACATTTTTTAAAGAATACTGTTGACCTCTTTGATAACCAACGTTCACTGCTGCCTGAAGAAGGCAACCACCCTCACGCATGGCTGGTGGAAATAAGAACTGCTACAACCTTTTTGTGCAACAATTTGACAAAATGTAGCAAAAGCTGTTAAATATGTCATTTTTGACCCAGAAATTCCAAATCTTGGGCTCCCTTCTAAGAAATAATGAAAGAAGATTAATTTATGCACTAAAATGTTCATTACAGCATTGTGTAAAAGCCTAAATGTTTAATAATAGAGGATCAATTAAGTGAACCATGGTATATTCACACCATAGATACAATAGAGAGTGATAAAAAAAAATCAGATGGAAACACATAATTTTCATAATAAAAAAGTAAAATTTTTATTTTACAAATAAAATGTTTTTCACTTCTTTAAAACAAAACAAAAAGAATCCAGTTGACCCTTGAACAGCATGGGGGTTGGGCACTGACACTCCCTGTCCCCCCACCCCAGAATCCAAAATCTGTGTATAACTTTGGCTCACCGAAAAACTTACCTACTAATAGCCTATTCTTGACAGGATGTCTTAATGATAACATAAACATTGATTAACACAAATTTTGTATGTGATATGTAATAATATATTGTATTTTTATAATAAAGTAAGCTAGAAAAAAGAAAATGGTAATAAAATCATAAAAAAGAAAATACATTTACAGTATTTATTGAAAAAATCCATTTATAAGTGGACCCACACAGTTCACGCCCATGTTGTTCAAGGGTCAACTATATAGTCCTTTTTGTCTTTCTTCATAGAGTATTTTTCATTTTAGATTTGCCTGATGTTTCCTTGTGATTACATTCATGTTATGCAATTCCAGGTGGGTTACTACAAAAGTGATGTTGTGTCTTTCTCATGTCATCACATCTAGAGGCACATGATGTCCACCTGCCCCTCACTGATAATAATTTTGATCATACGGTCAAGTTGTTGCTTGGCTTCTCCATTACATACTTAATATCTTCCCCTACAACCAATACGAAATCTGTGGGGAAGACACTTTAACATCACAAAATAGCCTGCTCATTCTCAAAGATGAATTTTTCCAATAATATTTTCACTATGGCTACAAAAATTGATCTCTACATAGTAAAATAAACCTTATTTCACTTATACTCGAACAAGTTCCATGCCACTTTTAACATCTGTTTTCATTACAGTAGTCCATACATACTGGTATTTATTAAAAACTATTCATTAACTGCTATCTGGATATGATATGATCAATTTGATTTTTAAATCCAACTGGTATCAATACCCTCATTTTTGTTCAATAAAAAGAGATCTCTGTAACTTAGGCTACAGAAGGGTTTAGAAATTAAATGATATAATTGAAAGCATATTCTTTAAAAGAAATCTGTAAAAGAACGTACCTCTATTTATTCAAATTATATGTGGATTCTAGTTCTAATGATATTGATTATTACCTAGACTTTTTAAGCAGTATGATTTTGATGTGAGCTTTAATTCAAGGACTTAACTTGGATTAAACATAGTTAGCTTACATAAAATGTTCAAATGACCAGATGGCTTTAGTTTCTGAGTTTGGTACAAGCACAAAGAAGGCAATTTTCAGAAGGAGGGAAAATTGAAAAAAAGAACAAAAACACAACTTTTAAGAAATAGTTTTTCTTCAAGTAATTTTTTTTTTTTTAATTTTTAAAGATGCCTTCTTTCCCATTTTGCTACCACGGTTCTCAACATTATATGAGAGCATGTTTTACAAACCATCCTGAACAATTATGCCACTAATTCAACAATTCTGTATAGAACTCAGGAGACCAGGCGGGTAGGCCAAGTACTTACTTTCTTAAAAAGAATATAAACTTTGCTATAGCCCCTTTTCTCTTTTGAGCCCAGCTACTCATCTAGAGTTTCATCTTACTTGCAACACAATAAAATTCCAGCTTTTATCACAGAAGAGAATTTTTTATATATATAAATAGAATTCATCAGCTAAAGCAATAGTATTTTTCTTTCTTTCTTCTTTTTTAATTTTTTTTTTTTTTTGGAAAGGATTTGTAGCCAGAGGCTCAAAGGAGGAAGAAAAGGAGAGGGATTAACTCTCTGCAAAGAAGGTCAAAAACATAATTTACAAGTGAGGCAAGAGGAGCAGCTGTATCTGTTGGCCTAATCAAGACTACCAGCTGGAGAATTTACCAGCAATATGAAAACCATGTCCACCAGATGTCAAGCAATGCAACTGGAGGCTAAACATCTCTGGGCTCAACGCAGGACTCTCCCCTCTTTTTACCACCCATATTTCATGCTAAATAGTAAGGTGTCTTCCACAGGCCACCAGCAGGGATAACAAGAACACTTCCTCACGAGTGACTTAATAACATGACCGTACCCCACCAGACTGGCTTCAGTGTTGAAGTCCACCTCATACAATGTTCTTTTGTTAAAAAGGAATTTTAGCTCAGAGTCAACATATAAGGCGTGAGAGAAACAGAAATGGCTGCAAGCCATTCTTGAGCAAGGATTATTGTGGCTTATTACGCTTATTTTATATTTGGGAGCCATTTTGTCATTGGGAAGAAAAGAATGTTCTGAAAATATTTATTTGAATAACCATTTTCCACTCATTCTTAAACCTGTACTGTTCAATACGGTAGCCACTAGCTACATATGGCTATATAAATTTAAACTAGTTAAAATTTAAAGTTCTGTTCCTCGGGCATACTAGCCATGTTTCAAATGCTTAATAGTCACATATGGCTAGTGGCTATCCTATTGGGTAATGCATTATAAATATAAAATATTTCCATCATCACAGAAAATTCTATTTATTAGATAGTGTTGCTCTAAACCTGTAAATCACCTGTGAATGGGCAATTATAATTTCCTTCTCTATGTACTAGGAAATAAAGCAACCTTTATGAAATGAGTCTACTCATTTCTCTTATGAAATGAAATGAGTCTATTGATACAATACTTATATTAGGTGAGGGTGATACAAAGAGGAGGGGGAACTCAGTATTAGTTTCACGAACGTAAGCCAATCCTTGTCTGATGAGATGTACTTGTACGCTGTACTCACAGAAGGCCTGTGAAGCTACCGGCTTGCTGGATAATGTACAGAGGCCAGTCTGGATGAGTGTTATATGACAAATAAGCAATAAACTATTCTTTCTTACATGTATCCTTAATTACTTAATGACTCAATCAATCTATATCAGACAGTTTATATCAGAAGTTTCCTTATTTATATTTTCAAATGTGCAAAACAAATCATGTCCTTTAAAAAAAGAGTCTGCCCAACTTCACAGATTTGTAAATGAGGTACTTTAATGCCAAGTAAACAGCATATGCCACAGCTGTTTCTAAAACTTTTATGAACAAGAACATGAGGCCAGTATAAAATAAAATCCATCAATTATATTTCTTATTCCCAGCTCATCCACTGAGTGCAGGGAAGCCGAGCAACTCAAGAGGTGCTGCCTGGATGTCTAAGTGGTTCTTGTGACTCATTGAGGGATATGTGCCATGAGCATGTGACACACAGGGAAGAGACCTTAGACTCTGCGCATGAGGACGCCATGCCAGGGCATGCCACAACATACCCAGGTAGCACTTGCATGTATCTCAGCCACCTCCGCCCTCACATGTGCAGGACCCAGTCCAGGCCTCAGCTTTCTTTGCCTTGGTTTCTTTATCTATTCCAACACTCCTTACCCATCAGCTTCACTCCCATTTCCTCTTCCCAATCCCAGTTTCTTTTTTTCCAATTATTCACAATGGTCAAAGAAGAACAAGATGAAATAAAAAGTTGTGTAATCCTCCCTGCTCCGTCATCAAAAGCAAAAAGGACCTATTGTTTCTCTTTGGGATCATTAACTGTTGTTTATCAGATTCTCATAAAGATCGAGCTACTGCCCTAGAGAGGCTGAAAGAATCTATTCGTACCAACACAGCCTGTTAGAGGTTCATGCAATGGCTGCAAGGTTTTCAGGTTATGCCCCAGTTTTCCCGCTTACCTTGGCTTTCCCATCCTGGGCTGACATATATCCAACACACATGCTCTCTGTTGTGTGGCTCCACAGAAATTCCACTGCCATGTAAGAGAACACAAATAGGCACATTCAGATCACAGATGGAAAATAAATCTTTGCTTTTTAATAGAACAGTTAAAGATAGCTTTATACTTAACACACTCAGTTCTCTACTTTCCATTTGCTCCTTCATAAATGTCAAGATGATTTAGTACTCAAAACTGTGTAATGCCATTTACTGCGAAATGAAAAATGTATTTCTTTCTTGTCAAAACTTATGATTATTACATGTAAAATAAATGCTCTTCTGTTTGAAACTTGTAACATTAAAGACACACACGTGCACACACACTCATACGTACAGTACACAGTGATTTAATAAATGTAATATTCCATAACGTAGTTTCCTTTAATACAGACACACACACACACACACACACACACAGACACACACACGTCTTGGTTTCTAAATACCATTCTGCATGAAAAGAAATCAGGATTCCTTGAAGAAATGTCAATTCCAGGGCTGGGGCAGAGAAAATATAAAATGAATCTGTAACATCTTGTTGTGCCAGAAAGTAAGGCAGTGATCAAAGAATGATAAGGACTCGGGGTCAGCCTGAAGGGGCTCCTGCTGGCCAAATCTGTGTCAACTGTAGTACCAAAATAATAATAGTAATGAATTATCACCACTGAACAAAATGAGAACCAATGGGCCCACACTAACGCAAACAAACAAATGAATAAACAGGGAGGAAGAGAAAACTCTTCCTTGCAGCAGAATGCCAACTAACAAATACAGAAAAAAATATTAAAGTTAGTAAACCAGCATGTGATAAAATTAGTAAAAATTTGAAGAGAAACACTCTATTTCATAGTCTCAAAGTATCTCTCCACAAATTCTTATTAAATATAAAGGGGGAAAATGTAAGTTCACTGTGGAAAAACCTGATGGACTCCACGTTAGGCAAATGATTGAAGCTAACATCACCAGTCAAGGGACAGACAAATCAACACCATGTGACTTCTCATAAGACACCCTGAGAATCATCACAACTTCTGTGGTATTCTTGCCAAAAATGCAGAACCAGGATTACATGACGGAACACCATACAAACCTGATATGGGAGCACTACTAAATAACTGGTATAAACTCTTCAAAAAAGTCAAAGTCAAAAAATAAAAAGAAAGTTGAGAAACTTTCATTTCAATGGGAAAGTTGAGAAACTGTCCCATTTCAAAGAGAAAACGGAGACTTGACAACTAAACGCAATGCGTCATCCTGGATTGGACCCTGGATTAGGGGGAGAGGGTATGTTGTAAGGGACATTATTGAGACAATTGATGGGAGTTTGAAAAGGGACTATGGATTCAATAATAGTGCTGTATCAATATTAAATTTTATGATTTTGGTATCTGTATGTGATTAGAAAAATGACCTTGTTCTTAAGAGACACACACTGAACTAGTAGGGCTAAAGACCCCTGAAATCTCCACCTTGGTCTTAAATAGCTCAGAAAATGTATACGTGTGTGTGTGTGTGTGTGTGTGTGTGTGTGTGTGTGTGTGTGTAAAAGGAAGATGGAGGGAAGTAGGTAGTAAGAATGGCAAAGTAAATGGGGGAAAATGAAAACAGTGGGTGAATCTGGTAGAGGAATTATGGCTGTCCCTTGTACTTTTCTGTAGGTTTGAAATTATGTCTAAATTAAAAGTTACAAAAAGAAAAATTCACAAACATACAAAGATACACACAAAACTTTGTTACTTTCCAGTACACACTTTCAAAATTCTAAGTTTTTTTAAAAGGCATTTTTTAAAGTTTTGAGGCACTTCTCCAACAAAAATTTCAAAAGTCCCTGATAATAAAATTGCATTGCTCAACACTAAACCCTCTGGGTCCCAGGCCATCCATCTGTTTATATCTCTGAGCTAATTAAGCCTGAAGACAAGTGTTTGAGTTGAGACACAACTGTGGGATCAGTGATCCTAGACTCTGAAGGTTTTGCCAGACATGTGGGGAAGAAAGAAGCAGTAAGGGGCAAAATTGAGTTCCTCAGATACATGGCTCATTCCCTCATCATTAATTAATTATCAAACCTGCCAACCTGCTCAACAGACGCTCTGCTGAAGAGTGCAGGAAAACAGTCTCACGCAATGAAGCAAGTTCTCTTCACCAGATGTTTTTTCTTCCTCACACATCTCCTTTGAACTTCAAAAATCTTGAAGACCAGAGCAAGGTCTGGGATATTCTAAATTGCCTAATAGAGCAAAGGCACTCAAGTCTTACTGAATTTCCCCTAGAGTAGAGTGACAATGCACTTGTACAAAGTTAAAGCAGTTCTAAAATTGTGACTTCTCCTTCTGCCCCAAATGTTACAGTGGTCACTGCTCATATAGTCAATGTAGTCATGAAGGTGAAAGATAAAAATATTACATTTTATGTATTTCTTTTTAAAGACACATTTTTGGTGATTTTAAACTACATTGTTCTCTCTAAAAATATAGCCTTCTTTAAAGACATACAATATATTAAAAAATTTAGACTTACAAATCAGAATAAATTGGGCATACTGATTGAATACATTAAATGTTTTTATATTGAAGGGTTTTCAATAAAGTTTCTAGGTATAGAATTTAGGAGTCCTTAAAGAAAGTAACTCAATGTTTAGAAATTCAGTCCACTCTTTTCGCAAACCAAAAGGAAAAAAATGAGGTGCATTGTACTGACACATTGTTTTTAATACCATCAATTCAAATCAGCATATAGCGATCAATTCATCAGTTCAGTGTATAGCTAGTTCAGTCTAGCTTGAGAAATTCAACAGAAATTGCCTACACTTTAAATTATAGAATGCTTTTGAAAAGAAGACTGCTTTCACTTCTTTTAGTTCCTGTCTTAAGAACAAATTATTTCTTAGTGAAGGACTTCACCAAGAGAAGCAGGAGAGGGAGGAACTAATTCAGAATCTGTCATATGCCAGGCACTGTCTTTTGCAGTAAAACTCAGAAAGGTTGGATGGGAAACCTGAAGCTCACAGAAAGTAAGTAACATGGTTTAGGTCATTTTAGAAAGTGCACAAACCGAAATTAAAACTGAACTTCTGGATTCCTAAACCTGTGATCTTCCATTGTTCTATTACTCTGAAATTTGCTCAGTTTGAAAAGAGGAACTTAACAATTAGTGTTATATATTAAGAGGATTAAATTCCTTACAAACAACAAAGGACCACACATCAAACACAAACACAACTCTTAAACATTTTTGAAGGAAAGCTTTTAAAACTATAACAAAATCCAGAGATCATAAAAAACAAGATCAATATATCTGACTACATCAAAAAAATGCTTATAGTATTTGCTTTGGCATGCAGGGAAAAAAGGTCAAGAGACAAATTACAAACTAGGGAGATATTTACAATTCACAACACAGAAAAAGGACTAATTTTCTTTTTTCATAAATTTATTGGGTTGACAACTGTTAGTAAAATTACATAGATTTCAAGTGTACAATTCTGTAATACATCATCTATAAATCCCATAGTGTGTTAACCACCCAGAGTCAGTTCTCCTTCCATCACCATATATTTCATCCCCTTTTCCCTCATCTTCCTCCCCCCACCCCTCTAAACCTCTGGTAACCACTAAACTATTGTCTGTGTCTATGAGTTTTTGTTTCTCATTTGTTTGTCTTGTTCTCTTGTTGTTTTTGGTTTATATACCACATATCAGTGAAATCATAGGGTTCTCTGCTTTTTCTGTCTGACTTATTTCGTTTAGCATCATACTCTCAAAATCCATCCATGTTGTCGCAAATGTTCCTATATCATCTTTTCTTACCGCCGAATAGTATTCCATTGTGTATATATACCACAACTTCTTTATCCTTTCATTTATCGAAGGACATTTTGGTTGTTTCCATGTCTTGGCCACTGTAAACAAAGCTGCAATGAACATTGAAGCACACGTGTCTTTATGGATAAATGTTTCCAGATTTTTTTGGATAGATACCCAGGAGAGGGATTGCTGGGTCATATGGTAATTCTATTCGCAATTTTTTGAGGAACCTCCACACTGCCTTCCGTAACGGCTGCACCAGTCTGCATTCCCACCAACAGTGTATGAGGGTTCCTTTTTCTCCACAGCCTCTCCAACACTTGTTACTATTTGTCTTGTTGATGATAGCCATTCTGACGGGGGTGAGGTGATATCTCATTGTGGTTTTTATTTACATTTCTCTGATGATTAGTGATGTTGAGCATTTTTTCATATGTCTATTTGCCATTTGTATGTCCTCTTTAGAGAAATGTCTCTTCAGGTCCTCTGCCCATTTTTCAATTGGGTTGTTTGCTTTTGTTTATGTTGAGCTGCATGAGTTCCTTGCATATTTTGGATAATAGCCCCTTATTAGAGGCACTGTTTGCAAAAATCTTCTCCCATTCAGTTGGTTGCCTCTTTATTTTGTTGATAGTTTCTTTTGCTGTGCAGAAGCTTTTAAGCTTCATGTCGTCCCATTCGTTTATTTTAGCTTTTACCTCC
Organism: Rhinolophus hipposideros; assembly: GCF_964194185.1. Classification (NCBI taxonomy): domain Eukaryota; kingdom Metazoa; phylum Chordata; class Mammalia; order Chiroptera; family Rhinolophidae; genus Rhinolophus; species Rhinolophus hipposideros. The sequence goes on from NC_138068.1 coordinate 33,786,133, forward strand.
ATTGCCTTTGGAGTCAAATTCATAAAATGCTCTTAGAACCCAAGGTCCATAAGTTTAGAACCTATGTTTTCTTCTATGCAGTTTATTGTTTCAGGTCTTCTGCTTAAATCTTTGATCCATTTTAAATTAATTTTGGTACATGGTGACAGATAGCAGTCCAGTTTCTTTCTTTTGCACGTGGCTATCCAACTCTGCCAGCATCATTTATTGAAGAGGCTGTCTTTCCTCCATTGTATGTTTTTAGCTCCTTTGTCAAAAATTATCTGTCCATATTTATGTGCTTTTATTTCTGGGTTCTCAATTCCATTCCATTGGCCTATGTGTCTGTTTTTCTGACCAATACCACGCTGTTTTGATTATTGTAGCCCTGTAGTACAAGCTAAAGTCAGGGACTGTGATACCTCCAGCATTGTTCTTTTTTCTTAAGATTGCTGGCTATTCGGGGTCTTTTGTGGTTCCAAACAAATCTGATGATTTTTGTTCTATTTCTTTTAAAAACGTCATTGGGATTTGATGGGGATTGCATTAAATCTGTATATTGCTTTGGGTAATATGGCCATTTTAACTATATTGATTCTTCCAATCCATGAGCACGGAATGTCTTTCCATTTCTTTGTGTTCCATTTCTTTTCCATTTCTTCTTCAATTTCTTTTAAAAATGTCTGATAGTTTTCAGCATATAGGTCTTTCATATCCTTGGTTAAGTTTATTCCTTGGTATTTTATTCTTTTTGCTGCAATTGCAACAGGAATTGTTGTTTGTATTTCTTTTCTGAGATTTCATTGTTAGTATATAGGAATGCAATGGACTTTTGAACGTTGATTTTGTAGCCAGCAACTTTACTGTATTCGTTGATTGTTTCTAATAGCTTTTTGGTGGAGTCTTTACAATTTTCTATATATAGCATCATGTCATCTGCAAAGAGTGACAATTTAACTTCTTCATTCCCAATTTCGATGCCTTTTATTTCTTTCTCTTGCCTGATTGCTCTGGCAAGGACTTCCAACACTATGTTGAAAAGCAGACGTGATACGGAACAGCCCTGTCGTGGTCCTGAACATAGAACAAAGGGCTTCTGTTTTTCACCATTAATTATGACATTAGTTGAGGGCTTCTCATATATGGCCTTTATTATGTTAAGGTATTTTCCTTCTGTACCTATTTTATTAAGTGTTTTAATCATAAATGGATGTTGTATCTTGTCAAAAGCTTTTTCTGCATCAATTGATATAATCATATGATTTTTGTCCTTTGTTTTGTTTACGTGATGTATCACATTGATGGATTTGCGGATGTTGAACCATCTTTGTGCCCCGGCGATGAACCCCACTTGGTCGTGATGAATAATCTTTTAATGAATTGTTGTATTCGATTTGCTAGAATTTTGCTTAGGATTTTTTCATCTGTATTCATCAGAGATACTGTCTGTAGTTTTCTTTTTTTGTGTTGTCCTTACCAGGTTTTGGTATCAGGGTAATGTTGGCCTCATAAAATGAGTTAGTGAGTACTGTCTCTTCTTCAATTTTTTGGAAGAGTTTGGACAGGGTTGGTATTAGATCTTCTCTGAAGGTTTGGTAGAATTCACTAGTGTAGCCATCTGGTCCAGGACTTTTGCTTTGGGGAAGGTTTTGGAGGACTGATTCAATTTTGTTACTGGTGATGGGTCTGTTTAGATTTTCCAGTTCTTCAAGGTTCAGCCTAGGAAAGCTATATGTTTCTAAGAACTTGTTTATTTCTTCTAGGATATTGAATTTGGTGGCATATAGTCTTTGATAGTACTCTTGGATGATGCTTTGTATTTCTGTGGTGTCCATGATAACTTCCCTTTTTTCAGTTCTGATTTTGTTAATTAGTGTCTTCTCTCTTTATCTCTTGGTGAGTCTAGTCAAAGGTTTATCAATTTTGTCAATCTTTTCAAAGAACCAGCTCTTTGTCACATTAATTTTTTCTATTGTCTTTTTGTTCTCTATTTCATTTAGTTCTGCTCTGATTTTTGTTATTTCCTTACTTCTACTGACCTTGGGTTTCATTTGTTCTTCTTTTTCTAGTTCTTTGAGGTGTAACATGAGGTTATTTATTTGGGATTTTTCTTGTTTCTTGAAATATGCCTTTAATGATATAAATTTCCGTCTTAAAACTGTTTTTGCTGCATCGCAAAATTTTGGTAGGATGTATTTTCATTGTCATTTATTTCTATGTATCTTTTGATGTCTCCTCTAATTTCTTCTTTGACCCGGTCGTTCTTTAAAGGTGTGTTGTTTCATCTCCATATATTTGTATTTTTTCCTGATTTCTTTTTGCAGTTGGTATCCAATTTCAAAGCCTTGTGATCAGAGCATAGGCTTGGTATGATTTCAGTCTTCTTAAATTTGCTGAGGCTGATTTTATGTCCCAATACATGGTCTATCCTTGAGAATGTTCCATGTACACTAGAAAAAAATGTATAGTCTGATGTTTTAGGATGAAGTGGTCTATATATGTCAAATATGTCCATTTCATCTAATGTGCCATTTATGGCTGTTATTTTGTTATTTATTTTCTGTTTGGATGACCTATCCATAGCTGTCAATGATGTATTTAAGTCCCCTAGTATAATTGTGTTTTGGTCAATTTCTCCCTTTAGATCTGTTAGTAGTTGCTTGGTATATTTCGGTGCTCCCTGATTGGGGGCATAAATATTGATGACTGTTATGTCTTCTTGTTGTATAGTCCCCTTTACCATTATGAAATGTCCATCTTTTTCTCTTGTTATCTTTTTCACCTTGAAGTCTGTTTCATCTGATATCAGTATGGCTACATCTGATTTTCTCTGGGTACCATTTGCTTGGAGTGTCAATTTCTATCCTTTCACTTTGAGTCTATGTTGTCCTTGTAGCTGAGATGTATATCTTGGAGACAGCATATGGTTGGGTTTAGTTTTCTGATCCAATCTGCCACTCTGTGCCTTTTTATTGGTGAGTTCAGTCCATTTACATTTAGAGTGATTATTGATATCTGAGGATTTCCTGTCATTCCTTCTTCAGTTTTCTAGTAAGGCTGTGTCTCCATTGTTTCTTTGCCTTTTTGTTGTTGTCTGTTATTTCTATTTGGTAGGATTCTATGATGTTTCCCCCTGTTTCTTCTTTTATTAAAGTATATATTTCAGTTCTAGATTTTTTTTGAGTGGTTACCTTTAAGTTGATTTAAAACAAAGTTTGATATTTAGAGTATTCCATTTTCTTCGGTATGCTTCCTTTCTCCATTTCCATATTCAGGATCAGGCCTTTATTCTCCCCCTTTTTATGTTTTGGTCGCCACAAATTGTCGCTGTTGATGGTGTTCGAATAGCCTCCTTTTGTATTTCTTGTAGTGCAGGTCATGTATTAGAAAATTCCCTCAGCTTCTGGATGTCTGAAAAGGTCTTCATTCCTCCTTCATATCTAAAGGACATCTTTGCTGTATATATTATTCTTGGCTCATAATTTCTCTCTTTCAAAAGTTTGAATATTTGGTTCCACTCCCTCCTGGCTTGTAGAGTTTCTGCTGAAAAATCAGATGATAATCTAATGGGCTTTCCTTTGGACGTTACCGTCTTCTTTTCCCTGGCTGCCTTAAGGATTCTTTCTTTGTCGTTGATTTTAGACAGCTTCAATACAATGTGCCTTTGAGAAGGCCTGTTGGGATTGAGGTAATTAGGTATTCTATTTGCCTCTTGGATTCAAGGATCCAGTTCTGTCCACAAATTTGGGAAGTTCTCATCGACAATTTGTTTGAATATATTCTCTGTTCCCTTCTCTCTTTCTTCTCCTTCTGGTATGCCCATTATTCTTATATTGCTCTTCCTGATGGAGTCAGAAAGTTCTTGTAGAGTTCTTTCTTTTCTTTTAAGTCTCAAGTTTCTTTCTTCTTCCATCCGTGTAATTTTCAGGTTTCTATCTTTGATGTCACTGATTCTTTCCTCCATCTGGTCAACTCTACTACCTAAGCTGGCTATTTCATTCTTAATTTCTTCTATTGATTTCTTAATCTCCAGAAATTCTATTTGGTTCTTTTTCAAAATTTCAATCTCTTTCGTAAAATGCTCATGGTGTTCTTTGATTGTATTTCTGCGTTCATGAAACTGCCTTTCTGTGTTTTCTTGCATCTTGTTGAGTTTTTTCAGAATTGCAATCTTGAATTCTCTGTCATTTAAGTCACATATTTCTATATCTTTAAGTTCATTTTCTGGAGACTTTTCACTTTCTTTCTGAGCTTCTTGCTGCCTTGGTTATTCATGGCAATTGCTGATTTATTATTTCTCTTCCTAGACATCGACAGGACTGGCTTCTGCAACAGGTTGATAGGAAGAGGTCTTTCTTTTGTTTTCCAGTACTTGTTGGTACAACGTTTTATTTTCTCTCCGACTACAGGCTTTTTTCTCTCTCACACGGTAGTGCTATGTTTTCTCTGCACTATTCCAGCTTCTCACAAAATGGGGGAATTCCCTGGGAGACGGGCTTCTCTGTTAATAGTTCCCCTGGGTCACAGGGGGCAGTGTCCTTGTGGGTATGTGGAGAGCCTTTGAAGTTCCAAAGCTCTTCCTGCACCAGATTCAGAGCCGTGAGTTTCAGCAGCTCTGTTTACTCCTGCAGAGATCCGCCCAGCTAGGTGGGGCCAGGGGCGGAGTGAGTTGTGAGAGGTGGCCCAGAGCAATGGCCGCAACCACCACCACAGCCGGTCCTGTTTCTACAGCTCCCTCCTCTTTGCCGAACTAGTTGGGCTGCGAATCTGTTTCTGCGGTGCACAGTTCTCAGAAAAGCAAATATTCTGTTCTTCTGATCTGACCCTGCTACTGTTCCACTTCCAGCACCGGGCAGGTGGGGGCGGGGTGAGCTCTGGGAGGGTAGGGAGGGGACAGCTAGTCTCAGTGCCTAAAGTTTCCATTCTCTGCTTGACAGTGAGGGCTTAAACCACCGTTTTCAGCCTTCTTCCCTCAGTCTTTTCTCCAAGGTCTCTGCCGTGAGTAATGGGTTCAGCCGTGTTATTTGCTGTCGCCTCAGCCCTGTGGGCCATAAGCGGAGCCCTAGCAGCCCGAGTTCTTCCCTCTTCCGCAGCTGCGGTAGTTCCGGGATGCAGCGAGCTCACAGCACTGAGCTAAGTCTGCATCCTGCGCCCGACTCCGCACTTCTCCGTTCCCTCCTCCCCTGCTCACGTGATTCGCCCACCTTTAGATGAATTCAGTAGTGGGCCTCTTCCTCTTGCCTGCCTGCTGTGCAGGGAGTCCTTTGTGGAGTTATAGTTGTTTGATTAGTTGTAATTTCTAGGGGAGCTTAACAGAGGCTCACCTCACGCTGCCATTTTGATGACGTCCCTAATTTTCTTAATATATAAAGATCTGCTACAAATCAATAAGAAAAAGACAAATATCCAAAGAGAAAGCAAAAAAGGATATGAACAAAAAGAAATATGAATGGCTCTAAAACACAAAATGACATTCTATTTTGCCTACTGAAAGAAACGCAAATTAAAACCACAAGATACCATTATTCAACTATCAGATTAACAGATATCAAAAAGTTTCAAACAACGTTTTTTGTTAGCTGGGATGAAGAAAGCACTCTCAGAATAATGGTGGCAGTAGGGCCATTTGGAAATCCATTCTTGTAATTTGTGTAGTTATGTTCTGTAAGGTCATCATGAACACTGAATTAGCAAATATGGAGCTATTGCTCCTGCAAGCCTCTGGTCACATTTTCAATCTATAAGTAACCTTATTTTATGTGTGTTTCTGTTAAAGACATATTACTTAATATTTATTTCTTATAAATAATTAATTATATGCTGTATTTCTTTATAAAAAAACACTAGCCAAGCAGAGTTTAATTATTCCTGGTGGATAATGTGCCCATGAATGTCTGTCTTTCAGCCTCACAACAATGTTGTTCCCTAGACTCTTTTTATTGGTCATCATCTCATGAATCCTTAAGTATAGCTACTTTTCCAGCTTTTCCACAGCTTCAATATGTACCATAGATGTTACTTTAACAGGTTCTGGAGCAGTACACAGATTGGTAAGTTTCTTCTTCCTTTTTCTGGATGTACGGTAATGTTGGTTCATTAACTTTGAACTCAAGGCCAACAACACTATAACTCTAGCTTAAATGGAGCTTATTCAACATGCACATTTTCTCCACAAGACACCACAACCTCCTTGCACTTAGGAACACTAGAGAGCATTTGAGCACTATTCTTGTAGGCTACTTTTAAACAGCAAAATCAGCAAAAAGCAAAAACGTGAAAAATGCAACACTAAACAGACCACCAAAAGGACACTTGTTTACAGAAAGAGAGCTGAGACAAGAAGGCAGGTAACCTGAGTGTATCAGGCGACTCAAAGTTTTCACCACTCTGCACATGCCCACAAACGACTGTGGAAGTGCCAGAGGTACTGATTTTGATATTACAAATAAATTCCAGCAACTAGGAAAATTAACAAATGTGGAATATGCAAATAATGAAGATTGACTGTAGTTATCAAAATGACACACCCTTTGATTCAGCAATTATACTTCTAGATATTTATTCTACAGATGCCTTTAATGTATGAAATAACTTTTTTACAAAGATATGCATTGAAGTAGTTTTAATTAGGAAGAAACTAGAAATAGCTTAATTGGCTCTTGTTGGAAGTATATATATATATAAAAAAACTATAATACTCTATCAACTGACTACTATACAAAAATAAAAACGAAGAAGGAAGCTCTACCTGGGTGACATGGAACCATCGACATTAAGTGTTTTTCAAACTTTTTTGACCGTGAACCACAGTAAAACAAAAACAAAACAAAAAAGCCCCTCTGTGTTATCACATAATACACACATTTCTTTACAAATGAAATTTCATGAAAGAATACTTACCATTGTACTTGAATTTGACCTAGTCTATTGGGTTCTTTATAGCCACTGCATTTAAAAGGTTGTACTCGTGACTCACTAAATTAACTTTAGATCTCATTAACATGATATATTCTGGTTTGAAAAAACACTAATCTACAAGATGTATAGTTTATCTAATATAAAAGAAAAGGTGGAGAATGATGTATAGAGATGGTGCTGCCATTTTTGTTAAAGAAAACAAAAGGGCATCATGGATAAACATGTTTGCAAATACAGAGATCTCTCTGGAAGAAGATTTTAAGAACTGGCAACAGTAGTTGCTACTGCAGAGGGAACTTGTTGATTCAGGGTACTGAGTGGAAGGCAACCAATTCTTCACCATATAGCGCTTCTGAAACTTCTGAATTTTGTCCTGTTTTTATTTATTTTCTATTTTTAAAAAATGCCCCTAAGAATCTCAATGACCTTGTTAACCTAAATGTATTATCTATGAAGAAGTAACTTATTCCCTGTTTAGATTGTGATGGTCTGAACAACTGAAATTTGATGTAATGGGATGTTAGCATATAACTTTAATTATCTTTCATGAGAATGCTTTATTATAATGTGAAACTGATCTATGCTTTCAAATTATTTCATGTCTCATGACTAAAACATGATCAAACCTTATGAAGGGCAATGAATAAGTCTCTACTTAAATTTACACTGGGCACACATATTTAAGGAAAAGCCTGTTATAGTAAAAAAGCAATCAAAACAAATGTTTATTTCCATTAGAAATAAAAAAATTCAAAATATATGTTTTATAAATGACTAGAAAACAATTATTTGTCTCAAGGGTAAAGTTTATCTCACAAAAAACTTTCAAAACTGTTTAAGTCCTGATTTATAATTGAAACTCAGCAAAGAGTAATACAAAGTTTGCTCCAACACAGTTACATGTAGGAAAAATTAATATTTCAATAAAAATTAATGAACATTTCTTACATCAGTGATATCAAGAAATATTTAACTGGTTTCTTGATGATGGGGACTAAATCTGAAATTGTTTCAAACTCTAAAAATTAAAGTTTATAGTCACAGTATTAAAGTGATTCTAATAATAATACAGCAAACTAGACTGATGCTAACATCACAGTATCAGGCTTTTTCCATATGCAATTATTACATATAGAAGACCATAAACTCAAGCAACCAGCAGAGCAAATGAATGGCCTGGAGTGACAGGTCTGAGCCTGTGAAAGTGCTATCCATAACAGCCTTTGGTGTGGTCAAGCTGAAGCATTATTTCCTTTCAGAGAAGCTTCTGGCCTTTTGGTAATGACCATGTTTCTTTGGTAGTGGCCTATGACTATTTACACCTCAATTACTGATTTGAAAAGGCTTTTGTTTTTTTAAAAAGCCAAAGCCCAGGGCCGACCCAGTGGCTCAGGCAGTTGGAGCTCTGTGCTCCTAACTCTGAAAGCTGCCAGTTCGATTCCCACATGGGCCAGTGGGCTCTCAACCACCAGGTTGCGGGTTCGACTCCCCCAAGTAGCAACGGCAACTGAACCTGGAGATGAGTTGCGCCCTACACAACTAAGACTGAAAGAACAATAACTTGAAGCTGAACGGCACCCTCCACAAGTAAGACTGAAAAGACAACTTGACTTGGGGAAAAAAAAAAAGTCCTGGAAGTACACACTGTTCCCCAATGAAGTTCTGTTCCCCTTCCCCAATAAATAAATAAATAAATAATTTTTAAAAAGCCAAAGCCCAGTGATGAGGCTACTACTGGAAATGCCCAGATCATGACACTATCTCCATCAGAAAACATTAAGAACACCCAAAGCCATGCTAAAATGATTTCCTGAATGGGCTTTACATGTGAAAGGTGGACACAGGGAATTGGCAGGATTCTTTTCCACCAAGTGGCTTTACAACACATCACCTCACAGAAGAACAATGTGCAAAAATGTCAACACTACTGATCCTGTTCCAGTGCGAGAGAATGGGTCAGGCGGTGATGTGCTGTACATGTGCTCCACGAGAGCGACAGGTCAATGACATTACAGGGACATTCAGAATGGAATTGTACAGTCTTAGAGGCCAGCCTTTCCGGCAAGTTGTATCGAGTGCTTTGCAGCAAATGAATTCACCTATGGGTGTAAATGCCCAAGAGCAGTTCTACTTCAGTCTCAGTGTCCCCCACTATATGAGACAGCCGTTAGCCCTTATGCAAGGCTTTGCCTCCTACTGACATTTAAATCACCACCTTCACCGGTTAATAGTAGAGCTGCAAGCTTCCTCTTATATGATTTTCCAGCCAGGATACCTTTCTCAAAATGATTCAAGAGTCATCCTGTTTAAATTATGTCAAACAAACTTTCCTTGCCAGAATCGCAAGCAAATTTTTTCTAACCAAACGGTTTCTCTTTTCTGACCAGAGAAGCCCTCAGCCACCCTTAAAAAAAAAAAAAAAAAATGTTGTTCTCCAATTGTTAACAACCCCCAGCTGCACTGGCTCCCGCACCCATTTAAAACTTCTCCGCCTGGCTTCACATCCCAGACTTTCTTGCAAGGAAAACAGAACTCTAAAATCAGAACTGTCTTGGACTGGGCAGTTGCCAAGTCAGCTGCTGCTCCTTAGCCTTAGATTGAATCGCTCACCCTAGGACATTTTGCACAGAGCTTAAGTTACTCCTTATTGAATAAAGATAAATTCATTTTTAAAATGAGAATGACGAACTGTAAATAGAACAGTCTCCTCTTATCTCCGTAGATCCCCCCAGCCCTTGGTAGGTTCTATATAACCGAATAGTGGGTTCATACAAGGATGTTTTACTGTCCTGACATGGAGTCCTTCAGAATCCTTAAGATTCATATAATGCATGTCCCATTATGGCCGTGAAGTAGCTTCGAGTTGGCTTGCTTCCCTGAAAAACTTGCACCACTGAACGGTCTTGGGAGATCTGGAGATAGAGTTCTATAGAAGCCCAGTTAACACTAAGCCACAAAAATAATTATTCTCTCTTTCCAAGGCGCACTCTGATTTGTCCAAGATTAAAGAAGGATGCTGACTAAAAAGCAAGAGAGAGATGTGGGTCAAATAGTAATACAAGCCCCCAAAGGATATTTCAATTCTCTTCCTGTTTTATCATTTTATTGTGTTAGAAACTGCCGGAAACAGGGGCCACTAGCTAGGGCTTGGAAGTTCTCTGTTGAACAGAAAAGTATTCAGTGAAACAAGTTTTATTGAAACATGATTTCATTCATTCAACAAATATTTTTTTAGGATTTATTTCATGCTAGGGTGATCTCTATTACCCTTTGAGCAGATGAAAATTGACTATAAAACTTGTCAAAATGTTTTTCTGAGAGTTTTAGGAGAACCACAGTAATAAGAATTACATAATCACTAGAATTCTATTCATAAATCTCTGTATTCTTCATTTCAGATGGAAATTTTTGTGGCAAAAAAAACAAAAAACACTCCTACATGGTTAGATTATAGCTAGAACTAATACTTCTCGTGATGGAAAAGAAAATTACACATGAAAAATTATTTCCAATTTTTAAAAAGTATATTAGTGATAGTTAAGGGGAGAAAAGTTCTGTTTTAAATCAAACAAAACCTATTATAGCTACTTGTAATCAACATCTTTGTTTTAAAAATAAAAACTAATTCTGAATTATATCAATTCAGAGCACTACCTCAACAGATTAATTCAACTCAATTGTTGAAGTCCAAATGTCATGCTTGCCTTATAAACTTTGCCTCTAATAATAAATTACTTAATTTGCTTCTTTCCAAGCGTTACTTTTTCACTGCAACATTCGTATATAGTCGAATGATATTTCCATGCCACTGATTGCGGCATTCAACTTTGCCCCATGAGCTCAGTGTTCCAGAAAGGAAGTTTAGGAAAGCAGATGTACATTTTTCTGTATTTTTGTGTTTTTCAAGAATGAATAACAATAGGACATTTTTGTACTTTAAAGTAATCATTTATTTTAATACAATGTAGCACCTTAACTGTATTTACTTAAAAATATAAATACTGTGATTATTTTCTGTGGATTTTTGACACATTTTGGAGAACAAACCTGAAATCAATTAACGCAATGAAAGGTTAAATAAGAATCCAAATGCCAGCCCTATCTCTTAAGCCTATAGTAAAGATATAGCAATCCCAAAGCATTGCTGAGGCACTAAAGAAATAAGCTTTCAACCATGACACTGGACGCTCTTATAGAACAAAGTGTTAGTTATATTTTTAAGTTAAGTTATTAACATCAGATGAATATCTATAAGTACCTCTTTGCCCACTACTAGCCTTTTAGCTAACTTGCCTTCTCTTTGAGCGTCATTTTTATTATTGTGTGAGCCCAGCAGAAAGCTTAGTCATGAGTGCTCATGGTGGCATGTTCCATGAAATGAAAATAAGTGATATTGCTGGGGCCCAAAGAATGAAGCTCCTTTGAAGTGTTTACACATGCTCACCAAATTTTTAATGCCAGTAAAACCAAAAAGCGCTTTGGAATTTTAACTTAAAGTAAAATGGCATTTTATCTTTTTAATGTTCCAGGAAGCATCAATTCAATCTAACGTTTTTTATTTTTAAACCATAGCTAGGTTTTCTATCAGTGACAAAAAGAGTATTGGATAAAGAATTTTGCCTGTTCTGAAAAGGGGAGATGGGGTGGGAAATGACACGTTTAAGTTCTATTATAACTGGCAAGTGAGAACAGTTTGATCTGATAGAGTTACGTATAAAATGATAAAGGGACTCATTATCCTTTCAGTTAATTATGTAAGAAATTGCAAAGACTCTCACAGAAGAAATCATATGATATTTATATAAAGTTCAGACAGGCCCACATGGGGGCTTCAAAGATATGGGTAATGGGCAATTTCTTAAGCTGAGTGGCGGGTCCACAGGTGTTCATTTTATTATTATCCTTTATAACTTACAAATATATTACGTTCTTCTTTTAAAAATATATGAAACATTTCATAGTAATGATGAAAACACAGGGGGGAAGCTGGACAATTAGAAACAATATCATGTATAAAATTTAATTACCAGCATCAGGAACATATTCCCAGGTAGCAAAGAGCCTGAGGTTGTTCTCTAAGTAAGGTGAGGGTAACCTAATGGGAAAGTAACAATTACCATGTGTGCTCATCAGATGATCAGGCTCTGCCTGAACTGTGGGCCTCAAATCTGTTTAGGAAGAAGGATTCCAACACAGGCTTGGCACAAAGGCCGCTGGCCTTACGAGCCTCTATGCCTCCTATGGCTTAAGATTTTCCTTCAATATATGGAGTCTGTTTCTCATTGATCCCCATGCTCACTGCTTCCTACTAATCACTGGAAGGCAGGAACCCTTGAACTTCATAAGGTCTGTCAGGCTCCCATCAGAGTGAGGGCAGGCTACAAGGGAAGATATGCACCCATACAGTGAGCGTGGCCTTTTAGGCCATATATTTGCATATATTCTAATTATTTTATCAAATCACAAGCTTAAAGTGGAAAAGAACTCAGTTTTCTCACTGGAAGGCTTGATGTGTCTTTGTTTACACAGCGATTAACCATACAGCAGTCTCAGTAAAGCACTCCTGTAGAGGCCTGGAAAGCACATGTAATTGTACTTTAGCAGGTAAAAATATATTGTGTTTTTTTTTTCTCTCTCTCTAAAAGCAAAGAAAATTAATTCTTTTCAGCTGTTTCATTCCAGGAACAGCATTTGCTTTGCGTTAAAGCAGTGATTTGTAGGCTGGGCTTTGCCAGCAGATTGTGATCTGGGGGGTGGGAGGTGGTGGGATGGGTGTTGCAAACACATTCTCGTCCAAATTGTCCTTTTACAAGACTGTTTGTAGAGGCTGTGTTCTGCAATCCATTTAAACTGTCTCCAAATCTTCTTGTTTCTGGACACTCGTCATTATCCAACATTTCCTACCCATATTGTTTGTTTTTAAGAGCATGTGAGGTTATTTTATGTGACTTTTCATTTTTCTAGAAGAGTGGTAAATTTATTTAAAATTTTCTGCAAAATAATTAGTAAGGAAATGCCATTTAGCACTTAATTTATTCATCCAATAATTCTTAGGAGCCAACTACGGAGAGTGAAAAGCAAGCTGGACATGACACGGTCCTTGTCCTCAAATGAGTTACAATCTGGTGATGTGACTCTCACAGGCAGTGGAATCTTTTAATACTTTGAAAGATCCTTCAAACCCCTATACCTTCCATGTGAGTCACTGGGGTTCAACCTTTGATCTGTTTCTTTAGAATAATTGGGTTCAGAACAAAAGGTTAAGAAGTGCTGGGAGGGGTGGACCCTTCAACACATGTCTAGGGTGTGTTATGGAGAGTGTCACAGGGATGCCAACTGCAAGCTGCACAAAGAGCAAAGGAAGGAACAAAGCACCTCGGGGAGGGGCTTCCACAGGTCTGCAAGAAGATTCCTGTCTGTCCTGGGTCTTAAGGAAGGAATGTAATTGGCTCAGGGAATTTCAAGTACAAGTAACAGCATATGAAAGTTACTAAGGACAAAACACCACCCTTTGGAAGAAGAACAAGTAATTTGGAGTGGCCAGAACTTGGGGCTTTGGAGATGAATAGAAGAAAAGAAGGAGCAGTCAGAAACGACACTGAAAGCATGTTCTGGGGTCATATGAGGGGAGTGCATTTCCCATCAGGTTAAGTAGTTCCCATCCATCTTCTAGGGAAATGAGCAACAGAGGTTAGGAGACTGTGTGTGTGTGTGTGTGTGTGTGTGTGTCCTCATTAAAGAATTAAAAGTAGGGAGCATGGGAGTGTTAGTAAGAGATACATATTTTGCTTTTATTTTAACATATAGAAAGTTATTCAACATTTAGCTTAGACATATAGTAAACTGATCACATATACTTTTATGGCTCTGGTTTTGAGCGCTAACCCTCCAATCCTGGGATTGTTGTGGATCTCTAAGCCACAACTAGGTCAGGATCTCCTTTTTGCCCTTTCTACTTCAGGACAGTCTGCTTCTCTCCTGACTGCCCTGTTTTTCAGTCCATGGTTAGGTTCTCTGTACAGAAAGGTCTGGTGGCAGTATGGAGGTGGGAAATGAACAGAGGTGGGAAGGCTAAGGAGCCAGTCCAGAAAAGACTGAATAGAGCCTGCAAAGTAGGAGGGAACTGATCACATTTGTCCCAGAGGTTCCAAAGAAGAGAACCAAGATCCACTGATACAAACTGAAGTCTGACAAGTCTAAGCTGCCTAAAGAGGTAACAGAGCACGCTGATTTCTCATTGTAGATTATCAAACTAGAGTAGACAAACTAGAGGGCCATTTGGCAGTGAGAGGATATAAAGGTTTATTAGTTATCTGTTGCTGCACAAATTATCACAAAGTGTGGTGGTTTAAAACAACAAACACCTACTATCTCTGTTTCTGTGGATACGGAATAAAAGAGTGGCTTTGTTGCACGGTTCTTGCTCAAGGTTTCTCATGAGATTGCAGTCAAGAACTCTGTCCAAGGCTGCAGTCATCTGAAGGCTCACTCAGAGCTGATGCTATTGGCAGGAAGCCCCACTGCCTCACTGGTTGTGGGAAAGAGGTCAGCTTTTTGCCACATGGGCCTCTCCGTAGTGCTGCTTGAGTGTTCTCACGACACGGCAGTTGGTCTTTCTCAGAATGAGTGACCCAACAGAGAGAACAAGAAAGAAGCCACAAGACCTTTTCTGACCTAGGCTCAGAAGTCATACACTATCACTTTGCCATATTTTTATGCATTAAAAGGGAATCTCAAGGGGAGAGAAATTAAGCTCCACCTCTTGCAATCAATTTATGGGCAAAGCACATGTAACGAGGTCAAACAAGAGAACTTTGAGAGTTCATTCATACCTAAGATTCTCTAACTGTATTCATGAATCAGTAAACAAAGGACAAACCTTGAAAGTGCCTGTATTTGAATCATCCCTCCCCTGAAGTAGCCCACTGGGGCACTTGTAATGGATGTATTTGTCAAGAGGAGTGGCTCAGTAATGGCTTTCAGGACACTCCATCAAAGTTCCAATAGGGTTTCACTGAAACTGCCTTTGTGGTGTAATGAAAACACTATGATTTTCAGAAAAGAAAGTAGATTCACAAAAAGCTGAAGTTAGAGATTGTTTTGATTATACTATTCTTGAGACACAAAAAAGTGATTGAACAATATACAATAGTTAATTTTTTTTAATTTGGGGGGTTATTTTGTTTTATTTGGATATGTAGAAAAGAAAGACTTCTAAGCATTCCTGGTTACTAGATATTTCTAAGCATTAAGGAGCCATGAGTTTATAAAGCTATATTTCATGAATTTTATAAAGCAATAAATCAGAAGTCATGGTCCAAACATGAAGCAAATGAAGCTGTGGCCTGACTTGGGGCAATTGATGCGGCACAGCACAGGAGAATTCACTTGAACTTGATGTTTGAAATATTCTCCTTCTATAGGTAGGCAGAGGTTTATGAGGCACTTCCCTTCTAATCCTCCACTACTAGAATCTGCAGTGAATAATATTTACACAATATTGATACTGTCAATGCTGGTTAGTAATTGTCACTGTTTGGAATCAACCTCTAATCAAAGAGACAAGTATAGCTATATGACAAAATGCAAATGTTAATAACCATGACAATAATGGTACGGTTGCTGGAGGTTGAGGTAAGGGTTGGGAGTGAGGAAAGAAGAAAAAAAGAGAAGAGCACATGAACTTCCT
This sequence comes from Rhinolophus hipposideros, assembly GCF_964194185.1. Taxonomy (NCBI): domain Eukaryota; kingdom Metazoa; phylum Chordata; class Mammalia; order Chiroptera; family Rhinolophidae; genus Rhinolophus; species Rhinolophus hipposideros. The sequence continues at coordinate 33,801,719 of NC_138068.1, forward strand.
AAACTTGCATAGTCTAAGAGGTAAGGGATGGTTCATAAAGATTATATAAAGCTCATGAATCAAAAGCAACAAAGGAACAAGACAAACAAAGAAACAAAAACACATAGATACAGACAATAGTTTAGTGGTTACCAGAGGGTAAGGGGGGAGGAGGGTGTTAGAAGAGGGTAAAAGGGGTCAAATATATGGTGATGGAAAGAGAACTGACTCTGGGTGGTGAACACACAATGTGATATACAGATGATGTATTACAGACTTGTACACTTGAAACCTATGTAATTTTACTAACCATTGTCACCCCAATAAATTTTAATTAAAAAAAAGGTGTTAAAGTTGCAACATTAAAATATATGATTTCAAGTTAGAGAAGCATTCTAACAAAAGTCGGGAAGAAAGGGGAGTGGGAAGTGGTGTAAGCTATGTACTTAATTTTTTACCAAAAAGGAGTCACAAGTTATTGACTAATCAAGAAACAGAAGAATGAACACGTTCTATAGAGTGAAGGTGTTTCCCACAAGAATAACCAGAACCAGAGACTGGTGGCTCTGGGAAGAGTGGCGAAGGTGACTTTCACGTCCCCTTTCCTATCCTTCTGTATTTGCTTTCTTACCACATAGTGAATATATGTAACTTTTTAAAAGTGAAAGATATAAAACTCCATGTAGTTGGTAGCATCGATAAGTTGCTACTAGTCTATGTTCACTAGATTTTAGTAGATAAACGTCACAAACATCAATCCCTCTAGTTAACTTTAACAAATGGCATGATTTCCCTTATTTCGTAAATTGACACTTTACAGTTCATTCCTCCTCTTGAGAAAGAGAGTAGGAATCAGTTTACAAATTCCTATCCTGATGACAAAAACTGTGTAATTTGAGCTAAAAATTCTATAACTTATCCTATAAATTCTATAAATATGTATGCATCTCCATACTACACCGAAAATACCTTAAAATTTTCAGGATTAACTCAAATGGGCAAGAGTCCAGGCTCAGTCAAGAACTGGCCCTCCATGCTCGGGACAGTCCATGAAGCAGTGTTAATAACTGCCCACACCTCCTGGAACTGGGGGTCATTCCATGCGCTTTCGAAAGGCCCAGGGACATCCTGTGCATATTTTAAAAGCAAACTCCCTGCTATCTAACTATGGAAGATATTCAAGGGATTGGACAATGATTGAGATACCAAAGAAGCAAATGGATAATTTGCCTTAATTTTATAAAAGGTGGCCATTTAAAAAAATATTTCCCTGGAGCAACATCAGTACCAAGTATGTAGTGGGCAGGCAGAAAGAGAATACAACAAGAAAAAGGCTGAGGTTCGTGGTCAAAGTCCACGTGGAGAAAGAGGCCTTCTATATAAAAGTTCTTTTTTTTTTTCTTTGAGGAATGAGGGGAGAGGTTTTACGAAAGCTCTTTGGGCTTCTATAGTAAAAAATACTTTTTTACATTCAGTCTTTTATTTTATAGACTCATAGAACCTCAAGGTATGAAGGGCCTTATACTACAGCAATTCATCACAATCACACAATATAAATCAGGCACCACCGATACTTTTCAAAAGGAAATTTATACAAAGGGTTGAACTACCACAGCTCCTGTGGATCACCAATAATGTTTATATAAAAAAATTACTTAGAGAAGAATGGATACATACACATTGGTACATCCATACAGTGAAATACTGTACAGCAATGAAAATGAACAAACTACTGCCACATATCACATGGATGAATCTAACAGGCTTAATATTAACTGAAGACATCAGACACAAATAGTATATATTCTGTGACTCCATTTATGTAAAATACAAAACTAAGCTAAACTAACCATGGTGTTAGAAGTCAACATAGTGGATAACTTTGGAGGGGGTAGAGATTGGGACAGGTTGCAACGGGGCTTTTGGGGTTGCAGTAAAGTTCTATTTTTTATCTGGGTACTGGTTACATGGGTGGGTTCAGTTTGTAATAATTCATCAAGCAGTTGCAGTCATGATGTGTGTAATTTTCTGAGTGTATGTCACTTCAATTAAAAAGTCAATTAAAAAATATTAACATAGGTCTCCCTGCTAGTTTATGTGGCACCTTTATGTAGATTTTTTTAAATGCCCCCTCTGGATGAATGATTTAGGAAAAGGCACTCCATGGGCAGAGATAGCCAAGTTTGGGCCTTGGCAAATGGAGGGTGGGCTGGGTTTTATCCCCACTGATGTGTTTAGCTAGACATAAAATCACACATCTGCATGGACATCTGCAAATCTGCAAAAACACAGCATTATGAGAAGAGCATGGCAGACATCCTTATTCTACAGATGTGGAAGTGGCACTGAATAGTAAGACTGCTGCATGAAGGCGTCATAGCTAATAAGCAATGGAGATGGGACAGACTTCTAGGTCAGTAGCTCTTCACATGGTTCTGGTTCCTTTTGGGGAAGAGGAACAGGAAGAAGCTTTCTAGGTTACTATGTACATTGTTATGCATCATCTCAAATGTTTTGTAGAATAAGGCAGGGAATAATTACAAAGTCCAATGTTCTTAATATTGGGCTTTAGTGAAGATCCTAGGTTCTAAGCCCGTTTGAAACATATGCTCTCAGAATATACTCAGAAGTAAACATCCATCTTTTAGATTTTTACCTATGCGAAAAGATCAGTAGAACAAAGAAGGTAAGATATCAACAGAGCATCCTGGCCCTCCCATAGCTTATTGACTTAAGGATATAAATCTTTCCATGTATTGGAAAAATGAAAGAGAAAGATACATACATAACATGTATGTCCAGCTTACCTAGAAGTGTCTGCTTATTTTGGGAGGAATCAGGCTCTGCAGAACATCTGCAAGATCGGAGAACAATCACTCCTCCAAGCACGCCATCTTCATTGGCCAGGAAAGGTGAACCTAGGCAGAAATGACTAGTGGTCATTTCTCAGTTCATTTTACTTTTTTCATTTTCAATTTTCATTTGGTTACCAGAACAAAAATGTGGTATGAATAATATCTTGAACGATGCCCATTTCCTGACAATCACCATTGTTCGTACCTTGTATAGGCTTGATTGCAAAGGCAGGCTGATGCCTGAACAGGGGTAATTTGGCAAAGACAGTGCCAGATGCTGCCAAGGCTGGAGGGGGGGGGGCAATGTGCATTACTGTGTTCAGAATGGAATTGGAAACACTACCAGATTAAAGGACCAAACACAAATACAGGAAAAAATGCTCAGCAACTCTCTTTGATCAGCTCTTAAGGATCACTTACCAGGCTCTCCCTGCTGTCAGGGGCATGCCACCAAAAGCTTTGATTTACTACCTTAAATTCAATTTTAAACAATAAGCCACAAACTTTATTACAAACATTTAAAAATGCTCCTGATGGTTTACACAAATAAGGGTGAAACTGTATTTCTATTATGAGAGTCTGGTGGTTAGAAACGACCGGGCCTCTTTGAGATCTCACACACTGAGCCAATGTGAGCATTTCAAGAACACTACATTTTAAAACCCCTCATTTTTCCTCCCTAAAGACATCTTCTTCAAACATCTGGCGTAGCAAGGGAGCACATGAAGAACAAATGCAAAATTAACCCAAGCACTATCAAAGAAAGTAGTAAAAATAAAAACCAACCAAACTGTATTTGGGGGAAGCTTCTGGTTAAACTTAGTAGATTAAGCACATGCACTTATCGCCACTCCTTCTTCAAATCCCAGTAACCAGAGGGGAAAGGAAGAAAAAAGGCATGACCCAATAAGGACACAGAAAAGATAGACAAAAAAAAACAAAAAACAAAAAAAAATCTGTGACCTTTTAGAAAATGGACAAGTAGCTGCTCACCTAGCAGACCTGTGAAAGCTGAAACCTTAGCTTCCATGGGGTATGGAGGAGGGAAGGTTGGTTGGAGTGCGGGGACATCTATAAGAAACCACCCAGAGTTGTCATCAAACCCAAAGGATCAGAATTGGAGGCTTCATGTTCTTCTGAAGGCAGGGGTGCAGGATGGGGCTGGAATGAAGGTGGTTAGTGAGAGTCCAAAAGGTTAGTCTAGACTAGGATGCTTGTCTACACCTGTCTGGTCCACAGCCTGTTTTTGTAAGGTCTGAAAGCTAAGAATGTTTATTTTACATTTTAAAGTGTTATTTTAAAAGGAAAAAAAAATGGGAAGAGGAAGAGGAGAAGAATATGTTATAGAGACCATGATATAGCCTGCAAAGTCTAAAATATTTATCTCTGGACATTTATGGAAAAAGTTTGCCAACTCCTGATTTGTAATCCAAAATTCCTGCCTAGATAAAAGTTACTTCTCCCTAACCCTAAGAAACCAGCATATTTATTCTCTAGAGAGGCTGAACCACTGGAATTTGAGACTTGTGGGTATCAGGCTCACACTAAGGCTGGATGGAAGCTCCATACTAAAAACAGGGGGTTGAAGTGGAAGCCTTTTATGCTAAACAGTGAGACAACAACCTCCCTTCACCCACAGGTTCCCAGGATGTAAGAAGTGAAGCACATATCCTCCAAGCAAGAGACTGGATAATTCCTTTCCAGCCACCCAAACAATGTAAAGACACACTTGAGAGACCCTAAAAAAAATAATTTGTCCTTGCCTTATGGTAAGGGCTTCCAAATGACAAGTGTGACTCATACACAGGTTTTCAATTCAGCTTCGTGGTATTTAACTGTTAAATAGTACAGACAACCTAGGATCACTGGTTGTTTTGGGTAGGCATCTAGGAAAGACAGAGATGAAAATAAGTAAAAAAGTAACACAGGAAAAACTTAGGCAAATGCACTGAGCAGAGGAAAGTTTTAAAAAAAAAAACTAAAAAGACAGAGATGGAAAATAGAAAAAAAAACTTAAGAAGTCAGAAGGATGGGCCAGAAGAGTCAATATCTGAATAGGAATTTCAAAAAGAGATGATAAAAGAAATGAAATGTCAATTAAATAATTCAAAAATTTCCAAGAATTGATGGATGGGTGCTCAGACTGAAGAGTCTTGTCAACCTCCCAGCATAACTCATGGAAAGAAAGAGTGCCATGAAGATATACCTAGGATGCCAAAAAAAGTATACACATTTTAAGAGATGTTATCTATGTATTACTTTTCAAAGTCGAATTGAATTCTGTAGCAATGTGTAGTATGACATTCGCTCAAAAGATGGTGTTAACCAAATGAATGCTGGCATCACCATGTGACAGGCAGGACAAACAAAATGACGGAAACGTGGTTGTTGTTCAAGGAGTGCAAGACCATTTTGAAGTGGTATTTGAAATTTAAGAACATTCTCCTGACTTAACACCCCTTGACTTTTAACTATGGGGGACCTTAAAGAATGTGGTGTACCGTAGAAAACCGTCTACGTTGGTGGTACTTCAGGAAAAATTGAAACGGAATGCGCAGTGATACAAGTGGACACTTTGGTCCATGTTGTTCAAGCAGTAGTTCACTGTAATCAGAAGTGTCTAGACGTTGATGGTAACCACTTTGAGCATCTCTTATAATTGCAGAAGTCAAATGTGACTTGTATTCATCTTTTGTTATTGACATATATCAAGTATTACAATTTTAATACAATTTTCCTTGTTAAAATGTGTATACATTTTTTTGGCACCATCTGTACAACTGTGAAATATCAAAATACAGAGGAAAGAGAGAAAAGTATAAGAAATTACAGATGGGAAAAGCAAGGGAATCAAGATCAGATTTCTCAACACAATATCGGGAACTAGAAGATTAAGATGTACTGTCTTCACAATGCTGAGGGAAAATTATTTCCAACCTAGACTCATACTCAACCAAAATGTCAATCAAATGAGAAAACAGAACAAAGCTTTACGACGACGCAAAGAATTTACCTCCCGTGCACTCTTTCTCGGAAAGCTGTAGGATGAATATGCCTTGGCAAAATGAAAAAGTAAGGCAAATAATGAGAAAGAAAGTAAGGTCTGGAACAGGAGATCCAAACCAAAAGAAGACTAGGGCTTCCCGCATGACACACGGCTACACAGCAGGCTTCGAGAGCCAACAGTCCAAACTTGAGCAGGAAGCTAGAAGAGGCCAGAGAGATATTTCCAAGGAATAAAAACTTAAACTTACATAATACATGTTGGATTTGAAATTATTGAGAGGAAATGTTTCAGATTTTGAGGGATGTTTGAGAATAAGAGTGATCGGTACCCACGTCCCATGCCCCCAAAAAATCTAAAATCTAAAAAATAACACTAACTGCAGAAAATAAGAATTTGTACAAGTAAGAAAATAGACTCACAATACACTGTGCAATTCTGATGCCATGAGAGGAAACAAGGCTCCTTGGGGTTGGAAGAATAAGGGAACTAAATCCCCACCTTCCCTAGTGTGATGATACAAATATCTACATTTGATATCAAAATAATATCTAAACCTGAAAACTAAAGAAATAGCTTAAGCACATTATGTTGAAATATATAAGCTCTAGAAGAAATAGCTAGGAGAGTCAAAGTACTAGCTTCAGGAGAAACGATACTGGGGTGGGGGACAGGCTACTCATTTTCATTACAACCCGAGATATTGTTTGTCTTTCTAATAAATGCATTGCTTTGCAAAGAAAAACAACACAAAATTAAACTGTGGAACTAGAGCAACTCTTTTAATCCTCAGACTCTTAGAGAAAGGGGAAAGGAGACAAGGAATTCACAATCATTGAGAAACAACACTGCATCAGGCCTTGGTTCCATGCTTTCACATTCTGCAGTTTAATTCTCACAACTACTCTGCCATGAAGTATTTTATTATCATTTTATAGATGAAGAAACTGAGGTTCAAAGAAATTCAATGAGTTGCCACAGCCATACCACAGTTAAGCAGGGAATGTGGCTTCCTCCCACATCTTCCTGAGCCCGCAGTCTTTGCTTCCTTTGTAGCAATGCTGCTCATTGAATGGGACACTGAATAAAGTCACATCACAATTACCAACTGGATACCCCCACCCCACCAGCCTTTAAACTCAGCAGCTCTAGAACGGTTCCTTTCCCCACCAAATCTAGGAACTTCTGGATTCCTTATAGCTCATCCAAGTTCAGGTCTCTCTACTTTTTCCCTTTCCAATGACTCAACATTTCAAACCATGTCAAATCCTGTCATTCTCAAAACCTAATTCCAAGACTCTATGGTGATAACAAAGTTGGGATGCCCTAAAAAACAAAAAGCTAGTGGGATTGTTATCAAAATGGTGGTGTGAGGTGAGCCTCTGTAAAGCTTCCCTGGAATTTACAACTAATCAAACAACTATTACTCCACAAAGCACTCCCTGCACAGCAGACAGGTAAGAGGAAGAAGCCCACTACTGAATTCATCTAAAGGTGGGCGAATAGAGTGAGCGGGGAGGGGGGAAGGGAGAAGTGTGGAGACGGAGCTGCGTGGGCACAGGACACAGACCTAGCTCAGTGCTCCAAGCTTGCTGCATCCCGGAACTACCGCAGCTGTGGGAGAGGGAAGAACTCGGACTGCTACGGCTCCACTTATGACCCACAGGGCTGAGGGGGCAGCATATAACACGGCTGAAACCAACACTCATGGCAGAAACCTCGGAGAAAAGACTGAGGGAAGAAGGCTAAAAATGGTGGTTTCAGCCCTCAATGCCAAGCAGAGAACGAAGCCTTAGGCACTGAGGCTAGCTGTCCCCTCCCTGACCTCCCAGAGCTCGCCCCACACCAGCTCCCCAGTGCTAGAAGTAGAACAGGAGCAATGTCAGATCAAAAAAATAGAATATTTGCTTTTCTGAGAACTGTGGACCGCAGACACAGATTCGCAGCCTAACTAGTTCTGGCAAAGGGAGGGAGAAGAGGAAACAGGACTGGCTGTGGTGGTGGTCGCCGCCATTGCTCTATGCCACCTCTCACAACTCACCCCACCCCTAGCCCCACCTATCTGGGCAGATGCCGGCAGGAGTAAACAGAACTGCTGAAACACATGGCGCTGAATCTGGCGCAGGAAGAGCTTTGGAACTTCAAAGGCTCTCCACATACCCACAAGGACACTGCGCACTGTGACCCAGGGGAACTATTAACAGAGGAGAAGACCATCTCCCAGGGAATCCCCCCATTTTGTGAGAAGCTGAAATAGTGCAGAGAAAACATAGCATTACCATGTGAGAGAGAAAAAGGTCTGCAGTCGGAGAGAAAATAAAACATTGTACCAACAAGTAATGGAAAACAAAATAAAGAACTCTTCCTATCAACCTATTGCAGAAGCCAGTCCTGTCGATGTCTAGGAAGAGAAATATAAATCAGTAATTGCCATGAATAACCAAGGCTACAAGACAGCTCAGAAAGAAAGTGAAAAGTCCCAGAAAATAAACTTATAGGTATGGAAATGTGTGACTTAAATGACAGAGAATTCAAGATTGCAGTTCTGAAAAACCTCAACGAGATGCAAGAAAACACAGAAAGGCAGTTTCATGAACGCAGAAACTCAATCAAAGAACAACATGAGCATTTTATGAAGGAGATTGAAATTTTGAAAAAGAACCAAATAGAATTTCTGGAGATTAAGAAATCAATAGAAGAAATTAAGAATGAAATAGCCAGCTGAGGTAGTAGAGTTGACCAGATGGAGGAAAGCATCATGACATCGAAGATAGAAACCTGGAAATTACAGGGATGGAAGAAGAAAGAGACTTGAGACTTAAAAGGAATGAAAGAACTCTACAAGAACTTTCTGACTCCATCAGAAAGAACAATATAAGAATAATGGGCATATCAAAAGGAGAAGAAAGAGAGAAGGGAACAGAGAATATATTCAAACAAATTGTCGATGAGAACTTCCCAAATTTGTGGACAGAACTGGATCCTCGAATCCAAGAAGCAAATAGAACACCTAATTACCTCAATTACAACAGGCCTTCTCCAAGGCACATTGTATTGAAGCTGTCTAAAATCAACGACAAAGAAAGAATCCTCAAGGCAGCCAGGGAAAAGAAGACGGTAACGTCCAAAGGAAAGCCCATTAGATTATCATCAGATTTTTCAGCAGAAACTCTACAAGCCAGGAGGGAGTGGAACCAATTATTCAAACTATTGAAAGAGGGAAATTATGAGCCAAGAATAATATATCCAGCAAAGATATCCTTCAGATATGAAGGAAGAATAAAGACCTTTCCAGACATACATAAGCTGAGGGAATTTTCTAACGCACGACCTGCACTACAAGAAATACAAAAGGAAGCTATTCAACCACCATTAACAGCAACAATTTGTAGCAATTAAAACACAAAAAGGGGGAGAGTAAAGGCCTGAACCAGAATATGGGAATGGAGAAAGGAAGTGTGCTGAAGAAAATGGAATACTCTAAACATCAAATTTTTTAAAAAATAAACTTAAGGGTAACCACGCAAAAAAAATCTAGAACTGAAATACATACTGTAATAAAAGAAGAAACAGAGGGAAACATCATAGAATTCCACCACACAGAAATAATAGACAACAACAAAAAGGCAAAGAAACAATGGAGACACAGCCTTACCAGAAAACTAAACATAAAATGATAGGAAATCCTCACACGTCAATAATCACCCTAAATGTCAATGGACTGAACTCACCAATAAAAAGGCACAGAGTAGCAGATTGGATCAAAAAAACTAAACCCAACCATATACTGTCTCCAAGAGACACATCTCAGCTACAAGGACAAGCATAGACTAAAAATGAAAGCGTGGAAATTGACACTCCAAGCAAATGGTACCCAGAGAAAATCAGGTGTAGCCATAATGATATCAGATGAAACAGACTTCAGGGTGAAAAAGGTAAAAGAGACAAAAATGAACATTTTATAATGGTAAAGGGGACTATACAACAAGAAGACATAACAGTCATCAATATTTATGCCCCAATAAGGAAACACTGAAATATATCAAGAAACTACTAACAGAACTACAGGGAGAAATTGATCAAAACACAATTATACTACGGGATTTATATACATCATTGACAGCTATGGATAGATCATCCAAACAGAAAATAGATAACAAAATAGCAGCCCTAAATGACACATTAGATGAAATGGACATAATTGACATATATAAAGCACTTCATCCTAAAACATCAGACTATACATTTTTTTCTAGTGTACATGGAACATTCTCAAGGATAAACCATATATTGGGACATAAAATCAGCCTCAGCAAATTTAAGAAGATTGAAATCATGCCAAGCCTATGCTCTGATCACAAGGCTTTGAAATTGAGTATCAACTGCAAATAGAAAGCAGGAAAAAACACAAACCCATGGAGATGAAACAACATACATTTAAAGAACTACCGAGTCAAAGAAGAAATTAGAGGAGACATCAAAAGATACATAGAAACAAATGACAATGAAAATACATCCTACCAAAATGTTAGGATGCAGCAAAAGCAGTTTTAAGAGGGAAATTTATATAATTAAAGGCCTACCTCAATAAACAAGAAAAATCCCAAATAAATAACCTCATGTTACACCTTAAAGAACTAGAAAAAGAAGAACAAATGAAACCCAAAGTCAGCAGAAGACAGGAAATAACAAAAACCAGAGCAGAACTAAATGATATAGAGAACAAAAAGACAATAGAAAAAATTAATGTGACAAAGAGCTGGTTCTATTAATGTGACAAAGAGCTGGTTCTTTGAAAAGATTGACAAAATTGATAAACCCTTGACTAGACTCTCCAAGAGAAAAACAGAGAAGACATTAATTAACAAAATCAGAAATGAAAAAGGGGAAGTTATCACGGACACCACAGAAATACAAAGGATCATGAAAGAATACTATGAAGGACTATATGTCACCAAATTCAATATCCTAGAACAAATGGACAAATTCTTAGAAACATATAGCCTTCCTAGGCTGAACCATGAAGAACTGGAAATCTAAACAGACCGATCACCAGGAACGAAATTGAATCAGTCATCCAAAACCTTTTCAAAAGCAAAAGTCCTGGACCAGATGGCTTCACTAGTGAATTCTACCAAACCTTCAAAGAGGATAGCATACCAATCCTGCTCAAACTCTTCCAAAAGACTGAAGAAGAGACAGTACTCCCTAACTCATTTTATAAGGCCAACATTACCCTGATACCAAAACCTGGTAAAGACAACACAAAAAAAGAAAACTACAGACAACATCTCTGATGAATACAGATGAAAAAATCCTAAACAAAATTCTAGCAAATCGAACACAACAATGCATTAAAAAGATTATCCATCACGACCAAGTGGGGTTCATCCCCGGGGCACAAGGATGGTTCAACATCTGCAAATCCATCAATGTGATACATCACAGAAACAAAGGACAAAAATCATATGATTATATCAATTGATGCAGAAAAAGCATTTGACAAGATACAACATCCATTTATGATTAAAACACTTAATAAAATAGGTATAGAAGAAAAATACCTTAACATAATAAAGGCCATATACGACAAACTCTCAGCTAAGCTTATAATTAATGGTGAAAAACTGAAGCCCTTTGCTCTATTTTCAGGAACACGACAGGGCTGTTCCCTATCACCTCTGCTTTTCAACATAGTGTTGGAAGTCCTTGCCAGAGCAATCAGGCAAGAGAAAGAAATAAAAGGCATCCAAATTGAGAATGAAGAAGTTAAATTATCACTCTTTGCAGATGACATGATGCTATATATGGAAAACCCTAAAGACTCCCACCAAAAATCTATTAGAAACAATCAACGAATACAGTAAAGTTGCCAACTACAAAATCAACGAACAAAAGTCCATTGCATTCCTATACACTAACAATGAAATCTAAGAAAAAGAAATACAAAAAACAATTCCTTTTCAATTGCAGCAAAAACAATAAAATACCAAGAAATAAACTTAACCAAGAATATGAAAGACCTATGTGCTGAAAACTATAAGACGTTTTTAAAAGAAATTGGAAAAGACACAGAGAAATGGAAAGACATTCCGTGCTCATGGATTGGAAGAATCAACATAGTTAAAATGGCCATATTACCCAAAGCAATATACAGATTTAATGCAATCCCACCCAAATCCCAATGGGATTTTTTAAAGAAACAGAACAAAAAAATCATCAGATTTGTTTGGAACCACAAAAGACCCCGAAGAGCCAAAGCAATCTTAAGAAAAAAGAACAATACTGGAGGTATCGTACTCCCTGACTTTAGCTTGTACTACAGGGCTACAATAATCAAAACAGCATTGTATTGGCAGAAAAACAGACACATAGACCAATGGAATAGAATTGAGAACCCAGAAATAAAACCACATAAATATGGACAGATAATTTTTGACAAAGAAGCTGAAAACATACAATGGAGGAAAGACAGCCTGTTTAATAAATGGTGCTGGGAGAATTGGATAGCCACATGCAAAAGATGAAACTGGACTGCTATCTGTCACCGTGTATCAAAATTAATTCAAAATGGATCAAAGACTTAAGCAGAAGACCTGAAACAATAAACTGCATTGAAAAAAAACATAGGTTCTAAACTTATGGACCTTGGGTTCTAAGAGCATTTTATGAATTTGACTCCAAAGGCAAGGGAAGTAAAAGCTAAAATAAACGAATGGGACTATATGAAACTTAAAAGCTTCTGCACAGCAAAAGAAACCATCGACAAAATAAAGAGGCAACCAACTGAATGGGAGAAAATTTTTGCAAACAGTGCCTCTGATAAGGAGCTAATATCCAAAATATATAAGGAACAAATGCAACTCAACATAAAAAAAAAAAAAAACACAATTGAAAAATGGGCAGAGGACCTGAAGAGGCATTTCTCCATACAGGACATACAAATGGCAAATAGACATATGAAAAAATGCTCAACATCACTAATCATCAGAGAAATGCAAATAAAAACCACAATGAGATATCACCTCACCCCAGTCAGAATGGCTATCATCAACAAGACAAATAGTAACAAGTGTTGGAGAGGCTGTGGAGAAAAAGAAACCCTCATACACTGTTGGTGGGAATGCAGACTGGTGCAGCCGTTATGGAAGGCAGCGTGGAGGTTCCTCAAAAAATTACAAATAGAATTACCATATGACCCAGCAATCCCTCTCCTGGGTATCTACCCAAAAAATCTGAAAACATTTATCCATAAAGACACGTGTGCTCCAATGTTCATTGCAGCTTTGTTTACAGTGGCCAAGACATGGAAACAACCAAATTGTCCTTCGATAGATGAATGGATAAAGAAGTTGTGGTATATATACACAATGGAATACTATTCGGCGGTAAGAAAAGATGATATAGGAACATTTGTGACAACATGGATGGATCTTGAGAGTATAATGCTAAGTGAAATAAGTCACACAGAAAAAGCAGAGAACCCTATGATTTCACTGATATGTGGTATGTAAACCAAAAACAACAAAAGGACAAGACAAACAAATGAGAAACAAAAACTCATAGAGACAGACAATAGTTTAGTGGTTACCAGAGGGTAAGGAGGTTGGGAGGTGGGAGATGAGGGTAAAGCGGATCAAATATATGGTGATGGAAGGAGAACTGACTCTGGGTGATGAACACACAATGGGATTATAGATGATGTAATACAGAATTGTACACCCGAAATCTTTGTAATTTTACTAACTATTGGCACCCCAATAAATTTTAAAAAATATATTTTAAAATCTTTAGGGAAAAAAAAAGCTAGTGTGACTGAATCATAGGGTGTGGGACAGAAAGCTGAGAAATTTGTAAGAACCTGGTAAGCTAAAGCAAGGGATTTAGAATCTGTTGCACACAAAATTGGAAGCCAATGGGGGGATTTTTAAGCAAGGAGTGACATCTGATTTTCTTTTCTTTTTTTTTTGGGGGGGAGGGTTCATCTTTGTTGAGACATAATTCATTCATCATATAATTCACCCATTTGAATTGTAAAAAAAAAATACTGTCATTCTCCCTAGGACTGTCCACTTACACCTGCCCTTTCACTTCCACTGACAAGACTCTCAAGTGTACTCTCAATGTGCTGACAACACTGCAGTGGGCTCCAATCTGGCTTCCCTGCTCTAGTCATTCATATCTCTAAATTAAGTAACTCAATAAATATGACCCATGTACCAGGACTCTTCTAGGTATTGGCAATACAGCGGTGAACAAAATGAAGTCCCTGCTCACATGTAGTTGAGCAGGTTGGGGGACAAGCAATAAACTCACAAGTCAATAAAGAAACCATTCCGGACAATAGTTAAGTGCTGTGAAGAAAATTAGTCCTGGTAAATGATGGAGGGGGAGACTGGGGCAGCAGGGACTGCTTTACATCAAGGGTTAGGGAAGGCACCTTTTGGTAAAAAAGAACATTCCAGGCAGATGAACCAAGCAAATGCAGAGACTCTGAGGAGGGAAGTAGCTTGTGTGTTCAGGAAATACAAAGGAGGCTAGAGTGGTGAGAGCCAAGTTGGGGGGGTGGGGAGAGCAGACCATGAGTTCGGAGAGAGGCAGGGCCAGGTCATGTAGGGTTACACAAGGCTTGTGGGTACTGCAAGTAGTTTGAATTTTACTCCAAGTGTGAGGAAAAAATGAGGCAAGGCTTTAACTAGGACATGGATAGTTTTTATTTGCACTTGTAATTGAGATTATAATGCTAAGCAAAATAAGTCTGACAGGAAAAGTAGAGAACCATATGATTTCACTGATAAGTGGTATATAAAACTGAAAGCTACAAAAGAACAAGACAAACAAATGAAGAAACAAAAATTCATAGACACAGACAATAGTTTAGGGGTTACCAGAAGGTAACAGGGGTTACAGAAGAGGGTAAACAGGGTTTAATATATGGTGATGGAAAGAGAACTGACTCTGGGTGGTGAACACACATTGTGGGATATAGACAATGTATTGCAGAACTGTACACCTGAAATCTATGTAACTTTACTATCCATTGTCACCCCAATAAACTTTAATTAAAAAAAATATGTACCCAAGTTATGATTACATGATCAAACCATTCAAAAACCATCAATGGCTAACAAATGCCCACAGAATGATGTCCAAACTCTTTATCCTGGCCCAGCCCTCCTCCCCGTTCTCAACCTTATTTCCCTATTTATTTTTACATATCATATGCTGCAGCCAAATTGGACTTCCTGTATCCCGTTTCCCAGATTTCCCTTAGATCCATGGTTATGAACTCCTTTTTCCCCCATGAAATGAATTTGTTCTTCAGCTCCAATGTGTTTATACAGACCCACGCTCTATGGCACAAGGGTAGGTATCTGATTCAAACCCTCTTAGTGAGTGACTAACAAAGTGCTTTCATTTATTCACCACCTTCCACATCCCCAACCTCCTCAACACCAACACCAACACACACACACACACACACACACACACACACACGCACACACACACTGCTGCCATGAGTGGCATTTGAGGATGATAAGACAGTATATGAGTGGTCTGAAAGGGGATGGGGTCCCCAGGGCACTATCCGTGCTTATTATCAGGCCTCCTCATCCTTGGTATGAATTCATTCAATAACTTAATGAAACAATAATTAGAGATATCTAAAGATTCCAAAATTTTCATGTAAAATACTCAGATTGCATATTTTCACTGTGATGTAAAAAAAATAATACTGACTCAGACAGGAGACTTTTTTTTTGAGTTTCAGGGTACTAAATGTGTTCTTTAAGCAAGACATATTTAAACAACAAGCTTCAGTTTCATCAATAATAAATCATCAATATTAAAAGACATCTTTCTGAGTTGTTATGAGGATTGATTTTATATATATGAATTTAGTAGCCTCTAAGGTGCTATTTAAACATTTGATGGTAGGAAGACACTTTATGGCATTTTGCTGGTTAGGAAAGATTATTATGTTGAACAAAATCTATTAATGTACCTACCTGGTTAAACTTCTACAACAGCTGGCACCAGTGCTCAACTGACATTCAGCAATTGGGTGGTGGCGGTGATAAGGTATCAATTTTCCAAATTAAAATGTTAAAACATCTTTGTATAAAAAGAAACACTATTTTTCTTCCCAGTAAGAAAAGAAAAATTAACATGGAGTGACATGCTGGGCACTGAACTGAAACTAGATAGTTTCTATATCCATACAGAAAATTGGTGGCACAAATTAATAAACTAAGACTATCCAAAGTTCTATTACTATATATGCAAGTAGTAGCATAAAATAAGTAAAGAAGATTAATTAATAAATAATAAAAATTAAGCTTCATTCACCCTGATAAAATGTCTCAAATGGATTCTTTAAATACCCAACTCTATAACTATTATGGAATAAAATTATAATTACAGATGGTAAGAGACACATTCACTGTGACCAAATGTATATAATCTGGACATTCATTTAGATTGTAAATCCAGACTTAACAAATGAGACAACTACTTAACTGTATTTGTGCCATAATCTTTACAGATGAAGAAATTTAAAGAAATGGAAAGGACAATCACTATAAGTATTATAATAGAGAAATCAATGGGAATATTAATCCATACTTTTGATTCCCAATTAGAATGATTTTAAGTTAAAATGATGACTTCTGGCTCATAAAATCCAAGAAAAAAAAATCCAAACTTTTGGAAGGGCAAGGATGTGATGGGTTTTGGAAACAAGTGGAAATAGCTTTCTCCCTATGGATGGCAATGCCCATCAATAGCTCCAGAACTGTATACCTGACAATTTAAGCCACCAGAGAGACTTCGTCTCTTTGTCAATTTTAACATTCTCAGGGGCCATCAGTCAGACTCAGGAACAAAGGGAAACCCGAATGGCCTGGCTTTGGTCAGGAGTTAAGCCTAAATCAATCAACTGTGACCAAGGGGCCAGGAGGTGGGGGGTCACAGACAGACAGACAAATCCATAGATGTCCACAAAACACAAGTGGATGTAATACTGGGCTATAGAGCCAGGAAATCAGGGTCCCAGATTTGGTGCAGTCTACTTGAACTTAGACAATCCACTTGACCTCTGTGAACTTTGCTTTCTTCTCTCATCTGAAAAATTAGGAGACTGGATTAATAATCTCTGATGTCTCTACCCATTCTAACAGTACAGTCCTAGCAGTACTGTCAGTTTTGGAGATTCATGTCTACCCATAAGCGCCAACCAGCCATTACCTGATGCCAGCAAGCCAAAACCTTAGAGCACCTTTTGCAAAATCTGATACAATGCTTCCTCTTCAACATGTGAGAACGAATCAAGAGAGTGATTCTGTAGCCAGAAGGCAGCTGCTAGTGTTCCATCTTCCCATTACATTTAACAAAGAATCTCTTTTAAATACTTTTCGGTGGATTTCTTTCTTCTTTATAATCTCTATGTGCCAAATCACTTGAATGCCATTTTTTTCTTGAAAGAATTACACACATATTGAGAAAAAGCAATATACTAATACCCACAGAGAGAGATAGTTGGGCGGTCAGAAGAGCAAGAAAATGAAGGATTGGGGAATAATGAATGTACGCTACTGAAAACATATACCTCTGACTCCAAAAGAATAATAAAGATTATAAATATTCTTTAAACACAGAAGCAGGATAACAGTTTATACTTCCTGAAAGTCCAAGGATCTTTTCTCTAAAGATGCATTTAAGTTAGTTTACATATCTTTCATGGAGATGAAGTATAAGCAGAATGATATGAAGACCATATAACATAATGAAAGGAGCCAATCACTAAGTTAGTTCATTAATAAAGTGCCACTACATTCTGCCTTTGAAGAGAAATGTACAGACTGCTGTCATCATCCTATTAGATGTATACTAAATTAACTGTAATCTATCATTCCCTGCTCCCAGAAAAATCCCAATGAAATAATTATTACTACATTGATTTGGTAGATGAGACACCAAAGGAAGAGAAGAAAGAAGCCAAGGCACAGGACTATAGAAACACAAAGAGAAAGTGCGGAGCAGAAAACAAAACCACTGACTCAGATCCTCTCAGTAAAACCCCTGAGAACAACACCAGCTCCTCAAAACCCACCTCTATGACAGCTCAGTATCATCATTATGTGCAGTTTTCTGGTGAAAAACACAGTTTTAAAGACTCTAACTCTTTAAAAAGGAGAGTTGAGTGTGGCTGATAACATTTTTGAAGTCCTTTATCAACCAAAATTTGAAAAACAAGAGAAATTAACTTGTTTCAGAACAGAAAATTCCATTCCATTCCATCAAACTATAATTAGAACCTAAAACATATCAGAGAGACATTCAGTCTTCGGAAAAATGTACTGAGTCTGCCATAAAGATTAAGAATAGAAACCAAACTGAGGATTCTATGAAAGCCTCTGCTTCTCAGTTTTACCAATTATAGAATATATTCACCTGATACTGTTCTAGAAATGACAGGAGACACTTTAAAATAAAGTTTGGCACAAGGTCTCTGTCCTCAAGGAACAATTCAGCTAAGGATTAAAACAAAAAACAAAACAAAACAGAAAAAACACTTCAAAAATCATAAAGCAATTCAGAAAGAATCAGCAAGTTTCTTCTGAATATTCCAGCCCAGGAATATTCTGTCCGCAAGGGGGAGGGATCCAGGATTCCACAAATTCACCCTTAAGTGACAAAGACAGGACTAGAAATGTGAATCCCTGACAGAGGAAGCAAATGAGAGTGGCCTCCAGAGACATGAAGACTCACTGGAGGGGAAGTCAAAAGGGCCCGGTTTTCCAGCCCTGGTCCTAGCACTTTCCATGTAAGAAGACGATTCTCTGCCCTCAGACTCTGCTGAGTCTCCCCAGCCTTATTGGGGAGGTGGAAAACACCTTTCCCCTACAGTTACAGCTGCCAGAACTGCCATTTTCAGGAGTGTAACAAGGCACAAGAGGGCAACATGGTGATAGTGGCAGAGAAAAGGTTCCAGACCAGGCAAACTGTCTTCAGGTGGGGTAAGATGGGGTAGTGTAGATTCGTACTTGCTTATTAACACTAGATTAGAAGCCATGCATTTGAGGACAATATTCATTCAACAAATATTTCATATTTTCTGAATAATCACTTTAATATATTTAAAAATCAACTCTGTGTTGAGTACTGTTTGGGGACCAGGTTGTGCAATTATTAAAGCAAAATCTGCATCCCCAAGTGCTATGGTCTGAATGTGTGTGTCCCCCTCCAAATTCATATGTTGAAAATCTGACGCCCAGCGTGATGGTATTAGGAGGTAGGGCCTTTGGGAGGTGATTGGGTCATGAGAGCAGAGCCCTCATGAATGAGATTAGCACCCTCATAAAAAAGGCCCAAGAAAGCTCCCTTTTCCTTTTCTCTGCCATGTGAGGTTACAATGAGAAGTCTGCAACAGAAGAGGGCTCTCACCTGACCACACTGGCACCCTGATCTTAAACTTCCCGACTTCAGAACTGTGAGAAATAAATTTCTGTTGTTTACAAGCCACCCAGTCTGTGGTATTATATTTTGTTAAAGCAGCCCAAATGGACAAAGACACCAAGTCATGTATGACAATAAGCAGACACAATCAGCGCTAGAAAGGGAAATCAAGCAAGCATAAAGGAGATACAGTGGAATGGTGGGTATGGAGGGAAATAGTAGTATTTTAATCAGAGATAGACAGCTTCTTTGATGAAGGTGACATTTAGGGAGAAAAGTCCAAGGAAATGAGAGAACAGCAATACAGGCATTGGGGTCTTGGAGCAACAAAGTTTCCAGCATAGTAAAGAAATACATTCCCGTATATAATCATACCTAACAACCAGAAATGGTATTCCTCATTTTACATCAAGAAAAGGAAGGGCTAGGAAGGGCAGCCTCAGCTGGTCAAAGCACAAGCTCTGAACAACAGGGTTGCCGGTTTGATTCCCACATGGGCCAGTGGGCTGCGCCCTCCACAACTAGATTGAAGACAACAAGCTGTCGGCTGAGCTTCCGGAGGGGCGGCCGGATGTCTTACTTGGTTGGAGTACGAGCTCTCGGCAGCAAGGTTGCCAGTTCGATTCCCATATGCTGCACCCTCCTGCAACTAAAGATTGAAAACGGCGACTGGACTTGGAGCTGGGCTGTGCCCTCCACAACTAGAGTGAAGGACACCAACTTGGAGCTGATGGGCCCTGGAGACGCACAGTATTCCCCAGTAAAATTTATAGAAAAAGAAAAAAGAAAAAAGAAAAGGAAGGGCAAGTACTCAGCTGATTGTTAATGGCTGGTGTCCCTAACTGGGTTAGTAACTCCCCTGAGTATCCTCTGACAAAAGGTATATTCACTATTGTTCTTTTTAAAAATGTATTATGGAAACCACACATACAGGTTTTAAATACTCAAAAAGAACAAAAATAATATACAATGAAAGTATCTGTCTTACTCCAGTCCCATTCTGGAGAAGTGAATACCATCAAGACTTCTGTGTATATTCTTTCTGAAATAATCCATACTTAAATACACATCCTTTTATAATTTTTCATTCAGTTGGACCATGTTATACAAATGATTCTAGCCTTTTAAATTCAATAATATGACTTGGAGAACCTTCCATCTCAGCACACACCAATTTAGCTCATTCTTTTTAACAAGGAGTATACTCTTGGAAATACATGCCATCGCATCTTTAACTAGTAATGGGCATTTAGACTGCTTCTAGTTTTGGTTTTTGCCATTGTAAGTAATACTATGGTCAACATCTGGATACATTTATCTTTCATACACATATGAATTTATCTACACTATATATATTTCTAAATGTATAGTTGATGAATCAATCAGCACGCTCATTTAAATCATTTGCTACAGATTCCCAAACTGTCTTCTAAAAAGATTTACACCCACGAGAAATAGTCGTGTTTGACAGTGCCCATTTTCCCATAACCTTACCAAAACTGGGTATTACCAAATGTGTTGATTATTACTAATCTGATATATGAAAAATGGTATCACACTGTTGTCTTGATTTAAATTTTTAAAATTATGAGTAAAGGTAAATATCTATATGCTGACAAGCTATTTGTATTTCTTTATCTGCGAGTTGCCTTGATAGTAGTGGCATACAAAACTGGTTGCCTACCCATTATTCATTCACCCTTCCTTCCTTCCAAACAAACCTATATTTTGTTTATGGCAGACATGTGCCCAGCTTCCCAAACTCCTTTGGAGCTGGAAGGCCAAGTGGCAGAGTTTCTAGCAGAGCTTGTTAAAAGGCAAACTAGACTAACATGCTTCTTATTGGCTGCTGCTGGTTGCCTCAGATGTAGTACCTGGCGGTGGGACAGCCATCTTGTGGCTATAAAGCATAA
Source organism: Rhinolophus hipposideros (assembly GCF_964194185.1). NCBI lineage: Eukaryota > Metazoa > Chordata > Mammalia > Chiroptera > Rhinolophidae > Rhinolophus > Rhinolophus hipposideros. The sequence continues at coordinate 33,822,928 of NC_138068.1, forward strand.
AGCCACCCACTAAAAGATTGACAAACAGAAGAACAGGCTAGACCCCTGACACACTGTGGCGCCACTGTGCCAGCTTTGGACTGCTTTCAGGCTTCTTATATGAGAAAAGAAAAGCCCTCATTTTGTTAAGGCTCTATAGCTGGGTTTCTGTCACATCAATCAAACATAAACCCAAAATGAAAACTTCCGTTATCCATTTCTCTACTGGATTCTGGGCTTTTTTCTTACTAATTTGTTAAACTTTTTACAGACTAAGTCAGTAAGTCCTTAGTCATATGTGTTGCAAATATTTTTCCCTGTTTGTCATATATCTTTTGATTTTGTTCATATCTTTTTTTAATAGATAAATTTTTAATGCTTATGTGGTCAAATTTATTAGTCGGGGTTTGCCTTTATGGTTTCTGTGGTGGAAGTTTTACTGGAAAGGCCTTCTGTAATCCTAAATTATGACAGTAAGTTGTTCATGTTTTCTGTTAGTACTTTTATAATTTCCGATTTTACACTTAAAACTTCAGTCCATCAAGAATTAACTCTGGTGTAAGGACTATAGTGGAGACCCTGCTTTGTTATTTGTTTTCCTAAATGTTCAGCAAATTGCCTAACATAAATCTGTTGGAAAATTCATCTCTTACCCACTCGTTAGAAATGCATCTTATATCCCCATACATATTTCCATTTATACTAAGATTATCCTGTTCCATTGATGAAACTATTCCCACTAATACCAAATGGCTTTAATTATTATAGCTTTACAGTATATTCTATTTAATTGGGCCAATGTCCTCTCATTATTCATTATTTTCACAATATTCTTTGTTAGTTTCATGTGATATTTCCATATGGTCTTAAAAATTGGCTTCATTTGTATTCTTGCCTCCCACTCTCACTGGAATTTTCATAAAAATATAATTTAATAAAATTAATTGTGATTTTGCTTAAAAGTCAAGCTGCCCTGACTTTTTCCCAGGAAAGCCTAAAGATAGAGTCAGTTATACAGTGGTACCTCAGTTTTTTAACGTAATCCATGAGTTCTGAAACGTTCAAAAACAGCCGACAGGTAGGCTGACTCAGGATTTTGCACTCAGCAGAAGCCGTGTGACATGCTCGACTTCTGAGTTGTGTTCGAAAACCAAAACATTTACGTCCGGGTTTACGGCGTTCATAAACAAAAATGTTCGTCAATGGAGACGTTCGAAAACAGAGGTTCTACTGTATTCTTGACACCTCTAAATGCTGGATTTTTAGACAAGGAAATGTGACATGGTACCCTTAAAATTTGCAAGCACACCTACGTATAGTTTAAAAGAATCAAATAAGTATCTTTATAGAATGTCTTCTAAAATGTAAACTTAATATGAAAAACAATAATTGTTTTTCTTTGTGGTCAGTTCTTATGCTTGTGATCTATCTTATCTGATTCACTCCATGATCATCTGATTCATTACCGATAATATTTCTAAGTCAAGAGAAGCATGCTGAGGAGAAACTTCAGCCTACTCCCACAAAACAGGACAAAAACAAAACAAAGCAAAAAACCCTCAGTTTTAAGAGGGTTTGGATGGCAAGTTGTCTGTGAGTGAGGTGACAACACTCTGGATTAGTAAATTTTCATGTCAACTAACCAATTACAAGTATACCAAAATATAAGTATACATAATAAAAGTGTTTGAAACATAAAAAAATTCTGGGTGCATAAAGGTATTGCTCATTGAATCCTAGATTCCATTTGTGCTAAATAGTTTATGGTATTTACAATATAGTCCAAGGCATCCGTGTTCATGAGCAGTGTCACTTGCTTCAGGACAGTGCTGGTATTTTTTCTCAACTTGATACACAAAGTCGAAGTGATGGAATCACGCAGGTGAGCATCTGACACGGCACTGCCCTGTCTTCACCCATCACTGCACAAAGATGTGCTCAAAGCACATCACCAGACCTTAAGGAACGTTATCAGCTCACCTGTTGCTGCTCGTTGTTTTGAGCTGCTCGTTGCTGCTAATGAGTTTTTGTTCTCTGAGTGGTTTCCTCACGTATGCCATTTTGCTCGATGAACAGACTTTTTTCTCTTTTACTCTGTAAGGTCAGAGCCTGCTCATGGACTGTGCAGAAGCACATGTCGCTGAGGATTTCAATCATGCTTTTAATTCAAACTTAGAGTCAGTGTAACGTAGCAACTACTTTGCTTTCAAGTAAGTAAATAAATAAATCTCTTATTGTGGCAAAACAGCGTCACATACTCTCTATCTAGAAAGCCTAATAAAATGGTACGCTGGTGTGATATAAGAAGAAATCTATATTTTGGTCCTAATCCACAGTTCCTGGCACACAGCGCCTAAAGCCCTTGTAATTTCCTAAGAGAGCTACAGAGGCTTCTTATGTTATATTTAGTTTTTTTCCCAGTTCCTAAAATAGCTCTAAAGCAATAAAAGTAAAATGGGTGTCTTTTATTATTCATAACAAGTGCCTTTCAACTACAACTAAGTTTATGTAAATTAGGTGACTTTTGGAAAGCCCCACTTAACCTAAGGATGGGAGCTTATTGCCAAGAAAATCGGTCATGTGGGTAAGAACTTGCAGCCCCCCACCTTAGACCTCAGGGAAGGGAGAGGGATTCGAGGTTTAATTAATCACCAATGGCCAATGATTTAGTCAATCATGCCTATGTAATGAAGCCTCAATAAAAACCCAAAAGGACAGTGTTCGAAGAGCTTCTGGGTTGACGAACACATGGAAGTGCTGGGAGAGCACAGGGAAGCCCAGAGACGGCACGGAAACTCCAAGCCCTTTCCCACATACCTTGCCCTGTGTATCTCCTCCATCTGGCTGTTCCTGAATTATACTTTTTTGTTAACAAACTAGTAATCTAGTAAGTAAACTGTTTTCCTGAGTTCTGTGAGCCACTCTAGCAAATTCATTGAACTCAAGAAGAGGGTCATGAAAACCTCCAATTTACAGCTGTGGGTCAGAAAAACAGGTGGCAACCTGGTCCTGTGATTAACGCCTGGAGTGGAGACAGGCTTGTGGAACTGGGTCCTTAACCTGCGTAATGTGATGTTATCTCCAGATAAACAATGTCAGAATTGAGTTAAATTGTAGCACATCCAACTGGTATCTGGAGAATCACAGAACTGCTTGGTATGAGGAAAACCCCCCCATACACATTTGGGGACCAGAAGTATCAGAAGTGAAGTATTGAGAGTAGAGGAGACACACAGAGGTGCATTTTTCCTTAGCACATGGTGACTGCTGATATTGTGGTTCCTATCAAATTTCTGAATGCATCAATATTTTTTACATTTGTTATTGTATTGAGAGGGTATGTAGTTAAATTATTATAACTGTATACTAGTAATATTATCTATTAGTGCTTGAAATTACAACTCTAAGTCTAGAAACACTGCACTGCTTACAATGCGAACTTTAAATGAAGATGTATAATATCCACAATACAGTGAGTTAACATACCCTGAACCCGTAACAGGGAGGCACCCATTAACGCAGGGGCATATTTGTACAAAGGGCTAGACTACAATTAGACAATGTGTCAATGCAATAATATGTGGGGTATTGTATGTCACTTAAATGTACTCTATATATTCTATTTTTAATGAAGTCACTGGACTTACTGAATACCTATTCTGTACTCAGCACTCTCCCAAGCAACGTGGTATGCAAATACCACACACAACAAAAAGTTTCTGAAAAACTTATAACCCTGTTGGTGAGACAAAATTTACTTAGATAAAAGTTATAGAACAGCGTATAATTACACACACACACACAAACACACACATACATTCACAGCAGGTGCCAAAAAAATGTATACTCATTTTAAGAAAGGAAAACTGTATTAGAATTGTAATAATATATACCGAAAACAAAGGATGAATACAAGTCATGTTTGACTTCTGCAACTACAAGAGGTGCTCAAAGTGGTTACTGTCAGCATCCAGCCACTTCTGATTACTGTGAACTACTGCTTGAGCAACGATGACCAAAGTGTCCACTTGTGTACATTATTTTGGCACCCTCTGTATATATATAATTAGTAACATATTATAAATATGTGCATGTGTCCACTAGAATGTATGGACGACTACAACATTTTGTCACCTTGTTCACCACCCACCACCTAGAATTGTGTCTGACACTCTCACTGACAACAGGTGATCAATAAATATTTGTTAGATGAATGAATAAATAGCTCAATAGTAAATATTGTGTTAGATGTTTTAGAACTTAATAAGGGCAAACTCACTTTATTAGGGAATGGCTTCAGGGTGGAACAAAGGGAAAAATCTGTCCTTGGACAGTAAGTTATACCAAGCAAGCAATAGAATGAACAGTCATAGATCTTGTCTATTTGCACAAGGTAAGCCTTGTGAAAGGTCATAAAGAAGAGTACACAGTGCACAGAATATGGCAGGTACTTAACATCTGCCAGATGAGCTGGACCTAGAGAAGGGCTAAAAGGCTGGCTGGCTGTGGAGTGTGGAGGCATGATGTTCCTGGCAGCAACAATGGGAAAAGACAACTGGGTTTGGGCCTAGAGGGCAGTTTTTGCCCAATCAAGAAGTTAAGGATTAATGAGAAGAGCTAAGAAAAGAAAGGACGGGACAAAGTCTGGAGATCCAAGGGACAATGGTGTAGCAAATGTCTATGATGATTCTGCAGCAGTAGAAACGACGTAAGCAACAGATCAAACTGACAAAATCGGAAAGATCAGAGGGGAATGGCAAGGAAACAGTGGTCCAGAACTGGTCAGCTTGCTAAAATGGGAAAAACAGAAGAAGAAAAAGACCTGAAAGATCTTGTAGCAGAAGAGAAGAAAGAGATGACAGCTATAGAAAATGGCAATCGGTGATCCAGAAAGTCAAGAAGATGGCATCATTTCCAAGATCTTTTGTTTAAAAAAGTTGTTTTAAAAGTTGTTTAAAAAGTTGATGACAATGGTCATATTAACTAGAGACTTAACTTTCTAACAGAGCTCCAATAATAGTTTTGTTTCAAAACATCAAGCAAGCACTGCTAGACCAAGAGCTCCCACAGTGAGTTCTAGACTTCCTGCTGGGGTCACACACTTAAATTGGGTTAAGGAAAATAAAAAAGACTAACACTGAAAGTGGAGGTGGTACAACAAAAAGGTAACGCATTGTCTATGAAGGTCTGACAATTAGCTTCGCAAACTTACCACCGTGCGCTTACATTGACAGCACTGTACAAACAGCTCAGTCAAGTTTCATAACTTTGGTATATCAATGTCTCACAGCTATGTTCAGTGTCTTGCTGAGTGGTGTTCATTATCGTTGTGTGTTTTTGTGTGCCGTCACCATTTTCTGAGCTTCAATCAGAGCAAAGAACGAACATTAAATTTCTTGTTAAACTTGACAAGAGTGAAAGTGAAATCAGGGACATGTTAGTCCAAGATTATGGGGATAATGCCATGAAGAAAATGGCAGTGTACAAATGGATTAAAAGTTTTTCTGAGGGGAGAGAATGAGTCACTGATGAAGAGAGGTCAGGGCTACCAGTAATGAGCAGAACTGACGAAAACATTGCAAAACTTTGTCAAATTGTGCGTCAAAATCCTTGGGGGACTTTGAGAAGCATAACAGACCAAGTAAACACCGATAGAGAAACAGGAAAACCTTAACAGAAAATCTTGGCATGAGACAGATGTGTGCAAAACTGGTCAGGAAGGAGCTCACCGATGAACAAAATCAAAGAAGAGTTGAAGTTTGCCAAGACCTTGTGGAGAGGCAAGACAATGTTTGGGGCCACGTTATCACCGGTGAAGAAACATGGGTGTACCAATATGACCCTGACACAAAGTGTCAAATTGCACAATGGAAGTCAGCCAATTCTCCAGGACCAAAAATTTCCGTCAGTCCAAATCACAAGTCAAAACAATGTTGCTAACGTTTTTTGATATCAGAGGTATTATGCATTATGAATTTGTACCAACTGTACAAAACAGCTAACCAAGTTTACTATTTGGAAGTGCTGAAAAGGCTGTGTGAAAAAATTAGATGACCTGAACTTTTCACCAACAATTCACGGCTCTTGCATCATGATAATTCACCAGCTCACATGGCACTGTCTGTGAGGGAGTTTTTAGCCAGTAAACAAATAACTGCATTGGAACACCCTCCCTACTCACCTGACCTGGCTTCCAATGACTTCCTTCTTTACCCAAAGATAAAGGAAATATTGAAAGAGAGACATTTTTCCAAGTCAAGTTGTTGTCCTTTCAATCTTAGTTGTGGAGGGTGCCGTTCAGCTTCAAGTTGCTGTCCTTTCAGTCTTAGTTGTGGAGGGCGCAGCTCAGCTCCAGGTCCAGTCGCCATTGCTAGCTGCAGGGGGCGCTGCCCACCATCCTTTTGCAGGACTCGAAGAATCAAACTGGCAACCTTGTGGTTGAGAGGATGCACTCCAACCAACTGAGCCATTCAGGAGGCAGCTCAGCTCAAGGTGCCATGTTCAGGCTTAGTTGCAGAGGGTGGAACCCACCATCCTTTGCGGGACTCGAGGAGTTGAACCGGCAACCTTGTGGTTGAGAGCCCACTGGCCGATGTGGGAATTGAACAGGCAGCCTTCGGAGTTAGGAGCATGGAGCTCTAACCATCTGAGCCACCAGGGCGGCCCAAAAGGGAGACATTTTGATGACATTCAGGATATCAAGGATAATATGAAAACAGTTCTGATGACCATTCCAGAAAGAGTTCCAAAATTGCCTTGAAGGGTAGACTAGGTGCTGGCATTGGTGCAGAGCTTCCCAAGGGGAGTACTTTGAAGGTAACTGTAGTGATATTCAGCAATGAGGTATGTAGCACTTTTTCTAGGATGAGTTCAGAAAAACTTAATTGTCTGACCTCGTATAACAGTGTGTGGATATCACTGTTACTTTTCCTCATTTATTCTATAACTATTTGAGTATTATATTATTATATTATTATGGTATTCTGGGTGCTCAGATTACAATGGTAACAAGGCATATTTGGTCCGAGCTCATAGAGAAGTTACATTATGTTGGGAGAGATGGCCAAACAAGCTAATAAACATATGTGTTATTTACGATTGTGACAGTTGCACAGAGGAAACAAATGAAGGACTGAGATGGAGATGGGTGAGGGCAGGCAGAACTCACTGTTCACAGGCCTTTCTGAGCAGCTAGCATTTCCATTTTGACTAAAAGAAGAAAGGAACCATATGAAGATTGGAAAGAGGAATATTCCAGATGGAGAAAACAAGACATGCCAACACCCTGAGGTGTGAAAGAACCTGAGAATTTAGAAAAACAAGAAGACCAAAGAGGCCAGCATAATGAGCAAGGGAGGAAAGTGACAGGGATCACAGAAACCATAGGTAATGCCTGTATTTCATTCTCTTTACAGTGGAAGACTATCAAAGGGATAGAAAAGGAAATGGAATAGGCTGATATGTGGAGAAGAGATGGGGTTGGGAGTAGATGTCAAGAGAAACAGCAGGAAGGCTGCTGAGGAGGCTTCCTCGGTAGCCGTGTGAGAGTTCCTCAGTGAGTTCCACACTCACTCCAGAACAGAGACGCTCCTCTGTTCTGGAGGGACTCCCTTCCCCTGGGCCCCTGAGGTGGCCCAGCGTGACTGAATGGACCATCCCCATCCCCATCATGCTGACTACACGCTGTAGCAGATGCTGCTTAGAGTAGAAGTGGGACAAGAAGAAATTCCACTGGGGCCTGAAGGCAGGTGCTCTATGAAGAAGAGCATTAGGGTCACTGCTCTCCATCAGGAAGGCCATGTACCACACCAGGAAATGTGCAAGGGGTCACTAACCTCAACCTGTCATTTCCATCAAGTTACTTACATGTCCTCATGTAAAATTGACTGCAGTGCCTCTAGGACAATTATCGGAGAATCCTGGGCACAGAGAAATCTCCTGTTTACTGTGAAATTCTTTCCCTAGGTTAAGGCTACCACTTCCTTCCCTCTGTCAGTCCATTATGGTCTTGTTCATCTCTGGAATTCCCTCCCTGTCCTAATTCAGTAGAGCTCTAATTTGTTAACCTTAGGGTGCTGGGTAGGACCTATTTTTCAGCTTGTCATTCTTTACTAAATAAAGCCCTGAACTTTTTTTCCACTTTCATTGTGGAATTTTAGCTGCCTTATTTGATTTAATTGTGGGTTTTTACAGTCTTCATATGCCTAAAAGCCTTGGGCTGTGGGTAGTAGTTCACTATGTATAATAAATAACACCCCCCGCCCCCAAAAAAAGGAACTACAGAGGTGAATCATAAATATCTTAAAGACTGGCTGATAGGCAAAGGCAAAAATGAGAGCCATGACTTTTAAAAATTTTGGAAACATTATTAGAGAGTGAGACCTTGTTCATTAAAGAACAACTAAAAAGAAAACAAAGGTAATCAAAAATTTTTAACTCCTTTCCTTCATTTCCATTTGTAAAAGTATCTCCACTGGAATTAACATGACATCAATGGCACTGAAAGACCAAATTGATACGTCAGTTGCCGTTATTTTGATTTATAGAAGGATGGGCAGCAGACCACCAAACTCAAGAAACTCTGAGGAAAAAGTAATAAAGTAAGATAAAACAAAATTAAAAAGCTTGTAATGAGGAAACCAAAAGTGAGTACCTAGCAGGAAACCACGTGCAACATAACCCACAAGGAAAATCTACCTTTCTGTCTATAACATATAAGAAAAGGGATACAGATTGGCAAAGAGATTCTGTGAGTTACGTGCATTATAAAAAATCCCATCATTCAAGTAAATAAAATTTGAAAAATAGAACGGTGTACCTATACTAGGAAGCTTTAGGAAATTATAAATCAATAATAACCATTTATGCTCAAAAACAACTCTTATTTTATACAATTTTTGTAAAGGAAAAACAATAAAACCACAAAACCATATTGTAGATCTACTTGAAGGGTTTAATCTAAAATCAAATAAAAATATTTTACATATATTTTCTGTATATATACATATAGATGAATATAGTAAACTATCACAACTTTATAAATAGCCACTAATATCTGGGATAAATAAAGCTGAAATGTCACTCTTAAGAATTCTCTGAACTCTAGCTACAGATTTGCAAATTTATCCAGATACATACGCAGAATTTCATAAAGAGACTTTTTATTTTAATAAGCTGAGATAAACATTGAAATGTCACTCTAAGAATTTGGGGAATTCCATATAAGTTAAGTCTATTTTCAACCTGTCTCCCAGAAAGAGATAATTACTAAAGATAATTCTGACAATTCCACCCACAAAACTGTCAGAAACATAGAAATCAAGTGAAGCACTGCTGTGAGACTCATAAAAAATTCTAAATTTGAAGAGGGGATAGAGGGATGTTTCTGTTTGAGCATTTTCAATTATGCATGTCCACCAAGAGAGACAACTAAATATAGCCCAGTCAGTGGTGGTGCACAAAAACTTGATCTAGTGTGCAATCAAAAAGGTTAACGTTAGAAATATCAGTCAATCCAAAACATCTGAAACCAGAGCATATATTTTAGAGCCATTTTCAATGAAAGCAAGATCTATGCAGTTGAGTGAAAAATGTTATTTTGATGGTGAACAACAACATAAAAGGAAAGAGGGGTGGTGCTAGTAATTGAAATATTTCATTTCATATTAGGCTTATGCATCAATTTCTGGGCTAAAGAAAAGAAGAATCATTCACATTCTGTACCCATTTGGCTGGGCTCCATTCCAGAACTCCTGAGCCTTGTGGCCGTTTCATGTTCATGTCAGTTAATGCCACGGCTCAGCAAAAAAACAGCAGATTTGGGGATGCGCAGGTCGACTTGCCAACATACAATGTTAGTTCTTGTGGGTTCTGAGAATTGTGCATTTTTCTCTATTTTAATTGTGACAAACAGTTGGCATTTCTACACTTATTAGCAGTATACGAGGTTTAAAATTTATGCTAATGTAAATGAACTCTGTGGAAACAATAAAATATTCATGTCACGCCTGGAAGTGGGGCAGTATCTCCCACACACCCTTAATCACATTTGAGTTTCCTATCATCAGACTTGTCCGTGTGGCAGTTCATCTACTGACCCCCAGAGGTCACTCCCTATCACTCCTCAAAGATTTATGCTCCTGGATCATTGCTTCTCTGACATCTGCACTGCCATAATTCCTAGTGATTTCCTGGTATGGAGATTATACTTCCTTGACCTCTTCTCTTCCAAGAAGCTTGTCCTCTACTCTATGTCAGCCATTCACTCCCCTTATCATACCCTAGTCCTGTGATTACCAACCACTGTCTCTTCTACAGATCTCGCTTACAAGCATCTCCCTGACTGCTATACCTATCTTTCCAGTGCACACCCTCTAGTACCCATTCTCACAATTTGTCAGCGCTTCCCTCCCTCCACTCAAGTCCTCACTTTCATCCTTAAGTGGGCTGAAGTCCATGATCCATCATTCTTTCAGCTGCCCAGGCCAAACACCAAGTCATCTTTGACTCTCTCACCCTATATCAATTGATTAGCAAATCATGTTAGCTCTACTTTCAGAAACTACCCAGAATCCAATTCTTTCCCTTCTTGGACCACCATCACCCAAGTCCAAGCCACTAATAAAGCCTAATAGCATCCAGACTGGTCTCACAGTGTCCACCCTTGCCCCCACCCCTACCCCCACCCATAGTATTTTGTCAGCACTATAGCCAGAATGACCACGTAAGTCAGATCACGTTATTCTTCTCAAGATTCTTCATGGCTCCCATCTTACAATGGCTTGTAAGTCCCTATCCCTACATGATGGCCCTTATCACCAATTTGAGCTCATCCCTAACCATCCTCTCCCCCGTGCTCACTCTGCTTCATCTACACTGGCCTCCCTATTATCCCTCAACCTCTCCAGACACATTGCTACTTCCTTTGCACATGCTTTTCTGGAATGTTCTTCCCTCCACTGGCCACATGGCTCTGCCCCTCACCTTTGGACTTTTGTTCAAATGTCACTTTCTAAGGGAGGCCTTCCCTGACCATGCTCAAAGACTGCAAGCTCCTCTCCTGCACTTACTATCCCTCTTTCCTACTTCATTTCTCTCTGTAGCTCTTATTACAATATGATAGACTGTAAGTTTTACTTATTTATTTATTGTCTGCCTGACTTGATAAAATATAAGTTCCATGAGGACATGACTTTGTTTTATTCATTGCTATACTCCCAATGCTGATCTAAAGCCTGAAATGTGGTATATGGTAAAATACTTATAAAATGAATGATTTTGCATGTTTTTGGAACCACCAAAATGGAAGGGCTCTTCTTGATCATCTAGGGTTTCTTCTGTAAAAGACCAGGCAGTAAATATTTTTACCTTTTCAGGCCATCCAGTTGATGTCACAACTAGTCAACTCTGCCACTGTAACATAAAAGCAGCCATAGACCGTATGGAAACAAATGAGTGTGACTGTGTTTTAATAAGATTTTATTTACAAAAGTCAGGTGGGTAGCAGGATTTGACCTCTGGAACATAATTTGACAAACCTTGATCTAGGTTATTCTGCTGCACTGAGCATTAAAGCCTTAATCATCAATTCTCCCAGAATTTATTAAACAGAGTACATAACTTCTAGAACTGGAAAGTGCTATCTACACCAACGATCATCTAATCCAATCCCTGTGGCAGACAGAAAATGCTTACCTCGTATCCATTCTTTTTCTTTCTCTAACTAAAGAGAAGCCCAATTTTGCTGAGGGGAGAGCAATGTATTCAACTAAGAAACTACATTCCTCAGCTCCTCTATGGCTAGAGGTGACCATGGGACACAGTTCTGGCCAATGAGACACAAACAGAAGTCACTTGGAGGGGTTTTTTAAAAGTCCTTTAAAGAAGATTGACAGGTGACACACACACATTCCTTTTGCTCTTTACCCATTCATTCCTCTCTTCCTGTTTGAAATGCAAATGTGAAGCCCAGGATGAGAGTTTAGGGTGAGAGCCACACCCTAAAGGGAGCAGAGTAGAAGGAAAGGAGAAGGCAGGAAGACTAAAGACACTGCCGAGCTGGTGCACAGGTCCTCTGGATGTTTTATTACGAAAGTCAAAATTAATCTCTGGTTAAGCCATGAGAAGTGGCTCTTAGAGAGAGAAAATAGATCACTATAAATAGCTTTTAAAGAGAGAAATCATCCACGATCCTAAAAGCCAGCAAGTACAGAATAGAGACTTCAACTGATCTGTGACTTCCATTTCAGCACTTTCTCAAATATCACTCCCCTCTCAACGACAGAGTAAGACAAGATATGCTTATTCCATGCAAAGTAGACAGTATGTCAATTAGACAAGCCTTGTTTTTATCCAAAGAAGACAATCTGCCCCACTGAAATAACTGAGAATTCTGGATATTTTATCTAGTTTCAGACATGGTAGGACTCACACTGCTGATAGCCCTAAGTTATCCTATCATTCATAACCCAAGCAGGAAGAGATGGTTCCTCCACATAGCTTTTGCAGAAAAGCCCAAAGGAAGGATTCTGAGGAGCCTCACTTGGGTTTTGCGCTCATACCTGAACCAATCACTATAGCCAGAAGGATTCTGATTGGCTTAGACTAGGTCACATGCTCACCCCTGTGGTATAGAAATGGGTTAGTCCCACCCAGATGGGTTCTGAATGATTCCTCCCAGTAAAAAAGGGCTCTGATACCAGAAGACATGGGGAGAAGACTGTGTGCACACACATACACCCACATTTTTTTATACCTACCTTAGGAAATTAAGACATGTGAGTTGTAGGCTTAGCTCTCTGACTAACTAGGGTGATACATGACCTTTGGTTCTGAGTTTTCCAATCATTTACCAAAAGATGACTCATCCAATATTAGCTTTAAGTATTAAAAGATGGACTTAAGAAGGGTATTTGAAAAATTTGAAAAATCTTTGAAAAATGTAAAGTGCTATATTAGGTAGAGCTATTATAATAGTAAGTGAATAAATACAACTGATATAAAAGGAAATAGGAAAGAGATTCTTTTCTACCTCATCTAAACCTATAAAATCTTTAAATATTTGTTACTATGATAAACTCCATAAGAGGCCTCCAATCAAAATCTTCCGAGACAACAAAGGAAGTACACCACCTTCCTGGGACTACTAATAGGCCCATAATGTTCTCCTCAAAAATGACTTGCCTCATTCTAACCCATACCTGTTCTAGTCTTACCTCCTCATTCTGCTAATCTTCAAGAAGCAAAACAAAAACATTTTAAAGTAACCATATACATATTGTTTTCAACTTTAAATGACTTGTATGAATTGACATATACATGGTCATTTTCTGTGGCATCTGTATGCAATAGAAACAACTTAAATGTCTGTCTACTAAAAGGAGAATGGAAGTGCACTGTTGGTGGGATTGTAGATTAGTGCAACCACTATGGAAAACAGTATGGAGGTATCTCAGGAATCTGAAAATGGAACTACCCTATGATCCAGTAATTCCACTCCTAGGCATCTACCTGGAGAAATCCAAAACTCCAATTCAAAAATCATTATGCACTCCTATGTTGATTGCAGCACTTTACACAATGGCTAAGATATGGAAACAACCGAAATGCCCATCGGTAGATGACTGGATTAAGAAGCTGTGGTACATTTATACAATGGAGTATTACGCAGCCATAAAGAGGAAGGAAATCTTGTCATTTGCAACAACATGGATGGATCTAGAGAACATTATGTTAAGTGAAATAAGTCAGAAAGAGAAAGACAAGTACCATATGATCTCACTTATATGCGGAATCTAAAGAAAAGAATATGTGAATGAACTAATCAGAAACAGTTTTGGGGACACAAAGAAAAAACCGAGAATTGTTAGATGGGCGGGGGGAGGGGGGGATAAGGGGAAAGGTGAAGGGATTAGGAAGCAGCTGGTAACCACAAGATGGCCTCAGGGTTTTTTGAAAATTAATTTGGGGAACGTATTCAATAATGTTGTAAAGATTTTGTTGGGTATCCGATGGACATGCGTCCTATTTGGGAGACCACCTCAGGGATACTGTGGATGCCTGATCATGGCATTGCACACCAGAAGCTAAACATTAATGAATGCCAACTATAATTTTATATATATAATGTGATGGCTCAGTGTGAGGTCGGAGGGATAGTGGATGGGGGGCGGGGGGTTCACAGTGTGAGGGATATAAATGATCAACGTCTAAGTATTACCTTGTCTTGTACACCTGAAACTAATAAAATAAATAAATAAATAAATAAATAAATAAATAAATAAATAAATAAATAAATACAGAAAATCAAAAAAAAGAAAGAATGAGCTTAGAATAGTGAGCTTTGGCATAATCTAGATTTCGACTTTCACTTTCTAGCAGTATGACCTTAAACTAGTTATTTAACCTTCCCAAGACTCAATTTCCTTGTACAGAAAATTATTATAATAATAATTACTTCATAACATGCCATAAGAAAAGTATTTGGCACAGTTTCTGTAATATCCAATATGATAACAATATAGCAGTCATCACCATCACTACCTTTCTCTTTATAAAACTATAATGTTAATGACAAAAAAGTAATTCTAATTTAAAAAATTAAATTTATATTGTATGCTAGTTAATCTATATAAAAGTATGAAGAAAAATAAAACACCTATCCCTATTAAAATACTCAGTAAACCAGCATTAAAAAACAACAGATTTGTTTTGGTTTGTAAACCTAATCTTGATGTTTATGAAGATAATAAAAATAACCACTATTAGGTTAAAAAAAAAAAAAGGAGAATGGATAATAAAATTATGATACATTCATACAATGGAATACTATGTAGTTGTTAAGAAGAATAAAGAAATTCTTTATTGACTAATTCAGATAGGATTTCTTAGACATATCAGTGAAAAAAGCAAAGTGAAGGATTGGTATACAGATCGCTACCACTAGTGCAAAAAGCTAGAAAGGGAGCGGCCAGATGGCTCAGTTGGCTAGAGCGCGGGGCTCTTAACAAGGTTTCTGGTTCAATCCCCACATGGGCCACTGTGAGCTGCGCCCTCCACAACTAGATTGAAAGAACTATTTGACTTGGAGCTGGTGGGAAAACACACTTAAAAAAAAAAAAAAGCAAGAAAGGACCACATGTCCCACACCACCCATAAATTCATGGACTATCTCTTGATGAATACAAAGAAACTCATTACCTTTGCTGTCTCTAAAATGAAGAGCTGGGCTGGCTGAAGGACAGTGTGAGAGAGACTTCTCCCTGTTTATCCTTTACTATCTTTTGAATCTTGTACCATGTGAATATATTATTGTCGTACCAAATAACTAATAAACTAATAGTATAATATAGCACAAACCTTATGGAAGTACAAACATACCACCAAGTGATACAGATCTCTAATAATCAAGCACAGAGGTTGATGCACTTGGGTGCCAGAATAATCAACTATAAGTTAACAGTCTAACACAATAGCTGTGTTAACATAGGATAGTAGATGGAATACAACAGTCACCCTGCCCTTCCCTAGCAACCTCATGGTGGGGACCATGAAGCACATGGCCATTCTATATTTGAGCAAACCCATGGTTCTATAATATTAGCAGAAACCTACAGGGGCTGAGGTGACCAATTAAGTATTCAAACAAGAGCATCCCCTCCATTAATGTATGTACATATACATACACATATGTATGTAGGTGTACACACACAACCCACACAAAGACAAATACACACCACACACACACACACAAACGATTTGAAAATAAATGAGTGGCCAGATCTTTAACACATTTACCATTTCGCAAATACTCACTGAGAATATACAAGGAACAATTTAAGAGTGTGGGCAGCAACAACTAACAGAAACCCAGACCTGCTATGACTCAAATGAATTGGAGTTTACTCTTCCCACCTAACAAGTATGTAGTCTGGAAGAAAGGGGCTTTTGCATTTGTGGCAGCAGGTCTACAGTGTCAAGGCCATGATTTCTGTAGTCTCCTGTCCATTCCCTCATGGCAACAAGATGACTGCTCTCACCCCAGGAATCACATTCATATTCAAGATAGGAAAAAGGGGAGACGGGTATGCCAGCTCTTTTTATCAAGAAAACAAAGGCTCTCCCAGTAATCTTCAAACAGATTCTTGCTTAGGTCTCATTGTCCC
This sequence comes from Rhinolophus hipposideros, assembly GCF_964194185.1. Classification (NCBI taxonomy): domain Eukaryota; kingdom Metazoa; phylum Chordata; class Mammalia; order Chiroptera; family Rhinolophidae; genus Rhinolophus; species Rhinolophus hipposideros. The sequence goes on from NC_138068.1 coordinate 33,839,070, forward strand.
ATATTGTATAGCTATTCCTAGCTGGAAGGAAGTCTTAAAATGTGAATATCAGTTTTTACAGTCCACGTAATAGAGGCTTACAAGGGCACAGCAGATTGAAAATGACTACTGGACAAGCCAGCCCCACAGTATGTGACACAAGTACTCTGATAGGGTGCAAAAGTTAGCATGTACAGGTAATGAAGTATGACCTCTGACAGTTTATATTCATTATTGCCTGATCTAATATTAAGAATATTTTCAAATGTGACAATATTATGGATTAGATGCATGAGGTGAGAAGGGAAAAAAATATTGAGGGATTTTCATAAGTCCAAAAATGAAAAATTAACCTGTAAGTCATATATTTATGTACTTCCCTATTAAAATGTAACTCTCCTGCCAAATAAATGCACATCCAAAAACTACAAACATTTACTTTCTGCTCATTTCTCCTTAAATATGTTTTTATGTGTTTAATGAACTATTTTATAATTTTAATTAATTTCTCAGGATCTACAAACCAGTTCTTTTGCCTCAGCTTTGTTAAATGGTAAACAGTTTTGTTATAACTTGACTAAAATCCCAATGATTTGCTACTTTATCATAAACTTTCCTACAAAGAAAGTCAATTATCTACCATTAGCTTACATTACAAAAGCATTACACACGTACTTTTTTCTGAGCCATTTGAATGTCAGTTTAAAATATCATAATTCTTCATCCTAAATAACGCAGAAGACATTTCCTAAGAATAAGGTCATTCTCTTACCTAACCACAATAATATTATCATGTCTAAGACTATTAATAATAATTCTAATCAATAAGACTTAATTTTTGTAATATTTGTAAACAAGCATTAATTATCATTTAACCTAGTAAAATTTCTCCAATTGTCTCAAAAAGTTTTTTTTTTAATCAAAGGCTAATCACTCCCAAATGCTTGTGTTTAAAGTGCTGTTGCTTCAAAATTATTCAACCAAAGGGAGTTAATTTTCACCTATATCATTTTTATTGATTGTCAGTCAACTGGTATTTGGGTTGAATTCTTTAAATACAGGTTTCTGTATGTATAAAATAGCCACTTGTTTTGCATCTTTGTATCTAAATTATTACAGAATATAACAAGAAGCTCTTCTGAACATTATATTTTACAGGAAGAAAAGGAAAGAAGGGAAGAAAGACAGGCAGGATTATTTTTAGCTTTAAAAAAACTTCTAAAATGCATGCATGCGACACACACAGACGTATAGCAAATACATTCAAAATTTAGACTCCCCCCAAATAATTACAGAATTTCTTATCACAAATTCAAGTAAGTGAAGACTGCTACTTATTTAACTCTTTTAAATGAATAAAATCTGTTACTTAAAACAAACAAAGAAGATACTCTGAGCTTACCCAATTTGATACTGAAAATCAACCCAGAAGAGAGGTAAAATAGCAGAAAATCATCAATGTCCCTGAGCCTCAGATGAGTATGTGAGAGCGCTCAGCATAAGTTGCCCACGATTAATGCTAATGAATAGACTGGGTTTTACCACATTCATAAAAGGTTAAGAATTATGTTGTTTACATACACTCTATTTTTCCCTCATGAATATATGGTCTTCACAGATGCAAAAATCAGTCATATCAAATATCTGATGACTGAAAAAAAACTGAGGTTACAATGATGGGAAGCAACTTTACAACCATAAAAACAACTCTAAAATCTATTATGAGCATTATAATAATTATGTATTTATTTATTTACCCACATCCACCAAGTGTAACTTAAGCCCTATTCAAACTAATCACTCAATATACTGTACAACTCAGCCTTCAGCTTCATATGATTTAATTTTCCTTTCCTTCTTGCAACATTATAATTATGTGCTCTGAGTTTACTGTAACTAATATTAGTGGTTTTCTCCACATGCTCACAAACTAAAGGAACAGACAAAAAGGCTTTTTGATCACCTAATCAGTGCCCTTAGGAGAAAAAAAAATTGTTAATATGGAAACAAAGATCTTTCTTTTTCTTTTTCTTTTTTTTTCTGCATGGGACAAAACAAATTCCTTGTGTGGTTTTAATTACATCCTAATACTTCATAAACATCTTTTAACATAAAATTCAAAATAAAGTACCTATTGTGAATAGCTCAGCAGCTCCCAATTCTGTGATGGCACCAACCTTTATAATCAAGTCCATGGTCCCTAAAAATCAAATAGACCAGCAAGTAAACTATGGTTCTTTTTAAAGTAACATGACACTGTTTACAGAGTTGTTTTTGTTTTTTCCCTTTTTTAGAACTGTGCTTATTATTTGCTTTCCAATCAAATAATATTACCAAATTATTTCCAGTTATCAAAATCTGACAGGTAATTTAAATGGTCTTTTCTTTGTTCCCAAAAGTACCACATATGCGGTTGACACAATCACCTTTTGCTATTTAAAAAGCTCCAAGTGTCCAAAATATACAGGATTTCCAGGCTCAAGGAGAAGGCTAAAGCTCTTGTGTAAACAGGAAACCTAGACCACAGGAAGAAAACCAACTTCAGCTGTGAATGCACAAAGACCTAGAGAGTTACATTTCTGTTGCTGGCTACCCATTTCTATTTATTCTGATAAATTCATCTTGTTAGTCTGCTCCTGATCAATTTTGTTAGTAATTTAATACAATAACAAGTTTTTCTTTCTTCTTATTTATAGGAGAAGAAGAACTGAAAAATGACTGAAGATGCTGGAAACAAGCTGACCCAGTTTTATCCCAAGATTCACCTTTAGGAACAATGCATCAGCTATGTCATAGATGGCAACTTCTGAGTATCCTGGAAATTGTGATGATTCTGTTTCTTACACTCAACATGACGGAAAAATCAAATTTAGGTATTACTCAATTTAACAAGCAGATGAACTATTTATTTTCAAATGATTGCTTGGGTCAATAAATGTCATATTTAACCATCAATTCTAGCCAAAGAAAAAAACAATGTCTCAAACTTTTACTTCTTTCAACAATTCCACTGAATATTACCTAACTAATCACTGTTCCTATTATCTAACCTCCTAGCCTTCTTGCACAAGTTTTCTGCATCTTGTTTTAAGATATGTGATTATTTCTTAAACTTCTATTAAAAAACAACAACAACAACAACAAAACACACAGAAAAACCACCACTCTAAGAGGTATTGCAGAGCTCACCACAACAACTCCCCAGAAAGAGACAAGCAAAAAGTATTCATGGGCCGGCCCAGTGGCTCAGGTGGTTGGAGCTCCGTGCTCCTAACTCCGAAGGCTGCCGGTTCGATTCCCACATGGGCCAGTGGGCTCTCAACCACAAGGTTGCCAGTTCAACTCCTCGAGTCCCGCAAGGGATGGTGGGCTCCGCCCCCTGTAACTAAGATTGAACACAGCACCTTGAGCTGAGCTGCCTCCCAGATGACTCTGTTGGTTGGAGCGTGTCCTCTCAACCACAAGGTTGCTGGTTCGACTCCTGGGCTGTGCCCCCTGCAACTAGCAACGGGCAACTGAACTTGGAGCTGAGCTGCGCCCTCCACAGCTGAGACTGAAAGGACAACAACTTGACTTGGAAAAAAATGCTGGAAATACACACTATTCCCCAATAAAGTCCTGTTCCCCTTCCCCAATAAAAAAAAAAAAAAACCTGAAGAAAAAAAAAAGTATTCAATTTTGACATTAGCGTTCTAAAAAACATTCTGGAAAGCACTTAGAAAACCACATTCATTTCTAAAATATTGTCATGCTTGTAACCACTTGCTATCTTTCCTTTTTTTTTCCTTTTGTCCCCATTCCACCCACTTAAATTTATTCTGATTTGTAAAACTTCTACGCACTTAAAATATTCTGAGGTTCTACATAATTATCTTATGTTATGTGGAAAGAAAAATATGATTTATTTTGCAACTTTGTGACCCTCTGTAACAGGGGTGTCCAAACTTTTTTCAACAGTTTTCACCAAGGGCCATATGCGGTAAAATACACAAACAGCCTGGCCACTCACTCGAGGTGAAGTATGTATTGCCTCACCTGGTTTATTTAAGTAAACTAATATATTTTTGGAATTTGCTGCAGGCCAATTAACAATGGATTGTGAGCTGCAGTTGGCCCATGGGCCGCTGTTTGGACACCCCTGCTCTATAAGATGTACTCCAATTAAAGAAGAAAAAAATATCGTCAGTACCGTATTATTCTTCAATAAGTTTGTGTATGAGTACACAGTTTAAATGCAAAATTGTGATTGCCAGTCATCTATCAGCCTCTAAACCATCTAGCTTCTCACCAAGACCTTAGCTCAAAGACCTTCTTCATCATTTCTGGTCCTCTTTCTTTCCCAGCTGCTCAGTGGAGTTCCTGTTTCACTCTGCCTCTGAACAAGCTTGAATATATACGCTCTTAATGCCTAAACACAAAAGCTTTATCTTGATATTCTTCTCCATTTCTAAACACATGGAAATTCCTTGGTTATGTCAAAACAATTCCTCCCGTCACTGCTTTCCAGATCAGTGTCCCCCTTGGTTGCATCCATTCTCCTTCCCTTTTCCATCTTCTTCACAGGATGCTCTTTCCACCCATCCCAAAGGCAGACATCCTCTAAGGTTTTCACCTTTAGCTCTACTCTCAATTCATTCTAGAAATACTTTATTTGCTAAAAACTGTTGTAGCTGCTGGGAATATAACAATGAGCAGAAAATAACAGTCAAAGTTTATGCCCTGCTGGAGGGAGGTAGACAATAATAAATATGTATAGAATTAAATCAATAAGTGGTAACAGGAAACATAAACCAGAGGAGGAGGGTAGGAAAAGGAGTATTTGTAGGTAGGGTGGTTAGGAAAGACCTCTTTGAAGAGCTGTTATGCAAGCAGCTCCAGTCTCCTCAGCTGAATCGTCCATTCTGTAGGAGACACATAAACGATGGGGACGAGCCCAAAGTCCAACTTCCCTGTTAAGCTCCAGCCCCATATATTTGACTGTCTTCTTTACCACTAGCCAAAAAGGTCAAAATCAATCCCAAAATCAATCTACCTGCATGTCCAATGTTCTGCACATGACATTCTCACAATCTCTTCATTGGCATGCAATTTCAAGTCCATCAGAATCAAAAAACCATTTTTTTAATGCCTCTTTCACTGCATCTGTCACATTCAATCAACCATCAAGCCCCAGAGATTGTCTTTGAGAGTCTCTGGTACCTGACTCTTCCTGTTACAACTAAGTCTGCTTCTCTAATTGCCACCACCTTCAGATAGGTATAACAGACCCATCTACAGGGTTTCCCTCATCCAATCTATCCCACTAGCACAACACTCTATTGCTGAAGCCTTATGTGGCTCTTCACTACATTAAGTTCAATTTTTGTTTTGTGTATTTTCCCTTGTAATTACACCACTCTCCTTAACATATTCTGTCCACTTGACAATTAGATAATTTACTGTTCACAAAATAATTCCAAGACTTCCCTCTTGAAGGCACCTCATTCATGACACTATCTTTGGTGTACCACATATGACCCCTCTTCCTCCGCTTCTTCCGAACTCTGCCTTTCCTACTTTATCATATTAAGAGTTTCATGAGGAAGTTTTTCATAAAACATAAAAAGAACATATGTAACAATTTATCAATCATATTAGTAGAATAAATATCCATTAATCCACTCAACAGTTAGAACAGTTCAACACTACCAGTACTATTCAGAATACCCAGGTTCTCCTTCCCCGACAAAAACCACTACCCTGAATTACTTTTCAATACTTCTTGGTATCCTTTATAATTTTACCATACATGCATGTATAATTAAATAGTGTTGGTTTTGCAAAGTTATATTAATGGTGGCTGACTACAGTCCATTGCAAACTGTATTTTTTAACTTAGTATTATGACTTCTAAGGTTCATCTATACTAATGTGAGTAGCTGTAATGCATTCATTTTCACTGCCACATGGTTTTCTCCTGTTGATGGACTTAAAATTCATTCCATTTCACGCTGTTAAGTAAAACAATGCTATAAACGTTCCTATGCATGTTATCTGGTACACATGTACATACGAGTATCTAGGACTACCTAAAATGAAAGTTCTCAATCCATTTATTTGAAAGTGTGATTTTTGCTATTAGTATTTTATCCAACATTATCAGGTTATTTGCAATCAGGAGGTTCCAGGATCTCCATTTCACAAAATAGCCAGGAATGAAAGTGCTTGTATTTCCTACACTTTAACATGATACTTATTGCATCTTACATTTTATTTATTACTCATTTGCCTTTTTTCTTCTCCTAGAATGAAGGTTCCTCAATACGAAGGCTGTTTTGCTTTATTTATCTGTGAATTTCTCACAGTAGCCAGCAAAGTACATAAATGGCTTTCAATATCATTGAAATTTGTAAAATTTCAATATTTGTTAATTAAAAAGATGGTTAAAAAAATTCTGAAAGTATAAAAGCCCAGGACCCAAGAATTAGTAACAAATAATGCTTTAGAGGATGCTTTATTTATTGTTTTCCTTATTTTTGCAATTTGGACGTGTGAGTACAACAGGCTGAATATCCCAGTGTTTAAACAATGAAAGAGAAACATGTTTGATTTTTAATAGATAAAAAAGAATAAATTCTCTTAAGAGTTCCTCAAGCCCCACAGAGGTTCAAAGGAAAAACATGTTAGTATTTGGATAAGAGAAACATTCATAAAGAATATGGAGGGGCTGGCCCGGTGGCTCAGGAAGTTAGGGCTCCATGCTCCTAACTCCGAAGGCTGCCGGTTCGATTCCCACATGGGCCAGTGGGCTCTCAACCACAGGGTTGCTGGTTTGGCTCCTCGAGTCCCGCAAGGGATGGTGGGCTGCGCTCCCTGCAACTAGCAACGGCAACTAGCAACGGCAGCTAGCAATGGCAACTGGACCTGGAGCTGAGCTGTGCCCTCCACAACTAGGACTGAAAGGACAACTTGAAGCTGAACAGCACCCTCCACAACTAAGACTGAAAGGACAACAACTTGACTTGGAAAAAAGTCCTGGAAGTACACACTGTTCCCCAATAAAGTCCTGTTCCCCTTTCCCAATTAAATTTAAAAAAAAAAAAGAAAAGAATATGGAGAAAAGTCTTATAAAAATCCAAAAATGCACTGGAGAAGAGGACAGTATATTTTTAAAAATTTTTCTAAACTATAAAGAAATTCATGAAACATAATTCATAATTTCAGATAAGAGGTTAAAATGTGTAATGACAATGTACTTTTGTTCTTCCTATGATGTCTAACGCTCATGAATTATTGGAGTTTTAGTTAAATATTTGGTCATTAAAATAAAATATTTATTGAATACAACTTCTCAATTGAGTATAAAATCACAAGAGTGAACTCCCTTTAACCTCAGTTGTTGATGGCATTATGTATTTGACAATAAACCTATGATGTCAGTAATAGTGTAAGAGTATTCCCCAAAGGCATAAAAGGATATAGAGCAAAACTACTTTTTTAAATCCTACACACCACATAGAATTTTTGAACAATAGTCACACAGACTGTAGGTTGATAATACTAATAGCTTAGCTTAGAAAAGGGGCATTTGTTTTTTATAGATAACATATTTATCAGCCATTATACAAAGTGTGATAAAAAAATATGGAGAATGTTTATTTAAAAAAAAAAGTTATTTAACACCTATAGATAAATAAAATTTAAAAATTCGAAAATGTATTACAGTAAAAGACACATTGCCATTAATGCCCCTCAAAATGTTCACACTCGCTTCAAATGCACTTATCCCATCATTCTTGCCACTTTCTGAAGCAGTTAGCAGTTCTGAAGCCCTTTTTTGTGTCTTTTTGCGCTGTCATGACTGCCTCCATGTCCAGAATCGATTCAAACTGTTTTCCTTTCACGGTCATTTTGACTTTGGGAAAGAGCCAGAAGTTGCACAGTGCCAGATCTGGTGAATAAGGTGGATCAGGACACACCATAATGTTTTTATTTGACAGAAATTGCCATATCAGAAGTGATATGTGACAGTGTTGTCATGATGGGGGATGAAGTAAAGACACTCACGAAACAGGACTTCCAGAACTGCTTCAGAAAGTGGCAAGAATGATGGGATAAGGGCGTTCTAAGTGAAGGGGAGTATTTTATGGGGGATTAAGGTTAACGTGTCTTTTACTGTAATAAATTTTTTTATTTAAACATTCACTGTATTTTTTGATCACACCTCGTATTCAGTAGTGAGCAGAACCAACTGAAAAAAGTTCTGTGACATTACTTATTGAGAACTGGGCAGGATGCTATAATGCCACCCTGAAGTTCACGTACCACACATGCAGCCACAGTTTGCATGAAAAAAGAGTAATTCATGAAACCAAGTTTGTTCAAAAATAACCATGAGAATAGGAAGTCACATCTGAAGCACTGTAAGGTCTGTGTATGTGGATGCGTGTGTGTGTATGTGTGTGTAATCACAAAGTACAACTAAAAAGGAAACCTATTTCTTCTCCCTACTTAACTAAGCATTCAGTCTATAATCAGCTGGTTAGCATGAAGTATTATTAAGGCACTATTTTTACAGTACCCATTTTTATGGGTTTTGTATGTTACACAAACAGTGGTTTTTTAAAAAAAAATGCATGAATTGGTTACTTTCTTTTATGCTTCCTATATTAAGTCAAACCAAAGCTCTGGATCTTGGCATAATGGTAATGCAAATGGAAACAAAAACAGTTCAATCTTCAAAATGTCTTTCAATTTTACTCTATTCATTCTATCACATTAAAGTCTCACTTATCAAAAATACGTTTTTAAAGATCTTTATATTTAAGAATTTCAGAGTATGTTTCAAATTGCAAAAAAAGGAAAACAATCTTTATTTTAATAAGTCACTGACGACTTTAGAAAAAAATACATAAAAACAAATTATTTTATCGTAAGTATAAAATTACTTTTAAAAAAATCTCTTATTAGTGCAGAAGGTCACAGATATCCAACATACCACCAAAAGAGACAGGGTTATTTCAAAATTCTGCACAGATGGTTACTGCTATGCCATTTTAGAATCTCTCATTTAAGGTAATTTTACCATTAATGAAAGTTAAATGTCAATTAAAACAAAATCACCCAAGAAGTATAACAGAAAAATTGTCAAAAGCTATGAGCAGGTAATTCCCAGATTAATACAAAAGGCCAAGTTATATTTGGCCAAACTCACTCATCAAGAAAAGATGAAATAAAACTGGAAACCATTTTTTTAATCCATGATTTTGGATATGTTTAAACATTTGATAATAATCATTGGAAAAGAGTGTGGAGGGGACTTCTCGTTTCCAGTTCACGTAAGGAGCTTGGAGGTCGCCATTCCAAGACATAAAAAGGGGAACAAACTCAAAAATCAAAACTCCTCTTAGATCTGTCAGAGAAATGAGGCCTCCAGGTAAACAACTTCCCACAGAATTGGAGAGAAAGCAGTCAGATACAGCAAATCACAACTTACCAGAGCAGAAACCTCCACAGGAACCAGTGCTGGGTAGGAAAACCAGAACTGTTACTGAAGAACTGCTGGAGTCTCAATGTGGGCAAGTCTGTGAGTTTAAAATTCTAGGGAGGAAGGACAGGGTGGCACACTTTTGTGAGCTTTACCTCCTGGAAATCTACCAGATTCTAACAGTGAAGACTGGAGAAACACTCCCTCCTGCTTCCAGCAGGGGACGGGAACAGAGAACCACTTTAAAGTATGACAGAGCATTCACTTCTTGTTAACAAAGCCTGCCCTCAAGAGGAACTATTTTACCAGAGCCTAACCTGCTGGGGTTTTATCAGAACCTAACCTCATCAGGAAATACTCAACTCCAGCCTGCTCTAACCTTCCACATGGGGAGAGGGGGTGGGGTGAATAACTAAGAGGCACTTCCGAAGTTCACAGCTCAGAGGCACAACTTATCAGAGCAGAAACTCACTGAAAATCAGATCTAATCACTGGAATATAGAATGTTTCCTCCACCCCATACCTCACCACTATATTATCAGACCTACTTACCTCAGTTCCTTTTACCCAGTACATCATGTGCAGCTACCAAGAAAAACATTGTAAGGTATACTAAAAGGCAAAAAAGCACAATTTTAAGAGAGAGCAAACATCAGAATATGATATGACAGTGATTTAGGAATTATTAGACAGGAAATTTAAAACCACCTCAGAGATGATGAGGATACCTGATCATTGCACTGTACACCTGAAGCTGAAGCTGAACAATAACGAATGTCAACTACAATTATATATATATATATATATATATATATATATATATATATATATACACATGTATGTGTATGTATGTGTGTATGTATTTATGTATGTATATATAGTTACAAGAAGCAGAGTACAACATTAGGAATAGAGACAGTGGAAATGTAAGGACTGTGCGATGTCAGAGGGGTAGTGGATGGGGGCGGGGGTTGTCACTGTGTGAGAGATATAAATGATGAATGTGTAATTATTACATTGCTTTGTGCACCTGAAACTAATTTTAAAAAGTTAAAAATAAATAAGTAAATAAAAGCAGGAAAAAGGTACCATATGTGGAAGAAAAAACAACTATAATTAATACACTAAGGACTCTAATGAACAAGTAGATATAACATGTAAGAACAGATGGCTAATGCAAGCAGAGAGCTGAGAATTCTAAGAAAGAATAAAAAAGAAATGCTAGAGATCAAAAACACTGTAACAGAAATGAAGGATACCTTGAAGTGACCAAACATGGCTGAGGAAAGAATTTCTGAGCTTGAGAATATCTCAGTAGAAACTTATAAAACTGAAAAATCAATGAGGCGTGCAAAAATTAATGTCAGACATCAAACCACAGATCTAGGAAGCTCAGAAAATACTGAGAAAGATAAATGCCCCCAAACCACTCCTAGGCAAATCATATTCAAATTGCAGAAAATCGAAGATAAAGAAAACAATCTTGGAAAAGGCCAGAGGAAAAAAACATCTTGCCCATAGTGGAGCAAAGATAAGAAAGACATTCCACTTCACAGAAACCATGGAAGCAAGAAGAGAGTAGAATGAAATATTGAAAGTGTCGAGAGAAAAACACACACACCAAACTTGAATTCTGTAGCCTGCAAAAATCATCTTTCAAAAGTGAAGGAGAAATAAAGACTTTTTCAGACAAACATTGAGGGAATTTGTTGCCAGTAGACCTGCCTTGTGAGAAAGGTTAAAAAAAATTCTTCAGAGAGAAGGAAATTGATATAACCCAGAAGCTCAGATCTACATAAAGAACATTACAGAAGGAATAAGTGAAGTCTTATTTTTAACTGGTCAGATAGCAATTTGTTCTTAATCATAATAGCAATAATGTATTTGATTTTTTTTTGTCTGTGTGTGTGTGTGTGTGTGTGTGTGTGTGTGTATGCTGATGTATGCATGAAACGAATGACAGCAATGATATAAGGGACAAGAGAGAACAATATTATTTTATTATAAGGTACTTGCACAACCCATGAAGTGGTATAGTACTGTAAATGTATATTGCAAACTCTAGCACAACCACTAAAAAAGTTTTTAAAAAGAAGCATAATTTGTATGCTACAAAAGAAGAGAAAATGCTACTGAATAAAATGCTCAATTTAAGTATTAAGGAAGAGGTATTCACACATGGTAAAATGATACAGACGAAAATTACAGACAAATTGAATCTTTCTCAGTGGCGGAATGAATAAATTATGGAACCACAGAAAACCCAGCTTTAAATCTATATATACTGACATATCACGAGCACCAACACACATTAAGTGAAAAGGATGTTGCAAAACACCATATTAGAAATCTCTTCTACGTTAAGTGTTTAAAATGATGAGAGACAGACAGACTATAGAGACACATACCAAATTGTCAGCAGTGGTCCTTTCTGGCAAGAGAAATGGTACTTAGAGTAAATGGAAAGGAGGTATCAGTTTTGATTAGTCTATAAAATTTTTAAATGCATACATTGCAATGAAAATCTCTAGGCATATTATTTATGCAAATCTTTTTTAAAGGAAAAACAAAGGAAGCAAGAAAGGAAGAATATTGTGAAGTCTTTACACAAAACCAAAACTAGTTGCTAGCTTATCTCAGTCATTGCCAGAAAGGATTTCAACCAAATCACTTCAAATAGGAACCTGAAATCCACCATTAACAGTTTTAATTTACAATTTCAATTAAGGACTAATATGATTTACAACTGTACAATACAAATAGTTAATGTTAGTCTGGGAACTAAACCAAGGATCAAATAGAATTTTCAAGCTGTAAGGGACTTTAGAGACCATCCAGATCCGGCCCCTCATTTCACACATGAGAAATCTGGGAAGAAAGAGATTCGTCCTAAAACAGACAATTTCACAGCCAGTGTATTAAAAGAGGCAAGAACCCAACCTCGTCATTCCTAGTCTAGGTCTCTGGTAAATTCCATTTCTTTCATTCTAACTACTTTGTAAATATCATCTGTGGTTCCTGAAAATCTTCATTTCCCAATCCCATTTCCACATCACCTGATTAAATGGGACTTCATATTCACAGGTTGAATACAGTAGAAAATTCACAGATTAGCATGGTGAAGAAATTTGGAAACTGTCTCTTGTCTAACATTCTCATTTTTCGTTTTTTGGTGTTTTTTGTTGTGGTGGGTTTATTTATTTATTTTTTTAATAAAACAGCTTAAGTAACTTGCTACGTTCAGTGAGTCAGAAACAGAGTTGAGAGTGGAATCCAGCTGTCTTAATACCCAGGACACTGTTTTTCTGTATTTCACATTCATTTTACTTAAAAAAAAAAAAAAAAAAGGCAGTGTGGTCTTGTAGAACCAACACTCACTGTCTAATCAGGTGACTTTAGGCAACTCACTGAACCCTTTCTTGTAAACTGGGTATCTTTAACTATTAAATGAGCAGGTTCCAAAAGATGAGCTGTAAAGTTGCTTACTCCTTTCATGAACTGAAATATTTAAGATGGTGTTCAATATGCATTAGGTCATTGGATCTAGTGGCAAAATGAAATATTGCAGTCCAACTCTCTGAGTAGATTTAAAGAGGAAAGTAGTTTTAAAGAGGAGAGTACAAGAAGGCAGCAGGACAGAAAGAAGTGGAATTTGAGAACTCCTTAGCATGGACCCAAATCTGGAGAAGTCAAGCTAGCTAGTGAATCTGTGGTTTCTAGGTCATTCTCAACAAGTGGAAAGTTACCATGTGCCATAATTACCCACCTACCACAGCGTTCCCAGGCAGTTAACTTCTCCTGAGCACCTAGTTTTCACCTCTTACATTCCTTCCTACTAATGTTCTGAGAATGCCTCTAGTATAGCTGAACAACAAATAACAAATTATGTAAATTATATATGCTATTCAGCATTCAACAATGCTTAACTGTTAAAACAAAAGAACAATAAAACCTACAGTCTGATTCTGATATATTTGGCGATGTAGGAACGTGAATGTAATCAACCTTTCTCTGGAAAATCACTAGAGGTAGACCTCAAAGTCCTGTATCTAACACATTCCTCAGTTCACATTTTGCCATCGGGCAACTCTTATTAAAATGCATATAGCTAATGCCATTATCTATGTCTTCATAACCTCAGTTCAAATAATTCCAAGAAAGCATCCGTACAAAATCTCTTTGTACTGAAATGTTTCTCCAGTTACTCGCTCTGTCCTTCCTTCAGATAAATAAATCCAGTTCTTTCTTGCTCATAATCTGTTTTTCTTTCTCTTCCCTAAACACATTTCCTAACAGGGCATGATACTTATTAAAGGCCTGAACAATAGTGAAATTCAGTTTTATCCCCACCCGTGAAAACTTCCACTTATCCCATGAGTTGCATGCTTAGTTAGCTGAGCTTCTAAGTGGACTTTGGTAAATTGTAAGCAGAGAATTTGGGATGACATATGTTTGAGTAAGTAAGCCTACATTTTGGCAAACTACTTTGGAGCAGGTTTCCACCAGTACCCTAAACAAAGGGCTGGGGTGGAGGTGTGATTGGACACTTGGATATTTGTGGGAAAAATACAAGAAGAAAAAAAATCAATCATTGGAATGGAATTCTATCCCTCTTGAGGGTAGAGGAAAAAGAGGAGACAGTAAAAAAATCCCTGGCTAGATTTGGAGGATCAAGAATAGATGAGGCCTAAAGAGACAGAAAGCCGCATAGTGGGCGCCCATTCCCTTTCTACCCCTTAGGCCAGTAAGAGTAAAGTAGAAAAAGTGGCCCGATATGCTCGGGCCACGAAGACTTGACAATCCCACTGGTTAGTCCAAGTTTTCAGACCACCTGACTCCACTACCCCAAGCATCTGCTGTCAGTACTGAGGAAGCCAGATGCAACAAAAAGACCATGAACATCACAGCGAATTCAATAGCAACAGCGGCCAGCAGCCCACAGGTAGGCAGAGGGCAAGTCCCATCTCAGCAGAAGCCAACAGTGGGAGGAGGGTGACCATGAACCTCATGGTCCTTCCCACAATGACACCGAAGCTCCCTGGAATCCAGATACTGCCCACTGGAGATAGACGGGGCAACCAACAAATATAAAGTGCCACGTAAAAGGAGACGAAGCTTACAAGGAGGGGATTGGCAGAAAGAAGACAAAGGCATTAAACTAAGTTACAGAACATAAATGGAGTTAAAGTAGGCACCTTCCTGCAATTTCTAGCACGTGCTGGGAGGAGAGGCAGTCTGGTGTGAGAATAGCTGGCAAAGTCTGCCCCAGCAAAAGACCCAAATGCAGCCTATCTGTGTGAACTTGCAGCCTGGGCCTGGCGATAATCTGACAGCAGCCCTCTCAACAAGGAAACCAGAGGCTTCCAGTGGCAGCACACCGTCATTTGTCAGGACTACCTTGGCAAGGCCCCGCACAACCCACATGTAGCCCTGTGGCCCAGAGTGTCGAACATCGAGCAGTCAGTTCCTCTGCAAGTCTCCTGTGGCCTGTGTGCTCTGAAGACCTGTGTATCCTCTGCCCCCGCCAGAGCCGGTCTCCCACTGCACACTGAGCCACTGAGTGCAGATTATTTGCTCCCTGTATGCACTCCAGGGTATGGCCTATTGTTAGCCCAGCAACTCCAGACCAAACTAGTGAACGTGACTGCTACCTGGTGGCCAAACCATACCTTCTCCAACGAGGTCTGAGCCCCTTCCAAGTATGTCCTTCCTGGGACACTCTCTCAGCTCTAGAGTACCACATACAGTATCCTTATAATTACTTCCATCATAGTCAACAATTCTTCATATTAAACTCCCCTGGTTAACCTAATGTATGGTTTCTGTCTCCTGAATGGACCCAGAAGGCTACATCCTCCTACTATCAAAATTGACACTTTCACTTTCCCCTCCCCTGGACCATACCCAGCCCTTAATGTCTGTCTCTTCTATACTTCTATACAGATAGTCTTGGACAATTGTAGCTCTACTCTATAACCCTCCCCCAAAGTACCATTTTATTTGTCAACTTAAGAACACGTAAGGGTTCTCTTCTTTCTGTCAGATCAAATATAAATGATGCTGAGATTTTAAGGCCCTCTATGACCTGGCCTTGGCCATCCAGCCCTGTCACACACTGGGAATATTCCTCCCCAGGTAAGAGTCATACAATTTCCTAGCCCTCACCATGCCGAACCCCACTGTCATGTCTGTGTTCACGTTCCTGTCTTTCTCCTCTTTTCCCACTAATCTCAGAGACTTTGGGGTCCAGTTCCATCCACTACTTGTTTGGGGGTGATTTCTTCCCATAGTTTTATCAGTGTTGTCCTCACCACACAGGATCCTGTTGTCTTAATTCTCTAAGTGCATATACACCCCTCCCCCCAGATTAACCCTGTGATACTCATTCTTTAATTTACATGTTCATGGCTAATCACTCCAACATACATTTAACTATGCTTTATATTTCTTACATTACATCACAAATCTTTGCACAGGGGTAAGCTCAACATTAAATGATGGGAAAAGCAGCCTACGCCAAGTAGTTTTAACCCTTCCATGGCTTGGCAAATGAGCCTGGGAAGAATTTCAACTCAACCTTATACAACTATGTGGCAGCACTGGATTCATGAATATTGAATTTTAAAACACTGTCTAAAAAAAAAAAAAGGAAAGAGTCAAATTGTATTGAAAAACTGTTAAAGGGAGTTGTCCCTTGAGTTTCGTTTTAGCAGAATTACATCTTATGGCATATCATTCGAATCCTAGACAACGTCTCACAGCTTGGGCATTAGGTTAGTTATATGGCAAATTTCATGCTGTAGTATTACTGGGATGGACTTCTTTTCATGACCAGTATTAATTGAGGGTCTACATCTATGCTGGGTCCTGGACCTAGATCTAGCGATTCCAATGTGGTACCTGAATCAGGGAGCTTACAGCTCAATAAAGCAATGTGTATTTAGAAGGAGGTAACTTTCTTAATGTGATACTTACTGATAAACTTGTTTTGCATAGTCTCCAACAGAGCTTCGTGAGCATCTTCAGCTTGCAAAGCGTGTGAACATTCTCTAGCCAGTATGGTGCGTACGAGATGCTCCCCACATCCTAGAAATCCAAGGAAACCAAAAATAGTTGAAAAAAAGCAGTACTAAACATCCTCCTTGTCTTACGCGTATTAAAACACACCTATGCACCACTTAAAAAGTAGTTGTACTGGAGAATAATTCAGTGATGGATGAAATGACTTGTGTGAGCAATCTAATAATTTTAGTAATGAGATTTGACAGAAAGTAAAGAAACACATGACTGTCTTATCTCAAAAGGAAACAAAAAAAATGAAAGGAAAACACTATTTCATACGAATGATTTATATAATATAGGACTTTAGATTGTCTACCTAGGAATCTGCTAGGGTTCTGTCTCATTTCCATGGTTGGGTCACTACAAAAAACTCTGTTTTATAATTTCTTTGTTTATATTCAATGGGCCTTGGTCTCCCATTTCCCTCTGGCACCCACACACCTGGGAGCATGGGCGAAATCTAGCCAGCTGGGACAGTCTAAATCTCCCCCAACCTACTTTTCACTGAAAGCTCCACCACAGATCAACAGCTGTAAAGTGACTTAATAAAAAAGCACTTTTCCCACTTTCTCATAGTAATTTACATTGCTTTCAGGGGTGAATACTCTCTCTCCTCCTACAGAATGAATGCATTTTTACTCTCTGGGGTAAATTTGGACAATTCAGACACAGTAAGAAAGGGTAGGCACGGTGGTGATGAAGACTGCCTAGAATTTTATTACAGTCTCCACCTGTTAAAAGTAGAAACTGCCTGCAAAAGTAGAGACAAAGGAAATTTAATTTATAGGTTAGTAAGTTCAAATAAAAAAGGTTTCTGAAGAAAGAGCCTGGTATTTTCTTAGAAGTATAAAATGTATAAAAGATACTTTGACAAATATTGGAGGGATAAACCTTTTTCAAAACCTAGTAAATGCCACTTGAAATGCTTTTTATATACAAAATCAATTTCACTATTAAAATGACACATCCTCTAACCCAAAGGAAAGCAGTAGATATAAAAGATCTTTACAAAGTATCTTTTTTAATAAACATTTTTCCCTCAAAATGATTCCTCTGCCATCTGAACTTCTGCTTCTCATCTCTTTAAAAAAATTTCCTGGGCTGGCCCAGTGGATCAGGTGGTTGGAGCTCCGTGCTCCTAACTCCGAAGGCTGCCGCGTTGATTCCCACATGGGCCAGTGGGCTCTCAACCACAAGGTTGCCGGTTCAACTCCTCAAGTCCCGCAAGGGATGGTGGGCTCTGCCCCCTGCAACTAAGATTGAACGTGGCACCTTGAGCTGAGCTGCCTCCCAGATGGCTCAGTTGGCTGGAGTGCGGGCTCTCAACCACAAGGTTGCTGGTTCAACTCCTCGAGTCCCGCAAGGGATGGTGGGCTGTGCCCCCTGCAACTAGCAACGGGCAACTGAACCTGGAGCTGAGCTGCGCCCTCCACAACTAAGACTGAAAGGACAACAACTTGACTTGGAAAAAAAAGTTCTGGAAGTACACACTGTTCCCCAGTAAAGTCCTATTCCCCTTCCCCAATAAAATCTTTAAAAAAAAAAATTCCTGCCAAAGGTGTTGCTGTTAATTCATTAGAAAATCAAGTCCTTCATTAATTCACATAAAGGTACAAATGATCTTAGCATCTACTGAGACTAAAGTGTGACTACATGCCATGGTCAAAAAAAAAAAAAAAAATCACAGCAAAAGAAGAAGCATCTCTAAGATCCACTCAGATTCTCCAAAAGGAACAGGGACAAAGTAACTTTTTTTCATGTCATTAATTTGCACACAGATATGACTGCAGGCCTGCATGCACACGTGCGCGCGTGCGCGTACAGACACACACACACACACACACACACACACACACACACTGGTAAATGAGACAGGAGGTTATTAGCAATCATAAAGAAATGTGGGCTAAGATTATCAAATGAAACAACCTCTTTTAAATAAATTCACGAAACTTAACCAACACAAAGTGCTACACAGTTCTCTGTTTAGCTAGTATGTTTTGTGATAGACGTTAGGCACTAACAAATCTTGCTAAAAAAAATAATCTGTAATTGTTAAACCATGTTGGTGCCTTTCATTTCATAAATTTTCTCTTCATATATAGACGTCTCTCCCTTCTTTTTTCCTCCCCCTCCTCTTCATATATACATGCACATGAGCATACACACATATGTGTATATTATATATACATATACAATATATGCTCACTGTCAAACATACAAACTGTTCAAAAATTATCAAAGTTTTTAAAAAATTATCTGGCATTTTACTTGAGGGAATTCCCCTGTACTTTTTGGTAAAGTGTAAATGTAAATATCCTTCAAGATCTAAATATGTCTTTGGAAGTATCCACACTGAGAGGAAGATCTAGATACGTAATGTAATATATAACTTCATAGGCAGGATTATGGTGATTCCTATTTGGTTATATTTTTGCAATATTATTTTTATAATCAGGCAAAAAAACAACAATAAAGCTAATAGAAACCATTTTTGACATTTACTATGTAGAGACACTGTGCTAAACTCATGAAACTCCATAAATTTTAATTCCCTTTGTGTACATATTTGATGTTGAACAGTGAAATGTTATACTTTAGAACAATAATAATTGTTAGGAAATTGGCATATTATAAGCTAAATGAGTGTTCGGAAGGTTATGTATACACACCTCAAGTCAAACAGTTAAAACCACATGAAGTTAACATTACATCAAAAATACACAATGTATGTCAGAGAGACTTTTTCCTCTGTTGTTATACAGGAATATGCAGGGTTTTCCAGTGATTGATTTTTAGCAAGAAACTTTTAAAATTATGACTTCTATTCTGACATATATCACCTCTAACATAAGAGCCTTGACACCAAAAACTTATTCTCCTGCAGGTTCCAATCAAAGGAAGTTTAACTTCTGTGGTTTTACCCACAAAATTCCAAGGTTTCTTAGAATATGATGCCATGTAGATGAAGTATAATTCAAAGGCAAACAGTACCATTCTTTATTCGCAGATATTAGAAATAAGCCTCTTATTATATCCTCCTTTTGTCCTTACTCATGCAAGTAAAAGTGTATTTATGTTCTCAGATCTTAGTGGAAAACATGGATTATAAATAGAATAAAGACCTAACAAGAGACCTAGAGGAAAAGTAAAATAAATATCAAGTTCTAAAAGAACATAGAAAAGTACACACTTATTTAGGGTCTATAAAAATGACAACTGAATGGATTGAAGCACATAGCGAATTCATAAGTTATGTTTTAAAAAGCATTTGCTAAAAAATAAAATAAAATAAAATAAAAAGCATTTGTTACCTTTGGGGAATGATATGGAATCAACTCACTATTCTGAAAACTGATAAACGGAAAAAAGAAAAATCAAGGATTTCTCTGTACTTCCTATAGGAACTATACAGTAGGGTAACCAAATAGCTTATGAAGAAAAATTCTCTCCATAGAATTATCCTAGCTAATAAAGAAGAACTTAACAGAATTAGAATATTACCATTTGTAACCTATAATGTAATAATTGATGTAGGCAACAATCGTCAATGGCTGCTAATATTACAAAAAGATACAACCAGATATCACATCTCTTGATAAAATTATACCTTTGTAGTCTTGTCCCCCGCCAAAAAAACTAAACCTGAATCTGATCAAGCCTCCTAATTCAATTATCAGTTTCTAGAAATAAAGTGTATCAACAAAAAGCCTACAATTAACATCAAACTTAATTGTGAAAGATTGAATTGTTTCTCCCTAAGATCAGGAACAAAGCAATGATGTCCACTTTTATCACTGCTATTCAACAATTAGAGGTCGCAGCCATTGCAATAAAGCAAGGGAAAGAAATAAAAGGTATAAAGATCACAAAGAAAGATTAAAACTGCCTCTATTTGCAGATGATATGTTTATGTAGAAACTCCAGAGAAATCAACAAAGTTACTAGAGGTGTCTTCTAGATTCCTCCTATCTGCTTAGCAGTCTAGGACAAAGGCTTGCAGCAGATACCCAACCTGATAGTTACCACTACCCAAAATGTGAACCTGATTTTCATTTCTTCCCCCATCCATTTACTCACCAAATTGTTATTGATTACCTACTTGATGCTAGGCCCAGAGTACACAGTAGCTGGTAGGGGTGCTGCTGCACATCGTCAGATCTCCCCAAAGGTGTTACACCCTTGCTCGGCTACTGAATTGTCATTCTGGCCAGTCCAGATGCCAGTGCCCTGATTGTGTATTCTATAGAACAACCTTAGGAATTTAGATGCATAACCTGCTAAGAGCCAGTCTCCCTGCCCAAGTGATCTCCTGTTAATCCCAACCCTTAGCCCAGTCTCAGCTGACTCTTTCCCAGTATGATTCCTGTTACTGAGACTCCAGTAAGTGCTACAGCCAAAGATTTCAGAATTATAATACACTTCCCCTCTTGTGGGGATCCTTAACCTTTCAGAACCCACACTAACGATGAGTTCACAATAAAAAAAACAAAAACCATACACACACACACACACACACACACACACACTCACTCACTCACAAGATGGAATGAGTAGATGCAAAAATCAGAAAGAATATCAAACCAAGAAGTGGTGATAATAGAATAGAGGTTGACAAACATTTTGTTTAAAAAACAAAAAAAAGATGAAGTAAATATTTTAGATTTTACAGGTAGCATATGGTCTCTGTCAAATATTCTTCTTTTATTTTTGTGTTAACCTTTTAAAAATTTAAAATCATTCTTAGCTCATGGGTGTACAGAGGCCATGGGCCAGATTTGACCCACGAGTCACAATTTGATTATTCTTATAATAGAACAATCGGTAGTACAAAGAAAGATAAAAAGGAAAGGAAATCATAATTTTAAAAACAAAGCAATCTAGCAGCAGGGGTCAGGGGGAGATATGCAATTTTTTCAAGGAACCAAATAAAACTTTTCAAATAAAAAAATGTTGTTTCAAACAATGTATGTAACAACCATCAGATTAAATGCAGCTCAAGCAAGAGAACTAGAAGATATATCTGTGGAAAACTAAAAAGCAGCCTAGAATGATAAACAGAACGAAAATGAGGAGTTAAGAAGCCTGGAATATAAAATGAAAATATCCAATATATTAATAGGCATTTTGAAAGAGAGGAGAGGAAGAATGGGGGAGGAGGTACTAATATTTCAAGAGGCAATGAAAAGAGTTTCCAGAATTTAAGTTATAAGGAAATCCTTAAACTGAAGATGCAAGGAGTCCCAAAGAAGAGGAATAAAAATAAATCCATCCTTAGGTATACCACAGTGAAGCTCTGGGCAAAGACAAAGAGAAAACATTAAAAACTAATCATAAAGAAAAGGAGAATCAGATACAAAGAAATTTAAAATTTTAACTGATAAGTTGCGTATTAACTGTTAAGTCATGCAACAAAAGAGGCCAGAAGACTAATATCTTAAAGATGGCAAAAAACAAACAAACCAAAATACTTGTCAACCTAGATCAGTTAAACTACCATTCTAGAGGGAGGGTGAACATAAACTGTTTCAGGCAAATAAAGACAAACTCATTCCTTTTAGATTTTAGCTCCCAGCTTACTTCCATTCTGCCAAACACTATTCCTTATCATAATTCATGCTGATTTTAATATTTACCTAAATGATTATCCCATTACCTTGGCATCTAGAGTTTCTGATCTCCTTTCTTCAAATTATTCACATGACCTCATCAATTCATTCCCACGACTATGTCATTATCAGTAATATTAACACCTCTACAGGCTCCATATTAACACAATCTACAGGCTACCCTTCCTATCCCTCCAGCTGACCTCTTGAGCATTCCAATTCCAACATTCCCTCCACCTCACCAAAAACTACCATTCATGAATACTGCTGCTTTTTAATTATCCCTCACTCCCCTTAGGTCCTCACCTCCTTCCTTATCCAACTAAAATTTTATGCTTCATCAACGTATACTCATTCTCTTACTCCTGAAAGCCTCCATATTTCACTCATTTCATTGAATATGTCTGGCAAAAGCTCATCCTGGACTATCAGCCAGAATAAGTACACTAGGCTGCAAAAACAAACAACCTCCAAATCTCCGTAGCCTAACACAACAAAAATATAATTCTCATTCATGTTATAGGTTGTACCTGAGTCTCCAGGAAGACATGTTCCATACAGCCACTCAGGAACAAACCTAGGCTGATAGAGGTCCCTTCACCTGTCATTGCACCTCCTGAATCATGTCCCTTCCAAGGAAAGCAAGAGGGCCACCAAGTGCCATTTTACAGTTTTATCCTAGAATTGACACATATGATTTCCACTTGAGTTCACTGGCCAGAAAGAGCCATGTGGTCTCCGGCAACTGGAATGGGGCTAGGAAATATAGCAGAGCACATGGATATTCAGGGAGCATTAAATTAAATGCCTGTGCCATATCTCATTAAATCCAACTTTCCAGGCCTGCACCTATTCAGCTAAACAAGGTGTAGCAGACAGCCTGTTACCACTGGGTGACAAGCATGAGCAGGAAGGCCTACCCTGAGGAAGATAAGAGAGAAGGGGCAGACTCAGGTACCAGGTAACACTGCTGGGTAGCCTGACCAGCCCCAGACTCTTCCCAGGCTTCTTGTTACATGAGACTTAAAACAAAATAAACAAAAAACTATGTGTTTAAGCCTCAGCAATTGAGTTCTCTTTTTTAAGCTAAAATGTATCCTTTTTTCTTTTGCTTTCTTTCACTAAAAGATATATATATCAGAAAATTTACCATTAACCATTATTTTAAATGTACATTCAGTGGCATTTAGTACATTTAAATTATTGTGCAACCATCACCTCTATCTCCAGAACATTTTTATGTTCTCCAACTAAAACTCTGTACCTATTAAACAACTCCCACCTCCTCTCTCCCTCTAGTCCTGAACCACCATTCTATTTTCCAGCTCCAGGAATTGGACTACTCTAGATATCTCATAGAAGTGGAATCATACATTTTTGTCCTTTTGTGAATGAGTTATTCCACATGACATAATATCCTCAAGGGTCATCCACATTGTATAGCATGTATAAGAATTTTCTTCCTTTTTAAGGTTGAATATTCCATTGTATGTATTACCACATTTTGTTTATTTATTCATCTGTCGATGGATATATGAAGCCAATATGAAGCTCTCTTAATATATAGAGAGAGCTAATTGCTGGTGAAAGCAAACGGCTCAGAAAACTTCACACTGAAAAAAGACAACTTCTAGCTACTTCCAATTCAAAATACAACTTTGCATTGAGTCAGATATGTTTTCTGATAGGTTCATGTATATGTACTATTTATCAGACACCATTTGTAGCAACACATGAAAAAGATCGTTTGGTCTGAGAGCATTTATTTTAACTGAGTTATTTTGGAAAGTCCATGATGTATTTAATTGCTACCAACAACCAAATTTATTTTTAATTAGTTTGAATAAATGAGAGTAAGTTGATTAAAATAAATCCTTTATGATGCCTGAAAAATGGAGTCTGACATATTTAAGAGTACCTTTTATCCACATAAAGAATGACCACTTCCCTCAACCATATGAAACCATTTCAGGAGGCCATCTTTAAAATGCCTGTTTGTGGGTTTGCTTTAGAATCCAGAAAAAGGTGGCAAAAACTCCAAGGAAACTAGAAGACTTAATAGACTATCTTTACTTTTCCCTCATATAGATGTTTCCAACAATGCCATCATTTCTCCAGTGAACACAATGCCCTACTTTCCAAAAGGGCTTCTGTATCTTTTTAAAGGAGAAATCTGAGATTTCTGGGTCAAGCAGCAGGTTCTTGTTTAGAGGAGGGCAGCCTTCTTTCTCTCTCCTTCTCCCCCCCACCCCTTCTCTCTGTCTCTCTCTCTCTCTCTCTCTCTCTCTCTCTCTCTCTCTCTCTCTCTCTCTCTCTCTCTCTCTCTCTCACACACACATACACACGCACACCCTACTTATGGCCATAAGGCTCTGCAGAATAAAGGTTAGTATATCTATTCAATAGTCACACTCATGTTTGAATGCAGCAGAGTTACTCTGGGACTCTTTATTTAAGTATCAGTTTCCTCAGCTGTAAATTGAGGAATGCGAGTAGCAATTCCTCACAGAGTTGTTGTGAGGACAACATGAGACAATGCACACAAAGTATTTAGCATGGACTTAGTAAACAATAAATACTATAATGAGGATACTGACTGCCTTTAGGAAAATAATTTCTTATCATTTTCTCTCATCTTATTCTCTATATTTTCCTTCTGTTAGGACAAGGTGATTCCCAGCTAGCCTGACAACCAGCACTAAGAGACTAGGAAAGAGTTAAAAAGGAGTTTAGCTTTGGGTTTGCAATTTGAAGGCTATAGCTTCAAAGCAAACTGAGCCTACACCTAGGTTCAAAATGGCCACCTAGCGAAACTCTTCATGAACAAAACAAAACAAACAGAATGGTAAAGATTTGTTAGTCTGGCAGGAAATATGTTAACTGTGGTTATCCAGGGATTATGAATTATGCATGATTTTCATTAATTATTTATTCCTTCTGTGATTTTCCCCAACTTTTATAATAAATACCTATTGTTTTCCTCAACAGGTTTATTGCCTGATTTCAATGTTACACTTCTGCATGCACATTACTTCCTCTTAAGGCAGATAGTAAAGGCTACGCAGGGTATCCAGTGAGGTCTGGTCCCGTGCACCTCACTTCCCTGCATCTGAGTTCAAGAGTTGCTAAGAGTAAATGTGAACTAATAGTATAGGCGTTTTATTTCATCTGACCTTCATCACAAATTCAGTATTTTCACTTCAGCTCTAGTGACAGATGCATCCTTCAAATTTAGGTAATTAAAAATATGTAATGCTATAGCCCAATAAAATCATATTGTTCAATCATGTTTTAGTTCCAAAATGTAAGTAACAAACTAAAAACTATTTCCAATAGGATAAAAATAAAAATTTGTAAACTCTTGGCTGACATTTAATATATATCTTCATGGCATTTCAAGATAAGTTTTCATCCTTTTTATCTTTGTCTTATTTAGTGATGGCAGCAGTGGTGTTATGAGCCAAATTATTAGAAAATGAAAATTAAAAGGCCCCTATTTGTCAAGTTTTTAATGTAGTGTTCAAATGCAGGATTTTAACGTAATGTTTAAATGGTAGAGGATTACGATATAACTCCTCCACAGGACCTCAAAATGCGATTAGAATTTTTAAGTGTGACTGCTAATCTCATAAGTCTTTCTCTCCTTTGGGAGACTATTTTTTTCTAAACCATTCTAACGTCAGTTCTGATACAAAAAGCCCCCAGAGGGGGAAAGTGAAGTTGTAGTCACAGGAGAGACATAACCCACATTCCCAGGCAGCCTGCATACAAAAGTAGAGGATCGGCAGCAACAAAAGCTCACATTCAGTACCACTGGCACACCACACATCTCCAAGGATTACTGATGATTTTGAAGTATTTATGTCATCTTATAAATGCCATTCACTCTCACTGTGGCTAGTGGGCATTTGAAAAATCTTTCAACACATCCCCTGTTAGAAATCCACAGGGACAGATAAGTAATGAGGAAAGGCCTTTCCAAATTTAAAAGGAAACATTTGGTACTTCAGTTTCCAGTATTGCAACATCTCTTTTTCAACAAAGGAATTTATTACACAGTACGTCACCTTTTCCCTGTCGGAGGATTTACTGCCAATTTTGGAGTTGGGTTACTTCTGGTTTTCAAGCCTGTCTTGTGAAATTAAAGAGAGGGCTGCCTTAAAAGTGATAGAACACACATGATTTCAGTCCCCACAGTGTCCCCATGGTTATCAAACCTGGAACCTATTACATACAAGAAGAAAACATAAGGATCTTTATAAAGAGGTGGAATAAGTAGTGAAGATGTCGAATCCAGTCAAGTCAAAAGGTTATAGTCACCCACACAGATTTAGTGTTTCCCCAATATTCAATTCTCTCTAATTTATAACCCACCAGCAAACTTTGGATATTTATAGTAATCTATCAAAAACAGCTCAGACTTTTCCACTTTTATTTGATAAATAATAAATAATCAAAAGAAAAACCAATTTTACAATTATCTCCTAGAGATTTTCTCTCTTACAAACTAGGAGGTGATTGATATGTGCTTTAGCATTTCATAATTACTTAAAATGTAGACAAATATACTAGAAAAGTTACAATTAAAGGTAGAAAAATATTTCATCTGGATCACAGTGCTAGGCATATGCTACATATACTAAATGCTTGATGTTTATCAGTTATTTTCATTATTATCAATTTTATTGAGAAGGTATAACTAAACCACAAGATTCAATTATTTGAACAAGAAGTTGCTGCATAAATGGGAAGAGTTCCAGTTCTGTGAATGCAAATACTTTCATAGATT